>NC_057861.1:671827731-672488356 GCF_019393635.1 Dromiciops gliroides
TCTTCTATTTGACAACCTTTCTAGAACTTGAAGGTGTCTGTCAGCTAAGTGGTGAAATGGATAGTGTGCCAGGCCCAGAGTTAAGAAGCCCTGAGTTCAAATCTGGCCTCAGATACTAGCTGTGTGACCTAGGCAAGTCATTTCCCCTGTTTACCTCAGTTTCCTCATCTGTAAAATGAGGTGGAGAAGGAACTGACAAGAAAACCCCAAATGGGGTCATGAAGAAATGGACATGACTGAAAAACAATAACAACATCAGAAAGTAATCTCCTTGAGGGCTGGGAAGTACCTTGGGTTTTTTTTTAGTACCTTGTACACAGCAAATGCTTAATCAATATTTGTTTAGCTGAATCTGTGCCTTGAATTGCTTTTGGTTGGGTGTGGGTTTTTTTTAATTTTAAATTATTTTTTAAATAAATTTATTTATTTTATTCTGGACTTAAGAAATGAAACAAACATTTCCATAACAAAGTGGGATAGAAACACAGAGCATTGCCCTGAGATTGCCAATATGCTATGTACAACTTGCTATTTCTTTCAAATACACCACCCAGTTATCATGCAACTTTCTTTTTCTCCCCCTTTCCTTTCCCCCCAAAACATATACATATATACATACACATATATACACACAGAGAGCATATGTGTGTATAAATGTATGCATATGTATGTGTGTATATATACATGTGTATGTGTGTGTGTGTATATATATATGTGAGGGGGTTATTCTGTATTAGAGCTGGTTCTTCTTTCATAGACTCTTTTGTTTTGTTTTGGTTTTTTGCAAGGCAATTGGGGTTAAGTGACTTGCCCAGGGTCACACAGCTAGTAAGTGTTAAGTGTCTGAGGCCAGATTTGAACTCAGGTCCCCCTGAATCCAGAGCTGGTGCTCTATCCACTGCACCACCTAACTGCCCCCAAAATATTTAATTTTTTTTTTGGTGAGGCAATTGGGGTTAAGTGACTTGCCCAGGGTCACATAGCTAGTAAGTGTCAAATGTCTGAGGCTCGGTTTGAACTCAGGTACTCCTGACTCCAGGGCCAATACTCTATCCACTGCACCATCTAGCTGCCCCTAAAATATTTTTTGTGTGTGGGGCAATGAGGGTTAAGTGACTTGCCCAGGGTCACACAGCTAGTAAGTGTCAAGTGTCTGAGGCCATATTTGAACTTAGATCCTCCTGAATCCAGGGTCTGTGCTCTATCCACTGTGCCACCTAGCTGCCTCCCCTTCATAGATTCTTTGTGGTAAATTTGGGTATTTGTAATAGTCAGAATAAATTGGTTGCTGGGGTGGAGCCAAGATAGCATAGAAAAGGCCTGAGCTATCCCCAAGACCCCTTTAAATACCTTCAAATAATGCTGTAAGATAATTCCTGAAGCAACAAAACCCACAAAAGAACAGGGTGAAATAATTTTCCAGCCAAAGACAACTTAGATGGTCAGCAGTAAAGGTCTGTCCAACCGGGGTGAGAATAGATCGTAGTCCAGTGCAAGCCATGCCAGCACAGACTCAGCCCCAGTCCCAGCAAACCAGGAGCAGGCCTTAGGAACCTCTGAATCAACAGCAGCAGCAAATACTTCTGGAACTCAGCCCACAGAGGGTAAGGAGGTCAAACAATTGTCCAGAGGAGATTACAGGGATCTTTTTGCTAGCACTGAGGCAGGACTCTGTTGTTTTGCCCATACTCAGAGCAGGGTCACACTCTTGAATGACAGTCCAGGCCAGGGAGGAACACAATCATGCCTGAGCTTGCAGCCACACTGGAGCAAGACACTCCTCATAATTCCAGGACAGAAAAGGAGGCTTGTGGTTGTTTGCAGATCAGAACACAGGCCAGGAGAGTAGTAAACATACCTCTTCTCAAATCATAGCACTTTGGCAGAACTGAAAATTTATAATCCATAGATGTATCTGAAAACAGATACACAAACCCCCTGAAGCTTGGGACAGTGCACCCTGGAAGCAGTGCTGTACTTTAACAAAGAGTTAAAAGTCAAGATATAGGCTGGAACTGCTAGGTTTAAATCCCAAAGACATCTCCAAGAAAGAGAGAGAGAGAGAGAGAGAGAGAGAGAGAGAGAGAGAGAGAGAGAGAGAGAGAGAGAGAGAGAGAGAGAGAGAGAAGCTGGGGAAATGAGCAAACAGAAAAAAACTGACCATAGAAAAGTTACTATGGTGACAAGGAAGATCAAAATATACCCTCAGAAGATGATAACAAAATCAAAGCTCCTACATCCAAAGCTTCCAAGAAAAATATGAATTTGTCTCAGACCATAGATGCTCTCAAATAGGACTTTGAAAGTAAAACAAGAGAGGTAGAGGAAAAATTGGGAAGAGAAATGAAAGTGATGCAAGATAAGCATGGTAAATTGGTTGTTCAAAATTCTTCTTAAAACAATACTGATATTACTACATAGAATGTTCTCTTGGTTCTGCTCATTTCACTCTTCATTATTCTGTGGCAATCTCTCCATGCTTTTCTAAAATCATTGAGCTCATCATTTCTTATAGCAGAATAATATGCCGTCATGAATGTGTGCCACAATTTGTTCAGCCATTCCCCAACTTATGGGCATTCCCTGTGATTTCCAGTTCTTTGCCACCACAAAGAGAGCGATAATAAATATTTTAGAAGATATATGTTCTTTTTCCTTTTCTCTTATCATCTTGGGAAACAATCCTGAGTGGTATTTCTGGGTCAAAGGGATAGGCAATTTAATAACTCTTTGGGCATGATTCCATATCTCTTTCCAAAATGGTTGGATCAGTTCACAGATTCACCAACAATGACTTCAGGTCCCAACTTTTCCACATCCCCTCCAGCATTTGTCACTTCTCCTTTCTATCATTTTAGCCACTCTGATAGGTGTAAAATGACATCTTGAGGTTGTTTTAATTTGCATTTCTTTTTTTTTTTCAGGGCAATGAGGGTTAAGTGACTCAGGTCCTCCTGAATCCAGGGCTGCTGCTTTATCCACTGTGCCGCCTAGCTGCCCCAACTTGCATTTCTTAACTAAATTGCTTTTGAAAATTGTACCATGATTCTGAGCAATGCAGAAAATGTGCACTGGGCAGCAGAAATCAACCATCACAGACAGAAAATCTTTTGGGCTGTCAACGGGCAATCATAACTTCACAAAACTTACATGAAAACTAGGTTTATTACAAGAGAAGGAACATACATGTAGAACCCAAAGAGTTCACAATCCATACAGAAGTTTGCATTTTGGTAACAGCAGGACAAAGGAAGGAAGTGATACCAGAAATCTCCGCCTAAAGGGGTGAAGTATGAGAGAGGGAAAGATGTAGAAAAAGGTTAGAAAAGGACAAAATCCCTCAGGAAGGAGAGATGCAAGGTGATGGCAAATGCTGCATTCTTTTTCTTTCTTTCTTTCTTTTTTGCAGGGCAATGAGGGTTAAGTGACTTGCCCAGGGTCACACAGCTAGTAAGTGTCAAGTGTCTGAGGCCAGATTTAAACTCAGTTTCTCAGCCTATGCAGACTGACTGGCACCTGTCTTGACTCCCAAGGACATACAGGGAGTCCAGTTTAGGATGCAAACAACAAATTATGTCAGCATGTTGGTGGAGAGTTTCAATCTTGACACATTAGGGACTTCCTGCATGCTCTGGGTGCAGTGTTTCTGAAAAACATGGCAACTCAAAAAGACAAATTCAGGGGTTCCCTTAACATTCTTTATAGGGTCTATGCAGTTCTGCTCATATTTTCCCCATGATTTAATATCCAATGGGAGTTATACATTTAGACATATATACATATAAAGAAGCACATGTAGGAATATTCCCAAGCATATATATATGTGTGTGTGTGTGTGTGTGTGTGTGTGTGTGTGTGTATAAGCACATGAATCAAGACACATGCAGAACATGTACCTGGACACATGCTTATAGATAAACACAAGGATACAAATTTTTATATGTAACTTGCAGCCTAGAACTGAAGTTTGGGGTTTATAGGGACTATGTTCAGTCTTGAGGATGTGGGGGGGTATCTCAAAATACCAAACAAGGTTTCTCCAGGAAATATCAAAAGTTGATACATTTTGCCCCTACCCAGGGTTCCTTCAAGGGACATAAGAATGCAGTTATCCCTTCCACATTATGACTTTCTCCATTGTGGTTTTGCTATATCACCAGTAAGCATAAGAAATTAAATGGGAATTATTGGGGAGCTTTGCAGAAGCCACAGACAACACTCCAAGGCCAGCAGATGAAGCAGAAAAAAATTAGAAACTCAGAAATGCATAAAATACATGTATTTTATGTATAATACTGTATAATATCGGTCTAAATTTTACAATAAGATACTCTAAAAATCCCATAAAAGACAAAGAAAAAATTTGGACTTCTCTGGTATAAAGGAAGAGTCAAAAATTTTTTATGTGGATTTCGGCACTGTGCCCCTAACCCCTGTGATGTGGAAGGGATAACTGTATAGCTCATGTCCAGATCTCTACAGAAAAGGGAAAAGGGCCTCATCCTCCATATAAGCTCTCAGACTAACAAAATGTTGTTGTTATTGTTGTTGTTTGTCCTTTTTTCTCAAAGGACCATGACATTGGAGTGATGTCATGGCTTGCAGTGAATTGGGTTTAAGTGAGGGAAGCTATGCAAGGTCACCAGCCTCACTCTCTCCTCCAGAGCCATCTGGGTCCAGTGGGACAACTGGAGATGGCCCCGATGCAGTGGGAAACTTTGGCCTTTTTAAGCTTAGGCCTTTCCTAGATCTCAGTTTGACTGAGGCAGCACCCATTCATTTAAGGCTAGATAAAGTGTGCCAAAGAATGGCTTCCGTTATCTAGTCAAAACAAATAAATGAATGAATGAGTGAATGGAGAAGAGAGAGAGAGAGAGACAGAGAGAGAAATAGAGAGAGAAGAGACAGAGGGAGGGAGAGAGGGAAGGAAGGAAGGAAGGAAGGAAGGAAGGAAGGAAGGAAGGAAGGAAGGAAGGAAGGAAGGAAGGGAAGGAAGGAAGGAAGGAAGGAAGGAAGGAAGGAAGGAAGGAAGGAAGGAAGGAAGGAAGGAAGGAAGGAAGGAAGGAAGGAAGGAAGGAAGGAAGGAAAGGAGGGAGGGAGGAAAGAAGGAAGGAAGGAAGGAAGGAAGGAAGGAAGGAAGGAAGGAAGGAAGGAAGGAAGGAAGGAAGGAAGGAAGGAAGGAAGGAAGGAAGGAAGGAAGGAAGGAAGGCCCTCAGGGTTCCTGGCCAAAACAGAAGCAAATAGATAAAGGCTTTATTCTTTTTAAAAAATTGTAAATAAGGGCAGCTAGGTGGCACAGTGGATAAAGCACCAGACCTGGATTCAGGAGTACCTGAGTTCAAATCTGGCCTCAGACACTTGATACTTACTAGCTGTGTGACCCTGGGCAAGTCATTTAACCCCCATAGCCCCCTCAAAAAAATTTTAAATTAAAAAAAGCACCACCAAACTGAGAAAATTTGTACCTGAACTCATGAACAATCAAGTCAACCTTTCTCTGCTTCAACTTTCCCCAGGCACCTATACAGTACTCCAGATTTATAGTAATCTGGGGAGGGAAGCACTTCTAGAGGGAGCTAACCCCTTTCTCTCTTTCTCAGGGAGTCTATGTAGTTGAGGTTCATTCCCCCTGACCAGTAGGGAGAAGAACTTGGAGTTACCTCTTTTCTGCTTCTGTCCCAGAGGTTCCCTAACAAATTATTACCCTGAGATAGTTTCCTATTGCCTGAGAAAATGCAAAGTGAGAGGTTATATAGTGAGAAAGATAACCTCTTCCCCTGATACCCCAGCCTTTACGGTACGAATGAAGGACAAGTGTGGATTCAAGTACAGATTTGCTTTTCAACTGTCGATTAATGGTCGGCAGAGAACAAAATCCAGAACTGAAATAATTTAGAAAGAAGTTTATTGGGTGGCTAGGTGGCACAGTGGATAAAGCACCGGCCCTGGATTCAGGAGGACCTGAGTTCAAATCCGGCCTCAGACACTTGACACTTACTAGCTGTGTGACCCTGGGCAAGTCACTTAACCCCCATTGCCCCGCCAAAAAAAAAAAAAAGAAGTTTATTAAGTTGTTCAGCAGAGGGGAGATCTGAGAAATGAACACCCCCTCTAATGTCTGCAGGTTTTACATTGTATGGTGTTCAAACAAAGGAGCAAGGAAACAGTAGTTGATTGTCCGGCACAGAGAGCAGTTTCCAGATGCGACATGTGAGTTGTTTGAGATTTATAGCAGAAGCAAACTCCTTACATTGATCTTTGGATTTGGCTCTCCTAGAAGGTTTCTTTGGGGTCAGCATAACCTGAACTCCTGAGTTACGCATTAAACAAACATGGTTTCTAAACAACAGGTCTGACCTCTGAGCCACGCAGGGCTAAGTTCAAACAATGCAAAAAAGCTTTCCCACATAGGCTAGGCAGGAGTCTATCTGGTTTCTCTTTAACCATCTCTGCTTTGATGTGAATATTCTTGTAACCACCAGGTGGCACCAGCGAGCAAGGCAGGCTGAGCTGTCAATCATTCCCCCAGTTGGAGGTTCTCTCTCAGCATATCCAGAACCCTTTGCCCTACGTAGAGCTTCTGTGTGTGTGAATTGTTTTACAGGCAAAGGGGCTTTTTTTCTCTCAAGCACTCCTCACCTCATGCTTCCCTTCTCTTCCCCTCTCCTTTCCAGAAGGCGTCAGCCACAGTTTGATCTCAGGCCTGGCACCCAGAAATAGAGAAATCCTGGTGACTGGGTCCCATTTGGCTCTAAGGGTTTGGGGACCCTCCTAAAGGGTATGTGAACGCAAGGCACACAGAGAGAGTGGACTGTTCAGTCCTCCACCCAATCCATGTTTGAGTGAATTGTCTTTGTGTTTTTTCCAAACAGGACCACCAGGTGGAGCTGCTGCATAGCTAGTATTGGTGTGACAGGTGAGGTGGGGGATAGTTCATTGCAAAGAATAGGACTAAGAACCCCAAAATGATTAGAGCTGAGACCACAGCCAATCCTCCAACCTGTCTTCTCTTGCCCAGGTTTTCATCATTCCCCCCAGCATCTTCACTCATTGGTTCACCTGAAAGAGATCTCACAGACACTTGACACTTACTAGCTGTATGACCCTGGGCAAGTCACTTTAACCTTCATTATCCCGAGAGAGAGAGAGAGAGAGAGAGAGAGAGAGAGAGAGAGAGAGAGAGAGAGAGAGAGAGAGAGAGAGAGAGAGAGAGAGAGAGAGAGAGAGAGAGAGAGATCTCACAGAATATTCTTCTATTGAAGGGACCCATGAAAAAACATAGGGTATGAATGAAGGCTGGAAGAAATGTTAGAGTATAGAATTTACCCCCCCAAAAATTAATTAATTAAAAGAATATAGAATTTACCAAGATCACAGGACTTGGAGCTAGAAGGTACCTTAAAGATGATCCAGTTTACAAATGAGGAAATGTACAGAGAAATGGTAACTCAAGTGCAATTCAACACAAATCAAGCACCTACTATGTTGAAGTTAAAAACAACTACAGCCCTAAAGGGTTGAGTCCCTTGTTCCATGTGTTCAAGGAATTTACATTCTACTGAGGGGTTACAGCATATACACAGATTGGCAAAAGTGATTTCAGGAGGGAAAAATCAGAGGTGAGATTTGTACCAAAGTTTTCTGATTCCAGATCGCCATACTGTTCTGTGAGAACTGGAGGTGGGAACCTAGGAGTATTTAATATGAAGAATTTAAAAGGATGTTTAAGTTCATGTCATCCTATCCTCATTTTAGAGAGTAGGAAATTGAAAATCAGAAGCAAGCAATGACTTGTGCAAGGTGAGAGATGATGGAGCTGAGTCTCCAGATTCTAAATCCAGTGCTCTTTCCAGGACATCATGTTGTTTCTGTCCTTCATACAAGATGAATTTTTGTGTTTTACTGTTAGAACAAAGATTTATTTCCAAGACAGTGTGTAAGATGCCTTCACCTTTCTGATATCTGTATCTGATGGTTTCTTTTGTTTGTTTTCTGAGTGGCAATAAATAAATAAAATCAGAGTTTATTTCAATTCTTCACAAATACATGTTTGAAATTTACTGCCATGTGGAAAATGGTTTAGTATAAAATAATATTAATTTGATGTGTTTTTATTTTTTATTTTTTTAGTGAGGCAATTGGGGTTAAGTGACTTGCCCAAGGTCACACAGCTAGGAAGTATTAAGTGTCTGAGGCCGGATTTGCACTCAGGTACTCCTGACTCCAGGGCCGGTGCTCTATCCACTTCGCCACCTAGCTGCCCTGTGTTTTTAAATAGTAATGGTGTAGCTTTATCCCCTGTCCCCCACATGTGTGGATCCTCTGGAGGACAGCCCTGTGATGCTGTGTAGAGACCTGAAACTCCTGAATGGCTGAGAGACTTCAAGGAGAAAGAAGCAGAGATGAAAAGGGATTGCTATTTACTTGGATTTCCTTGAGTTTACTTGCTAATCACTTTTTGTGATGTTCATTTGCATAACCAGTGCTTGGCAAAAAGAAGGGTCAAACCAATGGGTATAAATTTGGTAAAACCTCCTCCCCTTAAGAGTCAGCAGCTAGAGCAAAACTCACAGAAGAATGTGCTGAAATCATCATCTAACAAAGAATGGCTTGGAAGGTCAGAAGGAGGGAGCTGCTGTGCTAATACAGGAATCAAGCCCAACCCCACAGTCACCCTGATACGGATCGAATCCCTGGAAGGCCTCACCAGAAAAGCAGACCCCCAGAGCCTCTGAATCAGCTGAAGTGCCAGTGTTGGCTGGAACTAAGCTCACAGTCTGGTGAGTGGGCTGAGCCCTGGGCAGGGGGGAGACTACAGGGGTTTATACTGGTGCTGAGGCAGAACTTGGATTTTACACCCCTACTGAGAACCAGGAGGTAGGCTTGAGTAGCAGTGGCCCAGGTGGGAGAGGGGCACAGGCTCGTTGGAGCTAACAACCACAACACACAAAGCTGGTTGATTAGCAAGTTGGTCTGGGGGTCATCTAAGGACCAGGGAACAGGCCGGGAGAGTGAAGAACCTGATTGTCCTTAAATCATACCACCTGGAACTTCTTAAGCTTGGGATACTGCAGCCTGGAAACAGTGCCCCACTTTAAGGAGCTAAAAGTCTAGTAAAAGAAAGGCAAGATGAGCAGACAGAGAAAGGTGAGGACCATAGAAAGTTTCTTCAGTAACAAGGAAGACCAAGGGGTACCCTCAGAGGAAAATGTCAACATCAGGGCCCCTATATCTAAAGCTTCCAAGAAAAACATGAATTGGTCTCAGGCCATAGAGGTGCTCAAAAAGGACTTTGAAGATAAAGTTAGAGAGGTAGAGGAAAAAATGGAAAGAGAAATGAGGGTGATGCAGGAAAGACATGAGAAAAAAGTCAACAGCTTGAAAAGTCAAATTGGCCAAATGGAAAAGGAGGTACAAAAGCTCTCTGATGAAAATAATTGCCTAAGAATTAGGATTGAACAAATGGAAGCCAGTGACTTTATGAGAAACCAAGACACAATAAAACAAATCCAAATGAATAAAAAATAGAGGGCAATGTGAAATATCTTCTGGGAAAAACTGCTGACCTGGAAAATAGGTCCAGGAGAGATCATTTGAAAATTATTGGTCTACCTGAAAACCATGATCAAGGAAAGAGCTTAGACACCATCTTCCAAGATATTCTCAGGGAAAATTGCCCTGAAATTCTAGAAGAAGAAGCTAAAATAGAAATTGAAAGAATCCACCGATCACCTCCAGAAAGAGATCCCAAAAGGAAAATTCCTAGAAATATTATAGCCAAATTCCAGAGCTCTCAAGTCAAGGAGAAAATATTGCAAGCTGCCAAAAAGAAAGAATTCAAGTACTGTGGAGCTCCAGTCAGGATAGCACAAGATCTGATAGCTTCTACATTAAAGGACTGGAGGACATGGAATATGATATTCCAAAGGGCAAAGGAAATGGGATTACAACCAAGAATCACCTACCCAACAAAACTCAGCATAATATTTCAGTGGAAAAAATGAGACTTTAATGGAAAAGAAAACTTTCAGATATTTGTGATGAAAAGACCTGAACTGAATGGCAAATTTGACTTTCAAATACAAGACCCTAGAGAACCATAAAAAATTGGAGCTGGGGGACATACCTGGGGTTGTACAGTGGGTGACTGTCTTGTGTGTGAGGCCGGGTTTTGGCTGGGATCCCCCTGGGTCCAGGGGTGATGCTTTGTCCACTGTGTCACTTAGCTAGGTGATGACATCTTTGGGGTTGGATTGAGGGGTGAGGGGAATTCGATGGGGGAGGGGGAGGGGCAGAGGTGAAGTCCTACATGAAAGAAGCAGGAAGGGGCTTATGGAGTGGGGGAAGAGATGGGAGAGGAGAAGGGCAGTAAATGAATTTTACACTCATCAGAAAAGGCTCAATGACCTTAAAATCATCAGAACTGCCTCAAAGAGGGACTAACAGACACACTCAACTGGGTGGAGTAATCTGTTTAATCTGGGCAGGAAATGAGCCTAAAACTCATCAGAATTGGCTCAAAGACCTCAATCTCATTAGAATTGGCTCAAGGAGGGAATAAGGTACACATTCAACTGGGTGGAGTAATCTCTCTAACCATGCAGGAAAATAGGAGGGGAAGGGGATAAAGAGAGGGGGGCAAAAGAAGGAAGGGCAGAGTGGGGGAAGGGACAGACAGAAGCAAATCCTTTTTGAAGAGTGATAGGATGAAAGAAGATGGATAATAGAATAAATATCATGGGGAAGGGAATAGGATGGAAGGGAAACCGTTAACAATAGTAATCATGAAAAAGAGAAAAGGGAGGAAAATTGTACAAAAAATATTTATAGCAACTCTTGGTGGAGGCTAAGGATTGAGAATCAAGGGAATGTCCATCAGTTGAGGAATGATGGAAAAAGCTGTACTATATGATTGTAATGGAATGGTCTTGTGCTACAGGAAATGACAAACAGGATGATCCCTGAAAAACCTTGAAAGACTAATGAACATCGATGTATAGTGAAGTAAGCAGAGCTGAGAGGACATTGTGCATAGTGACAGCAGTATTGTTCAATGAGTAATTGTGAATGACTTAACTACTCTCAACAGTGCAATGATCCAAGACAATCCCAAGGAACTAATGAGGAAGCTTACTATGCACCCCTATAGAAAGAACTGTTAAAAAGAACACTTGTGGATTGTACATATACAACCTGGTTGCGATCTTGTGGAAGGAGAGGAAAGGGAAGGAGGGAGGGAGAAAAATTAGGAACTCTAAATCTTATGAAAATGAATGTTGAAAACTACCCTTATATGTAACTGGAAAATAAAATAAATGTTTGTTGCTAAAAAAAAAAAAAAGTCAGCAGCTAGCTCTTTTTGTGGTGACAAGGAATTGGAAATTGAGGGGTTGCCCATCAATTGGGGAATGGCTGAACAAGTTGTAGTATATGAATGTAATGGAGTACTATTGTGCTGTAAGAAACAATGAGCAGGCAGATTTCAGAGAAACCTGGAAGGACTTGCATGAACTGATGATGAGTGAGATGAGCAGAACCAGAAGAACATTATACACAGTATCATCAACATTATGTGTTGATCAACTGTGATAGACTAGATTCTTTTCACCAATCCAATGGTACAAGAAAGTTCCAAAGGACTCATGATGGAAAAGGATCTCCAAATCCAGGGGAAAAAAAAGAACTGTGGAATATGGATGCTAATTGAACCATACTATTCTTTTTGTTTTGGGTGCTGTTGTTTTTCTTTTTCGAGGTTTTTCCTTTTTTGCTCTGATTCTTCTCTTATAACACGACTAATGCAGAAATATATTTAATGTTATAATATATGTATATAACCTACATCAGATTACCTGCTGTCTAGGGGAAGGGGGGATGGAGGGAGGAGGGAGAAAAATTTGAAATTGGAAATCTCATATACACAAATATTGAAAACTATCTCTACATGTAACTGGAAAATAATAAAATACTTTTATCAGGAAAAAAACAAAGCACAAACACGTTTTAAAAAAAGAGTCAGCAGCTAGGAGGTAACTAGGTGACAACTAGGTTACACAGTGGAAAGTGCACTGGGCCTGAAGTCTGAAGGACCTGAGTTCAAATCCAGTGTCAGACACTTACTAACTGTGTGACCCTAGGCAGGTCATTTAACCCCAATTACCTCCAAAAAAAATTTAAAGAGAAAGCATCTAGGAAAGCATTTTGTTCTGACCCATTTGTACCCACATGCCAACAATTTGGGGTGGCAGGCAGATAAATGTAATTCCAGTCTAGTATCCTCCTTCGGAGAATAGGCCAGCAGGTTTCCTGGTGGCTTCTCCAGCCTCATCAAAGCAGGAATCACAGTGTCCTTTGGAGATGAACAAGCCATAGGTATCTATTAATGCTTCTCCTCAAGCTGTTTGTCTACACATTTAGGTTTCCCAAGTGTGTATACACACACACACACCTTACATAGGGAGCACGCTTCTTAAATATAGTTGATGCTGAACAACAACAAACCAAAAAAAAAGGCAAAGTAGAAAAGGTCTGGCATTCTCAGTAATCTACCCTTGTTCACAATAATAGTTATGACCCTTTATTTTAACCTGAAGAAACCAAGACCCAGAATAGGAAAGCACGCAATCTTCAGTCGTTGTTTGTCCTTTGTTCTCAAAGAGGACATCTGGGTCCAGTGGCAAGATATACATCAAGACAGATGGAGATGGCCCCAGATGTTTAAAGCAGTTGGGGTTAAATGACTTGCCCAGGGTCACACAGCCAGTAAGTGTCTGAGGCAAGATTGGAACTCAGTTCCATCCCAACTTCAGGGCCAGTACTCTATCCACTGTGTCACCTAGCTGTCCCAATAAGTGCTTAATAAATGTTTATTGACAAATGACTGTTCTCCATTTGCCCGAGGTAAGTGTAGAAGATGGCCTCTGTCTTTTATTCTACCTTTGAAACATTATAATTCCCATTTCTATAGTACCTTGGGTTTACAAAGCATTTTACTTCCAACAACCCTGTAGCACTGCAGGTGTTAGAAAACGATCTGTCAACAAGTGTTTATTAAGCCCCTACTAAGTGCCAGGCTTTGTGCTAAGTGCTAGGGATACAAAGAAAGGTTAAAAGAGAAATGGTTGGGGCAGCTAGGTGGCATAGTGGATAAAGTACTGACCCTGGATTCAGGAGGACCTGAGTTCAAATCTGGCCTCAGACACTTGACACTTACTAGCTGTGTGACCCTGGGCAAGTCACTTAACCCCAATTGCCTTACCAAAAAAAATTTTTAAATAAAATAAAATGAAGCACCAGGGAGTTATTGCCCTGACACAGTGAGGATATTGCACAAGGCTACAGTGGCACTTAGCTACTCACTCTCCTAGTCTTCAGAAATCCTTTCCCACGTAGACTAGGCAGTCTAAGAAATCCAGTCTAAGAGGTCTAGATTGCATGTGGCTGGGGATTTAAATGCCTTTAATCAGGAAGCTGCATCAGGAAAGCCAGGGACAATCGGGTCCCAGAGGAAATTCTAGTCCTATCACAGGAGGAATTATCATTTCCATTTCACAGTTAAGGAAAGTGAGGTTCAGGGAAGGAAAGCAACTTATTTGCCTGTGTCACAAAGCTAGTAAGTGAAATGTTGGAACAATCATTTACAAATTCAATGATATTACCAAATAAAGAATTTGTAGGGGAACCTTTTTCAGCCAAAGGTGCAGTTCTCCCAACTTCCTGGGAGGGGTGGGAGGAAGGTAAAAAGAGTTAGCCATGAGGGGCTATAGTACTCCAAGTTTCTGAGAAAATTACCAGAGGTGACTATTTGATCATCCTGATTATTGTACATTTGGACTGCCCTAAATCACCTTCACAATTGGGGCAATTGGGAGGCCAAAGGAGTGATTTCATCTTTGTCTGACAACCAGCTCTAAGTAGCCCAGTCCCAACATTGGACATACAGGTGTGGCTCCCAGAGCACATATTCCTAGAGAGGAACTCAGGCTGAACTTGACTTTTTTTTTTTTTTTTGGTGGGGCAATGAAAAAAAAAAAAGAATCCTGCATTAGGAGTCAGGAGATCTGGGCTTGAGTCCTGCTTCTAACATTTCCTAGCTGTGTACCAAGCATGAGTAAGTCCTTTCACCTCCCAGAAGTCTGTTTCCTCACCTCAGGAGAATAATATTTGTATTGCCCACTTCCCAGGGTTGTTGTGAGTCGTGGACTTGAACTCAGGAGATCCCACTACCTTATATATTAGCTCTAGGACCAAGGGCACATCCCTTGCCTTCGTGGGTTTCAGTTTCCTCATTCATGAAGGGTGAGATAATTCAACAAAGACTTTATATTATCTCAACTTTGTATCTACTCTAACCAACCCAGTGTGAAGAAAGTAGGGGTTTCTTTTATATTTTTAATCATAAAAGAATTTTATTATTTTCCAGTTACATGTAAAGATAGTTTTCAACATTTGTTGTCACAAGATTTTTAGTTCCAAATTTTTCTCCCTCCCTCCCTTCCCTCCCCCCTCCCCAAGACAGTAAGCAATCTGATATAGGTTTTATATATATACAATCACATTGAACATATTTCTGCATTAGTCAGTCACGTTGTGAAAAGAAGAATCAGAACACAAGGGAAAACCTCAAAAAAGAAAAAAAAAACAACCAAAAAGTAGAAACAGTATGGTTCAATCTGTATTCAGAATCCATAGTTCTTTTTTCTGGTTGTGGAGAACATTTTCCATCATGAGTTCCTCAGAATTGTCTTGGATCATTGCACAGCTAAGCAGAGCCAAGTCTATTACAGTTGATCATCACACAATGTTGCTGTTACTGTGTACAGTATTCTCCTGGTTCTGCTCACTTCACCCAGCATCAGTCCACTTATGTCTTTCCAGGTTTCTCTGAAATCTGCCTGCTCATCATTTCTTACAGCACAATAGTATTCCATTACATTCATATACCACAAGTTGTTCAGCCATTCCCCAATTGATGGGCATTCTCTCAATTTCTAATTCCTTGCCACCACAAAGAGAGCTGCTATAAATATTTTTATACATGTGGGTCCTTTTCCCTTTTCTATGATCTCTTTGGGATAAAGAGTAGGTTTTTATTCAGAGTTTATCCTATTGAAGTGAATCTCCATGACTTATTGGGATGAAGAAGGCTTCCTGAGGGGAGTGGGACTTGACCTGGGCACTCTGCTAGGTGGAGAGAATTACAAGTTTAGGTGAATCAGACTTTTCTTATCTGAAGGTGTCTAAATGAGATAAGCATTTTTCAACACTTCCCAGACTAACTGGGGTATACTACTGCTATAACCATAGGTATTTCTTTTCCTGGTGGCTTTTACTCACCCCTGCCATGTTTACTTTTTTATTTATGGTAAAGGTTAAAGCAAATCTGGTAGCTAATTATCCAGCCTCCTGCTAGGCACCCTCCTTCGTTCCTTAGCATAAAGATGAAATGCTGGCCATCAATTTCATGGGGTTGGGTGGTTAAACAAACTGAGATGCATGAATGTAATACCATACCACTGTCATTTAAGAAATGATCAATATGAAGAATAAAGTTCTCTGTTTAGCATGTAAAGCTCCTCAGAACCTGATCCCTTCCTATTCTTCTTCTTCTTTTTGGTTTTGTTTGGTGAAGCAATTGGGGTTAAGTGACTTGCCTAGGGTCATACAGCTAGTTAAGTGTCTGAGGTCAGATTTGAACTCAGGTCCTCCTGACTCCAGGACTGGGGCTCTATCCACTGCACCACCTAGCTGCCCATAGCTCTTTTTTTGGGGGGGGGCAGGGCAATGAGGATTAAGTGACTTGCCCAAGGTCACACAGCTAGTAAGTGTCAACTGTCTGAGGTCGGATTTGAACTCAGGTCCTCCTGATTCCAGGACCAATGCTTTATCCACAGTGCCATCTAGCTGCCCGATCCCTTCCTATTGTTGAAAGACAATTCTTCCTTAGGGCTTCACCGTAAAAAAGCCAGCCAGGGTCAGGAAAGATGCCACAAAAGAAATTTATTACATACAAGGCATATGAGTTGCATGGGCCTGGTCATGAATTCAGCCCACCCTTGACCTTTTAAAGACAAACTTTTGTAGAAAAAGGAGTTAATTCTGATAGGTTAAAGTAGGAAAGGGGATGGGTTAGCATCATATCAGTGTCTAATTTACCATACAGGAAGGTAACTGATTTCAATGTCCAACTTACCATACAGGTAGGTAACTGATTTCTTTTTTTTTTCTTTTCTTTCTGAGGGACAATGAGGGTTAAGTGACTTGCCTGGGGTTACACAGCTAATAAGTGTCAAGTGTCTGAGACCAAATTTGAACTCAGGTCCTCCTAAATCCAGGGCTGGTGCTTTATCCAGTGTGCTACCTAGCTGCCCCCAGTAACTGATTTCTAAGGGGGATCAAGGCAATTATACTGAAAAGCATTACTGGATTCATAATAGTTCTTTGTTATGAACTTCCGCAATCAATGGAAAGATAGTATTGACAAATTTATCCATTATCACTCACATAAATCTGAGTGTACCCATAACTTCCATTTCATTTAGAGATATAAGGGGCAGGGGGCTGCAGAGCTAAACACGATCACCCTCTTATACCCTCTACTTGACCGTCTGGCACGTAGGGCAGCTTCCCTACGAGAGGGCGGCCACGTTTACCTGTGCAGGCCCGCCTTCTGTCACGTACCCAAAGAGAAGTATGAATTGAGTAATGCTTTAAAGTGTATTCAGCGATTCTTTTAATCCAGTAAAGCTTTTAAATATAATTGTATTTTATTCAATATAATAGCATCTACATGGTTTCGGTTTTGCTTTGTTTTGTTGGGGTGGAAATCCTGCAGCTGCTGTGAAGGATGGATTGGGGAGGGGAGAGAGGAGGCAGATAGACCAATGAAGAGCTTAGTGCATTAGTCCAGGTGAGAGGTGATAAGGAGCTAGGGGTGGAAGTCCTGTGAGCAGCGAGAAGGGTAAAAAAAAAAAAGCAAGAGATGTTGTGGAGACAATATCGAAGATGTGAAGTAAAGGCAAGGGAGGAGTTAAGAATGATTCTAGGCTTGTGAACCTGGATGGCTGGAAATAGGAAAGGTCTTCAAGATCTTCGAGATGACCCTGCCACTACCGTTTCTGGTTCCCTGCTCCTCTCTTTTTATCACGTCATCTTCTAACTCGGAAAGGTCAGAAGAGAAATGGTAAACTCTCAGTAGAATTTTACAAATCAGTTCCTATTTCAAACCTATGCTGCCTCTGGCTATCACATCTCTACTTCAGCATATAAAATATTTGACGAATCGGAGCTTTTTAAGACTCATTTGGGCTCCTACTTGTGGCAATTGATTCACCTTAGTTATAGGAAAGTATGTAATCAGCATTTATCTCCAAATCAGCATGTCAGAAATCCAACTCATTATCCTTTCCTCCAAACCCATACCTCTTTTGAGTTTCCCAGTTTCTGTTGTCAGCGAGTAAAGTGAAGTATGGTTGTAGTTGGCCTGTTATAGGGGACCATGAGAGGCACTCATCAATAAGGGCTGGAGTTCTGGAGTTTACAGGGTTAAGCCCTCCCAGGGCAGGGTCTTTGGTCTGAATGGAACGATTTCTGGCAAGAGGAAATGGGCAATTCTTGTGGAAGGGTCAGTGGAGCTGGAGGAGGGCTGTACTCTCCTCCCCTTTCTCTCTTAAAGGCAAAAGAAAGAAGCAGAGGCAGAAATCCTCACACAGCAAGACTACTGAGCCAATTGGGGGATGGGACTTTTCCCTTTAATGTCACCTAGTTCTCCCCTGGGAGTTTAGGCTCCCAGACCTGTGCTCACACCCTCAGTGGTACTAAGACTTCAATCAGCTCACCTTTGCAGGGGAATTTTAAAGAGCTGCAAGTTCAAGTTTTAGGATCATGCTTAGGAAAGTTTTATGATGATTCATAAAACTAGACTGTAATTCAGTAGTTACTACATAGTCTGTGAGATGCAAAACTCTTTAAGGCTATTCCTCCAGGCTGAAATCAAATTCAAAATTTTTCCTTCAGACAAAGGAATAAAATTAATTTACGCAAAGAGAATCAGGCTTGCAAATTGCCTGCAGCAGTGGTGGATAGAAGAATGGGAAGAAATTGATGGAGAGAATGGAGGAGAAAGAGGCTGCCTCTCAGCTGTTACTCTGGGCCTCATGGCCAAAGTGGGGAGAGTGCCCTTCCTCCAATAGGACTGCAGCAGTCCTGTCTGCTCAGTGTGGACAATGACACTGGCCTCCCCAGTGGGGAGTGAACAATTGCCTTTCTGCTCCATAGAACAGCCTGCCCTGCTTCTCAGTTTCTGGTAGCTGGGGCTTGGGTCTCTCCTGCCTGCACTTCTCTGCTCCGAAGCCTTCACCCTTGATCCACACAAACTCTGATGAGAGCAGGGGTCAGACTGTAATCCCAAAGCCAGCCTAGGCTCTCCTGTGAATACTGTCCCTACACGAAGCTCTGTCTTCAATTCCTGGGAGCTTGAAGGAGGGGCTACATTAGCAAGAGACATTAGTGGAAACAGGAGGAGGCTACCAGGTGGCCTGCTTCCCCATCCCGGGGCGCTCGGTCGCCCTTGTCTTCCCCATTGATTTCAGAGCGCTTTCCCTAGCTTGCTTCTGGAACTTCTCTGAGATCTCAGAGGTGGTCCTGCCACTATTATTTCTGGTTTCTGTCTCCTCTCTTTTTATCACATCATCTTCTAACTCAGAAACCATTAACCCTGCTTAGAGATTTTCATGTGGCCTTGGAATTCCTAAAAATTCATTTGGGAGAAGAAAAAGGGTGACCCAATTTTGGGCACAAATCCTTTCTTCAAATGCTCACTACCAGAATTTGGTAATTGATACACAGACTAAGGTAGTGGAAAGAACACTGAATTTGGAGTCAGACTTGAGTTGGAATTTCAGTTCGGTCACCTGTAAGATATTAAGGGAGTCTCTTTACCTCTCTAGGCCTCAGTATCCTCATCAGTAAAATGAGGGAAATAGTTTCTAGCCAGGCGGGTGGCTCAGAGCACCGGCCCTAGAGCTAGGAAGACCTGAGTTCAAATTCAGCCTCATGTGTGACCCTGGACAAGTCACTTCACCCTATTTGCTTCAGTTTCCTCATCTGTAAAATGAGCCGGAGAAGGAAATGGCAAACTACACCAGTATCTTTGCCAAACAAACCCCTAAAGGGGTCACGAAGAGTCA
The DNA here is from genome assembly GCF_019393635.1 of Dromiciops gliroides. Classification (NCBI taxonomy): domain Eukaryota; kingdom Metazoa; phylum Chordata; class Mammalia; order Microbiotheria; family Microbiotheriidae; genus Dromiciops; species Dromiciops gliroides. The sequence continues at coordinate 671,846,919 of NC_057861.1, forward strand.
GACAAGACTCAACAACAACAGTTTCTAAGGTCTCTAGCTCAGAATTCATCAGGTTCATTAAGTATTCATCCTGCAGAATAAACTAGAAGGTAGTAATAATTGGCTTACAAATTACTTTCCCCACAACAGCCCTATAAATAGGTCTGGTGTAAGTTATCCCTGCTGTATCATTATACTCATTTAAAGATGGGGATACCGAGACCCAGAAAGTAGAAGCAATTTGTATAAATTGCATTTATTTAGGGCTTTAATGTTTTCCTCAAAATAACCCTGTGAAAGAGACAGTGCAAGTTTTGCCTCTATTTTACAAATGAGGAAACTGAGGTTCAAGGAAATGACATGACCTGTCTGAGGTCATTTAGCTAGTAAAGGACAGATCTGGGTTTCAGACTAGTTATAGGCAATTTCTTACCCACCCCCTTCCCCCACATGCCCAATTGCCTATAAACACTTTGTGGTTGTTTAGTTGTTTTCAGTTGTGTCCAACTCTCCATGACCCCATTTTGTGTTTTCTTGGCAAAGATACTGGAGGGCTTCCCTATTTCCTTCTCCAGCTCATTTTACAGATGAGGAAACTGAGGCAAACAGGGTAAAGTGACTTGCCATGGGTCACATGGCTAGTGTCTAAGCCGGTATTTGAACTCAGGTCTTCCTGACTCCAGGCCAAACACTATCCATGGCTCCCCTATAAACAGTAGGCTCAGCCAATTGCTGCTTGTAAGCCTTGAGACAGATTCATCCAGTGGCCCCAGTTAAGGTGAAGTGAGTTGTTTACATAATTGATTTTCCCCCAGAACAAATCTTGCTCTTAGCTATAGCAGGAAACTAATTATCCATCCATCAAGGCTTATCAGGGGCTCCTAGCAATTTCTGTCTAATTTAGACATCTTCTTCTTTTATGAGGTTGCAATTCATTAGTCTTACAAGATAAACAGCTGCCTAGCAGAAATCCATTTGCCTGGAGCTGAGCAGTATCAAACTGCTGTTTTCCCTGTACCTCGTGTGTCAGAGGAAAGAATAAACCATCATCTGGAGATAAGGTGGGACCTAAATAATCCAGAGGAAGGATCTTGTTTAATCTTTATCCCTCTCCGGTTCTCAGTTTCTACCTCCATAAAATAAAGGCATTGGATTGAATGAGCTCCAAACTTCCTTCTAGCTCTGAAAGCCTGTGCCCTAAGTAAAAGGTAGTTCAATTCACTTAAATGGAATCCGTGGAGGCTTAGCCTCAAAAAGTTAGAAGAAAATGCCTCATACCAGCTAGTTAGTGTAGTGACAGAGCTGGCACTGAAACCTGAGTCTTCTAAGCTCCATCCAGTGTTCCTTCCCCCCCACCCCAACCCCCTTTAAAAAAATATCTTATTGGTGCCTTTTAAAAAACACTCACTTCTTGGGGCAGCTAGGTGGCACAGTGGATAGAGCACTGGCCCTGGAGTCAGGAGTACCTGAATTCAAATCAGGCCTCAGACACTTAACACTTACTAGCTGTGTGACCCTGGGCAAGTCACTTAACCCCAATTGCCTCACTTAAAAACAAAAAACAAAAAAACCCTGCTCACTTCTCAATGTACACCCCCCTCACATACACAGTCGATCAATATGGTCCTCCTTTGTGACATAGAAATATAGTTAAGCAGGGGCAGCTAGGTGGTGCAGTGGATAGAGCACTGGCCCTAGATTCAGGAGGACTTGAGTTCAAATCTGGCCTCAGGCACTTGACACTTACTAGCTGTGTGACACTGGGCAAGTCACTTAACTCTCATTGCCCTGCAAAACAAAAAACAAAACAAAACAAAGAAATATAGTTAAGCAAGACAAACCAACATATTGACCATACTTGTCAACCTATGCCTCATTCTACACCTATAGTCCACCACTCCCCATCTTTTGAGGAGGGAAGTATGTGTCACCAAGAGTCCTTTGGCTCAGTCCCCTGGCTCTGGCTCAGAATTGAGAAATCTTTCAGTGTTTCAGTATTACTGTGGTTATGGTATAAATTATTCTCTTGGTTCTGCTTACTTTGTTCCTTCCACTGATCTTTCCACTATACTTGACTCCCTGTAACTGTAACACCCTACAAACAAACATGGATGAAGTGCTTTTTAAAATAGCATTGGTTACCATTTTGATAGGCATACTCAGTTCTTTCCTTCAACGACCATGTGAAATAAATAGGGTAAGTGCCATTATGCCTATTTGGGAAGTAAAATGGTAAGTTCACATTTCCATAGCTACTGGACATTGCAGTCATAACTCAAACCTAGATCTCCTGGATTATGGAGTCTGCCAAACTCACTTATAAATCACACTTCAGTCTATTACTTTACTCCTTCCCATCTTTAATATTACTATCTCCAACTCTAAGGTAATCCAAGGTTTATGTTTGTATATTTCTTTATTAATTAATCCATTTTTGACGTTTCTCATTCATGAGAAATAATTGTTAATAATTAATATCTTGGGAAGGTTCATTACCCCCTTGCCCTTCTTTCTAAGTCCTTCAGGTTTCTTCTGAAGGACTTTACTTCTAAGAGTTAGCCTGCACCAAACCACACCTAGATGGAAACTATTGTGCTCTGATCAGCTTGGGTGGGGTCTGCATTCTTCCTCTGATGTCTTCTCTTTTTTAACCAAGATTTGCATGCCCTAAATCACGTATCTCCAGGCTTCATTTTAATATAACATACTTCCAATCATGTCAACTAATTAGATCTGATTTCTATTGGCCAATTAGATTTGATTGCTATGTGATATACCTCCAACAGTTAAAAGGGTATATAAACTGTGACCCCATTGCCATTAATCTCTGGTCTGAGATAAATGACCATTGACCATCCTTTTTTATTAATAACCTTCTGGCCTATTAATAAAATGATTAAATTACACAGAAACTAAGTCTCTCATATTTTTAATCATCAGAATTCCCATCTGTTTGTAAAATATTATTTATTTAATAACCTGGAGAAAACTTTCTCAATAGGAGTCATCTCTCTACATATTAAATCCCTTAATCTCTTAGGATTAAATAAACATTAAAGTTACCAAATATATAATTTTTTAATAATTAAATAAATGAAACAATTATTTTCAATATTTTAACTATGAGAATGATCACAATAGTGACTTCAAACCCTTACTGTAATAGTAGACTTCACCTTTGAAATCATAGTCCTATATTATTTAGTACAACAAGGTCTCCTTAAAAGAATTCTCTTCATTTATTTTTTTTTTTGCGGGGCAATGAGGGTTAAGTGACTTGCACAGGGTCACACAGCTAGTAAGTATCAAGTGTCTGAACTCAGGTCCTCCTGAATCCAGGGCCTGTGCTTTATCCACTGAACCACCTAGGTGCCCCTCTTCATTTATTTTGAAAGATAAAGATTAATAATAGTTCCTTCAAGAAAGAAGTCATTTCCATCCTCTTTCTCTGAGTGCTCCAGCTTTTTTCTAGCCATACATAACAGGAAAATAGTCTCATTAGTTTCTCTAAAATTATCATTCTCAACAGTCTATACAAGATGACAGTTAAAATTATATTTTCCACAGCATTCCATTTGGCTCTTAAAGCCACAGAAATAATCATGACAGTCTCTGTAAGAGGGGCTTTTAAAATAGGCATTGCGGGACAGCTAGGTGGCACAGTGGATAGAGCACCAGCCCTGGAGTCAGGAGTATCTGAGTTCAAATCCGGCCTCAGACACTTAACACTCACTAGCTGTGTGACCCTGGGCAAGTCGCTTAACCCCAAATGCCTCACTAAAAAAAAAAAAAATAATAAAATAAAATAGGCATTGCACTGGCAAGGCAATTTCCAGGCCAGTGCCAGGATCTCTTTGCTGACTGGCCTGGTAGAAAGGAAGCCTGCCCCCAGAAGGGAGGTGGCTGTCAGAATGTTGAAAGAGAATGTCATGTCCCAAGAGAAGATTGAGTTCTGGGGTAGTCGATTTCTAAAATGGTATGAGGAATAAAGTGACTGGCAATTCTGAATGCCTGTTTACTAGCCAAGCAAGCATCATTACACTAGCATCATAGAATCAAATCCAATTCTATTAAACATACACACATTAAGCACCTACTGTATACAAGGCCTTATGCTGGGAACTACAGATACAGAGATGGATATGACATAGACTCTGCCCAAATGACATGTACCTATATAACCATGATATATGGTACAATGTGATAGGGCAGAAACTAGAGATCTAGGCAAAATTCTATGAGAAATTTGGGGAGAAAGAGATCCCTGTGAGCCAACAGGGAGCTGTAGTTAGGGTAGTAAGTTTCCTGGTTAGTGGAGGAAATATCACCTGAGCTTCCCTCAAAGGAATAGAAGGATATAAGCAGTTGGGGATGACTGAGGACATCCTGTCTAGGCATTGGGGATGGTGTATGCAAAAGTTGGAGAAAGGAAAGGCAAAGGTGACAAGAGGGGAAAGAAGTATGTGTATGAAAGATCTTTCTAGTTGGTTGTCTGGAGCATAAACAATGAGGTCAGAGGCTTCCTTTTTTTTTTTTCTTTTTCCCAATTACATGTAAAGCTAGTTTTCAACATTCATTTTTATAAGATTTTGAATTCCAAATTTTTCTCCCTCCTTCTTCCCCAAGGCAGCAAGCAGTCTGATATAGATTATACATGTACAATCATGTTAAACAAATTTCCACATTAGTCATGTTGTGAACAGATGCTTCCTTTTTGTTAGGATTTCAAGTTAATCTTGTTTGTCTTCTGTATTGTATTTTATGGACAGACATGAGGCCATAGGTGTTACTACTGGATCCTTTCTCAAATTTTGTCTCCTGTGAGCAAATTCTAGGCACAGCAGGAGCAAAGTAATCAGTAAAACTGGTTGTTTTGCATAATCATTGTTTTCTGTACCAGGGAAAAGTGAATCACAAATTATATATTTTAACTCTGGGTCCATTTTCCATGTACGTATCTGAACTTTTGGTTGGGGAAAGTTTTGCTGTTCAAAGACAGTTGTAATACCTTTAACAGGAACAAGAAACTAGTATTTATGAAGCATTCCCTGTGTGTTCTCCTAGTCCTTCTATCTGGCGCCAAGCAGAATAGGTCTAATCCAATCTTCCAGGGTACAACATTTCAGATACTTGAAGACAGGTAAGTAAGGGTCAAATTGTGGAGGGCCTTGATTATGAAGATAAAGTATTTTGACTTTATTCTACAAGGCCATCAGGAGCCACTGCAGATTTTTTGACTGAGGGGTTATGAGCACAGTAGTCTTTTTATAAATCTAATTTTGGTGATTGGAGGTGGGGGGGACGACAGAATGTCTCTGCTTAGCAGCTAATGTGACCTTGGGCAAGTTGCTTAACCTCTCTGGTCCTCAATTTGCTCATCTCTAAGATGAAGGCATTGGACCATATGGTTTCTAAAGTCCCTATTATTTCTTTCTTTCTTTTTTTTTTTTTTGGTGGGGCAATGAGGGTTAAGTGACTTGCCCAGGGTCACACAGCTGGTAAGTGTCAAGTGTCTGAGGCTGGATTTGAACTCAGGTCCTCCTGAATCCAGGACCAGTGCTTTATCCACTGCGCCACCTAGTCACCCCATCCCTATAATTTCTAACCCTATGGTCAGCCTAGCTAAGTTGAGGCTGAGAGGGTTAGCCATAGCAACTCAGAAAGTCTCTTCTATCAAGAATCTGTCACCCAGGGCAGCTAGGTAGACACTTACTAGTTATGTGACCCCAGGCAAGTCACTTAACCCTCACTGCCCAGCCCGCCCCCCCCCCATAAAAACCAAACTATACTTATCTTGGTATATAGGATGGTGCTCAAGTAAGTAGCCACACTAAAGAAGTTACTAGTCTGTTGAAACAGGTTTTTCCACTATGTTTTTAACCTGCAGTAAATCTTAGCCAGTCTGTGACCATCCTGAGCAGACTATCAAACCTTCTAACCAGATGAGGAAGGAAATAGATAAGTCCAACCACTTACATCCTTTCACAGTAAATCACTGGTTAGATATCAGGGTGGCAGGATTTAGGAAAGCCATGCCCCCACTTCATTCTGCTAAAGCCCCTGTAGTTAATTGCTCCTGGCGTTTGAAGGGACGAGAGGACAACTGGGATCTTTCTACCCTTCTGGTCTTGACTTCTGTCTTTTAAAAGGTCAGAACACAGACTTCAGAGTTGTTTTTCCAGCGACTGTCATTTTGGGCAACTTTACCATCCACAAGAATCTGCCTATATTGAACTGAAATGGGAACTACTATGAATTTTGTAATTTTTTTTAGGGAAGCTAGAAAGACAGATTGGGCAATATCTGGGCCTTTTGGTAATTCATTCAACCTGGGTTTATCCAATCCCCACAGTCCTTTCTATGTAACATCCTATAAAGTTATAATTTTACTTTCACTTCTTAACTTGTCCTTCCATCTGTTTTGACTTTTCATTATGATGAGGTCATTTCCTCATTCACAAAGTGAGAAGATTTTACTAAATGACCCAGAAGTTTCCTTTCAGCTCTAAACTTATGATCCCATGATGATGATGTTGACATATTGAACAAGTCAGAGGAAAGGAAGAGGAGCTACTTGCCTGGGTTTGGGTTTTTTTTTGGGGGGGGGGGTTGGTGAGGCAGTTGGGGTTAAGTGACTTGCCCAGGGTCACACAACTAGTAAGTGTCAAGTGTCTGAGGCCGGATTTCAACTCAAGTCCTCCTGAATCCATGGCCAGTGCTCTATCCACTGTGCCACCTAGCTGCCCCTCACCTGGGGTTTTGAAGGGGCACTCAGCAGCCAGCCAACTCCACTGAGCATCAGGAAATAGCTTTGGGGCTTGTATGAATTGTCTTGGAGATTAGAAACAGGCCCAGCGGTGGCAAAGGAAGGAGCTGTGGTCCAGAAAACTTGTCTTCTGGTAGAGTAAGCTCGAAGAGCTTAGAGACAAAGAGAACATTTAGCTTGAGTGCTTGGGAGTTCAAAATTTGGGCCAGAGTGGAACGGGTACATTTAGTGGGCCACTTTGGAGCTGGAAGGAATGAGCAGAGTGACTAGGAATAGAGAGTGAAATGGTATGGGGAGGAGTTGGTTCAGAAAAGGATGGAGCAGGAGAAGAGTGAGTTCTAGAGAAAGCATGGCACGAGACACATCCTACTTATACTCTGCCTGATCTGAGAAGGAATATGTGCATATATGTAAGTTCTAGCACTCTCACTATACAACATTCATACTAGCCCAGAAGTACAGTGATAAGATGTAATCAGGTTCGATGTCATACTATTTATTTGAATCAGGCATTTTCTTTTTTTTGTTGTTGTTTTGTTTTGGTGAGGAAATTGGGGTTAAGTGACTTGCCCAGGGTCACACAGCTTGTAAGTGTTAAGTGTCTGAGGCTGGATTTGAACTCAGGTACTCCTGAATCCAGGGTCGGTGCTTTATCCACTGCGCCATCTAGCTGCCCCAAATCAGGCATTTTCTAAGCACTTCATGGGCTATTTTGTGATAAAGAGGTCCAAGAGGGCACACAAAGGAAGGAAAGAGAGAAACAAGCTTTAAGTGCCTACTATGTGCCAAGCACTGTGCTAACCATTTTATAAATAGTATTTCATTTGATCCTCACAACAATACTAAGAGACAGGTGCTATTATTACCCCCATTTTTCATTTCAGGAAACTGAGGCAGACAGAAGTTAAAAACTTGCCTGGGGTCAGACAGCTAGTGTCTGAGGCTTATTTTGAACTCTGTTCTTCTTGACTCCTAGCCCAGCGCTGCCTCTAAGGGGACCTAGAATACTGGGCATGAATGATGTAAGGCAAGAATGTGAGTGGTAGGTTGGTAACAGTATGCCTTTATGAGGTGTCAAACAGGGATTACAGATACCATCAATCAATCAACAAGCATTTATTAAGCACCTACTATGTGCCAAAATCTGTGCTAGGTATTGGGAAAGGTGGGGAACAATAATGAAACAATCCTAGCCCTCTAGGTGCTTAAATTCTGTGAGAATCACACATAATAAAGCTTTAGTAAATGTTTATTGACTATAGAATTACAAGGACTGGATCTATAGCTCTGGAACAGGGTGGGGTTTTTTTTCTACGTAAAGCTCATCATCTTGAGCTCATTGGCACCACCTTGTTGGTGCCCTACAACCTCTGGCCACCCATAGTCTCTGGATCACGCATGAGAACAGAATCTCCAGGTACTGTCAAAGACAATTGCTAATTGTGTGGCACAGGTCATTACTACCCAGCTCTCTGTTGGTCTTTATGTCTCATAAAAGAAACACCTATCCAAGATCTGAATGTGGCTCTGGATATATACAAGTTATTCAAAGAAAACAGGATAGGTAAAAGTGGGGTAGATTGTATGTATGTTGAATGTATCTAAAGAAGGTAGCCTTATTCACCAAAGTTTGGGGGTGGGGGGGCAGGGGAAGGCAGAGGGAAAGTGGAGAGTATCTTACTGAAGATGAATGGAGGGGGCAGCTAGTTGATGCGGTGGATAAAGCACTGGCCCTGGATTCAGGAGGACCTGAGTTCAAATCCAGCCTCAGACACTTGACACTTACTAGCTGTGTGACCCTGGGCAAGTCACTTAACCCTCATTGTCTCACCAAAAAGAGAGAGAGAGAGAGAGAGAAGAAGATGAATGGAGGAACAACAATAATTTGGTACTTAACAGTAGATTATAGACTGCCTGGCCAGAAAGAGAAAATAAATGTAGTATTTAGGAAAGAGATCATAAGCCTGGCAGAGACATGATTCAATTATCCAGACATCTGCTGTAGCTGTTGCTCTCTTTATGCCCAAAGTAGATCAGCTAATAACTCCTGACTTGCTTTGATAATAATTTTATTTTTTTAAAGGAGTGAAAAAATAAATAATGGGAAATTCTGTTCTTTATCTGGTTCTAACCAATAGGAAGGAAACGGTTGCTGGGGTGGAAATGGTGGGAATCTTGTAGGGGAAGTGGTTACTCTCCCCTAGAGCTTGCAATAGAGAAGATGAAGAAAGCAGAAGCACCCTCTATTTTAAGAGAACAGAGTTCAAAGTGTTTAGAGGTGGGGGGGCGGGGAAAGTAGTAGAAGAAAAGGTGAGATCCCATAGACTAAAATTTCACAAGGTAAGTCATTCCAGGAAGGTGGGAAATTCTAAAAAATGAAATTCTGATGGCACGAGGGGAAAGGATCCCAATCAGGAGGGGGAAAAAAGAGAGACCAGTGCAAATGCTCAGAGAGTGAACTCACCAACCAACTTGGATTTTTCAAAAAAGATTTGGACAGAAGATGAAAGCAAGAGAAGGTAATAGAAGAATTTTAAAAGAGTGATGCTGTAAGAGTAGCATTGGGTGTGCTAAAAAATTCCAAATTTTCTGAGACTGGTGAGGAAGACCTAGAACAATAAGAAGGGAGGGTTTCTTTTAGGTATGTTGGGGAAAGAGGAAGTTCAAGAAAAGGACTGCTACTGCTGTAGGTGGATGTCACAATGATAAATGACAAAGGAGGGAAGGTTACCTAATTTACATTTTTGCTTCTTTTTTCTCTACCAAAGAAAGAAAAAATAAAAGGCTAATAGTGGACTGATACTCAAGGCAAGAGGACAATAAGAGAGTGCCAAGCTCACTTTTATGTGTGCCAGTCGCCTAACATCCTCCAGTCCTGAGAGAACTGTCAGATGTGGTTGCTCATACCCCTTCAGTGATGGGGAGAAGGGGAAGGGATCAGCATTTATATGGTGCCTACTATGTGCTAAGAGCTTTTTTACAAATATTATCTCATTGGATCCTCACAAACAACCCTGGGAGGGAGGTGCTAATATGATCCTGTTTTGTTTTGGTTTGGTTTGGTTTGGTTTTTTTGGTGAGGCAATTGGGGTTAAGTGACTTGCCCAGGGTCACACAGCTAGTAAGTGTCAAATGCCTGAGGCCGGATTTGAACTCAGGTCCTCCTGAATCCAGGGCTGGCGCTCCATCCACTTCGCCACCTAGCTGCCCCAATCCTGGTTTACAGTTGAAGAAATGGAGGCAGGCAGAACTTCAGTGACTTGCCCTAGGTCTCACAGCTAATATGTGTCTGAGGCTAGAGTTGAACTCAAGTCTTTCTGACTGCAAGTCCAGTTCTCTATCCACTGAGCCATTAGCAATCTGATAGCTGCAAGATCATGGAGATTCCCCAATGGACAAGTGGTTAAAGGATGGGAACAAACAGTTCCCAAAAAAAGAATTGCAATATTTTAACAACTATATGAAAGACTTCCAAACAACTAATAATAAAAGAAATGAAAAGTAAAACAACCTTGAATTTTACTTTATATTGAGGATATTGGCCAAAAAAGGTTGGGGAGGGGGAGGGAGAAAAACAGGAATAGCCAATGTCTTGGAAGGACAGGCAACCTAGTGAGTTGTTGGGAAAGTTGTAAATTAGTATAACCATCCTGGAAAGCAATTTGGAATTATACAAATGAAGCAGCAACAATGTCTATACCCTTTGACCTAAAGATTCCAGAGGCAGTGAGGGAGTGCAGTGGATAGAGCTGGACCCAGAGTCAGAAAGAACTGAGTTCTAAATCAGCCTCAGGCACTTATTAGCTGTGTGACCTTGGGCAAGTCACTGAACCTCTATCCACCTCAGTTTCCTCAACTGTAAAATAATAGGGATAATAATAGCACCTACCTTGTAGGATTGTTGCAAGGATCCAATGAGATTATATTTGCAAAGCACTTAGCACAGTGCCTGGCACAGAGTAAGCACTATATAAATGCTAATTCCCTTCCCTTCCCTTCCCTTCCCTTCCCTTCCCTTCCCTTCCCTTCCCTGACTATTTCCCATATACCCCAAGGAGGTCAAAGACAAAAATGCAGGGCTTCATTATGCTAAAACACATATAGCAATGTGTGTTGTTGTTGTTGTTGTTGTTTTTGAGGTAGCAAAGAACTGGAGACAAAGTAGATAAATGCTCATCAATTGGGGAATGGCTAAACAAATTATGGTAAATGAATGTAATGGACTATTATGCTATAAAAACCAATGAGTGTGGGGCAGCTAGGTGGCACAATGGATAAAGCACCGGCCCTGGATTCAGGAGGACCTGAGTTTAAATCTGGCCTCACACATTTGACACTTACTAGCTGTGTGACCCTGGGCAAGTCACTTAACCCTCATTGCCCTACACCAAAAACAAACAAAGAAACAAAAAACCCCAATGAGTGTGATGGATGCAAAGAAGCATGGAAAAACTTACATGAACTGATACATCGTGAAGTAAGGAGAGCAAAGAAAACCATAGACAAAACGATTACAACAATTTAAATGAAAAGAACAACAAAAACAAAAATTTCTTTCTTGGGATAGTTCTCTGGAAAGAAGGAGAAAGAGGGGGAAATCTGGGCAATGTAAAAATAAAATAAAGCAATAAAAATTCTTTTTTTTTTTTAAGGAGAAAGGTCTTGGAAAAAAGAGAGATACTTTATGACTGGAGAAAGGAAATCTTGTCTTGATTTTCAAAAAAGGAAAAGCAAACTATAGGCCAGTGAGCTTGACTGATTCCTGGCAAAAAGCTAGAATCTAGTATTAAAGAGATCATTGATTAACACCTAGATGTTACCCTTTTGTGACTCAGTGCTACCATAATCATGCATACAGAGGAACATATGTTTAATTACCCAGGAAGTTAATTTAATTAGCTTGATGCGATATGTGAATCAGTCACTGACTGAACTCCTCTTGGGCTACCGTAGGTCACTTCAGTAATTTTTTGGCACATTCTTATGAGGAAGGAAATCTAAGCACAGTAGTTTGGGGAAAATAACTGATCTTTATAAAAAGAACCTTTGAGAGCAAGCAAATTGAGCTACATGGTTGTGAGGATAACAACAGACCCTCTCCTATTGTTTCTCCTTATTGGCAACAGAATAAGCCAGACAGATTCTATCTTAAAGGAGGCCTCCACTATCTTAGAGATTTCATGCCATTATAGGGAATTCTGATAAGATTAACTACAGAGAAAACATCCATTGAAACAAACCTGATCTCTGCAATTTCTGAGACTCCCAAGGTTACCCCAAGGTTAAAATATTTTCCATATTTTCATGTTTGGCTATGTACTCCAAGCAAACCCCAAAAGATATAAAGCTAAAAAGTTATAAAGATCCAATCTGAAACTGCTCCTAACCCAAGCAGTCTTCCTTAGCACTAATAACATCTCATTATTTTCTTTTTCTTTTTTTTTTAACATCTATTTTCAATCTGGCCTCCTATCTTCTACCCACAGGCACTGAATTCTCATTGATGGAGGTGCCTGTCCCAAGAGATTGAGAGAATGACCCAACATGAGTTACTTTTTCCGATTCTCTTTCCCAGCCAACCCCTACTTTATCTGTCTCCGTTGCTTTTGCCTTGGCTCAGAAGGGCTTTTAGGTTCACCCCTTGCTGGCTGAGTTCCAATTTAGTCTAGAAAATGAAATGGATCATCCATCAAAATATTAAAATGTGAAATATGATCTCTACAGCCACCTAGGAGAGGAGAAACCACTGTGGGCAAGGGGCTAGACATCCCTGCCAACTGTCTCCTACAGGACAGGCAAACCAGCCTATTTGAAGAAACAAGGCACCCTAAATGACCAATAAGAAGCAACATGTGTCAGGTGAATCAAATCCTCATTATCTTGACTATCACCTCCTCTCAAATGCCATGGAGTCAGGCTAGGACTCTGATTACAAGAGTTCTGGGGAAATCAGGACCTATCAACCCACCAGTCCTAATTCCAGAGCATCATCCTTAGTCATCTCTGAGGGGAGCAAACTCTGTGCAGGAGATCATTATTCTCAACATCACTAATACCAACTCCTGGCTAATGGCCACTAATGGGCAGTAGATAAGCTCAAGAATTCCAGAAATAGCAGAACCCCTCAGACTGCTGGTCCTACTTCTAGCACAACCCTTAGAGGCAGAGATTTGAGCTGGTTATTGCTTCTGCAGTTAATGTGGTATCTGCAGCAGAAAATAAAGTTCTTGTCACCAAAGGCTTGGGCACTGCTAATGATTCTACATCAGAAACAGTGTTCCTGAAGAGGGGTATGTCAATCTATTCCCCTGTAGTACCACTCACTATCCCTGAAACTTTTGAGGCCAAAGTACCCCTCCTTGACCACCACTCTCCCATGTTTGTGGTTCCCTCTTATTAGAATGGAAGTTCCTTGGGAACAGACTGTATTTTTATCCCCAGCACTTAGCATAGTATTTGGAATATAGCAAGTGCTTAATTAATGCTTCATTTATTCATATCTATCTTTGTATCTCCATAGTAAGTTCAATTCAATCCAATAAACATTTATTAAGCACCTACTATGTGTCAGACATTGTACTAAGCACTAGGAACACAAATATGAAAAAGAAAAAAAAAGACAGTTCCTGTACTCGGGAGCTTACAATCAATCTATTGGGGAAAGATAACACAAAAAGAGGTGGGAAAAGGGGTGGGGCACCAGGGGGTCTTCACCTATGTCTTGCCATTGGACTCCAGTGACTCTGGCGGATAGAGCGAGGCTGATGATTTTGTACAGCCCTGCCTCACTTAAAGCCAATTTACTTGCAAGTCAAGATATCACCCGCTTGATATCATTGGTCTTCTTTGAGAACAAAGGACAAACAACAATCATCTGAAACCAGGCAGAACTGCAGATGCAAAGCAAAGTGAGCTGGAAGTCCCATTTCTGCCTAATTATTTTTTAATTGAACTGACACTTTCTGGGCTGTTCGACTTGATAAAAACTTGGCAGACATTTTGCCCTGGCAACTTTTCTTCCAAACATTTTGGAGCCTAAAAAAATCAAGAATTTGTTTTGTTAAAATCAGCCTGATAAATCAATCCATTGATAAAAAATAAAAGTCCCCATGTACCAGCTAATTCTATTATAGGGCACCTTCTTCACCTCCATTCTGGTAATATTCCAAGTACCAAATGGGAGGGGGGAGAGACAGAGAGACAAAGAGAGCAGAGACAGAGAGGGAGAGAGCAGAGAGAGAGAGAGATAGAGAGAGAGAGAGAGAGAGAGAGAGAGAGAGAGAGAGAGAGAGAGAGAGAGAGAGAAGGAGGGAGGAAGGGAGAGACACAGAGAGACACAGAGAGAGAGCAGAGACAGAGAGAGAGAGACAGAGAGAGAGAGACAGAGAGAGAGAGAGAAGGAGGGAGGAAGGGAGAGACAGAGAGAGACAGAGAGAGAGAGAGCAGTGACAGAGAGAAAGCAGAGACAGAGAAAGAGAGCAGAGACAGAGAGAGAGAGAGAGAGAGAGAGAGAGAGAGAGAGAGAGAAGGAGGGAGGGAGAAAGACAGAGACAGAGACAGACAGAGAACCAAACAGAAAAGCAATCAAGATGCCAAAGACTTGGGGTGATTGGAAGCAGCCTCTTTGATTAAATCACTGGGCTTGGGCTTTTAAAAAAAAAAGTGACTTGACTGAGTTCTTGAGGTCAATCTTTCCCAGATCAGTGCTGAGGTCATTAGTCAGGCTGTGGGAACTGAGAAGTCTCTCACCAGGGCCCAGCTCTAGAGCTTGAGAGAACAAAAATACAAAGGTTGGCACAATCTGGCCAATATGTTGGCAGTAAGTCCTTCACTCATTCTTTGAGACTATAACTAAGAGTTGAGTTTCTGCATTTTAAAAGGCATGGAGTGGGGCACTTAGGTAGTACAGTGAATAGAACATGGTCCTGAAGTCAGGAGGACCTGAGTCCAAATCCAGCCTCAGACGCTTACTGTGTGACCCTGGGCAAGTCACTTAACCCCATTGCCAACAACAAAAAGCAAACAAAAGGTGTGTTTTTTGAAATTTTAATTGCCATTTGCTATATCTCAGTTTGGGGTAAGCATATTTTAATTTATTAATATTATATCAGCAGGGCAGCTAGGTGGCTCAGTAGATAAAGCACCAGCCCTGGATTCAAGAGGACCTGAGTTCAAATCCAGCCTCAGACACTTGACACTTACTAGCTGTGTGACCCTGGGCAAGCCACTTAACCCTCATTGCCCAGGGTGGGTGAGGGGAAAGAATCCCTGGGTAAAACTGTGCATACCCTTTGATCAAGCAATATCACTGCTTGCTTTATAGGGGCAGCTAGGTGGCACAGTAGATAGAGCACCAGCCCTGGAGTCAGGAGTACCTGAGTTCAAATCCAGCCTCAAACACTTGACACTTACTAGCTGTGTGACCCTGGGCAAGTCACTTAACCCCGATCGCCTCACCAAAAACAAAACAAAAAACCAATATTATATCAGCAAAGGATTGAACATGTGTCTTCCTAACTTCTCATGGTCTCAGGCCACATGGTAAAGAAGGCAGGGAGAGAGCTTCAGCATTCCAATTATCTGGAGCAGGAGAAATGTCCCAAAAGACCCATGCTGCTTTCCAAAGAAACAACACATAGTCTCAAGGAGACCCAAGAAAGTTCAAAAGACACACCAGAGAGCCAAGCCAGAGAGCCAAGAGCCAAGAGAGTCTCTGAAACCCAAATGGTGTCTCCTGAGGGTTTATATCCTCTATTGATAAAGGAGGGTCATTATACATTAATCAAAGCTAATTGGTTAGCATCATTCAGTTCCACTGGTGGACTTGACTTGAAGGTGGTCTACATTAAAATGAACTCAAAGGGGTGGCTAGGTGGCACAATGGATAAAGCACTGGCCCTGAATTCAGGAGTACCTGAGTTCAAATCCGGCCTCAGACACTTGACACGTACTAGCTGTGTGACCCTGGGCAAGTCACTTAACCCCCATTGCCCTGCAAAAAAAAAAAAATGAACTCTACAGATGACATCTGGTAAAAGAATGCAAAAGACCCCCCACTGAAGTTGCTCAAGGCAAAGTCTATTATCTAGGTGTTGTTTGATCCCATCAGTCCTTCACTGAGCTAGTTCCCTTGGGTTTGTGCCAGATCAAGGAAAACCAGACATTCTGGAGTTGGGGTGGTGGGGAGAGAAAGCACTGAGAGACTGATCTCTAGGTTCTCCCCCCTCCAAGAAATCTATTATTAATAATTGTATTCTCACAGTGTGGAAGAGATTGAAGATGATTACATTTTGTTTGTTTGTTTTTGCAAGGCAGTGGGGGTTAAGTGACTTGCCCAGGGTCACACAAGCTAGTAAGTGTCAAGTGTCTGAGGCCGGATTTGAACTCAGGTCCTCCTGAATCCAGGGCCGGTGCTTTATCCAGAAAATGATTACATTTGCAGCAATATTCTTGAATTTAAATTTCTAGTATTAGTGCAAATTAACTGCTCCTTAAGTCATCCTCTGGTATCTCATCATGACACAGAGGAAGTCTGTGGCTCTTGGAGACTGTGCCTTTAGAGTGTGTTATGATGAATATATGAACCACCTAAATTTGATAAAGCTGCCTTATTATCCAAAAGGAATTTATGAAACCCTGGATTAATTGGAGCAAAATGCCCTTTGACTGAACTTCAAACTGGATTCAGATAGCTAGCAGTTAAGTCCCTATTTGCTGACCTCTTTTCCCAGGACAGTTAAGTCCCTATCTTGTAAAAACTTCTGGGCATCCGCCTCCTTGCCAAACCCTTTTTAGGAATCATATAATGTTATCATAGTGTTTTAGTTAAGTCGTACTATCAAACTGATTGGTATTTCCTACATTTTTGTTATAACTGAAATTGTTAAGCTGATTTTCATTACATCCATTCTTGTCATAGTATTTGCTTTTAGGTTGATTTTTATCATGCTAACAAAACTGATAACACCCTGTAACTAGTGAACAAAGAAACCTTATATACCCTCAGAAAGAGGGTGCCTTTGAGCTCCTTCTTTGGAAGGGGTCTCTCTGCATGATTCCCGCCTGCTTGTTCTTTGGGACAAATACACTGGTACTATGTTTTTCCTGTCTGTCTGGTTTTTCCTGTAGGAGAAATTATGAAAATAATTTCTCTGATCTCCTTTTTTCTGTAGGAAAAAGGCATAAGAACAAAAAATGGACAAGCATAAGTTCTCATAGGTCCTACAGAACTGGAAAGCCTTCAAGTGTAAGCCTGGTAGTAGGTTTCTGTCAAATGTCTGTCATCTGAGAATCAACCTAGCTCAGATCAAATCAGAAGGACTTATTACCAATAGGTTGGTGAAAAGGGCATTTTTTTTTCAGTAACCATCTATGAATCAATAAATTATGCAACAAGTATTTATTAAGCATCTACTATGTCCCAGGAACTGTGTTAGGCCCTGAAATACAAATAATAATAATAATAATAACAATAACAATAACAATAACAATAATAATAATAAAAACAATTCCTACTTTAGGTGAGTTTACATTCTAATGAGAAAGATACATTTATGTTTTTTTTAAAAAGCAGAAAGTAATAAATATAAATATATACAAGGTAGATAATTAGAAAGTAGTTTGAGAGAGAAGACTCTCACAGTTGGGGGAATCAAGAAAAGCTTCAAAAAAAAAAAAAGATGGTATTGGGGCAGGTAGGTGGCACAGTGGATAGAGCACCTGCCCTGGAGTCAGGAGGACCTGAGTTCAAATCCAGCCTCAGACACTTGACACTTACTAGCTGTGTGACTCTGGGCAAGTCACTTAACCCCAATTGCCTCACCAAAAAAAAAAAAAAGATGGTATTTAATCTGCATCTTATAGGCAGAGAGGTATTGTTTGAAGAGGAGGAGGTAAGGTAGGAGTAGGGGAGGGGGTAAATAGGTGGCTCAGTAGATATAGAGCACTGGCCCTGGAGTCAAGAGGACCCGAATTCAAATCTCACCTCAGACACTTGACCCTGGGCAAGTCACTTAATCCCGATTACCTTAAATATCCAGGGCCATCTCCACCAGACCTACATGGCTATGGAGGAGAGTGTGAGGTTGGTGACCTTGCATAGCCCTCCCTCACTTAAATCTAATTCAGTGCAAGTCACGACATCATCCTGATTTCATGGTCCTCTTCGAGAACAAAGCACAACAACAACAAGGTAGGAGTACATTCCATATATAAGGGGTATCATATCTGAGGAACAGAGATCCAGGCAAATTGGCTGGATCGAAGAGTGTTGGACTGAGAATAATGTCCCCTGATGCTGGAAAAATAGGTTGGAGCCAGGTTGTGTAGAACTTTAAAAATTAAAGCAAAAAGTTTAACTTTTATCCTACTGGCAACAAGAAGCTGCTATTGGTTGAATAGTGGAGTCACTTGGTCAGATGTGGATTTAAGGAATATTAAGTTGGCAGAAGTGTGTAGGATAGACTGAGGGTGGAAAGAGATTTGAGGCAGGGAGAGCAATTAGGACATTGTGGCAATAATCTAGGTGATGAGGGCCTGAACTAAGGTGGTAGCTATTGGAGTGGTCACAGGGCTCAATTCTGAGCGATGGTTGTGAAGGTGGAAACAGCAGGATTTGACAACCGATTGGATATATAGGGTAAGAGAACATGCCAAAATTATAAACCTTAGCATTGTCTTGACCTATATCTGGATAGGGAGCATCTACAGTGAAGAAACCATGGATCTTTTGAAATGTCCCATGTGCTAGTTTAACTTCATTTTAAAATTTTACCTATGAGGGGCAGCTAGGTGGCACAGTGGATAGAGCACTGGCCCTAGAGTCAGGAGTACCTGAGTTCAAATCAGGCCTCAGACACTTAACACTTACTAGCTATGTGACCCTGGGCAAGTCACTTAACCCCAATTGCCTCACTAAAAAAAACCAACCAAACAAAAAAATTTTACCTATGTATAACCTTCACTAAAGTTCTCCTTCAATACTTCCTCACAGACCAGAGCTTGCCCATGGTTCTCAAAAGCTATACCAGCAAGCACAAACTTTGGCAGATCCCACCAAGATCGAGAGTCATTAAATAGGAGGCAGCTAGGTGGTGCAGTGGATAGAGCACCCATCCTGGATTCAGGAGGACCTGAGTTCAAATTCAGGCTCAGACACTTGACACTTACTAGCTGTGTGACCTTGGGCAAGTCACTTAACCCTCATTGCCCTGGGGGAAAAAAAGAGTCATCAAGTATGAGCTGACAGTGGATTGTTTTTCTGTGTCTGAGGATCAACCTACCTAAGTGCTCATTGGTAGAGGGTAGTCAATAAGGTATTTTTTTTCCTACCCATGGCACTAATTAAGATCACCTGCTATACTAAGACAAGGACCTGTTGCAAATTGTATTAATTGAGGGAGTACCTGCAACAATTAAGCTAAAAATCTTTGAATTATTAAGGTGAATAAATAGAAATTTTACCTAGTATTTAAGGTAGAGGTGGTATGCAATAAAGGAGACTTTGATTGAGCATTCAAATACTTGATTTGAATCCTGGATCACCAACTAATTATCCGTATGAACCTCATATAAGTCTCTGGATCTCCATTTCTCTATCTATGATATAAGGGAGTTGGACTGAAGAAGCCACTTGGGTGCGTTTCCTTCAATGTTACCCCTCAAAATGCCTATGAGTGTGTTGGAAACTTTCTGTTTCTTTCTAGGTGCTATGAAAAAGTTGGTGCTTCACCATCAATAAGGTTGAATAGTATTAGTCAATATACTATCACTCCCCATTTTTTTTCACACCTCTACTATATCCCTTTTCTTCATCTTTTAATGATATGCTTCTCACCAGGTTCCCATCTGTTTGTACTCCAAGCTAGACCTCTTGTCTGTCTTCCTTCCTTCCTTCCTTCCTTCCTTCCTTCCTTCCTTCCTTCCTTCCTTCCTTCCTTCCTTCCTTCCTTCCTTCCTTCCTTCCTTCCTTCCTTCCTCCCTCCCTCCTTTTTTCTTTCTTTCTTTCTTTCTTTCTTTCTTTCTTTCTTTCTTTCTTTCTTTCTTTCTTTCTTTCTTTCTTTCTCTCTCTCTCTCTCTCTCTCTCTCTCTCTCTCTCTCTCTCTCTCTCTCTCTCTCTTTCTTTCCTTATTTCTCTTTCTCTCTCTCTTTCTTTTTTTCTGGGAGGCAATTGGGGTTAAGTGGATTGCCCAGGGTCACACAGCTAGTAAGTGTCAAGTGTCTGAAGCTGGATTTAAATTCGGGTCCTTCCTGATTCCAGAGCTGGTGCTCTATCCACCTGGCCACCTAGCTGCCCTCTTCTTGTCTTTCTTAAGACACCTCTGATCATGCTTATTTTTCCTGGAGAAGGCTTCACTGAATAAACTCTACATTTGCCACTTTTGAGCCATTCCCTATTCTCCATCTCATCTACTTTCCTTTTCGTAGGTCATGGTTCTCCCAACCTTTGATGCTTGTGCTATAGATTTACTCAAGCACTGATTAGTTACAGAAGAGAAGTAAAAAAAAAAAAAAACCAACAACAAACAAACCAGGAAAACAACAACAGCAGCAACAACAACAACTAAGGATGAAGGAAGTGAAATTTCCCTTAAAGAAATTTTTTTTAAATTCAATTTTATTTTATTTTCAGATCTAAATTGTCTCCTTTTTTCACCCATTGAGAATGCAAGAAAAACACAACCCATTACAAATATGTAGAATCATGCAAATTAAATTCCCATATCAGCCACATCAAAACAAAGAAAAAGGGAAGAATATTTGCTTCAGTCTGCACTCTGAGTTCATCAGCTCTTTCTTGGGAAGTGGGCAGCATGTTTCAACATTAGTTCTTTGGAACTGTGCTTGGTCATTGCACTGGTCAGAGCTGCTAAGTTTTGAAGTTGATTATCTTTATAACTGCTGTTATTATATAAACTGTTCTCTTGGTCCTGCTCACTTCACTTTGTATCAGTTCATACAAGCCTTCCTAGGTTTCTTTAAAACCATTCCCATCATCATTTCTTACAGCACAATAGTATTCCATTGCATTCATATATCATAACTTGTTCAGTACTTCTCCAATTGATGGGCATCTCCACAGTTTCCAATTTTTTGCCACCACAATAAAAGCTTCTATAAATATTTTTGTACATATGGACATTTTCTTTCTTTCTTTGATTTCTTTAGTTTATAAGACCTACTAATGGTATTGCTGGGTCAAAGGGCAAATGCATAATTTAAAAGTTTTTTAGGCATAATGCCAAATTGTTTCCTGGAATGGTTAAACTAGTTCACAATTTCACCAACAAGTATAGTAATGTACCTATTTTCCTACAATCCGCCCAGAATTTGTTATTTTCCTTTTTTGTCATCTTTGTCAATCTGATGGGTATGATGACCTGGTACCTCAGAGTTGTTTTCTCTCATTATTAGTGATTTAGAGCATTTTTTCATATGAATATCATAGCTTAAGATTTCTTCTTCTGAAAACTACCTAACCATGTCCTTTGATTTCCCATTTATCAATTAAGGAATGGCTCCTTATCTTGTTAATTTTATTCAGTTCCATACACATCTCTTAGAAATGAGACCCTTATCAGAGAGACTTGCTGCAAAATTTCCCAGTTTCTTGATTTTCTTTTTCTAATTTTAGTTTCACTGGTTTTGTTTATGTAAAACCTTTGTTTATGTAAAATCTTTATTATCCATTTTACCTCCTGTAAAACTCTTTATCTCTTATTTGGTCATGCTCTCTTCCCTTATCCATAGACGCTCAGGTAATTTCTTCCATGCTCAATTAATTTGCTTGTTACCTTTTATGTTTCAAATCATGAATCCATTTTAAGTTTATCTCGATATAGTGTGTAAGACACATGTTTCTTCCTAGTTTCTAAGAGACTACCTTTCAGTTTTTCCAGTAGCTTTTGTTGAATAATGAGTTTTTCCCACAATAGCTGGGATCTTTGGGTTTTTCAAACACTAGGCTACAGTGCTCGTTTGTTTGTGTAAATTGTGTATCTAATCTGTTCCATTGAACAACCTCTTTGTTTCTTATCCAGTACCAAATAGTTTTGATAATTACAGCTTTGTAGTATAGATTGAGATCTGGAACTGCTAGGCCCCTTTCCTTCTCATTTTTTTCAGTGATTCCCTTGGTATTCTTTACCTTTTTGTTCTCCCAGATAAATTTTATTTTATTTTTTACCTTTTTATGAGGCAATTGGGGTTAAGTAACTTGCCTAAGGTCACACAGCTAGTAAGTGTTAAGTGTCTGAGGTCAGATTTGAACTCAGGTCCTCCTAACTCCAGGGCCAGTGCTCTATCCACTGCACCACCTAGCTGCCCCCTATTTTGTTTTTTCTATCTCTATAAAGAAATTCTTTGGTAGCTTAATTGGTATGGTACAGAATGAGTAAATTAATTTCAGTACTATTATTATTATTACTATATTAATAGTCTACTCGTGAGGAGTTAATATTTTTCTAATTATATAGATGTCTTTATTCATGTGAAGAGTATTTTGCAATTGTGTCCATATAGTTCCTCTGTATGTCTCGAGGGGCAGACTCTCAAGTATTTTATACTGTCCATTTTCAAATAAAATTTCTCTTTCTATCTCTTCCTGCTGGATTTTGTTGGTAATAAAAGGAGATGCCAATGAATTGTATGGTTTTATTTTGTAACCTGCAACTTTGCTGAAGTTGCTCATTGTTTTGATTAGTTTTTTAGTTGACTATTTGGAGGTCTCTAAATAAACCATTGTATTATCTGCAAAAAGTGACAGTTTGTTTCTTCTTTGTTTATGCCTCATTGCCATGGTTAACATTTCTTTTTTTTTCTTTTTTTTTTGCGAGGCAATTGGGGTTAAGTGACTTGCCCAGGATCACACAGCTAGTAAGTGTCAAGCGTCTGAGGCTGGATTTGAACTCAGGTCCTCTTGAATCCAGGGCCAGTGCTTTATCCACCGCGCCACCTAGCTGCCCCTACATTTTTAATATGATATTGAATAGTCATAGTGATAATGGATTTCCTTGCTTCACCCCTTGGGAAAAGGTAGAAGCCTTTCCAATAAGATCAGATGAAGCAAGGACATTCATTATCACCATTATCCTTAAAGATATTTGAGTTAATGACTGGTGTTGGCTCCAGGATAGTGCTCTAGGGATCTGTGCTAGGCTCTGTGCTACTTAGCATTTTTATCAGTGACTTAGTTATAGGAATAGATGGCTTGTTTATCAGATTTTCATATAATACAAAGCTGGGAGAGAGAGCTAACACAGTGGATGATGGTCAGGATCTAAAATGATCTTGAGAGGCCCAGAGAGTACAGGCACACTAAACCACAAATCTAATAATTCTAGAAAGCAATTTGGAACTATATGCTCCCAAAGTCACTATACTCAGCATTCCCTTGATCTAGTGGTACTACTACTGGATATAAACCCCAAGGAAACTAAAGAAAGAAAAAGAATTCATTTGTACAAAAATACTTACAGTGGCACTTTTTTTCTGTAGCAAAAAGTGAGTGTCCATGAGTTGGGAAAGTCTGGGTAAATGATGGTATATGGAAAGGAATGTTAATTGCAATGTTATCTTACTGTAAGAAATTACAAAAGTTAGAGAGACCTTGTTAGATGTCTACAAACTGATAGAGTATAATGCAAATAGAACCAAACGAACTATTTATACAATGACCACAATATTGTAAAGGAAAATAACTTTGAAAGTCTTACAAACTCTAATCTAATGACCAATCAGTACCCCACTAGACTGATAATGAAGTAGGCTTCTTATCTCTTGGTGGAGAGGTGATGGATTGTAGATGCAGAATGAGGCACGACCATTACAACACAAATTTGTTCTGTTTGACTATACTTGTGCTGCCACGGAGGGCTTTATTTGGTCATAGCTGGAAGATTTCTGTGGTGATGTAGGAAAGTAAGAAAAAAGCATTAATGAAGTATTTAAAAATACAGAGAAGAGGGGGCAGCTAGATGGCGCAGTGGATAGAGTACCGGCCCTGGAGTCAGGAGTACCTGAGTTCAAATCCGGCCTCAGACACTTAACACTTACTAGCTGTGTGACCCTGGGCAAGTCACTTAACCCCAATTGCCTCACTAAAAAAAAAAAAAAAAAATGCATAGAAGAGGGGTAGCTAGGTGGCGCAGTGGATAGAGCACCGGCTCTGGATTCAGGAGTACCTAAGTTCAAATCCAGCCTCAGACACTTGATACTTACTAGCTGTGTGACCCTGGGCAAATCACTTAACCCTCATTGCCCTGAAAAAAAAAATACATAGAAGAAAGCATAAGAAAGTTCAGAAAGAGGTACAGACAATCAGGGCAATGTAAGTATTACCATGTCAAGCAATACATATTTTAAATCTCATGACTAATATGGAAATGTTTTTTATTATTGCATAAATATAACATAAGTCTGACTGCTTATCCTTTCAGGGAGGGGTAGGGAAGGGAAGAGAGGGAAGGATAGAATTTGGAATTCAAAAGATTTTTTTAAACTACAAAAAATTTTTAAAAATTTTAAAAAACAATGTTTTAACGTGTAATTGGGGGGATAGATCAAAATTTTTAAGTGAATGTTTAAAAGTACAAAAAATAGATTTATAGTATCACATATAATTCTTATTTTCTGGCTTTTTTTTAAAATTTAGAAATATTCAGGTTCAGAGACAAGGAAAGGGAACTGCTAGGTGGCGCAGTGGATAAAGCACTGGCCCTGGATTCAGGAGAACCTGAGTTCAAATCCAACCTCAGATATTTGACACTTACTAGCTGTGTGACCCTGGGCAAGTCACTTAACCCTCATTGCCTTGCCCCACCACCACCCCCCAAAAAAGAATTGATTAAGTAGTTAGGGAGGTGGAGCCAAGATGGCAGAGTGAAGCCAGGAAGCTTGAACTCTCCCAAATTTCCCTCGGAGACAATGTTAAATTAAGCCTCTCAATGGTTTTTGGAGCTGCAAAACCTACAGAAAAATAGAGTGAAACAACATTCTAGCTTAATAACCTAGAAGGTCTTTAGGAAAGGTCTGTCTCATCTGGGTAAAAGGGGAGCTCAACTCAGCACAGAGGGTGTCTGGGCAAGCCAGCAAAAAGGCTTTTGGCCAGAGCACAGAGAAGCTGAGGACCCTACTAGCTCACCAAGCTAGTGGCACAGCAGGCCAGTTGTGAGGCCCCTAGCTTTAACAGAGAAGGCAATCTGTCAACTGGAGTATCGGCTATCCAACGGGCCCAACTAGGCTGGGTCATTCCAGTGCAGTGAGCAAGCTGCAAGCTGCTGAGGCTTCAGAGCAAAAAGACAGTGACTGGGCCCCTGGTCTCTAGCAAAAGAAGCTTAGGTCAATGCACCTTGTACCCTAGGAACAGAACTCAACTTTAAAAGGTATGAAATAGGCTAACATATGAATAAGAAACAGAAAAGAATCCTCATCATAAAAAATTACTATGGTGACAGGGAGGACCAAAACATAAATTCAGAGGAGGACAACAATGCCAAAATGCCTACATGTGAAGCCTTAAAGGGGAAGAAGAATTGGTCCCAAGACCAAAAAGCCCTGTTGGAAGAGCTCAAAAAGGATTTTATAAACCAAATAAGAGAGGTAGAAGAAAAATTGGGAAAAGAAATGTGAGTTATGCAAGAGATAGTCAGTAGCTTGGAAAGAGAAAATAATGCCTTAAAAAATACAATTGGGTGTGGGGGGGGGGCGGCTAGGTGGTGCAGTGGATAAAGCACCGGCCCAGGATTCAGGAGTACCTGAGTTCAAATCTGGCCTCAGACACTTGACACTTACTAGCTGTGTGACCCTGGGCAAGTCACTTAACCCCCATTGCCCCACAAAAAAAAATACAATTGGACAAATAGAAAAGGAGGTACAAAAGCTAAGTAGGGAAAAATAATTCCTTAGGAATCAGAATCAGGCAGTTGGAAGCTAATGACTCAATAATGAGATAACAAGAAAAAGAATATAAAAGTAGATGAAAATGAAAACTACCTCTTCAGAAAAACAATAGACTTGGAAAATAAATCCAGAACAGATAATTTTAGAGTAATTGGACTACCCGAGGGCCATGATCAAAAAAAGATCCTGGACAGCATATTTCATGACATTATCAAGAAGAACTGCCCCAAATGTCTTAGAAGCAGAGGAAAAGATAATCATTGAAAGAATCCATTGATCACTTCCTGAAAGAAACCCCAAAAGAAAAAGTCCAAGGAGTATCATAGCTAAATTCCAGAATTATCAGGTACAGGAGAAAATATTTCAAGTAGCCAGAAAGAAAAAAAATTAAATATCAAGGAAAAACAATCAGGTTTACATAGAACCTGGCAGCTTCAACATTAAAAGATCAGAGGGCTTAGAATATGATATTCTGAGGGCAAAGGAATTTGGATTACAACCAAGATTATACTACCCAGCAAAATTAAGCATAATCTTTCAGGGGAAATGATGGGCATTCAGTGAAATTGGGAACTTTAAAACCTTCCTAATGAAAAGTCCAGAACTGAACAGAAAATTCAATCTACAAATACAAGACTCATGAGAAGCACAAAAAGGTAAAACAGGGAAAAAAACAAAACGTGTTATTCAATAAAGTTAAAAAGTTTATATCCATACACAGGAAGAAGATACTTGTGACTCTTGAGGACTATATCACTATTAAGGCAGATAGGAGTACACATAGGCAGAAGGTGTGGGTATTAAATGGATTTTGATGCAATGATATTAAAAAAATTTAAGGGGTAACAAAAAGGATTATACTGGAGAATAGGAAAGGGAAGGCAGAATGGGGTATATCATATCACATGAAGAAGCACAAAAGACATATTACAATAGAGGGAAAGAAGGAAGCAGTGAGCATTGTTTCAGCCTTATTCTCATCTGATTTGACTCAAAGAGGGAATCACATACACACTCAGTTGAGTATAGAATTTTATCTTACCCTATACAGAAGAGGGAAAAAGGGAAAGAAAAGGGTGGGGTGCTGATAGAAAGGAGGGTAAAATAGGAGGCAAAAGAAGAAAGAAAAAGGGAGGTAGGGCTGATAGAAGGGAGGGCAAAACTAGGAGGAAAAAGGGGAAAGGGCAAAAGGGAGGTGGGGCTAATAGAAGAGAGGGTAGATTGAAGGAGGTGGTGATCAGGAGCAAAATTCTGGTGAGAAGGGAGAGGGGGAAAGAAGAGAGAAAAGTATAAACAATGGGAAAAATAGGATGCAGGGAAATACAGTTAGTAATCATAACTGTGAATGTGAATGGGATGAACTTTCCCATAAAATGGAAACAGATAACAGTGTGGATTATAAACCAGAATCCTATAATATGTTGTTTACAAGAAACATATTTGAAGCAGAGAGATACACACAGAGTAAAGATAAAAGACTGGAGCAGAATATATTATGCTTCAGCTGAAGTTAAAAAAAAAAAAAGCAGGGATAGCAATCTTTACCTCAGACAAAGCAAAACCAAAAATTGACCTAATTAAAAGAAATCTATATCTTGCTAAAAGGAACCATAGAACTCATGATGGAAAAGGCTCTCCAAATCCAGAAAAAAAAAACAAAAAAAAAGAACTGGAATATGGATGCTGACTGAACCATACTATTTCTTCTGGTTTTGGTGCTGTTGTTTTTCTTTTTTGAGGTTTTTCCTTTTTGCTCTGATTCTTCTCTTATAACATGACTAATGCATAAATATGTTTAATGTTATTATATATATTTATATATACATATATGTTTATACATATACATACACACACACACACACATATATATATATATATATATTTATATATAAAAAACCTATATCAGATTACTTGCTGTCTAGGGAGGGGCCCGGGGGGAGGGAGGGGAGGCAGGGAGAAAAATTGGAAATTGGAAATCTTATAAAAACAAATATTGAAAACTATCTCTACATGTAACTGGAAAATAATAAAATACTTTTATTAAAAAAAAAGGAACCATAGACAATGAAGTAACATCAATACTAAACATATATACGCCAAGTGGTATAGCATCCAAATTCTTAGAGAAGTTAAGTGACTTAGAGGAAGAAATAGACAGTGAAACCTCAATCTCCCCTCCCCCCCAGAAATAGATAAATCTAACCACAAAATTAATAAGAAAGAATTAAGGAGGTGAATAGAATTTTAGAAAAAATAAATATGATAGACCTCTGGAGAAAACTGAATGGGTATAGAAAGAAATATACCTTTTTCCCTGTGGTACATGGCACCTACACAAAAATTGAGCACGTATTAAGGGATAAAACCTCACAGTCAAATGCAAAGAGGCAGAAATAATAAATGCATTCTTTTCAGATTATGATGCAGTAAAAATGATGTGTAGTAAAGGGCCATGGAAAGATAGACCAAAAATTCATTGGAAACTAAAAATTTAGTACCTATCATGTTCCAGATTCTGGGCTAATGTCTTTACAAGTATTATTTCATATGAGATAATATTTGCAAATTTAATTTTTTTAAATAAGTAAAACCCTCTATAGAAATTGCTTCATTTATTTTATGGGATAGCTCTCCAGGATGGGAAAGAGGAAGGCACAAAGGGGAAATTTTAGGCTGTGTAAAAACAAAATATGTCCATAAGAATTTTGTTGTTGTTGTTGTTTTGGGGTTTTTTTTGTTGTTTTTTGGCGGGGCAATGGGGGTTAAGTGACTTGCCCAGGGTCACACAGCTAGTAATTGTCAAGTGTCTGAGGCCAGATTTGAACTCAGGTACTCCTGAATCCAGGGCGGGTGCTTTATCTACTGCGCCATCTAGCTGCCCCCAAGAATTTATTTTTTAAAAAAGAAATGTGATTTGCTTTTATGATTATCCTTGCAGGATGGATAATGGAAGGACCCTGAGCAGATCTATAGAGAAAATGTAGCAAAATCAACGGTTAATGTTCCTTTGTCCCTCTTTTACATCCACCAGAAAGCTGGCAGGAAGAGAAACACAGCTGCTTATACTATGTGGATGAGCTGGAAGTCACAAATTACAATTCTTTCAGTCAATCAGTCAGTCAATAAACATTTATAAGGCAAGTGATATATGCTGAGCACTGAGGATACAAATACAAAAAAAGGTAGTTCTGTCTTAAAGGAGTTTACAGTCTAATGGAGGAAGACGACACACAAAAGGGAGGTGAAAAACAAATGGAAATTGAAAAAAGATAGTATGGGGATGTGGGAAATAAGGGCATAGGGCATGATGGAGGAGTCTAAAAGTACAGCTGGCTGTTAAGGTAGGTTGAGGCCTTACCATCTACCCTACCATCATGTCCTAAAAGTCTTCTAGAGGGGGGCAGCTAGGTGGCGCAATGGATAAAGCACCAGCCCTCGATTCAGGAGGACCTGAGTTCAAATCCAGCCTCAGACACTTGGTACTTACTAGCTGTGTGACCCTGGGCAAGTCATTTAACCCTCATTGCCCCACCAAAACCAAACCAAACCAAACAAACAAACAACCAAGTCTGCCAGACGTTAGCTTCTGATTCGAGGCTACACATTCTCGACCAAGATGCCCTGCCAGCCAATGTACTGATGCACCCTCATGCTCCTTGGGCCTTGCCTTCTGGGCATTCATCTCACAACTAAACTCTCTTATTGTGCTGTTTCATCCAATTAGAGTGTGAAACCCAGGATTGCTTCTCTTTTTCTGTTTGTATGTTGTATGAATTTTCTTATCAATTTGACTAACTAAAGCCGACAAGCCAGAATGAATTAGGAGACAGGTCTTATCAAATTCAGAACATGGCATTCCCTAGCATGGGTTCATAAGGAATGTGTCATTCACAACTCATCAAGAAATTTTTGTATGTTATATGAAACAAAGAATAAGAAAGATGAGTCTTCATTTATTGCAGAAGATAGACAAGGGAGTTATCTTCTGAGTATAGCTAATGTTACCACATCAAAAAGAACCATCAGGTCAGAAAACAGAGGACATTCTAAGGACTGGAATTTTCTGCCTTCAGCAACTAAGTCTTTTTGTACCAAGAAGATGAGGAAAGAAGGCACCGAAAGACAACAGCTGCTACAGCTGGTCTGGCAGTTCATGAGAGGTCATATACAGCAAAATGGCAGATTTGGAATAAGATAGCATTATATTCTCACCCCAGATTTGTTTTATTTTTTGTTTGTTTTTAAATCAGCTTTATTTTTTTTTCTAATTTTGTATTATTTTAATTTCCCATAGCACCTTGGCAAAATACATGGATGTAATCAGTTTAACATTTAAAGCACGAGCCTATGTCACAACATATTGTTTTGGACAGTCTTGACAACAGGAATAAACCAGAGCAATGGACAAAGTAGAAGTCAAATAATTGGTTCTGTTTTTCTTCCCCAACCCCCTTTTCACCATTTTGTTAAGAGATGTGAATGCCAAGGGAAGTCTGAATCATCTGAGGAGAAAGTTGATGGGCACACATATATGGATATATACACACACATACATGAAGATACATATACATACGTGCAAATACACATGTATATATACAGATATTCATCTATTTTGAGTTCAATAAACCTGAAAACAAAACCTTTTTAATGTCTGAGTTGCACTTTTGGAAATTATCTGTACCAAACTCACTTTTAACTGTATTTTCAGCCTTTACTATAGGCACACACTAAGGGTTAATACGGTGTGTGGTTTTTACCCAGTTAGAATGTGAGTTCCATGAAAAGCATAACAATGTCATCTTTTCTGTTTACATCCCAGCCCTTAGCAGTATTTGACAGTGTTATTGTTCAGTTATTTTTCAGTCATGACTGATTCTTTGTGATCCCATTTAGGGTTTGTTTTGTTTTTTGGCAAAGATATTGGAGTGGTTTGCCATTTCCTTTCCTAGTTTTTTACATTTTACAGATGAGGAAACTTAGGGTAACAGGGTGAAGTGACTTGCCCAGGGTCACACAGCTTCTAAGTGTCCAAGACTATATTTGAACTCAGGAAAATGAGTCTTCCTGACTCCAGGCCAGGCATTCTATCTACTTCATCACCTAGCTGTCCTAAGCACTTAATAAATGCTTTTTCATTCATAAATTTCATTCAAAGGAAATGGTCTGAGGACCCAAATCTTAAGAAAGAAGTAGATAACAGATTCAAGAAGGGTCTGGGAACTGTGCCAAACTGGCAGGCAATCCAGACAGAATTGAGGTGAGGAAAAGGAAGTGGGGCCAAGAGCCTCATAAATTCTATCTGCCAAATCAATTCTGTGATTAAAACAAAGACTAAACTCTTAATGTCTGGAGAGATCTCAGAGGGCCCTAGGCCTGAGCAGACATCTCTGTACTTTCTTTAAGTGATCATGAAACCCATTTAAAGCCCTCAAGTGCTGGGCAGTGATTTCCAGAGGCTGGCCCATTCCACCTTTGGTCAGCTGTCATTGTGAGGAAGTTTGATGTTATGTGGATCCCCTCTAACTTTAGCCACAACTCTACAGCTGCCTTCTGGGAATAAATAATTCCTTTTCATTATGATAGTTCTTCAAATAGCAAGAGACTCAGATCATGACCTACCTCCTCCTTCCCCCCAAATCTTCTGCAATCTAAACATTCCTAGTTCTGAAAACCAATCTCTAAATGATGATCAACTTGGAATGGAAAAAAAAAATTGTGCTAAGTAAAGCTTTGGTTTATTTGTATTTTTCATTCCTTCATATGGCTGATTCTGAGGCAAGGACCAAAAGTTGAGTCAGTGAAAAGAGCAGAAAAGTCAGGGCTTCCTCAGTCTTTCAAATCTTTTTTCGTGGGGAGTGGAGAATGGGGCAGTGAGGCTTAAGTGACTTGCCCAGGGTCACACAGCTGGTAAGTGTCACGTGTCTGAGGACAGATTTGAACTTAGGTCTTCCTGAATCTAGAGCCACTGCTTTATTCACCTAGTTGCCCCTCAGTCTTCCAAATCTTAAAAGGCAGTGCAGTACAACGGGAGACGGAGCAAACCTGGAATCAGGAGAGCTGGATTCAACTTAGACACTGGCCAAGGCTCTTAAACCTTCTGGGCCTCAGAGGAAACTCATGAAGAATTGACTAGATCAGAGGTATGCAATAAGAGATGCATGACAGTTTAAAATGTAATTGGGAAATATTTAACAAAATACATAAAATACAATAGGGCATAGATAACATTATGTTTTAAAACTAAGTCAAACTATGGCTGTCCATATTAGTTAGTGCCCCTTCCCACACCCTCTTTCCATTTGAGTTTGCCAGTAGTGAACTCGATGACTTCTGAGGTCCCTTCCAGCTGGAGATCTATCATTTTATAAAATCCCAAAGCTTAGAATTCTAGTACAGGGCATTCATCTTTCCGAATATTTATTTCAACAGTCGTAAGATTTATTTCAACTTTGTAACTTTCTTTTTTTAGTTTATTTTAAAGGAAGCTTTTAGCATCAAAAACCTTAAAAAAATATTTGAGAGCCAGAAGAGGGGGAAAGTGGAAACTGCTGTCTGTTTCAGCAGGGGACTCGGACTGAAAGTACTCAGCGGACTGAAAGTACTCAGGGGACCGAAAGGGCAGTAGAAGTGACCCAGGAGAGCAGCTGTGCCAAATTTTGGGGTGATGCAGGAGCCAAACCGCATCTCTGGGAGAGGTTTAAAGTCTAGAGTTGGTTCTCTTGGGACCCTGGGTCTCCTGGAGGAAGACTGTGCAATGGCAGCAAGGTGTAGGGGACAGTTTAGCGGGGCTGCAGCAAGAACAAGAATTTTTGTTGTTTCAGTCGTGTCTGACTCTGAGGCTCCGTTTTGGGTTTTCCGGTCAAAGATATTGAAATATTTTGCCATTTCCTTCTCCAGCTCATTTTTACAGATGAGGACACTGAGACCAATGGGGTTAAGTGATTTGTCCAGGGTCACACAGCTTGTGTTTGAAGTCGAATTTGAACTCAGATCTTCCTGACTCCGAGCCCAGTGCTCTATTCACTATCTGAGCCACCTAGCTGGAGCCAGGAGAGCCTAGGGTTTGAATCTGACCTCCAGACGCAGCTCTTTGACCTTGGGGAATCTCTTCGCTTGTCTGTGCCTCAGTTTCTTGCCGGGTAAAACAGGCATAAGCTCAGTGGCTTCTCCCTCACGGGCTCCACGCCTCCCTCTGCCCATGGTGTGGATACGTGAGCGATCAGGACACGGTGTTCACGCCCAACCTCCGGGAACAGGGCGTGTGACGAATGACGTAGCGGGACAGTCCGAGGCAATCCCAGGTGACCTTGACAACCCGGTCTTCCCCTAAAAGTGTCCCGTTTCCGGGTCCGGCCCGAGACCCCGGAGGGAGACTACCGGCTCAGGGCAGAAGCCCAGGTCCAAGGCTCCCGGGAGAGCGGCTGGGGCGGGCGGGAGGCAAGCCTCCATTGCGCCGGCGCTCGCTCCACCTTTCCAACCCCCGCCCCCGCCCCCGCCGACATCCTCCAGCTCCGCCCCGCCCTTCCCTATAGGCTGTTTCCGCCCCGCAGTTGGTGGGGGCGGGGATTCCGGAGGAGGGAGAGCCGACGGGCGCCCCGCCCCCTCCCCTCGAGACTCCTCCCCGGCGCCGGATGCCGAGGCGAGATTGGCGAGTCGCCTCTGAGTGAAGTAGACTGGGAAGGTTGGGGGCGAAGCAGAAGCCGGTGGCTGCTTGTGGAGGGTTTCTGAGTTTCATCTTTATTTGTGAGTGGGGGTTGTAGGCTCCGGAGGTGTACGGGCCAGTTGGGTGGAAGAGAGACCCCTCGGGGACGAAAGCAGTCGGGGAAGGGGCCCTGAGCCGGGGTCTGATGGTCCGTGGGGAGGGCGAGGAAAGGGGATGCGTGACGGCGCGCGGTGGGGGAGGGGAGGGCGGTTGAGACGGCTCGTGGGGATCGGAGCCGAGGGAGGGGGCACGTGGGAACGCGGCAGGTGGGGGGCGGTGTACAGCAGGTGAGGGCCCCTGTTGGGGAATGGGGAGAGGGTGGCCGGGAAGGAGACGATTTCGGGGCTAGCCGGTAGAGACGGAGCCAGAAGTTGGGGGCTCTGGGATGAGGGCAGGGGCCGGGGTGGTGGGCGGCGGCCGATGTTATTTGGGTTGTCGGGACTGGGGTAGTGTGGGGTGGCGCGGAAGGAACTGTGTTTGTGGGGCACCTTTTTAGGGACTCTGGCTGGGGGAGGGCCTCTTACGGGCCTGGGGAAGCCGGCAGGCCTCGGACAGGGGGAGGGCTGGGGGTTTTTTGGGGGGGAAGCAAAGGAGAACCGCGGAAGACTTGCTGAGGATGGGAGGAAGCTGAGAGCGCCCCGAGAAACAGGTTGGAAAATGGACAAGGTCACAGACGCCGGGGGAGGTGAGGGAAGGTCGTGTCCGGAGGTCCCAGTGGAAAAATCTTTGACCTCCTTGGCATGTATCCCCACTCACGGCCCATCCCTGCCCCCGCAGAGGCACCCAGACCTCCGCTGCTGCCCCGGCAGTGGCTGAATAAGAACCTTCCCCCCTGAGTTGTGGGGTCTCCTGCACTTGCCGTTGGGTGTCTGGGAGGCAGTTAGTGCTGATGAGGGCCGCTTGGGCAGCCCCTGTCTGTCGGAATGATGGTGGCCTTTCCCAGACGCCTGCTGTGTGCTTGCTCCATGTCGGCCTGTGCTGAGCAGCGTTTGCAGAGGGAGTGGGCAAACGTCCGGGGCGGGGGCCTGTCCTTAAACATTGCTTGTGGTCCCAACTCTTCCAGCCCACATTTCATTGGCGCTGAGCACCTGCCCCACTAACTTCCTCTTAGAGTTCAGGAATAGGAGGCCTAAATTTGATTACAACGGGTGGATTAGAAGGCAAAAAAATAAAACAATCATGAAGTGATCCAGCTTTGTTCAGTCGTATGGGACTCTTCTGTGACCCTATTTGGGGTTTTCTTGGCAGAGAGACTGAAATGGTTTGCCACCTTCTCCAGCTCATTTTACACATGAGGAACTGATGCAAATAGGGTGAAGTGACTTGCCCAGGGTCAAACTGCTAGTAACTGGAGGCCTCATTTGAATTCCAAGTCCTATTGACTTTCAGGGCCAGCACCACCTGGCTGCCCTGATGATTTACATCTTGATAAAGACTGACCTCCATTTTCTATCCATGATGTCCTTTTTTGGTTCATGGGTGTGAGGTAGGGAAAGGTTGGTATCACTTTATTATGTATGCTCTCACAGGCGAAAATTAAGTGGTATGTTGAGATAGCTTTTTAAATTATTTTTCTACCTACATCAGGAAATCAACTATTTTGAGGGTAAGTGACTTGCCCAGGGTCACACAGCTAGTAATCCATGTTGTTGTTTTTTTTTAATCTATGTAGTTTTAAAGAACATTGAACTAGAAGTTTGGAAACTTGAGTTCTGGTTCGAGCTCTGCTAATTAACATTGGTCAGATAAATTTATCTTTGGGCCACAGTTTCCTCATCTTTAAAATAAGAGGTTTGACTTAGGAATGTAGGATTTAGAGCAGGAAGGGAACTTTAGACATTATCTAGTCCATGGGCAGCCTGCCTTCACATCTGGAACCAGATTATAGTGTAATTGGGAAATATTTAACAAAATACATACAAATATAATAGAACATATAAAATGTTAATATGTGGTGTTCAGAGTCATATATATGGCCACAGGGATCCTTATGTACTTTTTTTTTTTTGCGGGGCAATGGGGGTTAAGTGACTTGCCCAGGGTCACACAGCTAGTAATTGTCAAGTATCTGAAGCTGGATTTGAACTCAGGTACTCCTGAATCCAGGGCCAGTGCTTTATCCACCACGCCACCTAGCTGCCCCCTCCTTGTGTACTTCTCTTGGCGTTTGACCACCCTGATCTAACCCAACCCCCTTGCAGATAAGGAAAATGAAACCTAGAGAAGTACATGTTGAGGGTTTTACACAGATAGTTCTTTTTATTTTATTTTTTTAAATCATAAAAGCATTTTATAATTTTCCAGCTACATGTAAAGATTGTTTTCAACGTTTGTTTTCATAAGATTTTTAGTTCTAAATGTTTCTCCTTCCCCCCTCTCCAAGACAGCAAGTAATCTGATATAGGTTATATATGTACAATCATATTAAACATATTTCTGCATTAGTCATGTTATGAAGGAAGAATCAGAACAAAAGAGAAAAACCTCAAAAACCCCAAACAAACCAAAAGTAGAAATAGTATGGTTCAATCTGCATTGAGAATCCACAGTTCTTTACAAAGATGGTTCTTAATGCCACACACACTCACCATAGTTAATTCCAAAGGTTCTCTCCTGAGCTTTTTCTCATCAATATCCAGGGGGTTCAGTTATCATATCCGTACAGATAATTCTCAGATTTATATGAATCCTGGCTTCTCTCCTGAACTACAGACCTGAATCATAATTGCCTAGGCAATGTGTCTAAAACAGAACTTATCTTTCCCCAAACCCCCACCCATTTTCCTAATTGTCATTGTTTCTATCTTCATGACATTTCTCATCATCCCTTCTACTTAACACACAACCACCTCCCTGGTTCAGGTTCCTCATCACCTCTCACCTGTTAAACACAAGGTAGAATAAAAATTGATTACAAAAAGTGAGTAATGCCAGTCAGATGATCCGCCCCATCAATCCTCTATAAAAGTATCTGCCTGTTTCCTGCTCAAGGAGATGGGTATCTCAGAGCCACACTCTGTGCCATGCCTTCTCCCCATGAGAAGTCCAAGGATTTCTCTCTTGTTTTCCTTTCCCCAGCCCTTAAATAAGCTATTATCTAGTTCCACTGGGGGGGACAAATGAGTAATGCTCATTTGTATTGTGTCACTGTGTGACTTTAGGCCTGTTACAACTTCATCAGGCCTCAGTTTCCCTTTCTGTAAAGCAAGGGTTTTAAAGGTAGATGGTATATATGGTCCTAGCTAAAGCTAATCTGAGGGCAATAATGGTAGGATCATATTGTGAAAGACCTTGAATTCCAAGCTGAGGAACGTGAATTTTGTCCTTGGGAATTGGGGCTCCATTAGAGAAGGCAAATAAAAAAGCATTTTGAGAATACTTAGTCCCCTTCCTGTATGCTGTACTTCATCTGGGGAATTAGCTATTCCTTGATCTTGTTTTATATTTTATGTTCTGTGCATTTGAACAGGCCCTATTCCCCCAAAGCAGCAAACAGCTCCAAGACATTTTCTTCCTTGTCTGGGGATGGAATTCACTGCAGGCTACAGTGGTGCCTCGTACTTGTCATCATTTGGTTCAAGAAGGCAGGGTGAGGGACTAAAATAATGAATTTTCCCCATAAGGAGTAATGTAAATTGAAATAATCTGTTTCTGAACCCCAGAAATTTTTTTTTGATGAGGCAGTTGGGGTTAAGTGACTTGCCCAGGGTCACTGAACCCCAGAAATTTCACATTTTACTTGGCAATTTATAAATTGACAGGACCTTGGCATACAGTTTTTAAAGTTCTAGATGGCCTATTAGTCATTAGGTGGGCTGGAGCCAGAGGAGTTGTATTTGGGGGCAAGAACTTCACACTCCTCCCGGAAGCCATTCTAGCCTGGTGGGAGAGCTGGAGCACTTTCCATTATTATTAACTAAGCCCTCCGAGGGCTTTTTTTCATGCAAATATTTTTTACTCTGTGGCCCTACACCTCATTCATTCTTTGAAGATCTGCCTGGTTATCCAGGCAGGCTTTGCAGTTGGCCCTCCACTTTACATTTAACTTGCTTTTTATCACTTTTCTCTGAAAAACTCAGGTTTTTATCCTGTGATAGCTTAGTAGAGGCGTAAATTTTAAATTCCCCACTAGCATTACCATACACCAACAAAGTTACCTGACCTGCATTGGCTTAAGCCTTCTTGAGTGATGTAGAGATTCTGTTAGGCATTTTCTTCCAAAATGAACCGGTCTCATTACAATTGAAGACTTGTAAGAACAAAAAAAATAAGCCTGAAATGAAAAAAAAACACTAGAAAGTACTTGGCAAATATGCAGGGTTCTTCACTGAGTGTGAGCTACTTTGAGACTAACTCGACCTGAGAGACTCCATATGGGGCAGCATCTTGAGTCATACAGGTTTTAGCAAGTGTGGTGAGTGCTGAGTGAGCCTCAAGTTCTGAAGCATTTTTTTTCTTGTAGAAATGCTTCATATATTCAACAAGTTTTGTGGTACCACTGTATTAATAGTTAGGACATGGATCATGATTGAATTAATTCTCATCCTTGCACAATTTAGCATCCTGAATAGCATTCCACCTCCTTTTTTTGTTCCTCTCTGTCCTGAAAGGTAGGATGAGGCTAAATGACTACAGACTTGGGGAATGGGGATCAGCAAGAGCAGGCTGAAGAATATGAGGTAATGAGGGCTATAGCATTTAGACCAAGGTGGAGAAAGAAGGCTAGAAAGGAGTTGAGAAATGGTGGGGAGGGGTAGGGAGGAAGGGAGAAATGAGGCGGGGTAGTACAAAGTAGATGAGGTGAGCAGAAGAAGGGTAGCACTTGAATGGAGCCCAGTTG
Organism: Dromiciops gliroides; assembly: GCF_019393635.1. Lineage (NCBI taxonomy): Eukaryota > Metazoa > Chordata > Mammalia > Microbiotheria > Microbiotheriidae > Dromiciops > Dromiciops gliroides. Next base: position 671,885,103 of record NC_057861.1, read on the forward strand.
TGCAGATAGGTACTCAGTTGGAAAGTTGGAGGTGATTGGATTGAAGAGGAGGTTTATCAATTCAGGTTGCCTTTTTTTTTTTTCAAAGACCCCCAAATTTAAGGAAAATAGAATGCTTACTGGTAGGGTTTCTTTTCTTTTTTTTTTAAGAATTAGAGCAGGGTTTTTATTTAGAATATTATTTCTCCCAAATTACATATAAAAATAATTTTTAATGTCGATTTTTAGAACTTTGTGTTCCAAATTCTCTTCCTCCCTTCCCACTCCCCCTTAAGAATGAAAGCAATTCAATATAAGTTATACATGTGTCGTCATGCAGAACATTTCCACGTTAGGTTGTTAAAAAAAACAGACAAAAACTTAAGAAAAAGGAAATTTTTAAAAATGACTTCAATGCTTCAATCAGTATTCAGATACCATCAGTTCTTTCTCTTGCATTTTTCATAAGTCCTTCAGAGTTGTCTTGGATCATTGTATTGCTGAAAACAGCTCTTACAATATTGCTGTTACTTTGTATACAGTACATTTCACTTTGCATCAGCTCATGTAAGTCTTTCCAAGTTTTCCTGATAGCATCCTGTGCATCATTTCTTTTGTGTGTGTGGTGGGGTTTTTTTGAAGGGCAGTGAGGGTTAAGTGACTTGCCCAGGGTCACACAGCTAGTAAGTGTCAAGTGTCTGAGGCTGGATTTGAACTCAGTTTCTCCTGAATCCAGGGCTGGCACTTTATCACTGCAACACCTAGCTGCCCCTCTGCATCCCGCAATTTATTTAGCCATTCCCCAATTGATGGGCATCTCCTCAGTTTCGAAATCAACTTTTTGTTTTTTATCTTGGATATTGGTAGGATTTCATTAATAGTGATTCATTCATTAAAAACATCATCTTAACATTTTTTTTCATGTGGGCCACATGATCAAAAATGTGTGTGCAGACTGCATTTCAACTGTACCCACATGAACTCTGGGAATACTCAGTTATGTAATAGTGACAGCCAACAGATGGTCAGGCCCTACTGGCTTACCATTCCATGAATTTGAGCTAAGTTTTAAAAATTAGCTAAAATTCAGACATGTCATGTGTGTCATGCTGAAAACCCATATTGGGTGTGGGGGGGAATTAAGCGACTTGCCCAGGGTCACACAGCTAGTAAGTGTCAAGTGTCTGAGGCCGGATTTGAATTCAGGTCGCCCTGAATCCAGGGCTGGTACTTTATCTACTGCACCACCTAGCTGCCCCCCAATTTTTTTAATATTACTATCTGCCCTTCCAATTTTAAAATAACTAATCCTTATTTGAAAATGAACCTTTCTTTGAGTTGATAATTCTCTAAAAGCCATTCTTTTAAGCAGCTGTTTAATTTTGGTCTTTTGAAGGAAGCAAACTGCTAATACTTATCACAAGCACTCTTTCTGCTGCATGTTAAATGTTAGGTGAAATTTAGTTTTCAAGTCTTATGTTCAAGGATGATGAACTTTTTCTGTCATTGACCTGTAAGAACAAAAGTTAAATATTCTTAATGAGGTATTGTGCTGAAAACTGAACTTTAGGTGTTACTAGTGTTTGGAATTTTAGCCTGACATTTAGGCAAATGTGGTTCAAGAAGAGTTTGGGAAAAAATTAACAAACATTTATTTTTTCCAGTTACATGTAAAGGTAGTTTTAAACATTCATTTTCATAAGATTTAGAGTTCCAAATTTTTCTCCCTCCCTCCCTTTCCTCCCCCCTCCACAAGACAGCAACCAATCTGTCATAGGTTATATATGTACAATCCACAAGTTCTCTTTTTTTTTTGTCTGTGTTCATTATCAGTTCTTTCTCTGGGAATGGATAGTATGTTTCATCATTAGCCCTTTGGGATTGTCTTGGATCGTTGCATTGCTGAGAGTAGTCAAGTCATTCATAATTGCTCATCAAACAATACTGCTGTCACTGTGCACAATGTCCTCCCAGTTCTGCTCACTTCACTATACATCAGTTCATATGAGTCTTTTCAGGTTTTCCTGAAATCATCCTGCTTGTCTTTCTTATAGCACAATAATATTCCATTACAATCATATACCACTGCTTGTTCAGTCATTCCCCAATTGATGGACATTCCTTTGATTTCCAATTCTTAGCCACCACAAAGAGTTGCTATTAATATTATTTGTACATTTTTTCCCTTTTCTCTTTTTCACAGTTACTATTGTTAACTGTTTCCCTCCATCCTATTCCCTTCCCCATGATATTCACTCTATTATCTATCTTCTTTCACCCTCTCCCTCCTCAAAAGGGATTTGCTTCTGACTGCCCCCTCCCCCAATCTGCCCTCCCTCTTTATCCCCTTCCCCTCCTATTTTCCTGCAGAGTTAGATATATTATTCCACCCAGTTGAATGTGTATGTTAATTGGGGAAAATTTAATGCTTAAAATTAGGGACACTTTGGGGTACATTTTTTTAATTAATAAAGTATTTTATTTTTTTCCAGTACATGTAAAGATAGTTCTCAACTTTTGTTTATACAAGCTTTACAATTTCAGATGTTTCTCCCTCCCTCCCCCCCCTCCCCTAGACAGCAGGTAATCTGATATAGGTTATATATATATATACACATAATAACATTAATCCTATTTCTGCATTAGTCATGTTATAAGAGAAAAAAGTCAGAGCAATGATGAAAAACCTCAAAATAGAAAAAAACAACAGCATCAAAAACAAAAGAAATAGTATGGATCATTCAGCATCTATACTCCTCAGTTCTTTTTTTTTTTCCTTGGATTTGGAGATCCTCTTCTATCACGAGTTCCCTGGAACTCTTCTGTGCCATTGCATTGGTGAGAAGAATATAGTCCATCACAGTAGATCAACACTCAATGTTGATGATACTGTGTACAATATTCTTCTGGTTCTGCTCATCTCACTCATCAGCTCATGCAAGACCCTCCAGGTTTTTCTGAACTCCTCCTGCTCATCGTTTCTTACAGCACAATAGTATTCCATTGTATTCATATACCACAACTTGTCCAGCCATTCCCCAATTGATGGGCACCCCCTCAACTTCCAATTCCTTGCTACCATGTAAAGAGCAGCTATAAATATTTTTTGTACATGTGGGTCCCTTTCCCTTTCCATGATAGGGGTACATTCTAACCTTTGCATTTTAAGTTGTTTTTTGAAATGTGAAATATCTTTCAAATTCTTTAGGAAAGCTTTTTGACCAGCTACTATGTCAACAAACACTGATGTTTTCCCTTTCCACTTATGATGAGTCGTCAGGATCAAAACTTGCCCGAAAAGCTAAAGAGGCACCATTTGTCCCAATTGGTAAGTTTACCTGTGACAAAACAATAATTTGTCAGTAAAACGGTATCCATTCAAACATCAACTCTTCAGGCAATTCCTAGAAGCATTTCTTTGTAGGCATCGTGTTCTCAGCTGTTTGAAATGCAATGAGAACAAGCAGTTGTACAAATTTCATGACTAGAATTCTTTTGTACCAGTATTTTGTTATATTGCCTGTTACTCCAGTGAGATCCGGGAAGCAGCATGATATAGTGGAAAGAGCTGTAGATGGGGTTTCCATCAGGAAAGGAGCCTTGAATTTTAGTCTCAGATTTGCTGTGTGACTTTAAACAGGTCATTCAACTTAACTGGGTATCACTTTTCTCATATATAAAATGAAGGAATCATGCCTCTAAAAGTACCTTTTAGTTTAGTTTTGTTTTTTTTCCTAAAATTCAGGATTTGGAAATCTTTTAAAGGAGATTTTGCTAAGGCATTTGTTTCAATAAGATGTAACCTTAATAATAGGCAAACATCAATTTTGATCATTGTTGATTGACCAGTTCAATTTAGGGATCCTGGCACATACATGCCCTTTAAAGATTCTTTCCATTCTGAAATTACCCAGAGTATATTTAATACTTAGGATTTCACATTTCTATTGATTAGTCTTAAAATGATTTTATTGGCCAGATGTGGTAATGTAGGCCTGTAATCCTCATACTTCTGGAGGCTGAGGCTGATGGCTCTCTTTGGCTTGGTAGTTCTGAACTGAAATAGAGCTAAAGCTAATCAGGTGTTTGCATTTAAGTTTGACATTGTTATGATGAGCTCTTGAGAGAGTGGACTGGGGGCTGGTATTAGGATTTCTGCTCCAGGTTGGAAAACAGAGCAAGCCAAAGCTTCTATGCTGACCAGCAAGGGGATCAGGCCTGGGAGTAGCTGCTGCACTTAAAAGTTGTAAATTTGGGTTGATGGAAAGATGGTGCCATCAGTGGACATAAGTTTGGAATTGTATATGTTTGATGGAAAAAATGAGTTATTTTGGCCATGTTGGATTTGAGGGGTCCAATGGGCATTTGGTGAAGCGGGCCTGGAATTGAAGAGAAAGATTAGGGTTGGCTCTGTGGGACTGGGATTCCTCTGTACACAGGCAGTTTGGTAGAAAGATCAGTGGCTCTGGGTTCAAATTTCTCCTCTGATTGATTACTACCTGTGTGACCTCAGGGAATCCATTTAACCTCTGTAGGCCTTAGGTCTTCATCTCTACAGATGAGAGAGTTTGACTGGATGACTCCTGAGGTCTCCACCAGCTTATAACTCTACATAAAGATAACTTTTTTTAATCATAAAAGTATTTTATTTTTTTCCAGTTACATATAAAGATAGTTTTTAACATTTGTTTTCATAAGATTTTTAGTTCCAAATTTTTCTCTCTCCCTTTCCTCCCCCCTCCCCAAGACAGAAAGCAATCCGATATAGGTTATATATGTACAATCACATCAAACATAATCTGCATTAGTCGTGTTGTGAAAGAAGAATCAGAACAAAAAGGAAAAACCTCAAAAAACAAAAACAAACACAAATGTAGACAATAGTATGGTTCAATCTGCATTCAGAATCCACAGTTCTTTTTTCTGGATATGGAGAACATTTTCCAAAAGATGATAACCTTGATTATGGTAATTCAGAGAAGCTGATGAGGTCATATAGGCAGAAAGTGTAAAGAAAAGGGCATGGACCAGAATAGAGATTTGGGGATGCTTACACTTAGGAGATGGAAAACAAGTTGTTGCTTCAGAAAAGATGACTGAGAAATAATGATGGGACTCATGAGAGGAGAACAGTGTCATAGATTTGGAGCTGGAAGCAGCTTTAGAGGCCTATTAGGCCATCTCTTCAAAACGAGGGGGAACTGAGGCCCAGAGAGATGAGTGACTTGTCCAGGGTCACACAGCCAGGCAGTGAGCGACCAAGCTAGGACTTCAGGCCTTTCAGCTCGGGCTTGGTGCTGCTGCTCCTCCTCCTGCAGCTCACAGGGGAGGCAGTAGTGGACCTTTGTAAAAGTTACAGAGAGATCAGATAGAATGAGGGCTGAGGGAAAGGCTCTTGGCCTTGGCAGGTAAGAGCTTGTGGGTGAATAGGGTGTGTCTAGTCCAGTGCTTAGGTCCAAAATTTGACTTGTGAGAATTGATGAGATGGAGGCTGTGAATATAAGTGACTTTCTAAAAAATTTGGCTATTAAGGGAGAATAGAGTAGTAGCTTCAGAGAATGACAGGAATAAGTAAAGGCCTTTTTGAGGAGAGAGACTTGGCCGTGTCTGTAGGTGACACAGCATATATAGTTAAGTGGGTGGATTCATCCAGTCGGCACCTGCTGTGTGCAGTGCACAGCACCATGATAGGCAAAACACAATGTTCAGACAAGTCCTTCCCTCATGGAACTCATAGTCTAGCAGTGGTATAAGACACAAACATAGATGACGCTAATCCACTGGGTGAAGTGTAGAAGATAGTGGTTTGTTTAGTTACTTGTTTATAGATCTGATACTTGCTGTTTTTTCTTCTTTATGCATTTGACTTGTGAATAACCTGTTGATTCTTTGCCTTACAGGAATAGCAGGCTTTGCGGCCATTGTTGCATACGGATTATACAGACTGAAGAGCAGAGGGAATACCAAAATGTCTGTCCACCTGATTCACATGCGTGTGGGAGCTCAAGGTTTTGTAGTAGGAGCAATGACTATTGGTAGGTCCTCCATAGCAAATGTTCTGTTCCCCAGTGAAGTTTCTTATTAATGCATATCTTTAAAAACAAACAAACCCAGAATGAGGTAAATAATATTTAGAAAGAGTCCTCCAATCTCTTGCAACCAAAAACGAATTGACTTTTTAATCAGTTGAACATTTAACACAATACAAGGTACTTCTTGATTTACATCCATGATTATTACTACCTGTAGAATTTTGGATGTCAGTTACCCTGGCTGGGCTTCAGGTTTCTGATCTACAAAATGAAGGGGTTGAACCACATGATATTTAAGGGCTCTTCCGGCCCTCTAAATCTCATGTTCTTGATATTTTATGGAAGAGTTTCCAATCTTGGGTTTACAAAGTGGTCTTTAAGTCAATTTAAAATAGTAAGAAATATTTTTCCCAATTGTATATGTACAGTAATCATGACATCTTCAAGTTAATTGAAATTACATTGTTAAATTACTGCCCTTTATTCTTTTTTTTTTTTTTTTTTGTGGGGCAATGGGGTTAAGTGACTTGCCCGGGGTCACACAGCTAGTAAGTGTCAAGTGTCTGAGGCTGGATTTGAACTCAGGTACTCCTGAATCCAAGGCCGATGCTTTATCCACTGCGTCACCTAGCTGCCCTGTGCCCTTTATTCTTAATTTTAATTAATTTTTTTTACTGCCCTTTATTCTTTTTGGTCTCATTGCTACTGCCCTAGTATAGGCTTTTATTACTTCACACCTGATTTGTTGAATTAAGTAATTGGCCTTCTAACAGATTTTACTGCTATATTAGGGGAAGTAAAGCATTAAACTGGAAAGAGAAAAGAAACAGTTCTTTTCCTTCATGAAATTATACTGTAATGCAAAAGGCTGAGCAAATAAATATCTATAAGCATAAGTATTAAAAATATCATTCTCTATTACCATTCTCTTCTTTTTGTGTAGGGCAATGAGGGTTAAGTGACTCACCCAAGGTCACACAGCTAGTACATGTCAAGTGTCTGAGGCTAGATTTGAACTCAGGTCATCCTGAATCCAGGTCCAGTGCTTTATCCACTGCACCACCTAGTTGCCTCCCCTGCCCCTTCTGATGAACCTCCTTTTGGCACAGAAGTGTTGTTGGCTTTTCAAAGACTGTGCCAGTGAAACAAAAGCTCTGGAGGTTTTATTAACCTGGAAAAGTTTTATGTGCCAGCTTGGCTGTAGATTGTGACCTTTTTTCTGAGGACTAGCCTCTCCAAGTTTGGGGAAGATCATAAACAGAGTTGGTTATATCAAGTAATGAAATTTTTTTGGCTCCAGAAACTGATGAAATCATTGAGATGAAGAAGACCTGCAATTAACATTGTCGGAGGGACCATCCAAGTGGATGAAATTCTACATTCTTAATGTATTGGAAAGGCTTTACAAGCAATGATAGCAATCATGGGATAAATAGCATTAGCATTATATATGAGTAGACAGCAGGAGGGAGGGATTAAGAATTAAATGAGAGGGGCATTTATGAATTTTAATTCTGCCACTTGATAAGATAGATACCAGGGGTGCTTCTTTTGTTTTTGTTGTTGTTTAGTTTTTGTTGTTGTTTGTTGTTGGGTTTTTTGGGGGTTTTTTGCAAGTCAGTGAGGGTTAAGTGACTTGCCCAGGGTTACACAGCTAGTAAGTGTCAAGTGTCTGAGGTCAAATTTTGAACTCAGGTCCCTCCTGAATTCAGGGTTGGTGCATTATCCACTGCGCCACCTAGCCGCCCCCCAAGGGTGCTTCTTTACAAAAATTTTGGACTTGGAATCAGGCTACTTGGATTGTGTGAACCCTGACTCTGATATATTCTGTGCAACCTATTCTGTAATCTCAGTTTCCTCATTTATTTTTTTATTTTTTTTTTAATTTAAAATTTTTTTTTCCATTACATGTAAAGATAGTTCCTCAACTTTTGTTTATACAAGCTTTCCAATTTCAGATTTTTCTCCCTCCCTCCCCCCTCCCCTAGACAGCAAGTAACCTGATATCGGTTTATATATATATATGTATATGTATATATGTATATATATATATATATAATAACATTAAACATATTTCTGCATTAGTCATGTTATAAGAGAAAAATCAGAGCAATGAGGAAAAACCTCAAAATAGAAAAATAACAGCACCAAAAATAAAAGAAATAGTATGGTTCATTCAGCATCTATACTCCACAGTTCTTTTTTTTTTTCCTGGATTTGGAGATCCTCTTCTATCATGAGTTCCCTGGAACTCTTCTGTACCATTGCATTGGTGAGAAGGAATATAGTCCATCACAGTAGATCAACACACAATGTTGATACTGTGTACAGTGTTTTTTTGGTTCTGCTTATTTCACTCATCATCAGTCCATGCAAGACCCTCCAGGTTTCTCTGAACTCCTCCTGTTCATCGTTTCTTACAGCACAATAGTTATTCCATTACATTCATATACCACAACTTGTCCAGCCATTCCCCAATTGATGGGCATCCCCTCAACTTCCAATTCCTTGCCACAACATAAAGAGCAGCTATAAATATCTTGTACATGTGTGTCCTTCTCCCCTTTCCATGATCTCTTTGGGAAAAAGACCCAAAAGTAGTTTCCTCATTTATAAAATGAGGCTAGACTAGATAATTTCTATAGTCTCTTCTAAAGCTGATGACTTATGGTTTGTCTATGCCACTTTGGCAGCCAAGAAATAATTTTGTCCTTAAGATCTAGATGTAACCTCATGTACTAGTTAGGGAACTATGAAAAAGAGTTTAATTTATAATCCTTAAGATGTAGAAGAAGATAAAAATGGAAGTGCACTTAGTGTCCTGATTGCTTTTGTAGACTTTTCTTATTAGTGGTGTTGCCTGTAGTGGCTAATTTTCAAAGTGTCTTGGTTTATTTTATATAGAAAAACCACATTGAAAATCTAACTCATTTGTCTTTTTCTTTAGGTATGCTGTACTCCATGTATCGAGAATATTGGGCAAAACCCAAACCTTAGGAGGAAAGATGCTGTCTTCATGCTGATGATGTTTAATAGAGCTAGATACCTCACATTGAGGTTATTTGTTTATGTTTAAAAAGAAATCATTTAGGGGTATGTGGTTCTAAAAGCAGCACATGTCAGACACAATCATGATATTTTAAAGATTCTATTTTTTTTTTCATGGAAGCTTTAGTTTTCCAGGTGATTCAAGGTATACTGATTGGTTTTCTAGCAGTTAATTAGGGGAGCTGAGTTAGTACATAAGGAACTGGTCATTGAAGCTTACTTGAGTGAAAAATTATATTCATATTCCTCAAATCTTAAAAATTCTTGACTAAAAAAATAGAGGCCCAAGACTCAAGTAGCTCCTATTGCTTTAAGATTGGACATGTTTTGGGATGTAATCTGGGAAGCTGCTCTAACACAATTCAGGAAGTACTTCCTCCTTATCTTGTACAATGGTGGAAAATTTCAGTGTCTAGGGCTCTCTGCCTTGTACTAGCACCAAAAAAAGACATGTAAGAAAAACATGAAACAAAATATTGTAGCAAGAGTTTTCCGCCTCTATCTTTACCATACACAATTTGTATTCATGATGAGCCTTGAACAGTTGAAACCAGGCCTACTTAACACAATAGTATTTATTATTGAAGGTAGTAAAAGATGAGAATAACATGTAAATGGTATGGCCTTCTAATTATATTTTAGCTGCTATTGTATTGGAATTGTTTTTTAAATGCCATCTGTTTTATGTGTTTTGAAATGCTTGTTCAGCAGTAAAGATAGAGAACCTAACATGTGCAGTATTGTGTTTTCTCTTGTTTCCAAATGAAAAATATATTATTGTCCTTTAGAGTTGATGCTTTACCACATTTTGAGCAGATTATGTGAGCAGTCTCCTTACACAATGTGACATATTTAAGTATGTTTGTTACACTTGCGGAATTCTGATGTTTAAGATGATTTACATTCATGGTAATAACATGGTACAGGGTATTAAATAAAGTGAACACATCATGTCTTCTATCTTATTTCAAGTTTATGTCATGGAAGCACCTTAACTCAATAGTACAAAATGTTCCCCTAAAGTAACATAAATTCTTGTTTTCTTTAAGTCTAGAATAATGTAGCCTAAAATAGTAAAAATCAAAAGACTCTGATTTGTAGCTGTGCCATTGTTAGAAATTTGTATTAACAGACATTTATGAGGTGCCAACTACATGCAAGGCTTATAATGTGATTGAAATGGCCTCTGCCCTCAAGGACTGGACATATAAAGATATCAAATAAGTAGTTGGAGTTAGAGACTGGAGTTCAATGAAAGTTAGGGCTGGATAAGTAAATTTGAGAAATCATTAGCCTAGAGATGATAGTTGAATCCATGGAAACTGATGAAGCCAGCATGTGAAGTAGTATAGAAGGAGGAGGAGGGCAGGGCCAGGGACAGAACCAGGACTGTGAGCAATGCCTGGATATGGTGGGAGTGATCCAAGGCTGAGGCTTGCCAGGGCACAGAGTCAGTGATATAAACGGGGAAGAGGCTTGAGGAAGGGTACAGTATAGAGTGAAATTGGCCCAAGGGTCAATATGGGAAAAAAGAGTGGTTAGTACAGGGGTGATGGCATGGGAGAACTGAGAGGTCATGGTGAGGGATGAAAAACAGGTTTGTTAAAAGGGAGAGGGAGAGCCAATGATCAGATAAATTTCTGAGTTACTAACGTGGAGTTAGTGCATTTGTGAGTGATGGCAGGATCCAAGAGTATGACTTTTGGGGTATGGCTAAAGTAGGGATGGGAGTAGGTTTTGGGGAAATGAGTAGGTTGATGAATTGAAAGGGGAGGGTATTTGAGGAAGAGGGTTCGGGGTATATGTTGAAGTCACCTAGTATGAGGGAAGTAGTTGGAGAGGAAAGATTGTGAGCCATGCACACTAACTTGTTGAGGAAGGAAGGGCAATGTCTCAAGCTCCAGGATTGGCTTGTAGAGCTGGATTGTATGGACCTCAAAAAGAGGTCTGATGATGGGAGAGGGAGAACCCTGACATACCTTGACCCACTGGTCAAGGGAATGAGTGAAAGTCCAGCCAGTGCTGGAAAGGGTATCCAAGAAGGCTGTGTAGAGGAGGAGGGAGACAGGTTAGGGAGAGCCAGAAGATGGAAGGAGTGGAAAAGGAAAAGGTTTAAGATCAAAGTAAATTTGTTGCCTGTTGAGCAGACATTCCAAGATTACAGTGCATTTGGTTGAGGCTTTGGGGAGGGGGAGGTAGATTGAGGGAAATGGGAATAGGGAATCAGGTAGCAGAGAATGGGAAATGGGTTTTGGATGATGATTTATGAGGGTTCAGAATCACTGGGATGTGGAAGGTATGGTGACCATGGCTGGATACCCTGCGGGCTATGATGATAAGGTACCCACCTTTACTTCATGCCACTATGAAAAGCTGGAGATCAGGCAAGAGACACATGAAGCAAGATGCAAGGCACCCACTCTCTTCCCTTCCTTTCCTCTTCCCTCAGGAGGTTACTGATCAGGCAGGAGACCAATTATTAGGGCACTGAGTGTTTGAAATTGTAAAGTATCTGGTGTAGAGGAATAGGATAAAGGTGGGGCAAAATATTCAAACCTCTTTAATACTAAAAAAAGTGACTAAAAACCAACCACTGACCAATATGCTTATTCTCCAGTATATACAAAAATCTTCATTTTTGAGTCTTTTACACACGAATCAATGACCTAAGGTGAGGATATTAGGTAACAAGTAGGCTCTTAGAAGCGATATTTAGAAGTAGGTCATATCTTTACCATTTTACAATTTACTTAAAGATATAAGATCCTAATATACATATTCTATTTGTGGGGGGTGGGGCAATGAGGGTAAGTGACTTGCCCAGGGTCACACAGCTAGTAAGTGTCAAGTGTCTGAGGCTGGATTTGAACTCAGGTCCTCCTGAATCCAGGGCTGGTGCTTTATCCACTGTGCCACCTAGCTGTGTGACCCTGGGCAAGTCACTTAACCCTCATTGCCCTACACCAAAAAAAAAAAAATCTTAGGAAGAGCTGGGGTGGCCTCGAGCCTGCTGAGCCAGTGGGAGTCTCAGAGAGAGTGGAATGTAAGTTGTTTTTTGTTTGTTTGGTTTTTAATGCCAGGACTCTATTTCTCATGCTATTTTTTGTGGCTTTTCCAAAGTTTTAATTTTTTGAATTTTAGTTTTATTGCTATCTTTTGTTTTATCAAAATTTTCTTTCCTTTCTCTTTCATTCTTTCTTGCTTCTTCTTGCTCTCTCTGTCTCTCTCCCTCCTTCCTTTTCCTTCCTTTATTTTTTTTGCTTTATTCTTCCTGTCTACTCCCCCCCCCCCTCATACCTGCCCAAGTCATCCCTTGTAACAGAGTAGGAAAGAAAAACTGTTGGATAAAATCAATCAGCACACTGATTAAGTCTGACAATAAATCCCACAACCCAGATCCTCCATCTATCATCTATGCAAAGAATGCAAGGGCCAGCGGGTGGGCATACTTTCTCAACCCTTCTTTGGGCTCAGGCCTGGTCATTATAATTAAGTGTTCAAGTGTTTGGTTTTTTATGTTGTAGTCATGTTTTCTGTTTCAGCTTCATTCTGCATTGGTTCTGAATTGTCCACTTGATGAGTCATCTCTTCTCTAGTCCAAACATAATTAACTGACTAACCCTCATTCTTAGTGAGGGACATTTAGTCCAAGGCACTCATGGATGGGGGCTGGACCATGATTAATAACCAACACCCCTGTAAGTAGGCTTAGGTGCTATTTGCACAACACACTTAGCATACAGAATAATAGGTCCTTATGGACAGCTCAAATGTATACCCATTTTCCTTATTACATCCCGAGTCCCTATGACCTAGTCCTTAAATGTTATACTGTGTAAATATTTGATCACTGGAAGTTTTCATTGAACTTTGAAATGCCATTCAGTGATTTATTTCAAAACCTTTGCTTTTTATTGGCGATGTTTACTCTGTTATCTTGGATAATTTTTATTTTGGTGGGGGAGTCAGATTTAGGATTATAAAGTTGGAAGGAACTTTATACATCATCATCTAACCATCTTATTCTACGGGGGAGAAACCTGAGACCCAAAGGTTTAGTGGAGGACTGATCTTCTGAACTCTCAAAGCATAAAGGAGTAGGAAGTGGGGAGGTGGAACGTCAGTGACAACTATGTGCAAGCATTTAAAGACTGTAACATGGAAGAGAGATTAGATTTGTTCAGTTTGGTCCTGGATTAGAAGAATAAGAGTAAGGGGGAGTTGCTCAGGGGCCCATTGTTTAGTGTCAGAGTCAGGACTTGAACCTCTCCTGATTCTGAGTCTATGGCTCCTTTCACAGAGGTGGCTCTGACCCTCTGATTTTCTTTTTACATGTCTAATAAGTGACTGGGCCTGATTTTCCATACAGGTTCTTTGAAACCAAATCCATTGCCTTCTGTATTATATCTCACTGTCTCTCCAAGTTAAGATTCCCACTAAAAAACTGAAACCGTTAAGGAATGTTAAATTCAGTTTAAATGTTTAGAAATGAGTAAAATGAATCAGAATTTCAGAGATGGAAGGGACCTCAAACCCACATAACCGCCTTGAAAATTTAATTCAATCCCAACCAGGAACATTATTCCCACTTACAATATACCCATTTGGTCATCTGTGCTTCTGCTTAAAGGCCTCCCTCTACAGCAACCTATTCCATTCGGGGATAATTCTATTGGTTTTCCCCCCTAAAACTCAGCCTAACTTTGCCTCTTTACAATTTCTTCCACCGCTCTGAGTCCAGGGTCTAATCTCTCTTCCATGTCACAGTTCTTAAATACTTGAAGATGGTCATCACGCTCCACTCCCTACCCCCTTTAAGCTTTGAAAGTTCATAAGATGTTTTTCATAATGGTCCTTGTTATTTGAAAGCACCTTATTAACCACTCTGGGCTGCAATAACTACTCCCATTTTTCTTTTTGCTTAGGAAGATCCATGCCCAAAGTGGTTTTGACTTTCCAGCTTAATTCCATGTTACTCCCCTAAACACAGTCTTATAGTCCACCCATGTTCTCATTCTCCCTATTTTCCCATTATATTACATCTCCCATCATTGTCATTGAACAAGCTGTCCCCATTCCTGGAATGTACTTGTTCTTCACTCTCTGCCTCTTAGAAGCCCTTGTTTCCTTGCAAGCAAGCAAGCAAGAAAGAAACTCATATGAACCTGAACATCCAGCAATGATTTACAAGCTTTGGGATTTACAACCCTCCTGACTGAAGAGTAAAATCCTGGTATGTATGTAAACTATGGCTCTGGTACAGAGCATCTATGCTCTTGCCACCACCTAAGGCCAGGAGCCCCACTTTCTGGCCATTGTCAAAATGGAGCCGGCGTCATCATTGTCCCAGGTGGAGGTGGTAGAAATTGCAGCCAGAGAGCATTGAGCAGAAGGAACTCCCTTTTAAGCTTAACTCAAGTACTACCTTCTATAAGACCCTTCCTCATCTCTCTAATTACTGGTGCTGCTCTACTTCCCACCAAATTACCTGATCTATATCTTGCATATATTTGGTATTTGTATGTGTAGGTGTTGTCTCTTCCACCAGAGTATAAGTTCCTTTCATTTATGTCATTGCATCCCCAGCAGCTACTACAGATGCATAGGAAACACTGGACATTTATTTCACTCACTCACTCATCCATCCATCCATCCATCCATCCATCCATCCATCCATCCATCCATCCATCCATCCATCCATCCATCCATCCATCCATCCATCCATCCATCCTTCAACCATGACCAAAACAAAAGCTTAGACAGCATCTACTTTCAATCTTTTTTTTTTTTTTAGTGAGGCAATTGGGGTTAAGTGACTTGCCCAGGGTCACACAGCTAGTAAGCGTCAAGTGTTTGAGGCTGGATTTGAACTCAGGTACTCCTGACTCCAGGGCCGGTGCTCTATTCACTGTGCCACCTAGCTGCCCCTACTTTCAATCTTAACAGTAACATTGGGTATTTAACCTGTTGGTTAGCTGACTTAATGACCTAGCATTTGGGTAGCAACTTATATTTATAAATGTTTTGTAATCATGTCCAAATGGAGGATTTCAGGAATCTCAAACTCAACATGGCCCAAACTCATCTCAGGTTCTCTTGCTGATTTCTGTTTCTCCCAAAACTATTCTGAGAAGGGGTCCAATGTATGTGACAGACTGAGAGGGGGGTACACAGAAAAAAAGGCTAAGAACTCCTGAGCTAGAGGCTTCATTCACAGAATCAAATGAGGGTAGTAGTCCTTTATAAGCTGGCTATCCATGGGAATACAACCTAGAGTCAGAGGAGGTCCATGGGAAGTTACAGGTTTAGTAACGACCTGGTTGAACAGCTGTGGTACACATACAATTCATCTGCTACAGTCAGACAGGGACATTACTGTAGCTGGATACCAAGAGAGTCCCTTTTATTTATCCTATACTTCCTCATAAAGTCATCCTCAAATTCCCTCTTATACAAGGAGAGGAATTTGCCTTTTATCCAGAGGAGCTTTGGAAGGTTTTTGAGTAAGGGGATGTGAGCTCCTCGGGAAGAGTAGAATTGTTATCACCTTCAAGGGCACTGGCAGCTGGGGTAGGAATGGGGAGACTGGAAATAACCTCCTGATGGTTATTCCATTTGCAGCATGTGTAGGAGGCAGTGATGGGAGAAGACACCAAATAAAGAAAAGCACAAGAGCATGAAATGTATAGACTGCAGAACACAGACTTAGAGACCACCTACTCTAATTCTCTGATTTTACAAAAAAGGAAACAGGTTCATAAAAATTGAACAACTAGTCCAAAGTCACGCAGCTAGCAATAAGCCACAGAGTTAAGATTCGATATTTATTTCTGTGACCCCAAACCTGGTGTTCTCTGTTCATAGGCAAATTAGGTGGAGTAATTTTATTCTCCCCGGGGGCCATTGGTAAACATTAGCTAGCTTCCTAGGCTAATGTCCAGCATCAGAATGTTGCTGCATTCAAAAAGGAATCAAATTTCCATTCACATCTGGACATTCTCAAGTTCCTATTTAAAGATTGGGCATGGTCCCAAGTCCTGGTAGTGGGCAACAGTGCCACCTGGTGCTCAGAGCCAGATTTGACTCAGCGCTGGTGAGACCATCTCTATTTCGGTGAATACTTGTTTTGAGTCTGGAGTGTTTCCCAGTCCTCCCGTTTTGGAACTGCTAAACAGTATTTAGGCCCCTGAGGCTGTGAAGAGATGCGAGGGAAGAAATGCAAAGCTCTTTTTAATGCAATTGTCCCCTTTTCCACAGCTCCCATTTATGTAACTCCTCTCAGGCTATTTGATTAGTTGTAGGATCTGCATCAAGGTAACATTAGCCCCCATTTCTACAGGGCTTGAAGGTTTGCAGTGTTTTTCTCACAACACTAAACACTGAGTATATAGATAAAGGCAATAACAATTCTACTCTTCCCGAGGATCTCACATTCAAATGCATTGTTCATACATTCCTAGACAAGGAGACCACAGATTCTTTTAACTACTGAAACACACCGAAGAAAAGGCTAAAAATTATATCCACAAAGACAAAAGTTAAAAAGAAATTTTTTACCTTGAAATTGAGAGAAGAAATGGTTATAAATGGTCGTCTATAGCCTTCTTGGTTAATCAAAAATAGCTTATGGGCTAATTTTGGAAACTGGAGGTTTCTACTTGATATGGCTTTATTGCTGGAGTCAAAGGACATGAGTTCAAATTACAGGTCTGTTACCTGGCAGCTAGGTGACTTCCTCTGGGCCTCTTTAAAGGAAGGGGGAGTGGTGGTAATGGTGCTTGCTTTGGCAGCAGATTGTCATATTTTGTTTCCGTACTTGTCCTCCTACAGAAAAAAAAAAAATCAGAGAACTGCTAGGGAAAAACATAGTTTATTTGTCCCAAGAACAAGCAGGCACGAATCATGTAGAGACTCCTTCCAAAGGAGCTCAAAGACACGGTTTCTGATGGTTTATGAGGTTTCTTTGCTCACCGGTTACAGGGTACTCTCAATTTCATTAGCATGATACAAATCAACCTAAAAGCAAATACTATGACAAGAATGGATGTAATGCAAATCAGTTTAACAATTTCGGTTATAACAAGAATGTAGGAAATACCAATCAATTTGCTAGTGCTACATAACCAAAACACTATGATAACATTATATGATTCCCCCAAAATGGGGTTTGGCGAGGAGGAAGATGCCCAGAAGTTTTTTTTTTACAAGATAGGGATTTACCATCCTGGGGAAAGAAGCAGATAGAGACTTATCTGCTAGCTATCTCAGTTCAGTTCAGTTTGAAGTTCAGTTGGAGGGCATTTTGCTCCTATTAATCCAGGGTTTCATAAAATCCTTCTGGATAATAAGGCAGGTCCATACATTCATTATAACAAGATATACTAAAGGGAGGGGGTGCAGTGGGTACAATGCTGGACCTGGAATCAGGACAACCCCAGTTCAAATCCCATCTCAGACACTAACTGATGACCCTGGGCACGTCACGTAACAACCCTTTCTGCCTCAGTTTCCCCATCTGTAAATTGGGGATGATAATAGCACTCATCTCCCAGAATTGTTGTGAGCATCAAATATTCGTAAGGTGCTTTGCAAAGCGCAATATAAACGCTAGTCATTATTGTTATTGTAACGGGTGACCCAAGAACTCTGAGTGAAGCCATGTGGGACGGGCAAAACTTGAAAATTGACAGAGAATATATAACTCTGATTTCCACCCCCCTTTAAGAGTTCTTAACACGCCCGTTAAGTGTGTGGAGTAGTTTATCCCCATTTGGCAAAGGAGGAAACATAAACTTAGGAGAAGTAACTTTGTCCGGCCTTGGACACTTGCTGGCCGCTTGACCTCTGGGAAAGTCGCTTAACCTCTGTTAGCCTCGGTTTCTCATCCGTGAAATGGGGATAATAATAACACCTTTGTAAGGGTCGAATGAGATAATGAAGCGCTGAATCGAACACAGTAGATGCTTAATGAATGCTTATTCCCTACCTCTCTCCCTTCCCCTCCACATACACCCCACCCCCATCCCATGCACACACCTGCTATCTCTAATTCTACAGATTGGAAAATGAGGGCCACGAAAGACTGAAGTGACTTGCTCCAGGTCTCCCAGCAGAGCCAGGTGTATTCCCCAAGCTGTGACATGACACCTGCACAGGTGGGTGGGGGAGCGGAAAGCAGCAGCGAGGAAAGAGAGCTCTGTGCTTGGGGTCCAGGGGAACACAGCGCGTGACATTTGGAGAAGGGGTGAGGTCAGGGAAGACTTCCTGCATGAAGCAGCCCATGCTAGGCTTAGAAGTTCCAGCCCGCTGCCCCTCCCAGTCTCGGGCCCTCGCTCTTTCCTAGAGCAGACAACACGGAGGACGCCATCACCCGACGTGGCGCCGCGCAGAAGCCGGACGGCCCCACCTCCCGTTTCGGCATCCGTAGCGGCGCGATGACGTCACGCTCGCGGCGCAGTTGCCGTGGTAACTGTTGCTCGGGACAGCGCGTCCCCGGCATCCCTGAGTGAGTGACGACAGAGGCGCCTTGGTGCTCAAGCAAGTCCAAGCGAGAGCGAAACCGGTCCAGCCCCAGTTCCGGCCCCCGCCTGGGCCCCTTCGTCTGGGTGAGTGCCTAGCCGCCTTGAGCTTCCGGCCCGCAGACTGACGGACGGACAGACGGACGGACGAAGGACGCGCGGACAGACGGGCCAAGCCCCCAGCCAGCAGCTCAGTAGAGATGCTCCCCAGGGAGCACCGATCCCGGAGTCATAGGACCGGAGTTTGAATACTGCCCCTAAGCTGCGACTCCCTGAACCGCTCCGGGCCTCAGTTTCCTTAGCTGTAAAATGAAGGTCCAGCTCCTTGACCCCCTCTGGTCAGAGAAACAGGACCCTTCTTCCCCTCCACAGACAGACTCCGCCCCAGACACAGTCAGAGACAGACTCCGCCTGCCAAACAGACAGATACACCTGGGGACACAGCTCCCGCCCCGACAGACTAACATTCTTTTTTTTTTTAAATCACAAAATTATTATTTTCCACTTACATGTAGAGATAGTTTTCAACATTTGTTTTCGTAAGATTTCTAGTTCCAATTTTTCTCCCTCCCTCCCTTCCTATCTGGTATAGGTTATATATGTATAATCACATCAAACAATTTTCTGCATTACAGACTGACATTCTTTTTTTGGGGGGGGGAGGCAATTGGGGTTAAGTGACTTGCCCAGGGTCACACAGCTAGTAAATGTTAACTGTCTGAGGCCGGATTTGAACTCAGATACTCCTGAATCCAGGGCCGGTGCTTTCTCCACTGCGCCATCCAGCTGTCCCCACAGACTGACATTCTTGAAACCTACCTGACTCTCAGGGATGGCTTTCTCTTACTTGTGGGACGCCCAGCCAGGTAGCTAGCTCACACTGGCACCATCCTAAGCATATGAGACCTGGGGCAACAGAAAAGTGAGCCTCTCACAGACAGGCTTGCCGCCACCGCCACAGAGTCAGATCCACTACTCTCTCAACACCCAGACCCATTTTCTCCCTCCCTCTCCACCTAGTGCTGTTTTCTCCCTAGGCCAGTCTATACATGAGAGACTCTTCCATTCTTCTACCCCATCCCGACCCAAGCACAAATTCCAAGAGAACTGTTCGACACAAATAGGAATATCTTCAGGTATACTGAGAACTGGAAGGGTCAGAGGACACTTAAACCATGCTGTACCTGAAAAATAGATTTCCTTTAAAACATCCAGGAGGAAGTCAACTAACTGTTCCTTTCTGAAGAGTGATAGTGAGGGAGAGTTTACTACCTCTGAATTTATAGCTGCATTTTAGAACAGCTTTCATTGTTAGGAAGTTTTGTTTTGCTTTGTTTTTACACGAAACAGAAACCTGCCTCCTCTCACTATTCCCCTATTACTCCTAGTTCTTCCCTCTCTGGCTACACAGGATCAGTCTTCTTTCTTTCTTTCTTTCTTTCTTTCTTTCTTTCTTTCTTTCTTTCTTTCTTTCTTTCTTTCTTTCTTTCTTTCTTTCTTTCTTTCTTTCTTTTTTTTGGTGAGGCAAATGGGGTTAAATGACTTGCCCAGGGTCACACAGCTAGTAAGTGTCAAGTGTCTAAGGTCGTATTTGAACTCAGGTCGTCCTGAATCCAGGGCCAGTGCTTTATCCACTGTGCTGCCCCTAGAATAAGTCTTATTATCCCTCTTCTCTATAGGAGCCCTTTGGAAACTTGGAGATAACACTCATGTTCCTCCTAAATGTTCTTTTCCAGGATAAACATCTCCCTGTTCCTTCACCATCCAAGTTCTGCTCACCTTAGTTTCCTTATGTTCCTATAAAATGAGGTGGCTGCACTAGAAAATCTCTAAGATCTTCTCTATCTCCAATTCCTTTGACCCATTCTTTGATTCTCTGGACACATTGCAGCTTATCTGTGTGTTATTTTCCTAAAATACTGCATCCAGAGCTGGGAAATATTCTTACAGATGTGGTCTTATGAGCACAGAGTACCAGTGAGACCATCACTGGTACTTCACTCTGGACACTAGATTTTTCATGAATGAAGTCCAATATCATATTAGCAGGTTTGGCTGCTAATACATTGTTGATTCATGTTGACATTGCAGGTACCAATTCTCATGAACTACTACTGTCTTAGCATCTCTCTTCTGTTCTCTACTTGTGTAGTTGATTGTTTGAGCCCTAGTGCAGGACTTTATCTTTATTACTCTTAGATTTCATTCTATTAGATTCCATCTACCATTCTAGCCTTTTTGAGATTCTGTTATCTCATATATCCCTCCTTACCTTGCATCATCTGCAAATTCACCATCCATTCCTTCCTCCAAGTCACTGACCAAAATATTGAACAGTAAAAGCTGCCCTTAGGGAACCTCTTTCAGAATGACAGAAATCATTTATCACTGGATCTGGGTTTTTAGTTCTGAAGTCAATAAGCTCTACTATTTGTCCATCTCACATCTTTCTTTCTGGTTGCCCCTGCCTCCCCTCTGTGGTTGGTCTCTGAAGATAGTGTTGACACTTGGGCCAATGACATACACACTGACAGTTTCTTTCCATGTGGCTTGCAAGTGCTTCCTTGTAGACTGCCACCCCTTATATAATTAAATCTAGAACTCCCCCATCTGTTTTCCACAAAAAGGTGTCAGTGCCACTATATGCCTCATATGTGCAGGGCTATGTGTTTGGGTCAGGAACTATGGTATATTGGAAAGAGCTTTGGATTTAAAGTCAGGAGACCTGACTTTAGACCCTAGGGCTACTACATGCTAGCTTTGTTCTAATTTGGACAACTCTCTGAAGCTCAGTTTCCTCATCTGTAAAATGGGGTATTACTTGTTTCTTTCTTTCTTTCTTTTTTTTTTGTTTTTTTTTTTTTGGTGAGGCAATTGGGGTTAAGTGACTTGCCCAGGGTCACACAGCTGGTAATTGTTAAGTGTCTCTAATTGTTAAGTGTCCAAAGTTGGATTTGAACTCAGCTCCTCCTGAATCCAGGGCCTGTGCTCTATCCACTGCACCACCTAGCTGCCCCTCTTTCTTTCTTTTTTTTGCGGGGCAACGAGTGACTTGCCCAGGGTCACACAGCTAGTAAATGTCAAGTGTCTGAGGCCGGATTTGAACTCAGGTCCTTGGGGGTCTTACTTATACTGCCTACCTCACAGGGTTATTATTCTAGACATTCTCTGTAAACCTTAAAACTCTATAGAAATGAGATGCTATTACTATCTATAAAATGGGGATACCTACTCTGTCTAGCTCTCAGGATCGGTGGATAAAAAGCACTTTATAGGGGCAGCTAGGTGGCGAAGTGGATAAAGCACTGGCCCTGGATTCAAGAGGACCTGAGTTCGAATGTGGCCTCAGACACTTGACACTTACTAGCTATGTGACCCTGGGCAAGTCACTTAATCCCCATTGCCCTGCTCAAAAAAAAAAAAAAAAAAAGGGCAAAAAGCACTTTATAACTCTATAGTACTATGTAGTTATCAGGTGTTTGTAGTGATTAATTCCATATTTATTAGGCACCTACTGTGTACAGAGCCCTGTGCTAGACTTTGGGGGACATAGTGTAGGTAAGACACAGCCTTTAAAAAAAAAGACGCAGCCTTGCCCTTAGAGAGCTTATAGACTAGTGAGACAACACCAACACAGGTAATTATAATAAATACATAGGACAAGAACAAACAAAATAGTCTGTTTTATCAAAGGGGAAAGTTTATTATCAATATCAATCCTTCTGAGAAGGATTCCAGGAAGAAGCAGCATTCGGGTTGAGTTTTTCACTGGCCTGACCTGGGGAAGGAAGGCATCTCTGGCATAGCCATTTCACAGAGAAGAACGAGTGCAGGGCGTATTTAGAGATCAGAGAATAGTCCAGTTTGATCAGAGTACCTAATAAATGACAGGCAATAACATGAGATAAGGCTGGAAAGGTAGAGTGGCACCAGATGCTGTGGGGCCTATAAATGACAGGCCAAGGAGCTTCACTGTTAGACTCTTTAGGCAATAGGGAATCACTTTTTTTTTTTAAGTGAGGCAATTGGGGTTAAGTGATTTGCCCAGGGTCACACAGCTAGTAAGTGTTAAGCGTCTGAGGCCAGATTTGAACTCAGGTACTTCTGAATCCAGGGCCGGTGCTCGATCCACTGCGCCACCTAACCCCCGGGAATCACTTTTTTTTGAGGTGAAAAGTGACATAATGGAGACTGTGCGTTTTTATTGACCCAAACTGTGATTTCATTAGTGCAGGGAGCATCTTCCCCCACCAAGGAAACTTTCTGTACTCACAGAGATCAGGCATTCTTTTCCAGTGTCTTACCCCTCCAGGGTAAGACCTGTCTGCAAGACTCTCTCTGTCACCATTGCTGCTTTTCAACTTGATGCATGACAAAGACTATCCCTGCACATTTTTGAAGGGTGGGTTGGAGAGAGGAGAGGGTGGAATTTAGGAAGGTGAGAAAGAGGGTCTGTACTGGGCGGGTGGGAGTGGCGGACAGATGTGAGACATTTTAGGAGGTGATCTTCACAGGATTTTGACACTGACTGGATATGAGAGCTGAAGTCAGGGGAAGAGTTCAGGATACTGGAAAAGTCACAAATGTTAGAGAGAAGATGAGAGTGAATGATGGGGCTGCTGGTGGAAATAATGAAGTCAGGAAGAGGGTTTTTTTGGGAAGGATAATGAACTTGGTTTTGGATATGCTGAGAGTCAGTCAGTTGCCAATCTGGCGTTCTCACGTGAAGGTCGGAAGAGAGGGGGCAGGAATGTAAATGTACATTTGGAAGCCATTTGCTTGGAGGAAAGAGCTGAAGCTTTGAGAGTGAATAGAATTTCTAGGGGAAAGAGTGTAGAGAGAGAAAGAGGCCAGAGACAAACCTTCGAGGAACAGTCTACTTAAGGAGTTGGGAAAAAAAATAAGGAACCAACAAATGAGACAGAGGACTGGTTAGAGGTAGAGGAGTTAGAACCAATAGAGTACAGAGTCTCTAAAACCCAGGGAGAAGAGGATAGGAGGAGAGAAGTAAAGAGGATGAGGACTAACTAAAAGATAATGCATTTGGCCTCAGTGACCTTTGAGAAAATTTCAACAGATTAAGGAGGTTCAAAACAAAATGATAAAGAGGATTGAGTGGAGGCATTGGTATAGGATGTCTTAAAGTACCCTAAAGGAATGGCTATTCACATTTTCCATTAAGGCATCTCTGTCAATATCAGATGTCAAGAGTTCTGGGTTTTTTTGCAAATGATGGTTCACCACTAATTCATGATTTCAATAGAGCATGCATCAAGCTGACAAGGGCCAAGTGAGTGGCAAGGTAATAAGTGGTGGGGGAGAGTTCATTGTGGCTGAATCCATCAGAGAAAATTTCAACTTTTTTTTTTCAAATCTCTTTTAGGATACCTACCTCGTAGTGGTATTACTACGTTGAAGAGTATGCATGGTTTTATAGCCCTTTGGCCATAGTTCCAAATTGCTCTATAGAATGTTTGATTCAGTTTACAACTTTACCAAGAGTGTATTAATGTCTCATTTTCTCCATATCCCCCACAACATTTGTCATTTTCCTCTGCTGTCCTATTATCCAATCCAGAAGGTATGAGGTAGTACTCAGAACTGTTTTGACCTGAATCTCTCCAGTTAGAGTATTTTTTCATATGGCTAAAGGTGGCTTTGATTATTTCATCCGAAAACTTAATGTCTTCTGGTCATCTCTCAACTGGGGAATGGCTCTCATTTTAACAAATGTGACTCAGTTCCCCATGTGTTTGAGAACTGAGGCCTATCAGACAAACTTGCTTCAGTTTTTTTTCCACAGTTACTATTGCTATTCACAATTACTGTTCACAGTTACTATTGTATCCTCCATCCTATTCCCTCCCTTTGATATTTACTCTATTTTCTATCTTCTTTCACCCTATCCCTCCTCAAAAGTGCTTTGCTTCTGACTGCGCCCCCAATCTTGCCCTCCTTCACCCCTCCCCTCTTATCCCCTTTCCCTCCCACTTTCCCAAAGGGCAAGATATATTACTATACTCAATTGAGTATGTATGTTATCCCCCATCAAAGTTTCATAGAGGTGTTGGGGTTTGAGCTGGATCCTGAGGCTGGTGTAGGATTTAGATACAAAGGACAGTGGTAGGATATTCTAAGCAGAAACCAGCAAAAAGTCAAAACCCAAAATATTTTAATCTACATTCACAAACCATCTTTGCATCTTTAAAACAAGAGAGGTAGGCCAGGCAATCTATAAGGTCCATTTCAGAAGGACCTAACATCCTTCATGACTGTCTCATTGAGGTATGGAGATGACTCTGGGTCCTTGAAGGCCAGACCAATTGATTGTTAGCTTCCACAAACACTATCAAGTTGATAAGGCTTTTAAATGACCAGTTTGTAAATAGACTGCTTGTCACTTGAGGGCTATCAGGGAGGAATCATTTTGGCCACAGTAAACCGAGAAGACTAAGATTTGAAGAGGCAGCAGTTGGTATTGCTAGAGGGAATTACCCATGTTGATGAACAAATTGATCTTTGAATTTAGTGAAGTATATGTTAATCTTACATAAACACACATGGATGTGTTTACTAAGGTCCTGCAGTGGCCACAATTTCTATGCATACTGCAAAGGCAGATGCCAATTCTGATCTGGGGAAGAAAGAATATTGTTGCTTTTATAATCTCAACTGTATCAACAACCTCCTGTTGACCTTTTCATCTGCCCGGCTCTAATTTTGTTTGCGTGCTCTTTTAATTGTCACTAAATTGTGCTTATTTAAACATCATGAATCAGCTGAAATGACTCCTAATGTTCCCTCATCTCAGTAGCACTCAGCTGCAGTGCTAGCTAGGATGTTGACAAAAGGTGATATTGGAGCAATAGTTGTTGATCTTTTCAAGCATATCAAGCACTTAGGATATATGTAAATATTTGATCAACTCAGGAAGAGCTAAAAATTGTTCCATAACCAAATAAGAAAATAGTGCCTATGGCATACTTCTCTGGAACTGTACAGATTGATTCTGTAGGGGATGGTACGTCTAATAATAAGAATGGCAAGTTCTGAAGTGGTCTAAGGTTTACAGAGTGCTTTATAGATATTATCTCATTTGATCCTCACAATAACCCTGGAGGGTGGTAGGTGCTATTTATTATCCCCATTTTACAGAGGAGGACACTGAGACAAATAGCAGTCAAGTGATTTTTCCAGGGTCATAAAGTCTGAAGTCAGATTTGAATTCCTGGCTTCCTGACTCTAAGTCCTGGGTCCTCTTACCTGTGGCACCACCTGGCTGCCCCCTGTGAAGTTCAGGGTTCCTGGTCTCAAGGAACCTCCAGTTGAATTGGGGATATGACAGTCATTAAACTATTAAATAACAGTATAAGACAACAGTAGAGGTGATATTTTTGAAAAAAATAAAATGATTTTTTTTTATTTTGGGGAAAAAATCCACCAAAACCATTAGCCAATTTAATTAAAAAAAAAAAAAGAAATCAAAGAGAATACGTGATTGGGTGTCACATGAGAGGCACAGGAAACTAAGTGGAACTCATAGGAGGGAGACATTGTTTCCAGTATGTGGTAAGGTATGATTCTACAGGCCTGGAAAGTCACTGAAGGATTATAGTACCATAGGATTTATTTTTTTAAGTATTTTATTATTTTCCAGTTACATATAAGGATAGTTTTCAACATTTGTTTTCACAGGATTTTTAGTTCCAATTTTTTTTCCTCCCACCCTCCCTTCCCTCCCTCCTCCCCAAGACAGAAAGCAGTCTGATATAAGTTGTATATAGTACCATGGCATTTAGACCTGTAAGAAACCCCAGAGACCAGCATTTCACATTTGAGGGAACTGAGGCTCAGAGAATGAAGTGACTGCCAAAGGCCACACAGGTAGTAGTAAGGAGCACATTTGATAGCAAGTTCATTCTTTTTTAAAAAAAATAAAAGTATTTTATTGTTTCCCAGTTACATGTAGAGATAGTTTTCAACATTTGGGTTTTGGGTTGTTTTTTTTTTTTTTTGCAAGGCAATGGGGGTTAAGTGACTTGCCCAGGGTCACACAGCTAGTAAGTGTCAAGTGTCTGAGGCTGGATTTGAACTCAGGTACTCCTGAATCCAGGGCAAGTGCTTTATCCACTGTGCCACCTAGCTGCCCCTCAACATTTGTTTTTATAAGATTTCCAATTTCAAAATTTTCTCCTTCCCTCCCCCCCTCCCCTAGACAGCAGGTAATCTGATATAGGTATATATATATATATATATATATATATATATATATATATATATATATATATATATACACGCACACACATATATAACATTAAGCATATTTCTGCATTAGTCATGTTATAAGAAAAGAATCAGAGCAAAAAGGAAAAACCTCAAAAAAGAAAAACAGCAGCAACAAAAACAAAAGAAATAGTATGGTTCAATCTGCATCCATATTCCACAGTTCTTTTTTTTCCCCCCTGGATTTGGAGAGCCTTTTCCATCATGAGTCCTTTGGAACTCTCTTGCACCGTTGTATTGGTGAGAAGAATCCAGTCCATCACAGTTGATCAGCACACAATGCTGATGATACTGTGCACAATGTTCTTCTGGCTCTGCTCATCTCGCTCATCATCAGTTCATTCAAGTCCTTCCAGGTTTCTCTGAACTCCTGCTCATCGTTTCTCACAGTACAATAGAATTCCATTACATTCATATACCACAACTTGTTCAGCCATTCCCCAATTGATGGGCAGCCCCTCAATTTTCAATTCCTTGACACCACAAAAAGAGCAGCTATAAATTTTTTTGTACATGTGGGTCCTTTTCCCTTTTTTAGGATCTCTTTGGGGAAAAGACCCAAAAGTGGTATTTCTGGGTCAAAGGGTATACACAGCTTTATAGCCCTTTGGGCATAATTCCAAATTGCTTTCCAGAATGGTTGGATCAGTTCACAGCTCCACCAACAATGCATTAGTGTTCCAATTTTTCCACGGCTTCTCCAACATTTATTATTTCTTTTTTGTCACATATAGGTGTCCGGTGGTACCTCAGAGTTGTTTAATTTGCATTTCTCTAATCAATAGTGATTTAGAGCATTTTTTTCCATATGGCAAAAGATAGCTTTGATTTCTTCATCAGAAAACTGCCTGTTCATATATCCTTTGACCCTTTCTCAATTGGGAATGACTTGGATTCTTATAAATTTGATTTAGTTCCCTATATATTTTAGAAATTAGGCCTTTATCAGAAGTGCTGGCATAAAAAATTGTTTCCCAGCTATCTGCCTCCTTTCCAATTTTGGATGCATTGCTTCTATTTGTACAAAAACTTTTAAATTTAATGTAATCAAAATCATCCATTTTGCATTTCTTAATATTCTCTATCTCTTGTTTGGTCATAAATTGTTCTCCTTTCCAAAGCTCTGAAAGGTAGACTATTCCTTCTTCTCCTAATTTACCTATGGTATCACCTTTTATGTCTAAATCATGTACCCATTTTGACCTTATTTTAGTATAAAAGTTCATTCTTTAAAGAAAAATTATTGATGCCTTTTTGTTTTTATACCACACCCATTTCTAGATATAGCTCCTAACTTTACCCTGGAATTGAACCTTCCTTTGTAACAGAAAAACAAAACAAAATAAAATAGTTAAGTAAAAAACCAACTGATTCAGTGGCTGAGTCTTATAATGTCTGCAATATTCTGTCCTGGTAGTGCTCTGCCTCTCTGTCAAAAGGATTTTAGGGACACAGAATTAGAGATAGAAGGGACCTCATAGAAAGGACTTCAGAGGTCATCATCATTTTACAGATGAGCAAACTGAGAACCAGTCACACAGTTAACAAGTAGCAGAGGCTGGATTAAACTCTAGATCCTCCAATTTTAAATCCAGCACTCAGCATTCTTTCCAATGAGCCGTGATAGATATATATATGTGTGTGTGTGTGTGTGTGTGTGTGTGCATGTGTGTATTATAATGTAAAATTTATATTTGTTGTATATATATGTGTATATATATATATAGTTTCATATATATGTGTACACATATATTATACACATATCATCTGTTGTCCAGGATTGGTCTTGGTCATTACAGTTTCTCAGTCTGGCTTCCTTTATATTTTCACTGACATTGACCACACTGTTATCCTGGTCCTGGTTTTCTCACTTTGCATCTGTTCTTTGGAATCTTCCATCATAACATAACCCTTTGTGATTTTTGTTACTTATTGTTATTAGCTAAGCTATGCACAGCACATTATAGTTTGTAAGCACATTTTCTTTATGACAACTTTGGGAGAATTATCTTCTGTGAAGGAAAATTAGGCCCAGCCGGGTGCAGGCCTTCTCTGCTCCCACAGAATGTTAGTCAGTGGTGGAGAGTGGCGAGCCATCTTCTTCCAATCCAGTGCCTTGGGCTGGGATACTGGTGACAGACCTGCCTAGAGCCTCTCAGACCCTCCCTGGTCAGGAGGTCCACTCACAGGCTGCTTGTTCCCCCTTCTCGAAGACTCAGTTTTCCTCTTTTGTAAAGAGGAACAGTAATACTTACCCTGTCCCCACCTCTGCAGGGTTCTTGGAAGGAAAATCTTTGCAAACTTCAAGGTGAGATATTCCTGAGATTTTATTCCTTCCATGAGCTGTAAGCTTTCTGGGGGAGGCTTTTTCAGGTTCTTAGTAGTAATAGTCCCAATAGCACAAGTAAATTTGGGATTAACCAGGTATATATTTGGGCTTCTCCAAAAGTCCAAGGGATGGAAAAAACATTTGCCAGATAAAGCCACTTAATTAAGGAGAAAGCTACTCTTGTATACCTCTAACTCAATAGTAACAAACATTTATATAACACTTTAAAGTTTACAAAGTATTTTGCATACATTGTATCATTTCCTTAAACCAACCCTATGGGGTAAGTACTTAAACATTTTTTACAGATGAGGAAAGTGAGGCTTAGAAAGGGTAAGTGATTTATCCAAGGTCCCATAGCTACAGTGTCACGGTCACAATTTGAACCTAACTTTAGTAAGATATAAGATTGGTAATGTCATGCTGCTTCTCACCACCAATAAAACCTTATGAAAATTATTCTATACTGTTATAGCTCCTTATCTCAGAAAAAAACCATTATAAATAGCATTGGAAATATATAGACTTGAATGAAAGGGGAAAAAGATTATATTTAATGAAAGTGAAATACAGTTTCTAATATCCTTCTAATGTTCTGGAGGCAGTGTGGCATAGTTATAAAAGGATGGAGTTAGAAATTTGGATTTGAATCCTGATTTTGCTCCTTGGTAACTGTGTGACCTTACAGGAGACTCAAGGGCCTCACTTGGATCTCTGGGCCAGTTCTGACATCCTATGCTTTGTATGTAGTCAAGGGAGAAGAAGAATATTTACATGCTAAGATTTCCATGTTTCTAGTAAGAGAGAGAGTGTGGTTTGACCACCCTTTCCTTTTGCCTCCTTTCCATTCATCCTACATAAATCTTCCTTACTACATAGATCTATTCTTCTGTTCAAGCATCTTCAGTTGTTCCCATTACCTACTTTGTGGTTGTCGCAGTCATTTCAGCCTTGTTTGACTCTTCGTGACCCCTCTGAACATGCCTTGCATGGCCACTGTGCCTATCTAAACTACATCTCAACCTCCTTCCTCCTCTCCTTGCATGGAGCACAGTAAATTAATGCTTAATGTTTGGTGAATTGAATTAAATATGGGCCGTGAGAAATAGAAAAGACCTTAAGAGATTAACTGAGAGACTAGGAAGGGCTCATCTTGTGCCTCTCCTCTTTTCTAGACTCCAAGTATCAGAATAGAAGAGATTATGCAGAATTTAAATTTTGCATCTCCCCTCAGATCTTAATGTAGACTTTGTGGTAGGTGTCTGTTAATGTATGAATGACTCATAACAAAATTAGGACAAGTCAAATTCCTATAAGGACTTTTTCTCAAATAATCCATTGAGACTAGGTTGCATTTTTATCCCCATCTTACAGATGAGGAACTAAGGCTTAGCAAGGCTAAGTGACTTGATTGAGGTCACAGACCCAATAAAAGCCAGGCTTGAGATTTGAACCCAGGTCTTCTGATGTTGAAACCAGTGCTTTCTCCTCAAGCACATTTCTTCATGCCTAGTTCATAGTAGACACTTAATACCTGCTTGCTGATTGATTGTAAATGAATCTGTTCTAATGAGGTGCTAAATGATGGGCTTTTGGTTTCAGAAAGTTTTGAATTTATCAGAATAAGAGCTATTTCCCCAATTGATAAATGGTCAAAGGATATGAAATGGCAGTTTTCAAAAGAAGAAACCCATGTCATCAATAGCGATATGAATAAACTTCCCAAATCACTAATGAGAGAAATGTACATTATAGAAACTCTGAGGTTCTGTCTCCCAACCATCAGATTGGAAAAAGTGACAAAAAAGAAACTTATAATTGTTGGAGGCTGTATGGGAAAGCAGGCACATTTATACCCCTCCTCGTGGAGCTGTGAATTGGTCTAGCTATTCTGAAAAGCAGAATAGCAGAATATCTCCAGGACTATACTCCAGAAGTTACTAAACCATGCATATCTGTTGACCCAGCTACAGATACCAATTACTAGGTTTATGCCCCAAATATAGGGAAGAGGACCCACATGTACAAAAGTATTTATAGCATCTCTTTTTGTAGAAGCAAAGAACTGGAAACTAAGGGATGGAGGCCCACCCACTGGGCAATAGTTGAATAAATTATGACATATGAATAATAGAATACTATTGTATTATAAGAAATGATGGTTTAATAATTATAGCTAGCATTTGTATAGCTTTTACCATGTACCAGCTTACTGTGCTAAGAATTTTACCATTATTATTTCATTTGCATCTCATAACTACCCTGGGAAGTAGGTGCTACTTTTTTGTTTTATAGTTGAGGAAATTTATACCAAACAGAGCTTAAGTGATTTTCCCAAGGACACATAGCTAAAGCTAATAAGTGTCTGAGGCTAGATGTAAACTCAGGTTTTTCTGACTCCCAGCCCAGGGACTCTATCCTAGCCTGTAGTTCCAAAGAAACCTGGAAAGGTTTGTTTGAACTGATAGAGAGTGAAGTGAGTAGAACCAGGATAACAAGTTATACAACTACAACAACATTGTGAAAGACAACTTTGAGAGACTTAAGAATGCTGATCAATACAATGACCAACCATGATTCCAGAGCATGCGTGATGAAAAACAGGCGCCCCAGAGAGATGATGGACCTGGGGTGTTAGAATGAGACACTTTTTTTGGACATTGCCAATTCAGGGATTTGTTTTGCTTTGCTATTTACAAAGGATTTATCTTCCTTTTCTTTTTTTCCAATGGGGTAGATGGTGGTGGGATGGAGAGAACTAGATTTTTTTAAGCTAAAAAAATATATAAAATAAAATCTTTAAGAATCTATTAAAGAGGGGGAAGCTAAGTGGTACAGTGGATAAAGCACCAGCCTGGATTCAGGAGGACCTGAGTTCAAATTCAACCTCAGACACTTGACACTTACTAGCTGTGTGGACCCTGGGCCAAGTCACTTAGCCCTCATTGCCCTGCAAAATAAACAAACAAAAAGTTAATGGACAAAACAAAAAAAAAGAATCTATTAAAGAGGGGCAACTAGGTGGGCGCAGTGGTGGATGAAACACCAGCCCTGATTCAGGAGGACCTGAGTTCAGAGTTCAGATCTGGCCTCAGATACTTGACACTTACTAACTGTGTGACCCTGGGCAAGTCACTTAACCCTCATTGCCCTGCCCCCCCAAAAGAATCTATTTAAGGAGTTTCAGAAAGCATCATCTAAATCCTCTGATGCCCTTATTAACCAATTTTCTGGTCATGGTTGTTGTGTTTAGCACAGGATGGAATCTGAGGAAGGGATGCATGAGAATTTACGGCTTCCAGTTTAAGGGCTCTACAGGAACAGCAGCACAAGAGGTTACAAAAACAGCTGGAGAAAAAAAGGGAAAAACACATGAACCTCACAGGAGGTGGGAATGACCCAAAGGCAACATTTGGAATCCAGAATGAGCTAAACTTGCTTCGAGAGGGTGGGCAGCCAGCCAAGGATACCCTTCAGCCAAAGGTAAATGGACACCTGTGCTGGCAAATTGTGGAGTTAGGGAAGAAAGGGGGGATAAAAGAAATGATGGAAGATATTGGTTCCAAAATCATGATGTTTAGATTTTTTTTTTAAGTATGAGAGACTGATTTCAATGTAGTATTTGCTTTTAGTGTTTGGTACATTTGATTGAAGGTCTGTGCTCTGTTTACATAATTTTATACAAATGTATTTGCCTAGCATTTAAAGTCAAATTGAAATGAATGCTCATTATGATTTTGTTATTCACTTGATTTCCTCTGTGGAAAGAAGAGAGTGTTTCGCATTAAAGAAATATGTTCAGACATAATGTCAGTGGGTTTCTCAGGAGCTGATTGGTTTTATATGATGGTATGTTTATGAGACTTCTTTAAAGCTCATCCTCTATCATTTTCTCTTTTGCCCTTTTGCCCTTGCCTTTTGCCTAATCTTCCCAGGATATAACCACACACAAACATAAAGGAACTCTGGCTTCTAAATAAGATCAATGGAGATTACTTTTTTTTTTTTTTTTGCAGGCAATGGGGATTAAGTGACTTGCCCAGGGTCACACAGCTAGTAAGTGTCAAGTGTCTGAGGCTGGATTTGAACTCAAGTACTCCTGAATCCAGGGCTGGTGCTTTAACCACTGCGCCATCTAGCTGCCCCTGAGATTACTTTTTGTTTTCTTGATATACTGAGAGTGATCTTTGTAACAGCATTCATCCAACACTTGAATGACCAGTGATCTCTTTTGTATGGGTGCTCCCTCCATGTCTTCTGGCTCTTCCAGTGTTGTGACTAAAAGCATTCACTCATTGATAACCTGCTGGCCAACCCTCTAGTGGTGAGCTTTTCTGAGCTTAATGAGGCTGGGCCTCAGATGACAGACATACAGTCCATTTGGAACCTTTCCAATTTGGGAGGAACTGTGTGTTGTTTTGAGATAATTTTTGAGAACACAGGGTCCCTTCCACATCACAGGGATTTGTGGAAGGAGAATGTTAGTGGAGGAGACATCAAAAGAAATAATGACTGGTTTGACTTGTAGGTTGCTTGAAGAAGAGATTGAACAACTCCATGAACAACTCAGAGAAATTGTGGATGAAAATGGAAGGTTGTATAAACTGGTGAAGGAAAAGGACTTTGAAAATAAAGCACCTCAAAAGAAAATAGAAGAAGACCGATGGGCTTTCACAGGTAGGGCTGCAGAACTTGAGAGAATAACTTCCCTTCTCTGGGACTCTATTTCCTCATCTGTGAGATGAAGAAGTTTGTACTGGCTGGTCTGTCTCTAAGCCCCCTTCTAGCACGAAAGGGTCCTGAGCCTAGGATTCTTTTTTTTTTTTTTTAGTGAGGCAATTGGGGTTAAGTGACTTGCCCAGGGTCACACAGCTAGTAAGTGTTAAGTGTGTAAGGCCGGAATCTGAGCCTAGGATTCTACAGTGCAGGTCCACAGGTCAGTAGTGCTATAGAGCCAGGATGAGGAGTGTGTGTGTGAGTGAGTGCGTGAAAGAGAGAGACACAGAGAGAGAGAGAGAGAGGAGGAGGGAAGTAGGCTGCCAATAAGGAGGTCAGGGGAAGTTAGGATAACTTGAGATGTCACCACTTCAGAGAAAAATTGTCTCAGCGATTGTCACAGCAAAGGTATACAGGAAATGGTAAATCTCATAGTCTGGAAAAATGACACAAAAGGGTGATTGTATGAAATGCATAACTCTGGCTGGCTCTAAGATATTATGCCTAGGGCAAGCCCCACAGGTGGCTGGGTTGGAGAAGGGGAACTTCCTCCAGGGAAGCCCAGTTTGCCGCACTGTTTCCTTAGGATTGCACAGCCATAAGGGACAAAGGGTCTTAGTGCTGGAAGGGCTTGAGCGATAATTTAGTCTAACTCCATTTTACAGATGAGGGAACTAAGGCCCAGAGAGAGACCAGGTAAGACATTTCTCAAATGCCACTTAGTAAGTCCTTTCAGCAGACTACCTGAAAGGGAATTAGGAAGTTGTAGTTTTGTGGGGTTTTTTATTTTTTGGTGGGGCAACAAGGGTTAAGTGACTTGCCCAGGGTCACACAGCTAGTAAGTGTCAAGTGTCTGAGGTCAGATTTGAACTCAGGTCCTCCTGAATCCAGGGCCGGTGCTTTATCCACTGCACCACCTAGAGCCGCCCCGAAGTGTAGTATTGTGAAAAGAATGCTCATTTTTGTGTCAGAAGACCTACTTCCTAGGCTTGGTTCTTTTACTTTGCTTGCTGTATGACCTTGGAGAAATTGCTTTCCCTCCACGAGCCTCAGTTTCCCCATTTGTAGAATGAGAAATCTAGACTAGATGATCTCTAAGGCTGGAATTCTAAAGGACCTTCTAGCTCTAATATTCTGGAAAATGTGTGAAGGAGTGGCCCGGGCAGGAAGGCTTCAGGGTCCACATCTGTCCTCTCCTCTTTCCCTCTTCATTTGCCTCATTTCCTCAGTTTCTTCAGGTAGACTGAAGGAATGGATAAGTACAAACCAGAGAAAGCATGTAATGATTGCAATATACAATATAGAGTCTTTATTCTAAGGATTTCAAAGTATTGATAGATTTTTTTTTTGCAGGGCAATGAGGGTTAAGTGACTTGCCCAGGGTCTCACAGCTAGTAAGTGTTAAGTGTCTGAGGCCAGATTTGAACTCAGGTCCTCCTGAATCCAGGGCCGGTGCTTTATCCACTGCACCACCTAGCTGCCCCCAGTATTGATAGATATTAATAAAATCTGCATGGCATTCATGTAAATGATAGAGGAATGCTACATGTGAGAGACATTTAGCATTTTAAGGTTTATCTTCAAAGATCCCAAAACAAATCTGGAAATAGAAAACATATCTCAGTGCTGGTCAGGTGCAAATTTTTAGGCAATGTGAGCCCTCTACAAGTAAGGGTTCATTGTTATCCTTAGCTGGCCAGCCCTCTAGTGGTGAGCTTTTCTGAGCTTAATGAGGCTGGGACCTTCCTTGGCACCCCTGGGAGACTCTTGAGTTTTATTATTCATCATTATTCATTGAAAAGGACCAAAATGACATCACTATGTTGGGGTCAGGGTATAGTGTGACCAACTGTGGCCTTTCAGGCCAATACAAGCTCAGAAGGCTGTACTACATGTTGGGCACAAAAATGACTCATGAAAATTTGGAGTGGAGATATCTCTAAATTTGCACATTCCACATTTCTTTTGAAGGGCATGAGCAAATTGAATGAAGGTAGGAGTGAGCTGGCATGTGTAAATGCAGTTATGATGGCAGATTGAAGAGATAGTCATTTAGGGCTTTCCAAACACTTGGGGCCCTTGTAAGGAGGCAGTGTGATGTGGCATGGTGTGCCATGGCATGGCACAGCATGGTATGGCACTCCTGGAGTCATACAACATGTGTTCAGATCATGCTCCTGATACTTACTAGCAGTGTGCTTCTGGGTGAGCCATGCAACTTTTCCCATCTTCATTGTCCTTACTTCGTACTACCTCCTTCACAGGGTTATTGGGAGGAAAACTTGAAAACATTAAGGTGCCATGTACTTGAGAGCTGTTAAGGTCTCCCTAAATATATCATAGCTGCTCTGAAAACTTCTGTCCCCTCCATGTAGTATTTAACTAGAAGGAACCCATGGACCAGGCCACATTGAAGGCAAGCTGAGGCCAGCCTCCATCATTTAGCGCCACTCTTGGTCCCTGTCATCAGCAAGAGCAATGTGCCTGAAATAACAAATGGCAGCGTTCACCAGACATTCTCATTGCTCTCATTGACCAGTCTTTCATCAGGCAGTCATGGAAGGAAGAGATTTACTTTTCTTTACCCAAATGTCCTGAATGCTTCAAGAGGAACCCTAATTGCTACAAATATAACTAAATCCAATAGGCTTTTAAAAAAAATTAAATGTGTGTGTGTGTGGAGGGGGCAGCTAGGTGTTGCAGTGGATAAAGCACCAGACCTGGATTTGGGAGGACCTGAGTTCAAATCTGGCCTCAGACACTGACACCTACTAGCTGTGTGACCTTGGGCAAGTCACTTAACCTTCATTGCCCTACCCACCCCACAAAAAAAGAAAAAAGAAATAAATGTCTGCTGTGTACCAAGTTTTATTCTCCTTACTGGAGGAGAAACAAGTTTAGCTAAGACATTCGTGGGTTTCCCAATCCAGCCCTGACTGCCACCTCCTCTCTCCTTACCTCCCTCCTGCATTCCCACAGGAGGAACAGTAAGGAATGACTAAGGCTTGGCACCCCTGGGAGACTCTGAGTTTTATTATTCATCTACTACTGCTTACCATGACTCTATTATCCCTAACAATTTTCTATGACCTGTTTCTCTCCTCATCCCTGTGTTAATCAATCAGTAGCCACACAGGAGAAAACCATGCCCAATCTCCACCTCTCTTTTCCTGTTCAAGTCCTTCACTCTAGAGTTCCCTCTCCATAATGACTGAGCTTCCCATCATCCTCCAGCCTCTTTCTCTCCGGC
Organism: Dromiciops gliroides; assembly: GCF_019393635.1. Taxonomy (NCBI): domain Eukaryota; kingdom Metazoa; phylum Chordata; class Mammalia; order Microbiotheria; family Microbiotheriidae; genus Dromiciops; species Dromiciops gliroides. The sequence goes on from NC_057861.1 coordinate 671,922,258, forward strand.
TCTACCATGTTCAGACTCTCCCTTTGGCCCTATTCAGCCTTTGCACAATTAAAACTTTGCATTTCATTGAGATCACGGTAGCTGTTGTGTATTGCCCCCACATAATTCTCCCTTCCTTTCTCAGGGAGTCTAGCAACTGGCTAACCATCTGCCTCTTCTCCCCAGTTCCTCCTCTTATACTAGGAGATATCCATATTGAGGTTAACTTCCTAGTTCCTCAGTCTACTTAAATTCCCTATTCCTTTGCTCCATCTCAGCCGCAGATTGGGATGGTCACATCCTGGATCTCACAAGTGTTCCACTTCTTTAATGAAAAAAAAAAAAAACCCAAATACTCTGATATTCTTCTTTCTTACGTATCATCCGTCTCTTTCAATGCCTCACTCTCCTTAAGTCTGTTCTTTTCCTGATTCATTGTAACCTCTAGTCCCTCTTCCCTGAGCTTAGTATTTTCCTTCCCTTTTCCTTCCTTTCCAGTATTGGCCCCATAGTTAACCAGTGTAATTCCTTGACTCTAGAATCCCTCATCATTTTGTCCTGTTGATGCTCTTTCTCTGTCAGACCTCAGCTTGGGATTTAGCTCCTCATACTGCTAAATGGAGCTGAGGACATCCCACAACTGTGCTAGCTGGGCACATCATGTATTAAAGCTATTCAACTTCAACTGGACCTCGCTGAAGAAAGGCGATGCTTTTACTCCTCCCTAACCGATTACCTTTCTCACTATCCTCGGAGGCTGTTCCATAACCTTTTCGTCTTTCCTCACGGTTTCCATGCCTCCCCTCCCCACTGTCTCAGCTGAGTATCTTGTCTCTTACTGTTCTTGGAAAACTGTTTTCATTCAACATGAGCTCCGTCTTCTCCCCTTTTTGTCATCTCAAAACTCCTTGACATCTTGCTCTACTCTCTTCTCACTTTCCCCATTCTGTGATGATGAGGTGGCCTTTCTTATGAAGACCAAACTATATGTGCCATTGAACCCACCCCTTTTCAAATTCCCCAGCAGATTGTAACCTAACTCGTCCCTCCCTCTAATCTTCAAAATCTCCCTCTATCTAATAGCTCCTTCCCTACTGCCCCCAAACATGCTCACATCTCCTCCATCCTTAAAAAAAATCACTAGATCCTACCAATCCCTTAAACTACTGTTGAATATCTTTCCTAGAAAAAAAATAGCTGTGCTCCCTGACTCCCTTTCCTTTCCTCTCACTTTTCAACCCATTGCAACCTCACCTCATGACTCACTGAACCTGCTCAATCCAAAGTTACTGAAATTTTCAACTTACATCAAAGTTACTCACAGTGTCTTTTTTTTTTTTTTTTTTGGTGAGGCAATTGGGGTTAAGTGACTTGCCCAGGGTCGCACAGCTAGTAAGTGTTAAGTGTCTGAGGCCGGATTTGAGCTCAGGTCCTCCTGACTCCAGGGCCAGTGCTCTATCCACGGCGCCACCTAGCTGCCCCACTCACAGTGTCTTAATGACCAAGATCTCCCCCTATCTGCTGCATCTGACGATGTTGACTACCCTTCCCTCCTGGATAGTCTCATCTTTCTGGGCTTTCATGACACTACTTGCTCCTGGTTTTCTTCTTCCTATTTATCTAACCATTCCTCGATGTCCTTTTTTTTTTTTTTTTTTTTTGGGGCAATGGGGGTTAAGTGACTTCCCCAGGGTCACACAGCTAGTAAGTGTCAAGTGTCTGAGGCTGGATTTGAACTCAGGTCCTCCTGACTCCAGGGGCCGGTGCTCTATACACTGTGCCACCTAGCTGCCCCCCTCGATGTCCTTTGCTGGTTTATCATCCATTTTCTATGTGTGCCCAAAAGCTTTGTCCAGGGTCCTCTACACTATCTCTATGTTGTCTCTCTGTGACCTCATTAGTTATCACCATATGCACATGAGTCACATTTGCATATTTAGCTTCACATTGCCCATTGCTTATTAGATATTTCAGACTGGATGTCCAGAATGCATCTTAAACTCGACATATCCAAAACAGAACTCATCTTTGTTTTTGTCAAAGGGACCCCCCCCCCATTCTTTTAGTTTCTCAAGTTTGAAATTTTTGTTCAGTTTCTACTTTTGGCTCACTCTCTGGCCTGCTCCACCTCTACAGTGACTGCCTGGTCCCCGAGGGACAATTCCACCCTGAAGCCATCTCAGTGAATGGTGAGTCCCTGCCTGGAACTGACATTTCATGAGAAAACCCAGCCATACCACTCACTGTCTACTTCCAGCTCACCTTCCACTTTGTCTCCCCTCCCATACTCTGGAATCCAGCCACACTCTCTTCTACTTGTTCCTCACATGTGACACTTTATACAAATGTGTCTTCCATATTGTTATACTATCCCAGGAGGTAGAAACTTAAAGCCACAAAACCAAAGCATTTTTTTTTTAAACGGGGCAATGGGGTTAAGTGACTTGCCCAGGGTCACACAGCTAGTAAGTGTCAAGTGTCTGAGTCTGGATTTGAACTCAGGAACTCCTGAATCCAGGGCCGGTGCTTTATCCACTGCGCCACCTAGCCGCCCCCACCAAAGCATTTTGTAGGACTGCTCAATTGGCATTTCGCATTTCACCTCAGCTCCACACTGTCCACCCACAATTACCCCTCAACCCTATCTTCTGGCAAGCCTGGCTGGGGATGGAGCTCCTCCCCCTGATATCAGTCAGAGGTTCAAGGGACCTAGGACTTCCAGACCTTTGAGATTCACAAGGTGGCTTCCAAGGAAATGTCCGTTTCAGGGCTGCTGCTCTGTCACCTGTAATCAGGCAAAGAAACTAGAAGCAGAAGAAGTTGGGGTTCTGAGATCCAGCCTCTGGCTTGCTCTGGCAGGAAATATTCTTTAACCACTATGGCCTCCCAGAGAAGGGCAGCCCCTTGCCTCCTGCCCCATGCACAGAGGCTCAAGTGAGGCATGCTGGGAAGAGAAGAGAGGGACAATGGGCAGGCCACTGAACTATATTCTCTTTCTCTTGGAATTCCTACAAGTTCTCAGGGGAGTTCTGGTGCATATTCTTTGTCCATTCCCATGCATGCTTCCTGGGCCCACTGCACACATACCAATGTAGACAAAGTAAATGTAAGGGAATATCATCAGGAAAGCCTTAGCTGCTGGGGCTACCAGCGGGGACAAGAAAGGCCCCATGCAGGAGGAAGCAATGAACCTGAGAGGGAGGCCATGGGCAAAGGCAAGGAGACGGCAGGTGGAATGTCATGTGTTAGGAATGACAATAAGATCAATTTGTCTGTGTTGTAGCATGTATGGAGGGGATTGGTATCTAACAGGCTTGGACAGGAACAGGTTGGAGTCAGTTGTGAAAGACTTTAAATGTCAAAGGGAGGAGTTGGGTTTTGATCCCAAAGGTAGTAGGGAGCTACTGAAGCTTATTTAACAGGGGAGAGGTATAAGTCAAATCTTTTGCTTTAGGACTATCTCTTCAGCACCTGTGAAAGATACATTTTAGAAGGAGGAGACTTGAGGCAGAAAGACCAATTAGGAGGCTGCGGTAGAGACCGGCAAGATAGAATGAGTACCTGAACCTAGGGTAGTGACTTTGTGAATGGAAGGCAGAGACAGATGTGGGAGATGGTGGGGAGGCATAATAGGCAATATTTGGTTAGCATCAAGGATGATTCTGGGATTATAAACCCAGGTGACAGGAAGTACCTGGACAGAAATACAGAAATGGGAAGTCAAGAGGGCAGGGATCAGGGAAGGGCACAGGTGGGGGGGGGCATTAACCTTAGCAAGGAATGAGATATATTAATAAGCCTATAATAATAGGGGGAGATTGCATCTGGACTCAGGAGACGGGGCTAGAATCCTGGTTCCTATGTCACTTTGGGCAAATCACTTACCCACCAAAGGCCTCACATTTTCCTCATATATAAAATGAGAGGTTGGGCTAGATGAGGGGGTCCCCATCTTCTTTTGGTCCTTACAGTCCTTGGCTTTCAGTAATCCTGTACTCCTTTTCCATACAAAAGCTAATAAATTCTAGAGTTTACCATGCATATGCACATAGGAGACATTTGAAAAAAGATTAATTTTCATAAAGAAAACTACATTTTGTATATCAATATGTTTTACTGTCATAAAGTTATCAAATGATTATCAGAACAATCAAACAGTTAGTGAGACCCTTAATTCTATTTGTTGTCAACCAGTAGCTTTATTCTTGTTATTGCTTTTGACACTTCCTTCTTTTTTTTTGAAATTTTTTTTTTTTTGGTGAGGCAATTGGGGTTAAGTGACTTGCCCCGGGTCACATAGCTAGTAAGTGTCAAGTGTCTTGAAAGGAATCATACTTTTTTGGGGGGGGCGGGTAAGGCATTTGGGGTCAAGTGACTTGCCCAGGGTCACACAGCTAGTGTCAAGTGTCTGAGGCCGAATTTGAACTCAGGTCCTCTTGAATCCAGGACCTGTGCTCTATGCAGTGTGCCACCTAGGTGCCTCTTTGTTATTGCTTTTGAAGGAGATCCCTGCATATCATGTTTGGTTTCCTATTTGTTTCTTGCTTTGAATATGACTGAGAGCAGGACTGAGCATCCTTATTCACAGAGATCAGTTGTGTTTTTTGTTTTGTTTTGTTTGAAGGGCAATGGGGGTTAAATGACAATCAATTGTTATGAACAAAATTGAACATATTTGGTGAGAAGGGTGTGTACTTCTCTAAGGGTGTACCCCAATTGTGTAAGTCCATTGATTAGAAACCAATTAGAAGTTTCCTGTTTGTTCATTTTTCATTAGGTTGTTGTCACTGATATTTGTTTTTTTCTGACTCAACAGGAAGAGGTTTTTGTATCCAAACCTCATTCTTTTGCTTTTGGTCAGTTGGTAATTTTCCTTCAATCATCCTTCACATTTTTTAGATGTTGTATAACACTCCTTCTCCCACAATTCCCTACCTCTTTGCTGCTCTTTCTCCAGTCTCTCTCTCTCTCTCTCTCTCTCTCCATCTCTCTCTCCCCTCTCTCTCCATCCCTCTCTCTCTCCATCTCCCTCTCTCCATCTCTCTCTCTCTCTGTATACACACACATATTTTAAACACTACTAATTTTGGAATATTTCATAGGCTAATGTTCTTATTATTCTCATATTCCCCACACCTCCTTGACATGCTTCTTGTACCCCCAGTGGTATCTCCACTGGACTAAATCAAAGCTTCCTAACCTGTGGGTTGTGACCCCATACGGGATCATGTAACTGAATGTGGGGGTTGCAAAAAATTTGGCAACAGTAAAAGATTATGCATACCTGTTTTACATACATATATGTAAAACCTTTTCTCAGGTGAAAAGGGGTCACTGGTGGAAAAAGTTTAAGAAACCCCGGACTAGATTATGTTATAAACTCCAAATCCTATGAGCTCTGTGCTGTGGTCAAGTGTCGCCATCTTCCACCAGGTGTCACTGTCAGTCTGTACAGCTGAAAAGAATCCTGCAAAGCCAGAGCTCACCGATGATGGAATTGGGAGGCACCGGGGAGGTCTCCGGGGCCAACACTCTCATAATACGCAGATAAAGAAGCTGAGGATCGCCGAGGGCATGTGACTTGTCTGGGTCTCACTGCAAGAGAGTGAGAGTCAGAGGAGTTGAATCCAGAGTTCTACGCCTCCCCTTCCAGTTCATTTCCCCCCATTCTGCTATGCTTCTTTCCCAAGTTGAAACTTTGATTTCTGACATCACAGGCACTGTGGTGTGGTAGAAAGAACCCAAGAATTTTTTGTTGTTGTTGTTTTGTTTTGTTTTTTGCGGGGCAATTGGGGTTAAGTGAGTTGCCCAGGGTCACACAGCTAGTAAGTGTTAAGTGTCTGAGGTCGGATTTGAACTCAGGTACTCCTGAATCCAGGGCCAGTGCTCTATCCATTGCGCCACCTAGCTGCCCCCAAGAACCCAAGATTTAAGACTAGTTGGGCTCAGGTCCACATCCTGGCCCTGCTATTAACTGGCCACACATGTAGCTGTATGCCAGGCACCAAGGATACCAACACAAGCAAGCTAGAAAGAAGGTCCTTGCCCCCCAAATAGCTTACATTCAAATAGGGGAAGTGGTACCGGCAGCTAGGAGCCTGGAGTGATTGGGGCCGGGGGTATCAGGTGATGAGGGGGCGGGGCAGGCTTGGTGGAGGTCCTTCCTAAAGTAGGGGTCACATGACCTAGGCTGACATCACAGCCTTACTACCAACTCCCTGTGTGACCTAGAACTACTCGTTAATGTCTCTGGGATTCAATTTTCTCTTCTACAGAATGAAAGGGTTGGATTAGATGGTCGTTGAATCTTCTAGCACTGAATTCTCTGACCTATGACCTTTTTATATTTTAAAGCCAGCCTGTAGGATCCCTAGGCAGCCACGTTTCCATTCAAAGGACATAATGTTGGCTTGTAGGTTTAGTTGACATCATACAGTCGGTCAGTTAGTCAGTCAGTGGAAAGAGCCAGAAGAACCTTGGAACCTCTGCTTGAGTCTGGGCTCCAAAACTCAGCTGCACAAGTCACTTCGGGAAGACTGTTTCCTTCCCTATAAACTGAGGACAGTAGTCTTTGCCCTCCTTAATAGACGGAGTCATTGGGAGAAGGATGCTGCTTTTCCTAAGAAATAGCAACTCTTGGATTGCTGTGAATTGCCTGACGAGCTCTGATCTCTGCCCACTTTGTGGGGGTTACCATTGTACTGAGGACTCCGCCCACCCGAGGATAGCACTGGGGGCTGGGGGCTAAGAGGGCTGAGTTTCCATTGGCCTAGTCATTTTTCTCCGATTTTATCCAGGGACAGCTGGTATGGCGGGAGATGTCATAGCCACCAAGATCGTGGAGCTGTCTAAGAAGAATCGCGACCTGACTGCTGAGACAGAGAGCGAAAAGACCAGAGTGAAACAACTGAACAATCGAGTCCGAGACCTGGAAAGAGAAGTGAGGTGTTTTGATCATTCTTGTACCTTGAGATCATTCTGGTGCTGCTGGAGGACTTTCTCTGGCCGAACTGAGGTCTCCTTTGCTGTTCTTCAGCTTGGTTGAAGTTAGCTGGGTTGGTAACAAAGTCCTTGCTCTCTGCAGGCATCAAGCAAGGCGAGATAGATGATAGATAGATAGATAGATAGATAGATAGATAGATAGATAGATAGATAGATAGATAGATAGATAGATAGATAGATAGATAGATAGATAGATAGATAGATAGATAGATAGATAGATAGATAGATAGATAGATAGATAGATAGATAGATAGAGACAGAGACACAGAGACAGAGAAAGACAGAGACAGACAGACAGAGAGAAGCAGAAAGACAGAGGCAGAGAGGAGAGACAGAGAAACAGAGACACAAAGAGAGAAAGAGAGAGAGACAGAGGGACAAAGACAGAGACAGAGGCATAGAGAGAGACAGAGACAGACAGAATTCAGAGACAGAGAGAAAGAAACAGAAGGGAACAATGAAACAAGATGAATAGGAAGCCAGCTGTTACAACTGCTAATTTGCTTCAGAAAATGAAAGTGGAATTTCTTTCGATGCCATTTCACTTTACTGTGCCTTTTGGTTTTCATGTTATCTGTTGTTTTTTTTAAATCTAATGTAAAACCCTCTTTTATTATGAGCAAAGCCATATCCAAGTGGATCATCTTCCCTTACTCATAAGGGTAATAAGCTGAGCCAAGGAAGACTCGATTTTATTTGGGTTTGTGCTTAATTCTGGGATTCTGGTTTTCTTCAATTGCCTATGATACAAATTTATTAAACACTGACTGTGCACTGAATTCTGTGCTTTGTGCTAGGAGAGATTTAAAAAATTAGACCCAAACACAATTCCTGCCCTCAAAAAGCTTATAGTCTCGTAGAGGGACAGAACACAAGCACAGAAAACTACATAATGGCAAGTGAGTTACATTAGAAAGCCACAAAGCGCTATGTGAAGTCTTAGGACAAAGATTATTAGCGAGGGGGTAGAGTGAGAGGAAGAGAATCAGGAAAAGCTTCGAGCTAAAAACAGCAAACTTTTATTGAATACCTACTGTTCTTCAGTCACTGTGCTAGGTGCTGTGGGGAGACCCGGAGAAAAACAAGACAATTCCTGCAAAGCTTCCCAAAAGAGATGATGTTCGAATTGTGCTTTAAAGGGTTGGTAGGAATTAAACGCATGGCTAGGTGGTGCGGTGGATAGAGAGGGGTCTTCATCTGGAGTCACGAGGACCTGGTTCAGATTCAGCTTCAGACACTTACCAGCTGTGTGACTCTGGGCAAGTCACTTAACACTGGTTGCCTCAGTTTCCTTAGCTGTAAAATGAGCTGGAGAAGGAAATGAAATACTTTTTTTTTTTAAGTGAGGCAATTGGGGTTAAGTGACTTGCCCAGGGTCACACAGCTAGTAAGTGTTAAGTGTCTGAGGCCGGATTTGAACTCAGGTACTCCTGACTCCAGGGCCGGTGCTCTATCCACTGCGCCACCTAGCTGCCCCTGGAGAAGGAAATGGAAAATTACTCTAGTATCTTTGCCAAGAAAACCCCAAATGGGGTCAAAGAGAAATATTTTAGGGTAGCTAGGTGGCACAATAGTTAGAGTGCCAAACCTGGAATCAGGAAGACTAATCATCCTGAATTCAAATCCAGCCTCAGACACTCACTAGCTGTGTGACCCTGGGCAAGTCACTTAACCCTGTTTGCCTCAGTTTCTCATCTATAAAATGAACTGGAGAAGGAAATGGCAAACCACTCCAGTATCTTCTCCCTACCAAGAAAAGCCCAAATGGGGTCAGGAAGATTTGGATATAACTGAAATGACTGAACAACAACAAAAACAAAGGAATTAAATGGGCAAAAGGGGAAGAATCTAAGCATAGGGCAGTGTGGACAAAGACATGGAGGTGTGAAAGGTCACTGAGTGTTGTAGGAAAGGAGCTAGGAGAGCAGTCCAGTTTGGTTGAAGTTCAGAGAATTTGGAGAGGAGTTATTTCAGATAAAGCTAGAAAGGTCAGAATTGTAGAGGGCCTTGGATACTGGGAAAAGAAGTTTGAATTTTACGTGGGAGGCAATAGGGATCAGATGAAGATTTCTGAGCAGAGAAGCGGCATGATTGGATCTGTACATAAGGAATGTCATTATGCAGGCTAGGCTAGGAAGGATGGATTAATGGGGGGGGGGACACCTTTCCAAGAAAAAGGTATATTTTCATGTCTACCTTGAAATCTGATGATGACCCATCAGTGACCCTTTGGGGTTTTGTTTTTGTTTTGTTTTTCCTAGCTAAAGTATGTACTTGAGGACTCGTAGGCATATGGTCAGATCACTGGATAGGAAGGAGAAAGGTTTCAACATTTACTAATTAAAAAAAAAAATCTCCATTCAAAGCAATGAAATGATGAAACTTATGTCATGGCTTCTACTCAAATCCTATTCCAAAGCCTCATCAGGATGGTTTTTGCAGAATAAGTCAATGAATTGCAAGCTCTGGCCGGTGGGGGGGGGGGTGTCCTTGGAACCTCAAGAGGTTTCAAGTCCAGGTTCTTTAAGGGATTCTGTGTCTTGAGTCCAAGGACCAGCCTACCTAAGTGCAGGAAGGTTCATCCCAAGGAAGCTGGACACCGGCTGATGAATGTTTTTTGGTCACAGCAAGTTATGTCCTATAAGGTAATGGTGAGGCTTTGATCTGCACCTGTGGAGGGAGTGCCTATACTGATGAAGCCTTATATCTTTTGAAGTATTGAAATCAGAGCATGATTGAGTTCAGCATAACCCAAAGTATCCATCCACAAACTAGCCAGGCCACTGATGTAAAGACTTGAAGAGCAGAATTCCTTGCCCAAGGTCAGTAACAGGCAAGGTTCTAACACGAAGAACTGAAGAGGCCTAAGAGAGGACATTATGATCCCAAGTTCACATAAGAACATAACAAGGGAGGATGCAGGGGGGAGGTTCCATAGAATTCAGACATAGCCAAGACAGGATTTCTTAGCTTTTCACTTGGCCTGCTTTTTTTTTTTTTTTGCAGGGCAATGAGGGTTAAGTGACTTGCCCAGGGTCACACAGCTAGTAAGTGTCAAGTGTTTGAGGCCAGATTTGAACTCAGGTTCTCCTGAATCCAGGGCCAGTGCTCTATCCACTGCACCACCTAGCTGCCCCCACCTGGCCTGCTTTTAAAGAGGCAAGTCATGATCCCTGGCTATTTGGCATCCCAGGCTCCAGGTAACCCTTGGGCATCATCCAGGTGCAGGGTGTCAGCAAGGAGAAGTACCAGGAAGGTAAACTGTGGTGTAGAAGGAAAAGACAGAGTTTTAGAAGCAAAATTCTGTCAAAAGAGCTAATTGTCTGGATGGTTTGAGTTATTAGGAAAGGTGAGGTTTTTGTGTTTGGGTTGATTACTGTCAACACCCTGGCCAGGGGTAGCAGCAGAGCTGTGAGCAGTGAGCTGATGAAGTCTCATGGCAACAGACGATGGTCTGGCCAAGCCTCTCACACACAGATGGACTGCTCTGGGCTGCCATTGGAAGAAACAAGATGGCACCATGAGGTAGAGGATTTAAAGAAGAAAAGCAGAGTCCTCCAGCTCACAGTACTAGGCTGCTATTGTGGCACCATCATAATACAAACTGACTTTATGTAATGCTTTGCATACATTATTTCATTTGAACCTCACAACTACCCTGTGAAGATGACATTATATTATTTTCCCTATTTTATAAATGAGGAAACTGCAGCCAAGGGTTACTTAACTCATGGTGAAAGTATCAGGGACAGGATTTGAATTCAGGTCTTTCCATATTAATTTTAGTTCCTTTCCAAGAGTCAGTCAGGCCCTGGCAAGCCTCTGGAGTTTCAGAAATATAAATACATCATCAGCATTTCTGAGAACTCTCCTTTATATCTCTGTGCTGATCTTTGAGAAGGTAGGAAGGGGAGTGTGTGTTTTCCTGCCCTTTGAGTGTCTCATGTACCTGTGATTATTCTTAGCATCTCCCCATTGGATGAGGGTAAGTGCTGCAGCTTTCACTGGTTGAATTCCACTTTGATGGGGTCCTATAATTTACCATCTTTAAAGTGCTGTCCCACATAGAAATGTGGGGTATGTCCAGGAACGACACACTTATGCACAACTGGGTGTGGCAGGCACATCAGAGTCCAAATGGTATTATTAGTTTTTACCATTGTCTGTTTATATTGCGTCTGGAATATGGTCTTCAATTTGTTACTCTGGCCAATGCAAACCATATCACATGCTCCTCTTCAGACCTAGCTTAGTAAAAAACGTGGGCTGCCTCTGCTGGTCCAATAGATTAAGGAATAGACACAGAGTATTGATTGCTGATGATCTCTTGTATTGATGTCATGTCCTGGTCATTATTATGGAACTGGAGTTCCCCACTTTTCCTTTTCACAAATAGTAAAGGTGTGGTGGAGACCTGGATAAAACCCTACTAGAGATTGGTGGGGAGAGAAACTTTCAGGCAAGGGCCTTAGGAACCATGTCCATAGTGAAGTTGTTGTACTGATATGGGAAGGATCTGTCTGCAAAGAGTAACAGAAACCCACACTTATACCTTAAGTAAGTTTTGCAGAGTACAGTACTTTGCTCATAGCAATTTTGTGAGGTTTATTGAAATGTGAAGTGTTCAGTTAATCAGCAAAGGCTCTCAGACTGCTATGAGTGCATGCCCATGGAGTGGTGTGGCTCAGTAATCTCTGCCCTCTTATTTGATTTATAGATCTTATGATCCAAGCAATGCCAGATGAGAAAGAAGGGAAGGGAATAAGAATTTATTTATACAGTGCCAACTGTGTGCCAGACACTGGTGTTCCTTCACAAATATTATCTCATTTAATCTTTTTTTTTGGGGGGGTGAGGCAATTGGGGTTAAGTGACTTGCCCAGGGTCATACAGCTAGTAAGTGTCACGTGTCTGAGGTCAGATTTGAACTCAGGTCCTCCTGAATCCAGGGCTGGTGCTCTATCCACTGAGCCACCTAGCTGCCCGTATCTCATTTAATCTTCACAACAACCCTAGGAAGTAGGTGCGAAAACTTGAGATAAACAGGTCAGAAGTTAGTGACTTGCCCAATGTCAATACCCATTATGTGTCTAGGATTGGATTTGAACTCAGGTCTTCCTGATTTCAACCCTAGCGCTCTAACCATTACACTGTCTAGCTCCCTCTCTAGGCTGAGAAACAAAATAGAAAGCATAAATCTACAAACAAGTCGGAATTCCTAACACAGGGACAAGAAGAGGTCCATTTTAAATGGTAAATAAGTGGGGAATTAGCACAGAGCTCTGAAGGTAAGGCTCACATCATAGCTGTAATCTGATGCATTGGCGAAGTCATGGACTACCTCAGAGATCATCTAGTCCAACCTTCTCATTTTTGTTGTTGTTCAGCTGTGTCTGACTCTCTGTGACCCCATTGAGGGTCTTCTTGGCAAAGGTATGGGAGTGGTTTGCCATTTCCTTCTCCAGCTCATTTTATAGATGAGGAACTGAGGCAACCAAGGTTAAGTGACTTGCCCAGGGTCACACAGCTAGTAAGTGTTAAGTTAGTCTGAGGCTCCTGACTCCAGTGCCGGTGCTCTATCCACTGTGCCACCTAGCTGCCCCCTCGGATTTGAATTCTTGAAGATGAGTTTTCCTGATTCCACGTTCAGTGCTCTATGCACTGCACCACCTAGCTGCTCCATCTCATTTTACACAGTGGGAAACTGATGTCCAGAAAGAGGAAAAGGACTGATGAAACATCATAAGTAGCGGAGCCCAGATTCTGTCTCCAGTTCCACCACACTGGCTCCTGACTCCCACTTCAGAACTCTTTACTCTACAGTGTGAAAGCCCCCCAAGAACACTGTCATCAGTTCATTTTGTTTGGTGGCTATTGGGAGACTAGAGCAAAGAAACCAGAGATGGGGGTTGTGGTTCAAACAGTTAAGATAAGACCTAAGAACACACTCTTTGATGGGCCCCAGGCAACACCACTCTATAGCCCTTGTCCTCCTATAAAATCGTTGCTGTTGGCAAGAATATTGGTGGAAGAGTTGAAGAAAAAGAAACTTTTACTCTCTTTAGGTGGTCCCTCTTCAAGCTGTGCTCATAGATCTACCCTGTGGCTAAATGGAGGATTCATGTCAATCTGATGCTTTTCAGCTGCATTGCAATTAACCTTCAAATCCCTGCATCCTTGGGCTAGAAGGAGCCTTGGGAGGCTCTTGAGTTTGAGTTGCATCGAACTCATTTGGGAAAAATCATCATGCTATTCTAAAACAAAAACAAAAACAAAACCTCCAGGGAAATTCTACAGCCTTCCCTGCAAATGTATTTCCTTGTCTTGATACAGGTATTAGGAAAATTCCACAGACACACCTAGATTTTAGCTCGAGTGCACCCTATAAAAATGAGTGTTTGCCTGTCAAATAGCTCTGAACTGACAGGTTTCTCTGTCTCAGTTTCAATCTGGGCTCGACACTTTCTAGATATGTGACCTTGGGGAAATCTCTTGGCCTCTCCATGTATCTGTTTTCCTCAGCTGTGAAATAAGGAAGATGATACCTGTATTACCTACCTCATGTGGTCATGCTGAGGTCTAAGACTGCAAGCTCAATGAGGCAAAAAAACCCCAAAACGACGGTGACAGACAAGAGAGGGGGTTCTTGGCCTTCACAAAAACAGGAGTTAATTGTGCTGTTCTCTGCCTTGGCCAGACTGCATGGGGGTATCGTGAGCAGTTCTGGGCGCACATTTTAGGACCATTGACAGGCTGGAGAGGGTCCAGAGGAGGACAGCTAGAATGAGGAAAGCCTTGGAACCCTGCTGGAGTTGAAGGCATTGGAATGTTTAGCCTGGAGAAGAGAAGGCTTGACTTTGTCATAACAAACTCAGAAGCCTGAGGGGTTAGGGTTGGGTTTTTTTTTTTTTTATATATTTGAAGTCCAGAAAATCTTCCTAGCAGTTAGGGCTGTTCAAAAGTGGGGTGAGGAGCCACAAGGGGTGGCGGGTGTTGAAGCAAAAGCCATGAAAGTGAAAATCACTTGTTAGGTGAGGTTATGTTGGTACAGGTTGGATTAGATGGTACGTAAGTCCTTTATAACTCTGAAAAACTGTGATTCTGTGAAGTGAGGGTGTCTCCAGAGCACGTTCTAAACTTTAGAATGATATCGCAACACCAACTCTGGCCATCGTCACCTACTTCCGAAACTCCAGAGACTTCGATCTGCTATACATTGACATGGGCCTTTGGGGGGGGGGATGTAACTCCTCTTTGGCAGCAGACCCTCTGGTGATGAGTCTCCCCATCGGGAGCCAGGCTGATGCTTGGAAGACATGCAGTCTATTTCTGGACCTATGCTTGAAGTCTTTCCAGCTTGGTAGGAACTGTGAAAACTTGTGCTCTACTAGCATTACTCTGGAGAGCCCAGAGTCCCCTTCCCCACCCCAAGGACATGTCAGAAGAGGATATTAGGGCAGGGCTAAAGGATACATTTGGTTTTTGTTGTTGTTGTTGTTGTTTTTTAGTGAGACAATTGGGGGTTAAGTGACTTGCCCAGGGCCACACAGCTAGTAAGTGTTAAGTGTCTGAGGCCGGAGTTGAACTCAGGTCCTCCTGAATCCAGGGCCAGTGCTCTATCCACTGCGCCACCTAGCTGTCCCCATACATTTGTTTTTAATCATTAAGCACTGCTTGGAGTTTATCTGAAACAGGTGTGACATATAAAAAGTTTGAGAGACATAGTTTATGGGTAATTAATCATTTTATTAATTATTATTAATTAAGTAGTAAAAGGGGTTAGTGGCACTCTCAATTGCCAAAGATGGATCATGGTGGCTTCTTGGCATTTATATGCCCTTGGAAGAGTGGGTGTTCCTGACAGGCAGCAATCAACTCTGATTAACAATTTTAATGAGAAGAATGAATATTATAATGATAGGGGACCCTATTTTAATAAGGGGCTGGGAAGTGACTGATCACTCAGACTAGAACACAATGGGCCGGATTTCACTCAGATTAGATTTTCTTTATAAAGTTTTTATAGTTGGGTGGGTCAACAACTCCACTGAGATAAAATGGTCTAGGTGGGGTAAATCTGGGGACAAAGTCAGAGATATCCTTGAAAGACTGGACTTTGAAATAGGAAAAAGGAAAAGAAAAACCATGGCTCTCCCCAAGAATTATTTATTATGAGAGAAATAACCAGTTCTCTTGCCTGAGAGGTGCTACAGGTTTCATAGGCTGTGCTGTTTAGTGTATTGAAATATGAAATAATTTTGGATACTTCTGATGAAGGATGTTAGAACTGGATCATCTAGGGCAGCTAGGTGGCGCAGTGGATAAAGCACTGGCCCTGGATTCAGGAGGACCTGAGTTCAAATCCGGCCTCAGACACTTAACACTTACTAGCTGTGTGACCATGGCAAGTCACTTAACCCTCATTGCCCTGCAAAACAAAACAAAAACAAAACAAAAAAACCCCCTTAGAACTGGATCAGGGGCGGCTAGGTAGCACAGTGGATAAAGCACCGACCCTGGATTCAGGAGGACCTGAGTTCAAATCTGGTCTCAGACACTTGACACTTACTAGCTGTGTGACCCTGGGCAAGTCACTTAACCCTCATTGCCCTGCCCCCCCCCCAAAAAAAAAACAACAACTCAACAGAACTGGATCATCTAGTTTAAATTGCTTATTTTGGGGAGGAAAAAACTGAGGCCTTTGAAGGGCAAGTAACTCGTCTAAGGTCACATAACTGGTAAGTAGTAGAAGTGAGGCTGCACCTCCAAGTTCTCCTTACCCTGTATCACTGTGATTTCAGTCCTTAAGCAAGTTTGAGAATCAAGGTGTAGAGGAAAGAGGACTGGACTTTGAGTTCAAATTTCCACTCTCCCACAAACTTTGTGACTTTGGGCTCTGCTTTACCTGTGGGAGTCTTGTCTCCCCCAGTTGTAACAGTGAATAACAGTACTCACCCTCTTCACATTCAGGGATGTTTTGAGCAATGTGCTTTGTAAACCTTAAAGTATTATGGAAATGGGAGTCAAATCTTAGGTTTCCCATTCTGCTTAGTTCTTTTTCCATATCTTTCCCTCTGTCCTCAGGCTCTCCACCTCCAAACACACAGACCTTGCCCTCCTGCTTGACTGAGATTGAAGTCATCTAACAGGAACCCTGTGTCCTCAGTCATGTTCTCCTCCTTCCTCACTCTCTGAGGAGGTTGCTTACCTCATGGCAAGGCTAACTGCTCCACCTGTGTCTTTGACCCTTGCCCCTCTTGTCTCCTCCAGGACCCCTCTTCATCTCTCTCTCCCTTCCATTGCAAATCTCTTCCTCTCCACTGGCTCCTTCTCTTCTGCCAGAAAACATGCTCAGTTTTCCCATCTTAAAACAAAACAACGAAAACACCTCTCTTCAACCCTGCTGCTGCTCTCTTGGGCTACAGACCATCTTCTTCCTTTCAGCAACACATTTCCTAAATAAATAATGTGCCCTTCCTGCTGCTTCTTCCTCACCACTCTTCATCAGCTGTGAACCAGCTTCTTCCTCTCCAAGGGACTTTAGGTTCCCATGGACCAGGTCAACCCTGTGGGATGATCCCAAAGGGTCATTATCTCCCTTTGGCTCATGCTGAAGCCCTAGAAAGTCTGGGAGAAACCTGAATAAAGCTTAGGTATGACTCCCAGCTTTTTTCCCAATGTGGGTAACAGGGTGTCCCAACTCCTTCTCCCTAGGCACTCAATATATGAGTATTGGCCATAGCACAAAACTTACTTCACCCATTACAGAAAGTACACAGGATACAAAGAAAGGAAGAAGGGAACAAGTATTCCTCAAACATCTTTGTGCCAGGCACTGTGCTGAATGCTGTACAAACATTATCTCATTTGATCCTCACGACGATGTTGGGATGTAGATTCCCATTTTACAGCTGAGGAATTGTCTAAGGCCTAATTTGAACCCAGATTTTCCCGACCCTAGGCCCAGTGCTCTATCCACTGCACCACCTAGTTGCTTCTCAGTTAAGGACTCACAGAAGCCCATGAACAAATACAGGAAAATAAGGAATTCTGCAGCCCATTAGACTCCCCTCTCACCTGCTCCCTTCATTCTCCTGGCCAGAAGGTAAGGACACATTAAAGGATTGTTTAACCAATATTTCCCATTTACCTCAGACCCACTCTGTGTGAGCACCTCCCTGCAATGGCAGGGTTGGCAAGAGTTAGTCCAGCTCTCTTACTTTGATGCCTCTCCCCAAAGTAGGGCATCAGTCCTCCAGCTACAGAACAATTATCTCTTGAGGATCGTCTTCTCCAAGCATGTTACTGAGGAAGTCTTCCTCTAGGAAGCTAGTGCCCGAACTCTCAAATTCAGGAACTCTAGATCTCTTGGGAACTCTACACCTTGCATGGAAAGGCCAGTCTTAGGGACAGCAGTCTCGGACCTGTGCTCAGAAAAGGAGACAGGAAGATACCCGAATACTGGAGGTCCAGAAATTCCCTTCACAGGCTATTTGCCATCCGCTTCTCATGAAAATTACTGTTTTCTGCTCCTAGGCAATAGGAGGGAGAAATCGTGTCTTCCCATCCCCCTTTGCTGTGCTTGAGCCTGAAAATGCAAAGAAGAGAGTATGCAGAAGAAGGGGGTGAGCCATTCTGAGAGCTTGCTCTTATAAACTATGGGGATAGGAGGACTCCTTGGAAAACATTCATCTCCCCTGGCTTTCAGTCATCAATCAGTCTAGCTTGGACATAGCTCAGTGTCTAGGAGCAAGTGGAAGAACTCCCTAAGTCTTTCCAACAAAGAGCATCATTTTAAATTTTACCCTTACCCATCCCATCCATTATTTACCACATAAATTGGGGAAGTATCAGTTCTGTTTCCAAAATATCTTTTTTTCAACTGTTCTCATCCTTCCTATTTCCACTGCCATTATTCTAGGTAAGGTCCTCATTCTCTTTTTTTTTTTTTTGGTGAGGCAATTGGGGTTAAGTGACTTGCCCAGGGTCACACAGCTAGTAAGTGTCAAGTGTCTAAGGCTGGATTTGAACTCAGGTCCTCCTGACTCCAGTCAGTGCTCTGTCCACTGCGCCACCTAGCTGCCCCCCTCATTCTCTTTTGCCTAGACTCTATGAGTTTCTATTTTCTTCCCACTCCCCAACATATTTCATATTACAGCTAGAAGCATTTTCCTGATTCATATATCAGATCCCATCATTTTCCAGCTCAAAAACTGTTCTTGCTTATGGAGTAAACATCCAGACTGTATAGCTTGGTATTTAAAGCCCTCCACATTCTGACTTCAACCTGTCTTTTATACTACTTCTTTTCATATGCTCCTTGTTTTGGTGAGATCAGACTGCTGCTTACCTCAGATTCTTATCTCTGTCTTTCCCTGCCTCCATTTGAAATATTCTCTACCTGTTGACAACTTGCCCACCCATTAAAACCCAGGTCAAACATCACCTCCTCCAAGATGCCTTCAGTTTCCCCCAGCTGGAAGAAATCTTCCCCTTATCTGATCTGACAACACTTTCTTTCTCCTCCTATGTATTTGACATATTCTAATTTGTTTTATGTTTATCTGTGTGCATATTTTATCACCCCTATTAGACTCTAAGCCTCTAAAGGCAGGGACTAAGTCTTATTATTTACCTGTGTACTTCCCCTGGTGACTGATATAGTGTCTTGTCCATGGTAGGCACTTAAGAAAGGTTTATTTAAGTAGTTTAAACTCTGCATCTTAGTTTTTCTTACATTCACCTCTCTTACCACCTACCTCTCTTATCACTCCTCTGTCTCCTTTTCTGTATCTTCTTCTACACTCATTTTAAGGTAGGTATTCTTGTTCAAGTTTCCTCTCTCATTGTAGTTTTCTGAAAAAAAAATAACATAATGATCAGAAATATTCAGAAATCATAAAGTAAAAATAGAAATGCTAAGCCCACCTCACCCCTCAGCATCAGAGTGCTTTATTTTTACTGGATAATTGCTGAATAGAATTAAATGTTAAGTCAAATCATTTCCTTTTTCAGCTACAGACAGCTTTGGCAAAGATCCAGGCACAAGGAGGCCGAGAGTCAGTGACCAAGCAGTTCAATCCCAAGACAATGGAAGGAATCTTGGTATGAATTAAGTTTTGACCTGAAGAAGACTGTGTAATCCTTGTAATTGCCTTTAAAACTCTTGCCCCATAATTACCTATAGCCTAAGATCTCTAAGAGAATTTGAGCACCACAGGACTCTAGATACCAGAGCTTTGAGGGTGCTTAGGGACCATAATAGTTGACTCCAACACGTACACACGTCCTACCTTCTTGGAGCTTGTTTCCTTGTGTAAAATTGGGGTAAGGATATTTGTGCTACCTAACTCAGAGGATTGTTCCAAAAACCAAACATGAGTTACTGTTATTGTCTTGTCCCTCTCCCTCAGTTTACCAGTAAGGAAACTAGGAGAGTTAAGGTTAGTGCTTAAGGAAACATGGGTCACGAGGGTGTTAAGTACCTAAACAGATTTGAAACAAGTTCTCTGACTCTTTCCACTATGTTAGCAGCTTCCTCATTGTTAAGAAACTGGTAATCATTCATACTTTAGTGTGAAAATGTCACTTGTTCGGTCATGTACAATTCTTTGTGACCCCATTTGGGATTTTCTTGGCAAAGATACTGGAGTGGTTTGCCATTTCCTTCTCCAGGGTGATTAAGGCAAACACAGGTTAAGTAACTAGCTCAGATTCACACAGATAGTGAGTGTCTGAGGCTGGATTTTAACTCAGGTCTTCCTTACTCCAGTTCCAGTGCTCTATCCGCTGAGTCATCTAGCTACCTATAGTGGGAGAGTGTACCCCAGGACTATTTTGAAGGGATATTTTATAGCTACTCTGCTTATTATGCCTTCTGGTAAATACTTTTGTTGAGAGCTGTGTCTACTCTTTAGCTATAGTATTATAAGTATATACATTTGGAGCACTCTCTAGAACCTAGCAGTTGTAGCCACCATCTGGGGATCCAGCCTATGAATGGAAATGCACCTTGGTATTAGCACTCCAGGGGCTTCATCCAGAACATATTTAGGTCACCTCTGCACTTGTAGGGTCCCACAGGAGTGATTCTCCATCTGGGACTTTGCTTTTTGGATAACCTAGTTTTTCAGAGATCCACTAGAGAAAAATTAGCGTTTTTTTCCTTTTGTTTCAAGCTCTGATTGTATCACCCATTTTCCAGTGTGCTTCCTTTACAAGTCAGATAGATTAGTGTCTTTGAGATTACATTTGCATGGTTGTATACTTAAGTATTAATTGCTGTTTGTTTCTCTACCCCTCATGAATATGTCTCATGTCCAACTCTTCCTGACCCCATTTGGGGTTCTCTTGGCAAAGGTGCTGGAGTTGTTTGCCATTTCCTTCTCCAGCTCATTTTGCAGATGAGGAAATTGAGGCAAAACACAGTGAAGTGACTTGTCAAGGGGTCCCACAGCTAGTAAGTGTCTGAGGCCAGATTTGAACTCAGGAAGATGAGTCTTCCTGACTCCAGGCCTGGCACTTTGCTGCCCAATATATAATTTGCCTAGAGTACATCATGAAAGCTCATTCATTTTCATTTTTTAAAATAAATTTTTATTGATGTCCTTTTTATCACCAACATTTTTCCTATTATCCCTTCTCCTTTCCCTCCCAGAGAGCCACTCCTTAACAAATAATATTTTTAAATACAAAAAAAATAAAAAGAAGTAAAAGTATTAGTAAAACTGATCAATACATAGGAAAAGTCTGAAAATATGTGCAATGTATCATACTCATAGTCTTCCCATATCTGCAAAAGGAAGGGGAAATGGGAGTATCTTTTTATATCTATTTTTACATCATGCATGTCCTTTGTAATTTTTCAAATTCACTTTTTGCTTGTGTGTGTGTTTGTTCTTTCACTTTACAAGGCTGTAGTCATTGTGCATATTGTTTTCTTGTCCCTGCTTACTTCATTTTGCATTAGTTCATATTTTTCCAAGCTTTCCCTTGTATTCATCATATTTGTTATTTCTTATAACATAGTAATGTACCATTACATTCATGGACTACAATTTGTTTAACCATTCCCCAATTGATGGACATCTACTTGGTTTCCCTAGTAGTGGACTCTGTGGGTCAAAAAGTATGGCCGTTTTAGTCACTTCATTTGCACAATTCCTAATTGCTTTCCAAAATGATTGTACTGATTCACAGATCCACCAAAAATGTACTAGCGTGCCTATCTTTACATAACCCCACCAGCACTGTGTAACGATTGGAATGATGCCACCTGCTGGAGACTTAATGTAGAAAAGCTCCGCCATGAGGAGAAGGTCCCTTTGTGGTTGCTATCTATAAGGGGTTAAAATTCTAGCTATACTATCTAAAATCTAATGAGTAGTCGCCAATAAATTACAAGTTTTAGCAAGAGTATTTAAGTGTTTAAATATTTATTACAGAGCATTAGGATCAGAGAGAAAGGTAAAAATCTAACTATTTCTAAGAGACCCCATCATTTGACCCACCATGGCGAGGTCAGGAACCAAAAAAGACTGAACCCCTCCACCAGCGTCCACTTCCAACTTCGCGTCCTCCTCCCAGAAATGGGAGGCTCCTCAAGTTGATTGGCTGGTAGCCTTGATAGACAGTACCCACAAGCAAATGTCACTTCCTGACGCTAAGGACCTTGACCACATGGCTTGTCCTCAGAGGCCTTCTCCTCATGGTGGAGCTTTTCTATAGTAAGTCTCCAGCAGGTGGCATCATTCCAATCGTTACAACTGACTGTTCCCACCTTTTGCCATCTTTGCTAACTTACAGAATGTGAGATGAAACCTCAGAGTTGCTTTGATTTGCATTTTTCTTATTATGAGTGATTTGGAGCATTCTTTCATCTGGGTTGTTAATAGTTTAAAAATTCTTATTTGGAAAACTGTTTACACATTTTGACCACTTATCTCTTAGGGAATGACTTTTTGTTTTATATATCTGTTAATCATTTATATCTCTTGGATACCAAACCCTTAACAGGGAAATCTGATATAAAGTTGTTGGTTTTTTTCCATTCAATTGCTCCCCTTCTTATTGTAGGTGCATTAATTATGTTTGAGCAGAAGGTGTTCAATTAAGAATAGATCACCCATCCATAGCTGTAAGAGGTATATGATCTGTTTCTTTTCTAATTGTTTATTGTGTAGTCTTTAACAATAAGGCCATGCAGCCATTTGGAATGCATTACAAAATATGGTGTAAGGTATTAATCTAAGCCTCATTTCTGCCAGACGGTTTTTTACTTTTCCCGGCAGGTTTTTTTTTTTTATCATGCCATGAGTCCATATCAGTTGATCTGTGGGTCTTATGGAATCTTTTTCATAGGATAAGATTTTCCTGTTGGCTTAGAAACCCTGAGTAATCAACTCCAAGTGCGTAATCTCTTTTTGGGAGCTGCACACTTCTTTGAGGCTTTTCTGAATTTATTTTAGTTTTAAAATAGCATAGTTGTTCCCATGACAGACGAATTCAGGCAGTCAGTTGGATATTTCCTCTGGTTTAAAAGGGGATCCCAGGAAATAGGTACCTTATGCATTGTAGGGACCCAGAGGATTTTTTACCCCACTATTAAACTTGATCTGTGAATGTGAGTCTGAACCAGGATAGGTGCTTTAATGGGTGGGGGAAAAGGATGATCCTAACCCCTTTTAGGTCCTGCACGTCTGTGTTATTACACAAAACACCAAGACAAAATTACTTGGTTTCTAACTTAAAGGGGAGGAAGTGACTTCTAGTCCACCATTGGTACCTTAATCCCTATAGGGAAAGCCTCATGTTTTCTGGCAGCTTTATAGGGATCAGGCTTTCTCTTTGAAAGGGGAAGTTTGATTTCCTTTTTTCTTTTTCTTCCTGTCTTTTGGTTGGGGCAGGCCTTTGTAAACACCAAGCTCAGTGATATATTTCACAAAATGATGTCTGCTTTGTTAAAAGCAGCTATTTGGAAGTGAATGTGATTCCAAGGCCCACTAATTATTTTATTTTTTATTTTTTTCTATTTTTTATTATCAAGGCCCACTAATTATGGTGGAAGAATGTTCATTTCTGGATCGTTTGTGAGCCATACTACACAGACTTTTCCAAAAAGCATCCCTATTGATTTTCTGGGGACAGCAAATTTTTAACTGGGGGAAGGAGGTGTTAAAGGATCACCTCCATCAGCCACTTTGCTTCAAATTAGAGCTACCAGACACTGTAGAAGAGACTATATCTATTAGGAAGTGGAAATGCATACTCCAGGCAAATGCATATAGAAAGGGGTTATTACTGGAGGAAGGAAGCCACTTCTAGGAGGGGATACCCTGGTGTTGGAGAAAGGACGTTGCTGTGCACTTGAGAGAGTTAGCCTTGGCAACCAGGAGTTAGAGCTGTGGGATAACTCTACGATGAAAGGAAGAAAGGATTTTCAGGCCTTGAAGTTGTGAGTTACTTTGGTGCATGTGTTCCCTCTCTGTGTGCCTCACTACCAACGCACTCTGTTTGTGTCTGCCTTCCATTCGATGCTATATTAGTGGGAGTATACACCCCAAGTTTGTTGTGTAGCTGCTGTTCTTACCACACCACCTTATTAAATGCCCTCCTTCAAAGGTAATTGTGTGGGTTGGCTGATTGTTAATGGGCAGCACACCAATGGAGGCTTGTGAGCCATAGGATGAGAAGTGCATGCCCATTGGGCATACTCTAGAACCCAGGGGTAGCAGGCACCCTCGGAAGACTCAGCCTTTGAGTTTGAGTGCCAGGACGAGTGCAACTTAGCGGAGTATCCCAGAAAGGATGCTCTGAAAGAACGGGCACACAAATATTCAAAGAGTTCAATCGACACTGAGCTTTTCTAGGAGAGTGGCTGTTTGATGTTGTGGAAAGAATACTGGACTGGAAGTGGAGATATGGCACATGACATTGTAGAAAAAGGGAAAAAGCTTTTGAGATAATCTAGTCCATCATCCCCTTTGATTCATAAATGAGAAAACTGAGGCTAAGAGAGAGGAAATGACTTGTCCCAGATCACATAACTGATAAGTCAACACCAGGTGGTTTTCAATGCTCTGGCAGCTCCTGGATTCATGGAGTATCTGCATGGGAAGGGGCGGGGGCAGAGAAAGCAGGTGATTGGTGTTGAGGGAGATAGACCCAATTTCTTTACCTTTGCTTTTGTCCTGATCATCAATTCCCCCACTATGGCCCTTTTAGGAGTCAGAAGCCCAGGGGAACGTCCCTGTAGTTCATCCATAATGGTGTGTCCACCAACAAGTTTGGGCAGGTTGGTAGAAGTACAGTTCCCACATGCACATATACCAATCTCCCCTTCCTTTGAGGGAGTGAATAAGCAAAGACTTGGCATGCCACTTTAGAGAGATGGATGGCCTTGTAAGCTCCATGAGAGTGGAGAACCCCATCTTATCTAAACTCTGTATCTTACTCAGTGTCATGGTGCCATGGACAGAGCATTGGGCCTGGAGTCAGGAAGACCTGAATTCAGATCTAGCCTCAGATGCTTACTAGTTGTGTGACCCTGGAGAAGTCACTTGCCTGCTGTCTGCCTCAGTTTCCTCAGCTGTAAAATGAAGATAATAATAATATGTACCTCTTAGGGTTGTTGTGAGGATCAAATTAGATAATATTTGTATATTACATAGCACAGGTGCATAGTAGGCACTCTATAAATGCTTATTACCTTCCCTTCCCTCTTCCCCAGAATAGGGCTCAGCATATAGCAGGTTTTTAATGAACATTTGTTGAATTTTTTTTTTTTTGGTGAGGCAATTGGGGTTAAGTGACTTGCCCAGGGTCACACAGCTAGTAAGTGTTAAGTGTCTGAGGCCAGATCTGAACTCAGGTCCTCCTGAATCCAGGGCCGGTGCTCTATCCACTGCGCCACCTAGCTGCCCTTTGTTGAATAATTTAATGAAGATCTCAAAAGAGTACAAATAGATGTATGGGTGTGTATGTGTGTATGTATGTGTATACACGTGTATGTATGTCTCTGTAGCCCTTATAAACTCTGAGGATCCTTAACTCCCATTCTCACTGAAGAGTTGAGACCTAAAGCAAGGCTACATCTCCCACTCAGGGCTCTGGGGTTACTATCTCCTAGTCCAGACTCTGATGTATGCTACCCCATATCAATGGCCAGTGATTAGTTCCTCATTTAATGTAACCAGTTAAGATTAACATTCATTAGCTTTCACAAATGGATATTTATTGAGAAGATATAATAAGAATAAAAGCATAAGCATTGCCCGTTAACACCTAGTGGCAGGCTCTCCTTTCTATCATCGCGTCTATCCCCAGGGAGAATGAGCTTAAACATGAAACAGTTTTTTAAAATTATTTTTAATTTGTAGAATAAAACAAGCATTTCCATAACATAGTATAATAATAATAATATGATTGAAGGAGTTTCTACAAAGCATTTACCATCCTAAGTTCACTTCTGCAGGCAGCATTGCATATGGACAAATCTTTCCTCCTTAGATGACCCTGCAAATCCTCAGAGCTGGGGACCCTGGCCCTTTTGGGCCACATGCCTTCTGGGGCACAAGCTCCCCAGCTGCCTCCTCAAGGTCAGGCTGGCAGCAGTCAGATTGAGCACCATGAGCTCTAAGGATGGGGCTCCAATTGGCCAGGCAGACTCTGTTCTATCCATACACTTGATTTCCTTGTTCAACTTAACTTATAATCAAAGGCTACCTCATCCTGGGAGGAATAGTGCAAGTCAAATCAACAATAATAATTTGTATAAAACTTTGTTGTTGTTGTTGTTGTTGTTGTTGAGTTGTGTCCAACTCTTTGTGACCCCATTTGGGGTTTTCTTGGCAAAGATACTGAGAAAGATTTCCTTCTCCAGCTCATTTTACAAATGAGGAAACTTAGGCAAACAGGATGAAGTGACTTGTCCAGGGTCACACAGCAAGTAAGTGTCTGAGGTCAGATTTGAACTCAGGAAGATGAGTCTTCCTGAATCCAGGCCCGGCTGGGACCTATGATAAAATAGCTCCTATTTCTACAGCATTTTAAAATTTCCAAGATACTTACCCCATAATAATTTCATGAGGCAAGTAAAGCAAATAATATCCCCATTAAAGAGACAATAAAATCCCCAGAGAATCAAAGAGGTAATGTGATCTCACATAGATAGTAAATGTTGGAACTAGTATAGGAATGTGGCACCCTGCTCCAAACTCAGATGCCCTGCCCATTCTACCACACTGCCTTTCTGGGCTGCCACAGGTCATTGCTAGGTGGGGAGAAGCATGGGGCTGGAGGAGAGAACCTTAATGACTTGATTCAGAAGTATACTCTCCATTGATAAGTGTATGATCAAAGGCTTTGATCAGATCTCCACAGGCCAAGGAACAGAACAGTCCTTAGGACAACAACTATTATCAAATTTCGGATCAGCTGGATCATGATCTAAACTCCAGAGGCTTAGAAAACTCAGATAAACATCCAGGAATGGACAACTCCCTCCTGAGGCAAACCAGGTTCCAAACTTACTGAATTTCCACTTGCATTCTCCACTAAGGGCTTTGGGTAATCGTGTTACACAGGGCATTGTCTATTGTATCTTTGTTACATAGAAACTGCTATTTAATGTGTTATCAGAAAAATGACTCTGACCTGCTCATTTCTCTTTATCCAGTGTTCCCTTCTCATTATACAGCAGTGTGAACACCAGGGGGGAATTTGTACTTTTGACTTTTCAGTCAAACTGGATTACTAGCTGGATCTTGCCTCTTCTTTATCTCCCCTTTCCCCTTCCCTTCCTTTTGTGCATGCTAAAATGTTAAGGCTGGGAAAATACAGTTTCCCACATTGTAAAGTGCTAAAGTCCCTTCTAGCCTTAACACCAATAATCCATGAGTATTGAAGTTATAGTGACCCTGAGTCATCTAGAAAAGGTTAATTGATGTTTGGTGCCATCCAGTTAAAAAGGCAGGAATATACATCATACCTTTTAGAAAGATTTCCATCCAAAATATTGAGCATTTTTAAAAAATGGTATTTAAAGGGGCAGATCCTCAACTGTCTGGAAAACAGCTATCTTAGATGATTCATCCCGTAAGACCACTGGAGAGATGAATGGAAAGATAATCAGTTGATTAATCTTCCACATTAATCATATATAAAAACAATGACAGAAAAAGGGAGTGAGGTTAAGGTTAGAGAGCCTCAGTACCACCAAAGACCAAGTCCTACCCAGATTTTCTATTCTCTAAGGAGTGAGGATGTGTATTTCTGATTTCAAAACTACCTCTAAAGTGAAATTTTTAAAGAGTGTAAATCTGATGTTAAAGAGAAGTAATTTCCTTTTTCTTTTCATTGTCAATGAAAATAAATTTGTTTAGAAAGGATAACAGGAGAAGATAGGAGAAGAACTCACATATATAACAGAAACTCATATTGTCATATTTTTATAGCACTCAGAGCCTTACAGAGCACTTTCTTCCCAACAACCCTGTGAGGTGGGATCATCAGCTTTTTTTTTTTAGGGGGGGGCAGGGCAATGAGGGTTAAGTGACTTGCCCAGGGTCACACAGCTAGTTAAGTGTCAAGTGTCTGAGGCTGGATTTGAACTCAGGTCCTCCTGAATCCAAGGCCAGTGCTTTATTCACTGCGCCACCTAGCTGCCCCCAAGGGATCATCAGCTTTTTAGAACTGGAAGGGAACTTAGAAATCATTAAGGACAAAACGGTGGTTTTTCAAGGTCATGAAGGTTTTGCAAAGGGCCCATACCCAGTCATGCATTTTTTAAAAAATTAATGACTATTAATAGTACAACTCCTACCATTTGAAGGTCTATAAAAAAAATTTTAACGTTAAAAAGTGGTCTTCATTCTTGAAAAGGCTGGGAACTACTGATTGAGTCTAACCTCATTGTACAGAAAAGGAAATACAATGTCGTGGAGAAAACGCAGGATTTGTTGTCAAAGCATCTGAGTTTGACTCTTATATACTCACCACCTGTGGGAATGTGGCTAAACCATTTCACACTTTCTAGCCTCAGTTTCCTCATCTGTAATACAAGAGAGTTTAGTTAGGTCCCTAAGGCTCCTTCCACCTCTAAATCCTATGATCCAAGTGGTAGAAGCTGGACTTTTATGGTTATTGTAATGCCTTTCTACTTATAACAAAAGGGGAATATATGTGTGCATACTTGTGTCTAGACATGTGTACATATATGTCTAGACACAGCTGTTAAGGGCTAAAATTCTAGCTAAACTGTCTAAAATATCTAATGAGTGGTCGCCAATCAATTACAAGCTTTAGCAAGAGTTAGACTTTTAAGCATTTATTAAGGAGAATAAGAATTTGGTAAAGAGAGAGAGAAAGGCCTAGATTCCTATCTATTAAAGGGAGAGCACATTTCTAGCTCCCTTCTCCGCCAGCGTCCTCAGGAAAGAGCCCCAGAGTCAGCGCCAGTCTCTTCCTTCCTCCTCCCACTAGTCCGCGTCACTTCCTGATACCAAAGAAAAGACTCCTGGTCTTGCCCTCAAAGACCTTCGCTTCATGGGCAGAACTCTTCTACAGTAAGTATCCAGCAGGTGGCGTTATTCCAATCGTTACACAGCACATGTCTATACACAATGCATATATATCTATACATATGTGCTGCATGTATATATATATACACACAGGCATGTGTGTGCCTATATATATATTTGTGGGTGTATATCTATACATATGTGCAGATACACATATACATATATTTTTGTTGTTCAGTTCTGTCCCACCCTTTGTGACATTGTTTGGGGTTTTCTTGGCAAAGATACTGGAGTAGTTTGCCACTTTCTTCTCAGCTCATTTCATATTATATGTATTCATACACATATGCATGCATTAATATATGTGTAGACATACATGTTAGGAGATATATATTATATATGTGTGTGTGTATATATATATATGTATACATATAGATAGAATGTTTTAAGACATCCCAGAAGTGTGTGTGTGTGTGCGTGTGTGTGTGCGTGTGTGTGTGCGTGTGTGTGTGTGTGTGTGTGTGTGTGTGTGTGTGTGTGTGTGTATACAATAGATGTTAAAAGAGCACTGGAGGGACAGCTAGGTGGCGCAGTGGATAAAGCACTGGCCTTGGGTTCAGGAGTACCTGAGTTCAAATTTGACCTCAGACACTTGACATTTACTAGCTGTGTGACCTTGGGCAAGTCACTTAACCCTCATTGCCCTGCCCCCCCAAAAAGAGCACTGGACTCGGAATCTTAATACCTGGGCTCCAGGCTTAGCTCCCCTCTTACTAGCTGTGTCAAGTTCTTTGGGGTTCTCAAGACCTTGGTTTCATCATCTGTAAGATGAGGGGGTTGAATATGGTCCCTTCTAACTAGAGATTCTCTTTTAAAGTGTTATTGCTGCTACTAATGAAAATCTATTATGATTCTAAGACATTTAAAAATCTGGTCGAGGCGGTGTGGGATGGCACTGGAGTTGGGGCCGGAGGACCTGTGGGTTGGAGTCCCAGCTGTGGTACTTACTGCCTGTGCCCCGGGGGATATATAGGCCACTTTCAGCTTTCTTACTGATAACATGAGGGGAGGGGCCCAGGTGACCTCTGAGATCCTTCCTAGCCCTAAATTTTGTACTGATCCTGATATGGCAAACTCTTTTCCTTATTAGTCCCATCTGGGCTCCTTTCTGTTACCCCTGGGTGCTCAGCATTCCGAATTTGAAAACAAATCCCTTTTCTGTTTATTTTTCCCTTAAGGCCGAAAATCCAGAGGTGAAAACTTTGCAAGACAAGCTGGCTTCAGCAAACTTTAAGATGGTAGAATATCGCAACCAGATCCAGACCATCAAACAGGAGCTCAAAGTTGCACAAAAGGTATCCCTGAGCTTCCTCTTGTCATCATAGGCTTCACCTGGGCCTCAAGAAGGGCAGATCACAGATGGCTCTTCCCCCACCCCAGCCCCGCAGGGTTATAGCCAAGCTCAGTTGAATTCCTAGGAGAGGGAGATTCAAGGGAGACCAGAACAATAGATTGTTATTTAGAAGTAGAAAATATTCAGTCACATGAAAGTCAGGCAGTTCTTGCTGGGCGTGTCTCAAGATGCACTGACCTATTTTCCACAATCTCTATTGACTCATTTAGTTTGGTGCCTGAGGTATCGAGTGTCTCTCCCCAGTCCACACCTTCATGGTCTCTTAGGCACTGAACCCACATTCATCCTCTGCGCCCCTACCCCAAGTTCCATTGTCTCTGATACTTCCATTGTACCAATTATTGTCAAATAAATGTCTGAATTTGTTATAGTAAACCATCTTTGGCTTGGTAAATCACACCCAGAAATGTGACATTTGGATATGTCACTGGATCTATTTGATTTATTTTGTTGACCTTTTGGTATTTTTTACTTAATAACAATGACTACAACAGTAATAATGATAAAAGTCGCATTCAGTGCTTCACAGTTTACAAAGTACTTTCTTCACAACAACCCTGAGAGCTAATATTTTTATCTCAGTTTTACAAAAGGGAGAAACTGAGGTGCAGAGAAGGGCAGATTTGCCTGAGGTCACAGGGCAAGTAAGTGGCAAAGTGGATGTTCTGATGGCATTTTCCATTACACTAAAAGGTTCCTTTCTGAAGAGAGTGTGCAGAGTTGGAATTAGGTCCCAATTGGTTTGTTATTTATTTTCATTTAAATAGTGATTGTGGCTAGAATTCTTTAGAGTCTTTCCTCTCTGCTGGAGCCTTTTATATTAGCCAAGATTTCTGAAACAGTCTTCTATTGTGGAAACAAGCTGAAAAAGCTTTGTACACATGGCTCAGTTTCAGTTGACAGGCATTAAAGAGGCCAAGTTTATAAACTGAAGCATACTCTTGTAGATTTGAAATCTCAAGTCAGCTCTGGGCATAGATAGGTCTTCATTGATGGCACCGTGTCATTCCCCTCAAAAGCCCCCAACAATTTCACCCCAGTATACCAGATTGACATGTTCTGTTCCCTTTTCATTTGCCGCTGCTTTGAGATGGCCATCCATTTGTCTCTGCCTGATTCTAAACTCTGTGACACAGGGGATGTGGGGCCAAAGCTTTACAAATACACCATGTGGAATGTACTTCCTGTGATTATCCAGAATTAGCCAAGGTTGAGGCAAAATGGGAAACAGGTTGAAAGAAACACAAGGGTTTTCCATGGCCAAGTTTATGTTTCATCTGTCATGTATTGGGAGAAAATGAGTTGGAGTTGGAAAGAGAGCATTCTGAGCCCCGGTGGTTGGGGGGGTGGGGGCGAATGGGAATGCCTAGGCCTTCTGGGTAACTATCAGGTGGGTGGCCATCTCCTCTACCCTCAGCCTCTGTGAGTCCTGTCCTTGAACCCTGTGGAGCAGTGTCAGGGAAGGGGGTCAGCCGGGGTTCGCATGCGGCAATGGACACTAATCCCACTGGCCCCTGATTTGTAGGTTTTAGCAAGTGAAGTTGGGGAGGACATCAACATTCAGCAACTGTTAACCTCCCCTGGGACTTGGCGCGGTCGGGCCCAGCAGATTCTCGTTTTGCAGAGCAAGGTGAGTCATGGCTCTGTGTCCCTTTGTTCCTAACTTGTAGATAATTTTTACAAAGATTATTAGAGCATTCCTGGAATCTTCCCAGCAAGTTGATTGTCCCAACCAGAACGTTAAAAGTAGCATAATCCCCACATCCACAGGGTTGTACCTCACAAAGCACTGCAGTCCTTACACAGCCCTGGGGAGCAGGCAGCCATGTTGCCTTCTTCCAAGTCCAAAGCACTTTGAACTCCTCTTCTACAATGGCCCCAGGAGGTGGCTAGTAGAACTACTTTGCAGATGAGGCATAGTCACCCAGCTACAGAGCTGGAGCTAAAATCTTGGCCAACTGACTCCTCACAGCAGCACCCGGCCCCAGGCAGTGAACATCGGAAGCCCCACGAATAGTGCTATGCATGATATTCATAAGTAAATTTTAGTAAGGATTAGTTATCCCAATTTTTTTGTTGTTTTTTGGGTTTTTTTGTGAGGCAACTGGGGTTAAGTGACTTGCCCAGGGTCACACAGCTAGTAAGTGTCAAGTGTCTGAGGTTGGATTTGAACTCAGGTCATCCTGACTCCAGGACTGGTGTTCTATCCACTGTGCCACCTAGCTGCCCCTCGATTTGTTTTTACAGTGAAACATTTCTTTCCAAAGAGGCTTCATTATACAGTGGAGAAAATGCTGAAATTGAACTCTAATAACCTGGGTTCAAATCCTGGCTTTTCCAGGCAGGCCCTCAGACAAGTCACTTCTCTCTGAGCTGCCATTTCCTTATCTGTAAAATGGGAAGGTGGGACTAGATGGTTTCTAAGGTTCTCGCCAGCTCTAAATACGACTCAACTTAAGTCAATAAGTGTTTCTGAGTGTCTTCTATGTACCCACTGGCCGTGGGGACACAGAGACAAACGAAGCAGAGACTTTCATGCTATCAGGGGTAAACATGTACAAAGTGAGCTAATACAAGATGTGGGAAAAGTTACGTGAAAAGGGCAAAAGCTGAAAGGCAGCTTTTCAGCCATAGACCAGGGATTTCACAGGGCGAAATTGAAGGGTGGGGAATATCAGAGGGATGAGGTTGACATGGTTGAGTACAAGGGACCTGGGAGTGTGATCGGCAACGGGCACCCTGGCTTGGGCAGCCTCCAACCCAGCATCCCAGGCTTTCTGAGGGGAGCCCTGAGGTCCCCCCACATAGAGTATGTCCTCACAGTGTCCACAGGAGCAAAAGCTAATTTGATCCTCAGTCTCTTGTGGACAAGGTAGAAAGTGGGGGCCGGAGGTACAATGTGGCAGGGGAGATGTTAGGAGATGTGGGCAGGGGTTGGTGCAGTCCTGGGGCCAGTCCAGCTGCAGAGGGCTTAGGTCAGCTCTCCTTTAAAACTTGCTCTAGTGTCAATCCTGGGATCTCAGGTCTCTGTGCCTGAGCTAGTTTCCCTCAATCTTTGAAGAGGTGGCTGCAGCTAACAGCTTCAGGCCAAATTCTCTATCTCAGGATGTCTACAGGGGCTCAAAGACTTACACTATAGCGGGTCTTCCTAAATAATTTGCCCAGATTTCCTGTTGGTTGGTTTCAATTGCCCAAAACAACAAACTCAATTTTTTTTTTTAATCTTAGGGCACAACTTGTTTTTCTTTGTCACTCTGAATTCCTCTTGAGAATAGACCTGTAAGGGCTGTAGGCTGTACAATGTCTGAGCTGGACAGGAACTTAGAACATAGAATGTTAGACCTGGAAGGGAGCTCACAACATAGATCATAGACTGTCAGAGCTAGAAGAGATCTTAGAACATAGAATGTCTGAGCTGGGGGAGACCTTACAACACAGAATGTCAGAACTTGGAAGGGACCTTAGAACATAGATCATCTAATGTCTTAGCCAGGAGGGAGCCAGAAATCTTCTAGCTCATCCGTCCCACATTACAGATAAGGAAACTCAATCTGCAGAGAGAGGACCTGCTTTTCTAAGTTCACACAGTGAGTGTGTTACGGAGGGATTGGATTAGCCCCCAGGTCCTGGGGGCTCTTTTTTTTTTTTTTGGTGAGGCAATTGGGGTTAAGTGACTTGCCCAGGGTCACACAGCTAGTAAGTGTTAAGTGTCTGAGTTCAGATTTGAACTCAGGTCCTCCTGACTCCAGGGCCAGTGCTCTATCCACTGCACCACCTAGCTGCCCATCCCCTTCTCTTTTGTGAGTAGTTACACACATCTCAATTTAGGTTCCAGGACAGACCTCTCTGTCCTTGGGGTGGCCTGGCCATACACAGCTCCTTAGAGCTTCTCCTTGGGCCTTTGAATTATATCGACATTGTGATTCAAACTACTAATGTGCCTTTGAAAGATTTAAAATGATATTATAGAGACATATGAGGTGGCTATAACCAGAGTAACAAAGAAAAACTCTCCCTGATCAAATATCAAAAATCAGGAGGTGGGGATGGGATTTACTACTGCCCTTTGTCAGTGATGCTGGAGAATTCCGATTCCTGCCTTCCTTGGTCAGGCTTGTTTATTCTGCACATTTGATAGGCACCCTGGTGGAACATGCTATTTCTCTTTTACCGGGTCAAGTTGACCTGCTCAGTGGTAGGGCCTTTCAGCTCAGACCTGGACCTGGGGAACTTCATTTTTATATTCTTCCACAGATTCGAGAGCTTGAGAATCAATTAGGCTCACTCCGGAACCGTTCCATTAATAATGAGGAGGAGATGCCAAACCACTCAGAAACAAAGAAATTTTCAGCCCAAGAGAAAAACCTATTAAAGATCCGTATCTTGGAGAAAGAAAAAAAGGATGCATTAGAGGTAAAGAAGAGTTTCTATGGCTGGGGTTCCAAGGGTTTAAGCGAGATACTTCCAGAGACATTGGGCTGGCATGTAGGATGCTCAAGAAAGTCCAGGTTTTATAATATAATAATAGCAATTAAACATTTATTAAACACCTACTTATGTACAAAACATTGTGCTGGGCATTGTGGGAAACATAAATCTTAGATTAAACATGGTTCTTGCCCTCATGGAGCTAATAGTCTCATTTAGTCATAGACTACAAATACAGATAACTATAATACACAATAGGGCAGCTAGAAGGTGCGGTAGATAGAGTGCCAGACTTGAAATCAGGAAGACTCATCTTCATGAATTCAAATCTAGCCTCAGACACTTCCTAGCTGTGTGACCCTGGGCAAGTCACTTAACCCTGTTTGCCTCAGTTTCCTCATCTATAAAGCTAGGTGGCACAGTGGATAAAGCACCAGCCCTGAACTCAGGAGGACCTGAGTTCAAATCCGGCCTCAGACACTTAACACTTACTAGCTGTGTGACCCTGGGCAAGTCACTTAACCCCCATTGCTCCGAAAAAAACAAAAACAAAAACAAATGTGCTGGAGAAGGAAATGACAAACCACTCCAGTATCTTTGCCAAGAAAATCCCAAATGGGGTCACGAAGAGTATGACACAACTGAACAATAACAACAAAGTGACTCTATACTATGCATAAATCAGATTATTTGGTAGGGGGCATTTGAAAAGGCCCTTAGAGATTATTTAGTTGAACCCTTCATTTTAGAGAGGAAGAAACTGAGGTCCAGAGTGGGGAAGGTACTTACTTATATTAGGTCACACAGAAGACTGCGCTGGTATCCAGACCCAAAGTCCAATCCAAGCCTCATCATGAACCTGTTCTCTTCTTGCTGAAGCAGGTTCTCACTTCCTACACTTGACCAGCAGCTATTTGCCAGACTCACATGGCTAGACTCAATACTTTGCCCAAGTGCTGTTCGGTGGTCAGAAAGTATGTTTTCTGTGGCTGCATCCTAGGGCCATACAGACATCTCCTTGAAATCATCAGTCCAGAGAAGGTCTCTGCCAATCTTCCCCACATGAGGTGTACATGGTGATTTAGCTGAGGTTTATCTGAAGAGATCATTAGCCCAAGACAAGGTATTGGTCACATCCCCCCAAGGAGAAAAAGCATTTTGTTTTTTTAGTTTTTAGTATCCAGATTGGGTTCTGATACCTGACTGGTGTGCCAAGTAGTCATGTCTTATTTGCTATAGAAATTCATTTGACAAACGCTTAGGTATCTGGTGTTGGCTTCTGAGTATCGTGCTAGGGACTGGAGAAGTTACAAAATTTAGATAACACCTAGTCCCTGCCCACATGAACTCATATCCATTTGGGGGATAAGATAAGCAAGAAGGCTTATGCCCACACATAAACACAGAGCACCCCCGCTGGGGTGGGGCCAGGGAATTTGCAAGTCTTCCTGAAGATGGTTGCCTTCAAATTGGGCTTTATCAGTGAGGTAGAAATTGGCACAGGAAACAACCCAACGTGGTACATAGGACTCCAGTTGAGACTTGAGAGAAGAGATCTTGTCAAAATGGAGTGGCCAATAGGCCTCGTGAAGCTGGAAACACTTGGGCTGGACCTCAGAAGTATGGGGAGAATCTGGCTTAAGGGAGGGAGAGGGAGAAAGGGTTTTTTTAAGCTATCAGGAAATCTTAGAGTGGAGACTCATAATGGTGTGTTCAGGAGCGCTACAGAAAACAGGGCAAAGGGGTCAGGACGCTTGAGGCAGCAGTAGGATAAGTTTGATTAGAGAAGGCCCAGGATGCGAGGCTCTAAGTCTATGATGGCTGTGCTAGAAAGAGCCCTCCTTGGATTTGGAACAAGTGATGCTGACTTTGGAAAGCCAGCCTGAATTACGTGGGTTTCAATTCCTTCATGTAGCACCAGTGGGTGGCACCGTGGAAGGCTCTGGACCCTTTCTGCTTCCTCCTTCCTTCTCCAAGGGGAGAAGCTGAGCTCTTCCTTCTCAGGCCTCACCTGTTTTCCCCTTGGGGGTGGGTGAGGATGTGATCTTTTCTTCAGTCACCACCTTCTCCTCCTCACCTCAGTCTGTTCCAGAAATTCAATCAGCCTCACCCTATTTCAATCATTATCGTGATTTTATCCTGGGGGCAGTGTAATGGCCTTCAGATCTACCTGGTCCCTTTCTCAGCTATCTTATTGTTTGTATGGGACAAAAAGTTATTACAACAATTACTATGGCTTAGACACCCACTCCTCCCAAGTTAGGAAAATTCCTAAAATTTGGACAAAGGTTTGTTTCTCTGCTCTAATTTAAAATTTACTTACCCCCTCTCTCCCACCAGTCTTGTGCCACTAATTTTTTTTTTTTCAGTTTGACTTATAAGTCCTGAGTAGAGATGCTATCTCACTGATGCTGCGGTGTTTGTATAAAGCCAGTTCCTTCCTCTTAGTCTGATGTCTCACAGGTTGTGTGTTTCTTTCAAAAACTCTCAGGTGTGATTTCAAGCCACCTTCTGGATCATAAATTTCTATAGTCCATATATCTCTAAATGCCAGTCAGTCCTCAAACCCTTATAACCTATAAAATAAGGGAATTGAATCGTGCAGCTGGGTGGGAAAGTGGATGGAATGCCGAGTCTGAAGTCAGGAAGACTCATCTTCTTGAGTTCAAATTTGGCCTCAGACACTTCCTAGCTGTGTGACCCTGGGCAAGCCATGTAACCCTATTTGCCTCAGTTTACTCATCTGTCAAATGAGCTAGAGAAGGAAATGGCAAACCACTCTAGAATCTTTGTCAAGAAAATGCTAAATGGAGTTGCAAAGAGTTGGACAGCCCTGAAAAACAACTGAACAACAATAACAAGGGGGTGGAATTAGATTTCCTTCCAACTCTAAAGCCTGTGTCCTGTGCCAGACTCTGAATTATGTAGGCAGTGGGGAAAGAGGGAGGAGGCCTTTAGATATTTTTGAGTCATGGCCCATCATAAAATTAATGTTTTAGGAAAGCTGGCTTCCTAATTCCTTGTACAGGAACTGATTGAGTGGAGAGAGAATTTAAAAAGCTATTGAAGTCCAAACAAGAGGTTGGGATGGAGGTGTAGTTGGGGAGGCTGACCTTGTATGATAACTTTGGGAATGGAGAAGAAGGAGCAGATGGGACAGACAATTCAACAAACATTAAGTACCTACTTTGTGTAAGGAGGGCAACTGTGTTCCATGACCGGAAGCCCCTAGCCTGTCCAAACTCTGCAATGCTATCTCCTCAGGGTCTTCTAACATTTTCCCAAATACAATAAGATCGAATAGTAACTCAAAGAGTCACAGAGCCTAAGAGCTGGGAGGGGGATCTCAGAGGCCCTCTGGCTCACTCTGAGCCAGCCTCTTTCACCTGTGGACAGTTCTGATCATTAGGAATGTCATTATTAATAGCAGTGGCAGTAATATCTCATCTCATCTTAATTGAATAAGGTTCACATAGGAGCAGTCCTGGGACAAGTTGCTCTCCTGCTATTATTCTTTTATGGTTAAAGGTCTTGCTCATTGTTGTACAGATGGAAAGAAATGACTACTTTTTCTAATTGAATTTTACAGTTTGGGGATGTGAGCTAATCTTCTGTAGGCTCATTGAAAGCCTGGGTGGGAGAACTGGAGTAGAACTCCCAATCCCAGGGATACTGTGTATGTCATCCTGCTATGATCATGGTTTTAATTTAGCATAGGATCATAGAATTAGAGAGCTCTAAGCTGGACAGGTTCTCAGAGACCATCTAATCTAACCCTTTGTTTTATAGATGAGGAACCTGAGAGATGAAGAGGTTTGCCCAAGGTCACACAGTCAGTCCTCGTTAGAGGGGAATGTGAACCTAGGTCCGACTTGAGTGTCAGCCTTCTTTCCCCCATACCATACTACCTGCATCAAAGACCTTTCTTCCTCCAGGTCCCCATGCTTTGAACATTTTGTATCCTATGTGCTTGAAAGATTACAAGTTTCAGTACGACAATGTCTATTAAGAACATCATTTTGGGGGCAGCTCGGTGGCGCAGTGGATAGAGCACCAGCCCTGGAGTCAGGAGGACCTGAGTTCAAATCCGGCCTCAGACACTTACCAGTTGTGTGACCCTGGGCAAGTCACTTAACCCCAATTGCCTCGCTAAAAAAAAAAAAAAAAGAACATCATTCTGGCACCTGGGCTAAGATGGCTGTATCCATGTGAACCTCTTGGTCAGTCCTCCCAGAAGCCATCTTAGCGCAGGTGTTTTTAATGGATATCTCATGGCTCACCTGGCTTTGGGTGAGCAGAGTAAGGGGCTAGGTGGCCATGATACAGCTGAGCTCAAGCAGTGGCCTGCCTATATGCTGGAGGATGGCTTCCTCCAAGCAAGCTATCTAAGCATATGCAGATGAGAAAGCAACATAATTTGACCAGATGGATGACTTCATGTTACTGAAAGATTATCAAAGCGTCCCAGGAATCGACAGGGTCAATAATGTTGTGAAAAGTTCTGTCTCTAGAAGTGGTCAACTAGAAGGAGATGAAGATAAAGAGAGAGCAGTGGCTAAATGAGGCTGTGACAAACCTAGATGAGACACCAACTCCCTTCTAGGTTCCAGTTACAAATTGATAGTCATGCTCTCTTGCTATGAGGAGCACCCTCAGGATAATGTTTGCTGCCCCAGTGGGGCAGCTACCTGGTGCAGTAGGTGAATAGAGCACCAACCCTGGAGTCAGGAAGACCTGAGTTCTAATGTGGCCTCAGATACTTAATTAGCTGTGTGACCTTGGGTAACTCACTTACTCCTGTTTACCTCAGTTTCCTCATCTGTAAAATGAACTGGAGAAAGAAATGGCAAACCACTCCAATAGCTTTGCCACAAAAACACCAAATGGGGTCACAAAACCACATTTTTCTTGAATTTTAAAAAATTGATCAATGTTCTGTCCAAGTAATTGTGGTTAACAATTCAGTCTATGATAATATTCCAATTCCAGTACTGTTTATTTGTGGAATTCTCAAGAATATTTTGAGGTCTGCATTTATAATATATGAATTTATAATCTGTTAGTTTGTAAAAAAAAATAATGGCCTCCTGGTGTATATAGTTCTAGCTATATTCTTCTAGGCATCTGGTAGATTCCATATTTTTGTAGCCTGCTGTGAATTGTTTCTCTTTGTCAAGATTGTCCTTCACTCCTGTATATTTACATTCCCAATCGGTTATTCTCTCTTCCATTTCTATGATGAGACCTGCCACTGTGAAATAAAGTTTTTCTACTCTGCCAATTATTTCTGCTGTGTAGTTCATAAATTCTGTATTAACAATTATTAATTTCTCTCTTAAATCATTCAGAAGCATCCTGCTGTGTTTCCATGCTTTCTTGAGAACACACAGAGACCTCTGTTTCATCAAGTGTTGTTTGATTTTCTTTTGTTTTACAATATTTATTTGTATGTCTGGAGTCATTTAGTCGATTTGGAGGTCATATCCCCTTTTGTTATTAATATATTCCCTGTTAGTTTATCTACTTATGCTCCAGGTCTTTGAGTTTTCTTCTTCTTGAGATCTTTGGTAATTTTAAGTCTTTTTTTCCTTCTTCTTATATTTCCCTATTGCCCACTTTCTGACTCTTTCCTTATGTTTGGTGATGCATCTCAAAGGTGTCTTAGGCTTTCCCCATGATGCATAATTCGTGTTTTAGCACTCTCAGTTTCTGCTTCAAATGATGTCATGGGAGACAGAACTGGCCCCCAGTTGGATGCTGGGTTCTTTCTCTCAGTATTA
Source organism: Dromiciops gliroides (assembly GCF_019393635.1). Classification (NCBI taxonomy): domain Eukaryota; kingdom Metazoa; phylum Chordata; class Mammalia; order Microbiotheria; family Microbiotheriidae; genus Dromiciops; species Dromiciops gliroides. Next base: position 671,962,379 of record NC_057861.1, read on the forward strand.
GGGGAATGCCATAGCCACACAACATGGATCTTGCTCCAGGTCCTTCTGTTCCTTGATTCTCTGGCTGAGCTCTGTTGCATCACACAGCTCTGCCTTTTGGTTCTCTTTGGCACAGGGAGGAGGAATGGGGCAGAGTGGAGTTCAACTACAAGTCTTAAAGTCAGCTTGCATAGCCCTGACAGAGTGTGCTTGGTGGGTAAGGGAGTGCTGAGTGAATGAGTTAGGTGTTAGGAATTTCTCTGCTCTAAGTTCACCAAATTATTACCTCATTAGAGTTCTTGGTGGCCATGGAGTATGATAAATTCTGCTTTTATATCTGTTGTTCATAATTCCTATTTTGGAGATGTTTGAGAGGTTGGGAGGATTGGAGAAAATGTCTAGTCTGCCATCTTGTTGGTCACATGACCTGGAACTCACCTGCTGTGATGTGTTGCATGGTTTCCACCATTCCATTGTATGCTCTGCATCAATCAAGGTTTGGGTTCCTTAAGGATGACCTTTCTGTAATTTCTGGCGGCAGTGACCTGATCCTGGATTGCTATCATAAACCTCTCTTTTTCTACAAACAAATCTAAATGATTGTCATTCTTGACACCTCACACGCACTCGCTCCATTTATCCAACCTGTGGCCAAATCTCTCCTCTACTTTTTTTTAAAATTTTTTTTTTTTTTTTTTGGTGAGGCAATTGGGGTTAAGTGACTTGCCCAAGGTCACACAGCTAGTAAGTGTCAAGTGTCTGAGGCCAGATTTGAACTCAGGTCCTCCTGAATCTAGGGCTGGTGCTCTATCCACTGCACCACCTAGCTGTCCCCCTTTCTCCTCTACTTTTACAATATTTCTCAGATGTGTCCCCTTCTCTGCACTCAGAGCTACCACCTTACTTCAGGCCCTTGTCTCTTCTCACATGTACTCACTAGTCTTCCCTGCCTCAAGCTTTTATGTACTCCAGTCCACCATACTTCATTCAGCAACCACAGTGGTTTTTCTTTCTTTCTTTCTTTCTTTCTTTCTTTCTTTCTTTCTTTCTTTCTTTCTTTCTTTCTTTCTTTCTTTCTTTCTTTCTTTCTTTCTTTCTCTCTTTCTTTCTTTCTTTCTCTCTTTCTTTCTCTCTTTCTTTCTCTCTTTCTCTCTTTCTCTCTTTCTCTCTTTCTTTTTTTTTAGTGAGGCATTTGGGGTTAAGTGACTTGCCTAGGGTCACACAGCTAATAAGTGTTAAGTATCTGAGGTCGGATTTGAACTCAGGTACTCCTGACTCCAGGGCCAGTGCTCTATCCACTGCGCCACCTAGCTGCCCCCACAGTGGTTTTTCTAAAGCATAGATCTGGCCATGTCACTCCCTGTTACTTTCAGGATCAAATATAAAGTACTCTGGCACTAAGAGTTTTTCCTGTCTTGGCCCCTTCCCGACTCCCCATTTTTCTACTTTATTGCCTTCCATGCACTTGTACAATCCAGCTAACAGATCTGCTGACTATTCTTGATACATGGTACTTTATCTCCCATCTCTATGCCTTTGCACGGACAGTACCTTATGCCTGGAATGCCCTGCCTTTTGGTTCTGCTTCTTAGTCTCCCTGGTTTCCTTTAAGACTCAGCTTAAGGGCGCAGCTAGGTGGTGCAGTGGATAAAAGCACCAGCCCCTGGATTCAGGAGGACCTGAGTTCAAATCCAGCCTCAGACACTTGACACTTACTAACTGTGTGACCCTGGACAAGTCACTTAACCCTCATTGCCCCACAAAAAAAAGACTGCTCAAATCCCACCTTCTATAGAAGGCCTTTCCCAGCCCTCCTTAGATGTTAGTGTCTTCCCCTCTGAAATTACCTTCCATCTCCTCTCTTCTATGTAATTTGTTATTGTTAAGTTGTTTTTCAATCGTATCCAGCTCTTTGCGACCTCATTTGAGGTTTCCTTGACAAAGCCACTGGAGTGGCTTTCTTCTTCAGCTCATTTGATAGATGAGGAAACTGAGGCAAACAGTGAAGTAACTTGCCCTGTTAGTAAGTATCTGAGGTCAAATTTGAACTAATGTCTTCCATTCTCCAGGACTAGTGCTCTATCTACTAGCCGCCCTAGTCATATATAATTTAGATATGGATTGATTATTTATATTGACACCTTCATTAGGACACGAGAATGTAAGCTACTTGAGGACAGGGATAGTTTTTGTTTTTCTTTACACCCCTGGTGCTTATCATAGTACCTGGCATATAGTAAGCACTTAATTGTTCATTGACTAACTGATTCTATGGACTTCAAGTATTCTACCATTCTCACTGAGCCTGAATTTTCCTTCTCCATCCTACAAGAGTGTGTCTTCTGGTTCTCTCTACATTCTTCCTCTATGATCCCAAATGTTCAATTATTATCTCTATGGAGATGACTCCCAAAATCTTTCATGAACTCCAATTGTGGATTGCTAGCTTCTTGCTGAATATTGCCACCTGTACATCTCTTTAAAAAATCTAAGTTGATGATTGGTTCCATGTGTGTGTGTACATATATAGGTGGTATCTTTAGAAAAGCACTTGTTTTTCTTCCCCATCATAACTGGGTTTTTTTGAGTCTTCAGAATTTCATTCTTAGAGTTTCACTTCTCTGGGGCTGCCTTCCCAAGTAGAATTTTTGAATCTATTGAATCCTACCCATCATTTCTCTGAACTCCTTTGAAAACCACTTTCCCTAAATGTTTCCTATATCAGAATATTCTTGCATTTCCTCTTCTTTACTCCAAACTCAAAGATGAAGTGGTTTCTTCCACCTAAGTTTCCCTTCACTTTTCCTTCAGTACCAATTCATTCTTGGACTGGTGAAAATCATATCTAAAACAGAAGTTCTCAATTGTTTCTCTGTCTTGAATAATAAAATTAAATTATCATTATAATAAATTTCATTAAGGCAATCAAGAAATTGACTCTCTAAAGGAAAAATATATGCAAGTCACATTTTTAAGTTTAATCTGCATTATTGACGTTTTCCCCATCACTTAAGTACACAATCAACAGAATAAATCAAGCCCTGATTTGTAGCATTTCCTGATTTCCAAAGCATAAATATACACACTGAAATTTTAACAATTAGCTTTCAAGAGCCAGTAAGATCTTGCTCCAGTGCACCCCAACTGATGTTACATTCCCCAACATCCTTTAAATGATCTTTTTTCCTTTTTGAATAAGATATATTCTTCTAGGGCCATATTCTAGTCATGGGTCTCATCCCACCAAGACAGTGATACCCTACAAGTTTAATTTTCCCCTCGAATTACGAGTAAGAGGGGCACCTTCCTTGTTACCCATATGTTGTAAATTTGTAAATAGACACCAGAGACTGTGGGTTGTTTTTTCTGTTTTCTTTCCGGTATGTAGTTAGTGCTTAGTCATGCTTGTTGACTGACTGACTTGGATATATTCTCCTGTGAATTTCTGGGCATTTCTAAAATGATTCTTCTTCCTACACTGCAGCCAATCCTTATCATCTTTAGTTTGGTGGATATAGGGAAGAAGTTTTCTTCTTCATCCTTGCCTATCAGTTTAGAGCTGTTTTGATTGGATTTGTTCAGACTTCAGACAAGTCCATTTTGTCAGTCCACATTGAGCGCTTTCCATCCATAACCAGGAGCCTGTCATTCCTATATTTTAAACTGCAATCCAGAAATCTAAATTCTGTCCTTGACCACATACATCTGCCTTTCTGTCCTGAAGCCTTGCCTTCAATCAGCAGCATTGCTGAAAACACCTCTGACTCAAGCCCTGGAGAGTGTTCAGGCTTCAAACATTGGCCTGTGAGGCTGCCATGTGGCCAACTAATGAATAGCCTAGCTGAGAATACCCCCCCCCCAATGCTTTAAGGTTTAAAAGTCACTTTTTTTCACTAAAGGTCTGTGAGGTAGTTGGTACAAATATTATCCATATTTTATAAATGAGAAAACTGAGTCTGAGAGAAAGGAAATTTCTTACCTGCAGTACCAGAGCTAGTATCTGAGGAAGAATTTTATTTTTTAAGAATATTTTGTTTTATTTTTTTCCAATTACATGTAGTTTTCAACATTCGTTTTTGTAAGATTTTGAGTTCCAAAATTTTCTCCCTCCCTTCCCTCCCCTCTTCCAAAGCCAGCCAGCAATCTGATATAGGTTATACATTATAATCATGTTAGACATATTTCTGCATTAGTCATAAGAGAAGAACCAGAACAAATGGAAAAAAAAAATAAGAAAGAAGAAACAAAAAAGAATCAACAACAATGAAAGTGAAAATAGTATGCTTCAATCTGCATTTAGACTCCATAGTCTTTTTTCTGGATGTGGAAAGCATTTTCTACCGTAAGACTTTTGGCATTTTCTTGGATCATTGTATTGCTGAGAAGGGCTAAGTCCATCACAGCTGATCATCATACAATGTTGCTGTTACTGTGTACAATGTTCTCCTGGTTCTGCTCACTTCACTCTGCATCAATTTATTTAAGTCTTTAAAGTTTTTTTCTGAAATCTGCCTGCTCATAATTTCTTATAGTACAACAGTATTCCATTACATTCATATACCACTTGTTCAGCTATTCCCCAATTGATGGGCATCCCCTCAATTTCCAATTCTTTGCCACCACAAAAAGAGCAGCTATAAATGTTTTTACACATGTGGGCTGAGGCAGAATTTTTTTTTTTTTTTGCAGGGCAATGAGGGTTAAGTGACTTGCCCAGGGTCACACAGCTAGTTAAATGTCAAGTGTCTGAGGCTGGATTTGAACTCAGGGAGTCCTGAATCCAGGGCCGGTGCTTTATCCACTGTGCCACCTAGCTGCCCCAAAGGAGTTTCTTTTTTTTTTTTTTTATAGTGAGGCAATTGGGGTTAAGTGACTTGCCCAGGGTCACATAGCTAGTAAGTGTTAAGTGTCTGAGGCCAGATCTGAACTCAGGTACTCCTGACTCCAGGGCCGGTGCTCTATCCACTGCGCCACCTAGCTGCCCCTGTGGCAGAATTTTAACTGGTCTCCCTGTTCCAAATTCATGGTTCCAAGTCCATCCCTCTTTTTATGGTCTGTTACTGAGTACAGAGGAGCATGTCACCAGATATGTGGTGGGCCACCAAGGAGTGAATTTTTTTAGACCCATCAACTCATGAAGAACCATTTACTGAGGACTAGGAGGGGCTGAGTTCTGCACTGGCAGAGACAGCCCCCATACCAATGAAATTACATGTCCTTGAGCTGCTGAAGTAAGTAATAAATTTATGTTGTGCTACTTTGCATTTCTGTAATTAATTTTATCAAAACATCTTTTAATATTTTTCAAGTTTTAATCCTTAAACAACTCTAAATTTAGACATACACACAATACTTTCATTCTTCATATAGCAAAAGGCCAGTGAAAGCCAAATGAATTTGAAGTGATTTGCTTAAATGTCCTATGGAAAGGTTAGCGTTTCCTTTGGCCTCATAATGGAGAGGACTGAAATAACACGTGGGAAGAGACGGGTGAGCGGCAGTGCTCCTCTGGGGCTCAGTTTTCTCAGCTGCAGAGTGAAAGGGCTTGGACCATGTGGTCTGAAAAGTCCTTTTGTGGCTCTAAATACTATGGCTCTAAGCTCCTCGAGGACTGGGGCTGTGTCATAACTACCTTTGCATTCCCGGTGCTGAGTAGTGCCTTAATAAATGTTTGTTGAATTCCTGATTGGATTATTTTGTGTAATTTTGTCTTATCTCATTCCAGAGACTCACGACTGAGCGAGATACTCTCCAAAAAGATCACGAAGAACTAAAACGAAAATGTGATGGCATAAAATCCCGGAACAAAGTGTTATCCAATGAAATCAAAACACTTAAGAGCCAAATGGCGACCCTGCTTGAGAAAGGCAAACATGATGATGAGCTCATAGATGCTTTAATGGTACAACCTTCGGCAGCTGCGTGGCTGCCTTACAGACCCACACTCTTTCCAAAATGTGCCAAGGGCAAAAGAGCCCAGATGCTGGGAGGGAGGCCTCCCTACTGCTACCCTTCACCCAGAGGTGGCCATGGGACCTAAGGCAGAACTTGTAAGGGTTTTTGTCTGGGAGGTTACTACTTCTGGCAGGGTTGCATTAGATGCTCCTCTGGATCCCTTCTAGTTCAGAGCTTTGAAGATATATAGTGTTGTAGGGGAATATTTGTGATCTCAGAATCTTCATGTTTCTTAAGAAATAGATATCTTGGGGGCAGCCAGGTGGCACAGTGGATAAAGCACCAGCCCTGGATTCAGGAGGACCTGAGTTCAGATCTAACCTCAGACACGACACTTACTAGCTGTGTGACCCTGGGCAAGTCACTTAACTCCCATTACCCCGCCCCCCCCCCAAAAAAAAGAAATAGATATCTTGGAGAAGAGAAAGCTGAGTGAAGACTAGAATGATTGAGAATCACATCATGGAGTGAATAGGCCTTGAACTGACCTGAGAAGCTGGATAGAGTTTGAATAAGCAGAAGGGAGAGGGGAAGATATGCTAAGCAAGGGAAATAGCTTAAATAAAGGCACAGAGGAAGCAGGGAATGTCTAAGAATCATATGAAGGAAGAAGAAAAGTAATAAAAACTACTTGAAGGACCCTCAGGAAGCTACAATCTTCTACCTTACCCCTGGGAGAAGTGAAGCTTAGCAGAAGTCAATAAAGGGATTGTCATGAAGGAACTTCACTGTTGTTATTTTAGATATGCCCTTCTCTGATCCAGAAATTTAATTTTAAAAAAACCAAAAAATTAAAATTAAAAAAAATTAAAAAGGAATCCTGGAAAAGAGGAGATTTGGGGTTAGGGGTTAGAGGGCTTGTGGCTCTATTCTGGCATTTCCAAGGCTAGCATGTGGGGAGGGATCTAGATTTATTTTGTTTGGCTCCAGAGGATGGGACTAGCAGCAACATGGGGAAGATACAGAAAAGTCTATTTGGCTCAGGAAAAAGGAAAAATTTCCCAATGATGAGAACTGTCCAAAAGTGGGATGGGTTTCCTTGAAAGGTTGTGTGTTCCTTCCCCCTACCAATCTCTAAGCAGAGGTTAAAAGACCCCTCATCAGGGATGTATTCCTGCTTCAGGTACTCATTGGCTGAGATGTGTCTCAAGACCTCTTCCTACTGAGAGTCTGTAATTCTGGGGCCTTCAGAATCATGATCTCAGATGACTTTTTTTTTCAATTTCCTCAGAGCCAGCTAAAGCAGCTGCAAGACATCTTAAGTAAACTCAGCCACCAGGATGAAAGGGCCAAGGAGGCTCAGCAGAACTTGGGCCAACAGATGACCATGGAGGCTCAAAAAAACAGTTGTATCATAGCCCAGCTCCGGAGGATGGTGGCTGAACGAGAGGCTAAGGTCCAGGAGCTGGAAGAAGAAATCAGTCACCTCACTCTTCAGGTAAAAGCATAGTGTGAGCTTCCTCAGGCCACATCCTGAGGAGCTTTTTGCGTGTGATAATTCACTTTTGTAGTTTATTATTATTTCTGACAGTAATAGCAGCTACATGGTGCAAGTGCATGGAACTAGGAGCTGGGAGATTTGAGCTTTAGGTCTACCTTTGTCATCCGTGTGACTCTGTGGGGTAAACCACCTTTCCAACATTCTGCTTCCTTACAGTTTCCATAGGTTGTTTTGTCTGGAACCTCCATCTCAATTTTTTTTCAGAACACAATTGGTTAAGAACTCTAAGAAAGAAGCATTGGAGGCCATCAAGTGTAACTTGTCATTTTTTATCTTTTTTTTTTTTTTTTTTGGTGTGGGGCAATGAGGGTTAAGTGACTTGCCCAGGATCACACAGCTAGTAAGTGTCTGAGTCTGGATTTGAACTCAGGTCCTCCTGAATCCAAGGCCAGTGCTTTATCCACTACTCCACCTAGTTGCCCCCTTGTGTAACTTGTTTTATAGATGAGAACACTGAGGTCCACGGAGGTGGACTGTCTTGGCCAAGGTCACACAGGGAATTAGTAAGCCAGGTTTTGAACCCAGGTCCCTTGACCCCAGATGTGGTGCTCTCTTGGCATCTCTTGGCAAACCACAAAGAGAAGGTCATCTTAGAGACTTCCTGGCGGAGGCTTCATTCCTATTAATAAAGACATCATCCCGCTCTTGAGTATGAGTTGGAGATGTCTTCACTGAGAGCCCTTCTTAGAGAGGGTCTTGCCCTCCCAGATTGATTTTTTTGGGAAGTCAAACAAGGCCGTCGTTCTTGCCACAATTCTTACCTAGCCTTTGGGTATTGCCTCAGACAAACCTGGGAAAGACCTTAGCTTAAAAAAGGCCAACATCTCTCCTTGAATCCAGAGCCATCACTGGTTGTCCTGACTCATGTCTTGCCACTGGACTCTGAATGACTCTGAAGGAGAGAGTGTGCTTGATGACTTTGCACAGCCCTGCCCCACTTAAATCCGGTTCACTTGCAAGTCAAGGTATCACCCTCCTGATGTCATTGGTCCTCTTTGAGAATGAAGGACAGACAACAATCTTACAGAGCGCTTTAGATTCTTCTCCCCTGAATCTTCCTTTGTCGGAATTTCACCTTTTCCTTGTTACGTTGTTGTGTCATAGTAATTTGTGAACATGCTACAGTAGCCATGTTAAATTATTTTTATTTTTATACTACTTGTATTTCTAGCACTTAGCACAGTGCTTTGCAGTAGGGGGTGCTTTCATTTGTTGATTCATTCTAAGCTCTGTGTGATCCTCTTTCGTTTTTTTGTGTGTCCCAACCCCGCTTATCAGATCATAGGCATAGAGGGAAGCTTAATCATGGTCTGTTGAACTGAATGATAAAAATGCCCCCCAATAATGCATGCTCCCTAAATACCTGCTACAGGGGTGAGATGAGGAGCGAGTGATCCTGACTGTCCTCCTACATAAAAGGATTATTTCCCATACCATATGGCTGTTCAGGAAGCCAGACCCCCATGGCTATGCTACAGTGGACTGTTAGGGGTGATGTTGTGAGAGAAGAGGGTGGGTAGAGCTAGCCTGGGGTTCTGTGGCCTGTGGTTTTTCAGGTTTTTACTTTGCTCCTACTCAACTTCCTTCCTCATTCTCCCCTTCCTCGACCTATGGCAGAAGAGACTCAGGCACACACCAGTCAACAAGGAATTAATTTTTAAAATATTGACTGGGGGGCAGCTAGATGGCGCAGTGGTTAAAGCACCGGCCCTGGATTCAGGAGTACCTGAGTTCAAATCTGGCCTCAGACACTTGACACTTACTAGCTGTGTGACCGTGGGCAAGTCACTTAACCCCCATTGCCTAAAAAAAAAAAAAAAAAAAAAAAAAATATTGACTGAAAATATTGACTGAACAGCTATAATGCAGTAGTCACTGGCCCAGGCAATATAGGAGATAGAAATGAAAGGCGAGGTCTCTGCCTTCAAAGAGCATACAGTTCTTTTAAAAAATAAGTCTTTGTTGAAGTATTCTGTATTTTACTTCACCAGAGTTTTCTCTAGCACATCCCCTTCCCTTTCTCCCTCCCAGAAAGTCATCCCATATAAAAAAATGTCATTTTTTGTTTGTTTGGTTGGTTTTGCGGGGCAATGAAGGTTAAGGGACTTGCCCAGGGTCACACAGTGTCACGTGTCTAAGGTCAAATTTGAACTCAGGTCCTCCTGAATCCAATGCCGGTGCTTTATCCACTGCGCCACCTAGCTGCCCCCAACAAATGTCATTTTTTAAGACAAAAAAGAAAAAGAAAACAAAATCAGCACACTTGATCAACACACTGACAAAGTCTGAAAATATATGAAGGCTCAGGTTGGAGTTGTGTTCTCTTTCTTCATTTGAGTCCTTTTTGTTATATTCATTTTTGTTGTTTTTTGGGTGTGTTCTTTCCATTTACATTGTTGTAGTATTGTGGATTTTGTTTTATTTCTGCTTAGAGTACACATTTTTAAAATTATAAACATTTTTATTTAGAGTTTTGAGTTTCAAATTTTATCCCTCCTTCCCTCCCTCCCCTATCCCCTCCCTGAGGTGGTAAGCGATCATATGTAGGTTACACATGGAATACACATTTTTTTAAAAAGTATATAATTGGGGAAATAAGACAAATCTTTTTCAAAGATTTAGGATTTTATCAGTGTGGGTACACCCTCATTCCTAACCTTCCATCACAACTACCTGCTGAGCATCTCCACCTGAATATGCCATAGGCTTCTTAAACCCATGTCCAAAACAGAATTAATTCATACTCTCCCCTCCAAACTTGTCCCTTGCACAGCCTTCCTTGTTTCTGTTAAGGGTCCCACCAGTCTTCTGGTAACTCAGGTATACAGCCTCAGAGACATGTTCAATATTTGACCCTCCCTCCTCTCCCAAAGATGATCAATTAACAGGTATTGCTGCTTCAGTCTCCACAATCCTTTCATGCCTGTCCCCTTCTCTCCACTCATGGAACATTTCTGAAAGCTTAAGCACAAGTCTCATTCAGTGCCTCCCTTTTGCCTCTAGGCTGAGGTACAAACCCCTCAATTTGGCATTGAAAACCATGAACGATTTGGATCCAACTTCCTTTTCCAAACTAATTTCACACCACTCCCCTTCAGGCATTCTACATTCCAACCAAATGTGATCACCTGCACTTCCCATACTTTGGCATTCATCTCCCATCATCTTTGCAGAGGATGTCCCTCCTCACCTCCAGTCAAGGCTGGGTTCAAGTGCTACCACCATAGGTAGCCCTTCCTAATCATGCTGGTTAACAGTATGTGTTCTCTCTCCCTCTCTGTCTGTCTTTTTCTCTCTCTGTGTGTCTCTGTCTCTGTCTCTCTCCCCTCAGAGTATCTACTTTTCTGTTGATACATTATATCTCCCAATAGAATGCAAGCTGTTTGAAAACAAGGATTGTTGATTAGTCTTGTATTTGTTTCCCCCATGATACCTACACTATCTGGTTCATAGTTGTTATAAGGGAAGCACTTTGTGAGTTTCAGAGTTTTGTAGACATACCTGGAGAGATGGATGTTCATGGGAGTTTGGAAGTTTTCTCCAATGATGTAGACTCTAGCTCATTCACAGTGGACCATCTATCTGCCTCTATTCTTGGATCGCCATAGGAGAGTCTATCCAACCTGCTGAAGGCCATCCTCACCATTTCCTGAAATTCTAGGGTGTCATGGAGCCTCCTGGCTATTGTCCTCCCCCAGCACTGACCCTCGTCTCTGCATCTTCTCCTTGTGTACTGTCTGATACTGTCATTTATTCCTGTTCTTCTTCTGAGTTCCTCATTGGTTATATGGTAGAACATGCTTGTATCTACCACACACTTCTTGTCCTCTGCGTGATATTCAATCTTAATTTTTCAGAGGCATTTGTGTTCTATGCTTTGCAGCTGTGTTGGAACACCAGAAGAATGTTATCATCAAGGCAGCTGCTTTCATGGGGAGCATGAGTAAAGGGGTTTTGCAATTTCCCCAAGACCATCCAGCCTGCACCCTTCCTTCTTTTCATCTCTGGGCCCAACTCCTCATCCACCTGTATTGTCTTATGCAAATATATAGCCCAATGGGCCAGCTCTCTAGGATCTCCATCCGAATGGCAATAAACATTCTCAATTTCATTTCATCTCACCTCACCGCCCCCCATAACTCTCAGTCTTTCCCCCTGAGATTGCCTTCCATCCACCCTATCTCTTGTGCATACATGGCTTTCTACAGGTTGTCTTTCACATTATACAGGAAGCTTGGTGGGGACAGGGGCTGTCTTCTGCCTTTTTTGGTATTCCCAGTGCTTAGCACATAGTAGGTACTTAATAAATATTTGTGGATGGCTAGGTACAATTTACAAAGCATTTTTTTGGTAACCACACTATCATAGGTAGCATAAGTATTATCACCCCAATTTTAAAGACACGGAAACTGAGGCTTGGGAAATCAAACCACTTGCCCAAGTCCATATAACAAGTGTCAGTCCAGGGTTCTAAACCAGGTCACCTAATTCCCAAATCCAGTGTTCTTTGTATTTTTTTGTTTTTCGTTGTTGTTGAATCAGACCTGTGATTTCAGGGGCATAGGGAACTCCTAATGAGGAAGTGAGAGCAGCTAGATGATGCAATGGTTGGAGCACCAGGCCTGGAATCAGGAAGACCTGAGTTCAAATCCAGCCTCAGACACATATTAGTTGTGTGACTCTGGGTATGTCACTTCATCCTATTTGCCTCAGTTTCCTCATCTGTAAAATGAGCCTGAGAAGGAAATGGCAAACCACTCCAGTATCTTTGCCAAGAAACCCCCACATGAGGTCACAAAGAGTCCTGTACAACTGAAAACAAATAGACAAAAAAAAAAAAACCAACCATGAGAAAGTGCCCTCCAGCAATGCAGATTCACAGCTGCTGCCTTGGAAAGGCTTTCAGTGAGAAGTGCAGTGAATTTCCCAGTCACTTAGTCAGGATGTGTCAGAAGCAGGAGGACTTGAACCCAGTTTTAACTGATTCTGAAGCCAACTCTCTAGCCACTAAGTCATACTATCTCTGTTCTTTCTACTATGTTAGGAACATTAGATAATCTTAACATGGAAAAGGAAGGTTGAGGGCATGTGTCAACCTATTCAGTGCAAGCAAGTTTCATTGTTCTTTTATTAATGTCTATTGTGATCTTTACCATTTGTCTTCCCATCCTCAGTTCTCTTGGCCCCCTATCAAGAGGAGAAAGGAAGGATTCTAGAGAAGGTTGGGCTGGGCAACTGTGGCCGACTGGCTCCAAGCTGCCGCCACCGCTCCCTGCTGTGGAGGCCTCTCCTGTGCCGTCCTGGAAGGCTGACCACTTGGGCACATCAGCATACTTATTTAATTTGTAACAGACGCATCCTCTGCCTTTCAAGCTTAGGAGAGGGGAAGGACAGGGCCAGGACTAGGGGACATAGCGTGGAATCAATATACAGCACTCCTCTCTAAAAAGGATCATAATTTCCAGATCAGTAAAAGGCTGAACTAAAGCGCTAGGCACAGTGCCCTGCAAGTTTATAAGCCCCAGCTGACTCAGTCCGATATGGTAATTTTCTGAGGGTCCAAGGATTTAAAGTGAATGTCTCAAAGTAGAAACTGCACATCTGTTTTGGGAGTTTTCTGTGTCTAACACTGTTATGCCATCTGATTTACTGGCATGAAGGGAAGCATTATTAGATATCATTATTATGCAAGAGGCATTTCATGAAGCCAAACTCACTTTGCTCTCCTGCTGAAAGGAATCTTATTAATTTATTTATGACTTTTTTGATGTGTATGTTAAATTTAGCGAAATAATAACACAAATGTCCTATTTGCTTCCACGACCCCTTCTGAGCTCTTCTATGCATTTTCTTTTTGTTTTTTTTTGTCAGCTTATTAGCATAAGTATAAATCACATAGCTGCAGTCACTGTGCATATTGTTCATTCTGATTTCTTTGCTTTGTATGTTTTAAGTCATCCCATATTTCTTTGTATTTTTCATATTTGTCATTATGGTGCAATAATGGTCCATTACTTTGGGGGTGGGGGTGGGAAAACTTTTCGATTTAAAGCTGACATGTCAGTTGGTGCTATTGCCTGCATGACCTTTGGCTAAGCCCACTTAAACTTTCAGAGCCTTAGTTTCCTACTCTAGGAGGGGAAAATGAGGTTGTAGTAGATAATCTTTAAAACCTTTTCCATCTCTAAATGATATAATTCATTCAGCCACCCTTCTCCAAGTGTTTTATGTATGGGTTGTTTACAGGGTTATTTATTTACTTTTTTTGCCATTACAAATAAAGCCACAGATGAACATTTTTGTAGAACAAGATCTTTTCTTCCCCTCCTCCTTTTAATTATATCTTTGTAGAGGGATCACAGGAGCCTTCTTTCAGACATCTGCAAGGTTTATAATGAATGCTCCAATTCATTTCTGTGCTTCTGAACATTTCTTTTCCAAAGCGTTGTCAAATCATGCTGGTGTTCACTTTCTTACAGCATCATCTTCAGAACAAAGATCGAAGTGAGGACTCCAACTTAATGGATGGCAGTTCACTGTCTTCCAAGTTTATCGAGGAGCCAAACTTTAACCTACTCAAACCGCCTGCATCAGCCGGAGATCACATTGGGAGGGTCGGAGCTTCTCGGTAAGAGGCATGCAATTGAGATATTTGCAATGAATATCAATTATTCAGAAGGATATTGTTTCCTGCCAGCCATCCAAAACCACAAATGCCATTTTAAGATGACTGCGGCATTTCTTATACAATATATGGCTACTCCTTATTACATTATCTCTGCATCTGTAGGAAGAACCCATTTAAACACAGACATTATTACATTAGGAATGTGTCTATTACAGTTCACTTTAATAATAGCTGCACAGTTGACTTTTAAGTGCCTCTGCTTCTAAGAATTTGAAACAGGGAATCCATTTAATTATTATCCACGTTCTTGTTGTGCCTCTGCTCACTTCTTCCTAAGGTGAATGTCCATGGCATGGTGGTGCCTTAGGGTTCTCAGAGGTTATGGCAGCAGAGTACAGCTTTGTCAGGTCCCACCTAGGATTTGAATAGGTCCCAACAGCGAATTGTACCAGCCTAGCAAAGTGCAGGGAGACTTGTCACTTAGAGGGTTGGTCAGAAGGTGTTGTTTTCTTTCTTTTTCCTCCTTTCTTCCTTTCTTTCTTTCTTTCTTTCTTTCTTTCTTTCTTTCTTTCTTTCTTTCTTTCTTTCTTTCTTTCTTTCTTTCTTTCTTTCTTTCTTTCTTTCCTTCCTTCCTTCCTTCCTTCCTTCCTTCCTTCCTTCCTTCCTTCCTTCCTTCCTTCCTTCCTTCCTTCCTTCCTTCCTTCCTTCCTTCCTTCCTTCCTTCCTTCCTTCCTTCCTTCCTTCCTTCCTTCCTTCCTTCCTTCCTTCCTTCTTTCTTTCTTTCTTTCTTTCTTTCTTTCTTTCTTTCTTTCTTTCTTTCTTTCTTTCTTTCTTTCTTTGTAGGCATTAGAGGTGTTGGTGCATTTCCACTAGGAAATGATGGATCCTTGAAGTAAAGAAATGATATTGTTGCCATTAGGGTTGCATCTAGTTTTGAGTAATCAGGAGGTCTGAAATAATGCCTCACAGGAGTATGAAATCCTGACTACCTGTTGTTAGTGCTCTTGGGGTGATGCTTTGGGTATGGGTACAGAAATGCTGAGAGAGGTCCACCAAGAGCCAAGAAGTTGGTTTGCACCCCATGGAAAAAGACTTGTCACTGTGGCTCCCTTGGATTTCTGCTCAGCCAGTTTCTGGCTGGGCTAGTGTTCAGTTGTTCTGAGAGACCTTTCTTATTTCATGCAGAACGGTGAGCAGCCTGGGGCACACTCTGGTGGAATCTTCAATCACTCAGCCCTCCCTCCCAAGCCCTAATGTGTCACCTCGAAGGTAGGTCCTCATAATGACTACAGTTCTCTCCATTAACCTGCTACTTTATGGCTTCTCAACCACATTCTCATCCATCATCTCAAAAGCCCCAGTGAGACAGTGACAGGGATTATGGATCCCCATTTTAACCTGAGGAAACTGAGGTGCAGAGAGGCTAAAGTGGCTGAAAAGGGATTTAAAGTAAGGTCCTCCCCTCCACTTTATTTTTATTTATTTATTTTGTGTGTGTGTGTGTGTGTGTGTGAGGCAATTGGGGTTAAGTGACTTGCCCAGAGTCACACAGCTAGTAAGTGTCTAAGGCTGGATTTGAACTCAGGTCCTCCTGACTCCAGGGCTGGTGCTCTATCCACTGCACCACCTAGCTGCCCCCTCCACTTTATTAAAAAAAATTTTTTTTTTAAACGGGGCAATGAGGGTTAAATGACTTGCCCAGGGTCACACAGCTAGTAAGTGTCAAGTGTCTGAGGTCAAATTTGAACTCAGGTCCTCTTAAATCCAGGGCTGGTGCTTTATCCACTGCAGCACCACCTAGCTGCCCCCTCCACTTTAAGAGTTGGCATTTCATCAGTGCTCTGAGGTGTACTTAGTAAACCTTGCATCAGCCCTATGGAGTAGGGGACGCCGGTGTTTCTGTCCTCATTTTACAGATGAGGACACGGAGACTGAGACAGCTGAAATCACTTCCCTAAGATCACAGAGCGAATAAATGGGAGAGCCATCTTTGGACCACAGTCTCCTGACTTTGATTCCAGGGCGCTTGTCTCTGTCCCACTCTGCTGAAAGAGGAGAATTCCCTGAATCTACCTCAGGGGCTGTACCACTTCCTGCCAAACAAAGCTCCTAATGCCCGTGCTAAGTTGTTCACTCATGGGGGACTTTCATGTCATATTGATGAATGTTTCCAAACCACTGAGCCACCTTGTCTGTTTGGCCTTGTCTTTTGTGGTAACACTGAATTTTAGATTTAAACCACTCCCTCGGCTGATAAATGTTTTCCAGCCCGAATATTATAAGTGATGTCATAAGCAGTCTTTTCCATTTGTTATATTCATTGTCAAATGCATACTTCATACATTTGCCTTCTTAATTGGCGTGGTACGGAGCCCATAGAGAATTACAAAATGCTAGGATTTTGAGAAGATCTAGCCCAACCCCCTCATTTAACAGATGAGAAGGTGGGTGCCAGTAGCATGGAGGATGTCCTGGGTAAAGTCAAAATACAAACAGGATGACCCATTTATAGCGAGGTTCTCCAAATGCTGTTATTCACAGGTGAGATTATGCTCATCGCTTTTGAGACCTCTATTGCCACCAAGTCACTTCAGGGAAATTCGCTGCCATGAGAAAGAGGCCATTTAACCATTTGCAATGGAAAACAAAATGGATAAAACCATATTGCACAGATTTGGAGGATGGGTACACTTCAGGCTCGTCCATGACGTCTAACTAGGACAGACCCTGCAGATAGACAGAGAGGTGAGCCTGGAGTTGAGTGGCAGGAGATTGGACTGGACTGTATTAAGAAAACTGCAATGGGGGCAGCTAGGTGGTGCAGTGGATAGAGCACCGGCCCTGGAGTCAGGAGGACCTGAGTTCAAATCCAGCCTCAGACACTTAACACTTACTAGCTGTGTGATCCTGGGCAAGTCACTTAACCCCAATTGCCTCACCAAAAAAAAAAAACACACAAAAAAACTGCTAGGGCTTTCAATGATCCCAAACCGCAAAGGTCCAACTCTGTAGCACCAGTCTTCTCTTGGTGACCCTGGGTGTCTGTGAATCATGGAACACTGTGATGGCAGAAGAATAAAAATTACAGATATCCTAAATGGCCATGAAAAGTTAGGACAAGGGGCATATTGCTAGTGATGACCCGTGTGTAAAAGGCTTCATCAAGAACATGTTAAGACCAGAAAAAGGGATGGTTCAGCCACAGTGTCAATGAGAGACAACAGATAGCCCAAGTTGTACATTTCTGTCCCTGAAATATTAAAAGAACCAGGGAAAAGCTTCTAACATTTTGGTAAAGCTATGAAGGATTGACATAAAAACACAGATGGGGATTATACAGGATAGGAAGGCATTGAGGCGCTGGGGTTGCCATGAGGTGAGGAAGTACCCACTCAGATGAGATAATGGACCCATTCAAGAACCAAAATGTGGACCTCGGTGCCCCTCCTCCTGATTGGCTTCATGCCTGGGCTCAGCTGGAGCTGGAGCTCCAAGGTTTGATTGGAGAGGTTACTTAGCAGAGATCCTCACAAAGGCAACTCCTTTCTATACTCTGGTGAGGTCTGATGAATTTTAGTCCTGGCTCTGACACTAATTTGCTATATGGCCTTAGACAAAGTGCCCGAGACCTCAGGTTCCTCATCTGTAAGATAACATCATAGGACTCAGAGCTGGACAGGGCTATTTTTTTTTTTTTTAGTGAGGCAATTGGGGTTAAGTGACTTGCCCAGGGTCACACAGCTAGTAAGTGTCAAGTATCTGAGGCTGGATTTGAACTCAGGTCCTCCTGAATCCAAGGCCAGTGCTTTATCCACTGTGCCACCTAGCTGCCCCCCGGACAGGGCTATTTTTCAGGTCATCTTGTGCAACCCCCTCATTGTAGAGATGAGTAGGGAACATGGTGTAGAGCAAGAATACTGTTCCCAGACTCAGGTGATCTGGGTTCCATCCCTGGTTCTTCTGCTACTTTGTAGTGTGACTTTAGGCAAGTACTGCCATTTTCTGTTTTGTACTAAAAAATAAATGAAGGGGTTGGACTAAGCCTCCCTTCAACTCTAAAAGTCCATGACTGAGGTAAGGGGGAAAGCAAAGCCAAACTGAGTCCTATGAAGGAGAAATGACTTGCCCAAGATGGTAAAGATAATAAATAAGCAAAGCCAGCATGTTTGAGGAATGAAGAGGGATTAACTAGAAGCACCTGAGAGGCAGGCTTTGTTACCATCTTTAGAGTAAGTGAATCATAACTGGAGGTCTTCAGACAGAGACCATTTGTTAGGCTTGTTGTGGAGAGCATGGATTAGACTAGTTGGCCTCAGAGGTCCCTCAAGAATCTGTGACTCTTCATCTGGCGCCTACACATGGAGCAGGCTGAAGTCCCTCGTCTCCACCTCTGTCTGTAGTCCTGAGGCTTTGTTAGGGTGACCTTACAACAGCTGAGTCTCCCCTTAAGTGACCACAAGTGTTTTCCAGCCCCAAGATTCTGTGATCCTTACGCTTTTTGTAGGCCTTCAGAGATGGACTCTACAGAATTGAAACGGAGTCAGGCACAGATAATGGAGTTCAAGACCCTTTTACAGTCTGCTGAGGTGGAAAGGGACCGGCTCTCAGAGTTTGTTGCTGTCCTGCAGAAAAGGTAAGGTTCTGGGATGTTTTTTTTCCTGGTCTTGGCCATGTTGCTGCCGCTGTCATCAGCCCCACTGGCTTCTAGAACAGGGGCATTCCTCTCTGTTATCAGTCTGTTCAGCTCACTGACCTGGTGGCTTTCATAGCTTCCTTTGCTTCAGCTGGAATAATATAATATAGCTCCCTGGAGTTATATATAATATAACTCACTGGAGTTATATGTAATATAATATAGCTCACTGGAAAGTCTCTGTCCTTTGCTCCCTGGGCTTATTTTATAGTTGAGATAATAATTGTAACATTCATTCCTTCATTCATTCATCCAACATTTATTAAGCAGCTGTTGTGTGCAGACAATTGTGGTAAGTGCTAGGGGAGGCACAAAAGGGGTTAAAAGTAACAAAATTTGGCAGATCATCTGCTCTACTTAGAGTCAAGAAGATGAGGTTCACTTCCCGGCTCTGAAACTTGGTAACTGCACATATGTGGGCAAGTCATTTATGTTTTTTGGCACTGAAGGTGAAAGAAAAAGCAGTTCCCCCCACTGCACCCCCTTCATCTAAGACAAAGGCCTTGAAGAACAAGAAGGCAGTGTCAAAGGGTATACAAAGCCACAAAAAGATGATCTCAATGTCCCACACCTTCTGGAAATCCAAGGCCATTTGGCTTTGAGGATAGTCCAAATACCCTTGAGAAAGAGTCCCTATGAGAAACAGGTTTGGACATCACTCTGCTGTTATTGGGCTTCCCTTGACCACTGAGTTTGCTGGGATAAGGACAAGACCACCCTGTTATTCATTATAGATGTGAAGGCCAACAAACATCAGATTAAGCAGGCAGTAAAGAAACTGTATATCAACATAGTTAAGGCCAATACACTGATCCAACCTGATGGAGAGAAGGCCTGTGTCCAACTTGCCCCAGATTATGATGTTTTGAATGTTGCCAGCAAAAATGGTATCCTTGGGGCAGCTAGGTGGCACAGTGGATAGAGTACTGGCATTCAGGAGGACCTGAGTTCAAATACAGCCTCAGACATTTGACATTTACTAGCTGTGTGACTCTGGACAAGTCACTCCAATTGCCTCACCAAAAAAAAAAAGAAAAACCGGTATCCTCTAAACTACATCTAACTAGCCTGATCACCGACAATAAAATATTTTCCAAAAAAAAAAAGAAAGAAAGAAAAGAAAATAGATATTTCCCATGCCTAGAACATGCTCCCTTCTTATTTCTAACCATTGAAATCCTTTCCTTTGCTTCAAGGTCCAGCCCAGGGGCCACCTCCTCCCTCATATTTCCCCCTAAAAGTGGCCTGCTTCTCCCCTCCAGACTTTCTTAGAGCATTTTGACTGATTTGCACATCAGCAAACATTTGTTAAGTGCCCCCATTGTTCAAGGTCCTATGCCCTTGTCACATTTTACCTTGTATCATACTTATTGGTGGACATCTTATATCCCTATTAGTGTATTATATTTCTCGATGACAGGTATTGGGGGTCCTACACATCTATAAGTGCTTAAATGTTTCTTGAACTATACCCTGTGTTAGGAATTTGAGGGTGTGAAAGGAAGCAGAGAGATTGCAGAAGATAACCCAGTCTCTAACTATAAAGAGCACATAATCTAGTTGGAGAGAAAGAATACACACAAATAAAACAATTAGAGAAGAAGACAGCACGTAATAAAATCCTAAATAGTATTATGGGAGCAATTAAGGAACAATGCCATGTATAATAAATTGATCATTAGTTAGTGCAGACACAAATGCACCAGGAATTGGAGAAGAAAGGGAGAGATTAGTGTGGGCTTGAAGAAGGTGACAGGGACAAAAGTTCTATTTCCTGTGATTGGTTTCTTTTAGCAGTTGGAAGGCTACCTATCATTGTAGTGACCTTGTGCAAACCTCAAAAGTCAGTCTACATAGAACACTTTTGGAAATTACATGTTGAACTTAAGAAATATTTAAAAAGCAAAGAAAGCTGCACATAATAGAGGTTCGAAGTTTCAAGTAAAACCCTTTCTATTCTACTACTATGGAAATGCTCATTTTATTTGGAATTTGTTAAGTTTGGAATAAAAAAATTAAATTTTTTTTTTTTAGTGAGGCAATTGGGGTCAAGTGACTTGCCTAGGGTCACACAGCTAGTAAGTGTTAAGTGTCTGAGGCCATATTTGAACCCAGGTACTCCTGACTCCAGGGTCGGTGCTCTATCCACTGTGCCATCTAGCTGCCCCCAAAATTAATTTTTTAAAAAGAGAGTCTGCTTTCCATGCATTAAGTGTTTAATAATGAGTGGCAGTCTCTGTCTGGGGTTGAGGAAGCAGGGTCTCATTTTGAAGTAGAACAAGCAAGGGGAAAAGATCCTGGTTAAATTCAGACTGGGTTGGCTTCAGAGCACCAAGATACAAGTGTAAAAATGGATGGGAGGACTGGTTTCTGAAGCAGTCATCCATACCAGATTAGGAAATCAAAAGACATGGAGTACCGTAGAGTTGACTAAGCAAATTTGGTGATGCCATCCTAACTGCTCTGAATTTTTCACTGGCTCCCTGCTGCTCCCTATCAAGTAAAGCTCAGATTCTTCAGTCTGTCCTTCAAAGTCCTGCACAATCTAGAACCATCTTGTCTTTGCAGCCTTTTCTCCTCTGTTCCCCTTTATATACTCTGCCCTCCTCAAGCTGGACCACTCTCTGCCTCCTGATCACTCTTCTTCTCTCCCTTTCCTCTTTGCATCTTGATTACTTTTCTCTCCCTTTCCTCTGGGTTTGCTTATACTGCACAGTCCCTATGCCTGAGACATCCTCTCTCTTCTCTTCAACTATTGAGTTTTTACAACCCAGCTTGAAGGCCACTTCATTCTGGAAGCTTTCCTTGTTTCCCTCTATATCTCATCCCTCACTTTATTTGCATCTCTTTTTTTTTGTTTTGTTTTTTGGTGAGACAATTGGGGTTAAATGACTTGCCCAAGGTCACACAGCTAGTAAGTGTTAAGTGTCTGAGGCCGGATTTGAACTCAGGTCCTCCTTACTCCAGGGCCGGTGCTCTATCCACTGAGCCACCTAGCTGCCCCTATTTGCATCTCTTAAAAAAGGACAGGCTAGCTGCATCTTTTGTTCTTGTATCACTGTGATTTCTAGATATGCCTTACCACCAATACCTACGAACTAAACCCTCCCTAGAAACAAAGCAGAAGAGTTAAGCAAAAACAATTAATGGATTGATTATGCCTCACAATGTAGTATTTGTTTAACATGAAGGAAACCTCTGCTGGACCCAAGAGATTGGAATATTTATTAGGCTACACTATTCTGGATCTAAGCATATGGTCCTGGGGGAGCCTGGCCTTTAATGAAAGTGGAGAGAGGTTCCCTTTTTCACACTCTTTGGCTTATTAAATTTCCACCCCAGGGTCCCAGGGACAGTTATTTGAAGTTTAAATCTGTGGCTTGTACCTAGGTCTCTCCAAACAGGGAGTAAAAAGGGCACTAATATACAATATGAATCAGGTATGGGACAGGTATTTTATTCCTATACACAAAAATAATACTAAGTGTAAAAGACTCATAGTACCCATTAACAGGATTACTTCATATAGAACTCAGTAACTTGTAACTATTAATAAGCTAATATTCAATCTTCATTAGAGCGTAAAGCCATTGGCAAGACTGACTAGGTATTTTATATCTCACCTCAGCTCCATACCATCTCTCTCAAAGTGTCCTTATATTCTTTTTTTTTTTTTTGTGGGGCAATGGGGGTTAAGTGACTTGCCCAGGGTCACACAGCTAGTAAGTGTCAAGTGTCTAAGTCCGGATTTGAACTCAGGTACTCCTGAATCCAGGGCCAGTGCTCTATCCACTGCACCACCTAGCTGCCCCTAAAGTGTCCTTATATTCTGACAAGCCAGGCCAGGGTTTTGGTCTCTTCCTCTTATCAGTGGTCATCTCCTCCAATGAAGTAACTTCCCTTGCCTCCTGCTGTCTTTATTCAGTGAACCTCTCAAACTTACAAAGTTGCATCTGAGCCTGGACATGCCTAGTTTGAGGTTCATACTTGGTCATCTGCTTAAGAGGGGCAACATAAAGCAGAAAAGTCAGCCAGGGCACATAGACAGGGTCACCTTATCACACTGACTCTATCTGCCACAAGAACTAGTTGCCCAGATGCTGGAGGTCGTGTGTGTGTGTGTGTGTGTGTGTGTGTGTGTGTGTGTGTGTATTGAGTGAGCTCACCTTCAGTCCCTCCCCTAGAGAGAGCAATCAGAAACTATCTGTTCTTTTGTTTTGTTTTTTTGTTTTTGCAGGGCAATGAGGGTTAAGTGACTTGCCCAGGGTCACACAGCTAGTTAAGTGTCTGAGGCTGGATTTGAATTCAGGTCCTCCTGAATGCAAGGCTAGTGCTTTATCCACTTTGCCACCTAGCTGCCCCCACTATCTGTTCTTTTAACTAACAAACACCCTACCACTGTCAAGAGGTTTTTCTGCATCTTCCCAAAGTTACAGGAGACTTTCATGACCAGGTTTCCACATGACTGGAAACATCCAGGAAGTTTGTCAGTGAATCTGCCCCATCACACAACCCAAGGGTACACATGCAGTAGGCATGGCATTCATCAATGTCTATGGAATTCAGTTGCTTCCCTTGATTTTAAATCCTTGTCCCTGCCTAGTAAAGTGAAGCCATCAGGAGGGTGGTGATAACAAAGACTGGGGTTTATCATAAGACGAAAACCATAGACTGGGAGTGTTTAAATTAAATCAGAATGGAGAGAGGAGTCTGTTTAGCATAATCAGAATTATGAAGAGCATAACAAGAACTGGTTAGTCCCCTCTTTTCCACTGTCCCGTAATAAAAGAGTCAGAGGGCTGCTCAGTGAAATTAAAAGGCATTGAATTTAGAACTAATGAAACGAAGTGCTCCTTGATGCAACAGAAAGTCGAACTGTGGAGATTCACTGCCAGCAAGAGGTTATGAAGTTAAATGCTATGCTGGGACTTAAGAAAGGAGTATATAATTTTATGACCATGAATAGCATTTTCAGCCGTCCCAGCTACAGCAGCGATAAGGGTAATCGTAGCTAATGCTTCAGGGAAGGCCTGTGATCTCCTGCCAGGATAAAAAAGGAGCCTTCCTCTAAAAGTAGGATCAGGCAATTGGCTTTAGTGCATTAGAAGCTATTTTCTCTAGAAAATTGGCTGTTGGTAGTCACCGCCGGGCATAGGATATTGGACTAAATATATTCTCTGCTAGCCCTTGGGTTTCTACCTCAGCCTTTGTGACTAATTGTGTGAAAGTGGCATGAGGTTATAGGAAAGTGAATGAAGGCAGCTACTTACTGTACATTCTCCAGGAGTCAGCCTCCTGCCCTCCCCCCAACTCCCAAGGCACCTATTAACAGCATCCATCCTGCTCTTGTTCTTCACTCCATCTCACCCCTGCCCCTCTGAAATGATTCCAATCACATCCACATTCCTACTGTTTGGAACAATGGTGACTGGAGACAAAAAGGAAGCACACATCTCGACTGTGGCCATCATTACAAACCCCTCTCCAGGCCTGTTTCTTTGTCCTCAACACAAGGGGGTTGGATAAGATGAGCTGTAAAGTTTGAGGTGAAAAATTATTGCTATTCTTTGTTTTTACATCACCTCCATTTCCCACTACATCCCCCATACCCTTCCCAGGGAGAAGTCCCTAACTAACATCCATGGAGTCCAGTGTCACATACACTGGTCCACACACATAGTCCCTCATACCTCTGCAAAGAAAGAAACGAGAAACGTTCTCCTATATCTCCTTTGGGCCAGTCTCAGTCATTTTCTTCCCTCCTCCCTCCCCAAGACAGCAAGCAATCTGATATAGGTTATATATGTACAATCATATTAAACATATTTCTGCATTAGTCATGCTGTGCCAGAAGAATCAGAGCAAAAAGGAAAAACCTCAAAAAACAAAAACAAAACAAAGATAGATAGTATGGTTCACTCCGCATCTAGATTCTATCATTTCTTATAAAGTAGTAACATTCCATTCCTCAGAGGGGAAACTAAGACCAAGAGAGGAAGGTCACATAGCAGAAATTGGGTTTGAGTCTAAACCTTCTGACTTCAGGTCCTATACTGTCTCCACAATATTACACTGTACACTGCCTATATTTCTTTTGTCTTTACAACACTGTCACTTGGAAAAAAGACCTTCCAAATGGTATAACCATTCCAGAAAACAATTTGGAATTATGCCTAAAGTCGCTAAACTGTGCATACCCTTTGATGCAGTGATACCACTACTAGGCTTATACCCCAAAATAATGAAAGACAGAGGGAAGGAACCTATTATATGCAAAAATATTTATAATGGCACTTTTGTTATAGCAAAGAACTGGAAACGAAATGAGTGCTCATTAACTGGGAAATTAATGGAATATTATTGCAAAGTAAGAAATTATAAAAAATATAGATTCAAAGAAATCTGAGAAGACTTGTATGAACTGATGCATAGTGATGTGAATAGAACCAGGAAAGCAATTTATGAATTGGCTACAGTGTTGTAAAAGACAACTTTGAAAGACTTACTAACTTTGGTCAATGTAATGACCAGAACAGAAAGAAAAGAGAATGATGAAGAATGCTTCTTACCTCTTGGTTAATTTGCTTGCATAATTCCAAATTGATATCCAAAACTGTTAACTAATTCATAGATTCAGGAACAGTGCCCACAGTCTTTCCAACATCAAATTGTCCCTGGGTTTCCATAACACCACTATCTTCATCAATTTATAAGTGAGATTAAAACCTCGGTTTTTAAAATATGCATTTCTCTTAGTGATTTGGGGGGCATATTGTCAAGTGGTTTCTTATACTTTATAATTCTTCTTTCAAAAACTGGGTTTCCCCTCTATATTTTGGCCTAACTGTGATTGTTTGTTCCTATATTTATATACTAAGGAGTTTCTCTTGGCATTACATAATTGTATCCATTTTCTACATATCTTGAATACCATACTTTTTTAAATTTAAATTTTATTTTTATTTTCAGTTCCACATTCTATTCTGCCCTTTGTTCCTTCCCCACCCAGTGAGAAAGCAAGAAATACTATATCCATTACACATAAACAGTCATGCAAAATGATTCCAGAATTTTATTGGTGATATTTGATAGTTTTTTTTCCTATCCTACAACTTCTTTATTTATTCTATCTTCATTGATTTTACTTGTGCAAAAGTGTTAAAAATTTATGGAACTGAAATTGTCTATTTTGTCTTCTGCGATCTCCTTTGTCCCATGATTGGTTATGGATTCTTGCATTGGCCATAGATGTAGCTGTTCTTTTTTTTTTTTTTTTTTTTTTGCGATGTTACCTTTTATGAACTACAGTGTGGTATCTACTTCAAGCTTAGCTTGGTTTATGGTGTAAGGTGGTCAAGTTACCTAAAACTCTTAGGCCTCGGTTTACTTATCTGTAAAATTAAAGGATTGGACTAGATGGTCTCTGTGGTCCTTTCCAGCTCTAGATCTATGAGTCTGTGTTGGTCTCAACTTAATTTCTGGTAAACTGATTTCCAGTTTTTCCAGCATTTCTTGTTGAAAAGGGAGCCCTGCTCCCAAAAATTTATGTTCTTGGTCTTATTAAAATTGGATTGCTGTTTTATCCTACTTATTGCTTTTTCTTTTTCTCCTCCTTCTTCTCCTCCTTCTCTTCCTTTTCTTCCTCTTCCTCTTCTTCCTCCTTTTTCTCCTCCTCTTCTTCCTCCTCCTCCTTCTTTTGGCTTATATGGGCTGTTCCACTAATATACTCTCCTATTTTTTGACCAATACAAAATTATTTTGAATGACTACTGATTTATAATAGTTTCAGGTTTGGTGATGCTTCACCACATTAATTTTTACTTTTTTTTTTCTTTTTTTTTTTAGTGAGGCAATTGGGGTTAAGTGACTTGCCCAGGGTCACACAGCTAGTAAGTGTTAAGTGTCTGAAGCTGGATTTGAACTCAGGTACTCCTGAATCCAGGGCCAGTGCTCTATCCACTGTGCCACCTAGCTGCCCCCTTTACTTATTTTTTATTATCTCCCTTAAGATTGTGGATCTCTTTTTCTTCTGGATGAAGTTATTGTCTTGTCTAGTTCAATAAAATATTACCTTGGTAATTTGAGTGATGTTACTAAATTTATAAATTAGTTTAGGTAGTATTGTTATTTTTAAAATATTGAACTAACAGAAAGTACATAACACACAGTAGTAAATGACCATAGTAAACTATATGTTTGATAAATACAAAGATCCAAGCTTTTGGGAAACAAATTCAGCATTTGACAAAAAATCCTGGGAAAACTGGGAAAGCAATTTGGCAGAAACTGTATTGACCCACCTCTCACACACCATGTACCAAGATAAGATCGAAATGGGCACATAGTTTAGAAAAAAAGAGTCATATCATAAGCAAATTATAGGGGCATGGAATACTTTACCTGTTAGATCTATGGATAAGGAAGAATTTACGACCAAACAAGAGATAGGGAGCATTATGGGATATAAAATGGATAAATTTGATTACATTAAATTAAAAAGGTTTCACACCAACAAAATCAATGCAGCCAATATTAGAAGGAAAACAGGAAATTGAGGGGAAATTTTTATATCAAGTTTCTCTGATAAAGGCCTCAATTCTCAAATATATAGAGAACAGAGTCAACTTTTTAAGAATATGAGTTATTCTTCAATTGATAACTGGTCAAACAGGCAGTTTTAGACAAAGAAACCAAAACGATATATAGCCTTATGAAAAATGCTCTAAATCATTATTTTTGTTGTTATTCAGTCATTATCAGTTGTGTCTGTTTCTTTGTGACCCCATTTGGGGTTTTCTTGGCAAAGATAATGTGGTGGTTTGCCATTTCCTTCTGTATCTCAAATTGAGGCAAATAGGGTTAAATAACTTGCCCGGGGTCACATAACTAGTAGTGTCTGAGGCCAGGTTTGAACTCATGAAGATGATTCTCCCTGACTCCAGACCAGGAACTCTATCTACTGTACCACCCAACACTATTGATTAGAAAAATGCAAATTAAAAGAACTCTAGGGTACCACCTAATACCTATTAGATTGACTAATATGAAAGAAAATGAAAATGACATATGTTGGAGGGGATATGGGACAATTGGGACACTAATGCACTCTTGGTGGTGTTGTGAACTGATCCAACCATTCTGGAGAACAATTTGGAACAATATCCAAAGGACTATAAAATTCTGCATACCGTTTGATCCAGCAATATCACTACTAGGTCTATATCTCAAAGAGATCAAAGAAATAGGAAAAGATCCCATAGTTATAAAAATATTTATAGCAACTTTTTTTTGTGGTGGCGAAGAATTGGAAATTGAAGGGATGCTCATCAGTTGGGGAATGGCTGAACAAGTCTTGATATATTATTGTGATGGAATACTATTGTGCTATAAGAAATGACAAAGCAGGATGGTTTCAGAAAAACCTGGTAAGACTTATGTGAACTGATGCAAAATGAAATGAGCAGAGCCAGGAGATCATTGTACACAGTAGCAGCAATATTAAATGATGATCATTTGTGAATGACTTAGCTGTTCTAATCTGCCTCCAAAGAAAGAACTGATGAAATCTGAATGCAGATTGAACCATACTTTTTTTTAACTTGGCTTTTCTTGTTTTTCAGGTGTTTTTTTGGTCTGTTTTCTCTTTCGCAACATAGCTAATATAAAATTTTAAAATATTTTGCATGACTACAGTGCATAACCTTCTCTTTTTTCTTTTCTTATTTTTATAACAAGGGTGTTCCATACTCCTACCTCAGTAATTGCCAAGGACCCACACTTCTTGATTCATAGTCAATCAGAAGTATGAACTAGGTGTGAACAAAGCCTGGACACCACTATTGAATCATTAGGCAACCACAGGCTAACAGGCTAGGTGGGAGAGGTGCTTGATTAATTTAGAAGGCATGAAAATCATTAGATAAAATGGAGTTCAAGTGCTACACAGGACACGTATTGAGATTGACTAAAGAGATTTAGTCGTATAAAAGTCTAATTTTAAAAACTTGTATAGGAGGTTCATTTGGAACTTGAACTTTCAAAACAGTCCCCTGAGAGGGAGTCACTGAGGGGGAGGAGAAATGCATGTCTCCTTAAACAGAGGAAGATGGCCTGTTGGGTTTTGGACTTTCCATCATTATCCTAGTAGCATCTCTAGAACAACTGATGGTAGTGTCTGCATCGGGAGGTGAGGAAACTTTAGCCACACTGAGTAAAGGTGGCTTCAGGACTTTACAAGGAGCCCAGCAGAAAGCTAAACCATGCCTATGGGGAACTTTCTGAAGTCCCCATGAAGAAGAGGAAAGAACTGTTCATCTTCTGCCACATGTAATCTAAGCTTGAACCCATGATCTTCTGTGTTCTGTATGTACATGTAGGACAGCATGCCCTCATTTAAGGGTATGCTTTGTATTAATTGTTCTTAATATCCACCTTAGTAAATACTTATTTCTAAAGCTACTTAAATATTGCTGGCTAATTGATACTAATTGATAATAGGATAAGTGTAGCCATGGGGGCTCATGAGCTAGATACTGGAAGACTACCTCCCAACCTTTCAGAGTTTACCCCTAGATTCCTGAGAGGAGAAAGAGTAGCCTAGTAAACCAACATAATTCCCTCTCTCATATTTTCCTTCCTTAATCTCCCCCTCCCATTCCTACTTTTTTTCTCTGTTGAGTTTGATGTCGTTTTATACCAAACTCTGTTTGTATATGTGCACATGTAATCCTACTTTGTGTGGTTCAGGCAAGAGTGAGGTTCCTCTGATATTCACTCTCCCCACCCCTTTCCTTATGTTTGTACACTCTCCTCACATACCTCAATGATGAGAAATAGTAGGTTCCACCCTCTTCTTTCTCCTTTTACCTCTCTTTTCTTTTCCCTCTTAAAACTCACTGAACAGAATGGATCCACTATCAGGTCTGCCTTTCTCTTAATTAACTCCCTTAATACCCTTTGATGACATTGAGATTTTACAAAGACACTTGTATTAGATTACTCATTTTTCATCATCATATATCCCCTTCCAATTGCCCAAATACCTTTAACTCTCTGGGTTTCTCTTGACTCTTATGTTTGCATTTCACACTTCCTACTCAGTTCTGATCTTTTTATCATGAATGTTTTAAAGGTGTTCTTTTCCATTAAAGGTAGAACTATGCTTAGGTTCGCAGGATGTTACTCTTGACTGTAAACCTATATCTTTTGCAATATGCATTCTAAGGTCTCCTTTCTTTTAGTAGCTGCTATATTGTATGTGAACCTAACTGCAGTTCTTTGATACTTGAACTCCTCCTTTCTGGATATTTGATGTATTTTTTCTTTGACCTGGAAGCTCTGGATTTTGGCTGTGACATAATTTGGTTTTGGGGTTTCAGGAAGTGATGGGGTTTTTTTGTATTTTCATTTTGTCCTCTAGTTTTAAAAAAATTAAATGTATTATTTTAATAATATGTTTAGAATAAATTTATTTTTTACTTATTTAAACATTATTTCCTTTTTAAATTTAAAGTTTTAAATTCTCTCCCTCCTTCCCACCTATGCCCCATCCACTGAGATGGCAAGCAAAATTATATCAATTTTACATATGACATCATGGAAAACATTTCCATATTAGCCATATCACCAAAAGGAAAGAAAAAAGAAAGAAAGAAAGAAAGAAAAGTTATACTTTAATTTAAACTCAGAGTTCACCAGTTCTCTGGAGGTAGATTGCATTTTTTCATCACGAGTCCTTTGGAATTGTCTTGAATCATTGTATTGATCAGAGTAGTCAAGTTTTTCACGGTTGATAATCATTACAACATTGATGTTACTGTGCATGATGATCTCCCAGTTCTCACTTGAATTTGCATCAGTTCATATAAGCCTTCCCATGTTTTTCTTAAACCACCATCCTGTTCATTTCTTATAATAGTACAATAGTGCTCCATCACAATCATATGCCGCAACTTATTCAGCCATTCCCCAGTTGATGAACATCTACTTTCCTTGTCTGTGGTCTGGTCTTTACCCAGGAAGGGCCCTTGCTTACTCTCCAGCTATAATTGTTAGCACTCTTCTCAACTCTGGAAGTGTGACCAGAGCCCCTGCAATGTTATGACTGACCACTAGTGCTCCTCTCTGCCCTGGAACTGAAACTCAGAACATCTCTGGGCTGAACGTTGTCAAAAGTGCTGCTGCTAATGCACTATTGATTCCATTCTGTGTATGCCTTCCATATAGGCCTCTACCTGGTGTCACAGACCTCTGCTGCTGACCTCCTAAGTTTTCTTAGGCTGGAAAAATATCTCACCCCGACCTTTTCTTGGTTCTGCCATTCCAAAATTTAATTTGAAGTGTTATTTTAAAGCGGTTTGAAGAGGAATGTTGGGAGAGTTCTGCTGGGTGGCTGCCTCTAATTTGCCATCTTGACTCCATTCCCCCCTCTTCCCCACTGCCCTTTAGTTCTAATAGATCTGGGCAGTTTTCATTTATGATTTCTTGAAATAGAGTGTCCAGAATTTTTTTTCATCCCAGTTTTCAGGTAGTTTGATTATTGTTAAATGATCTCTACTTGGTGTCTGTTGTCCAGGTCACTTGCTATTGGCAGCAGGTACTTTACTTTTTTTGTTTGTTTGTTTTTTAAAAAGACTAATATTTCTTGCTGTTTCATGGGGTCCTTGATTTCTATTTTGTCTTATTCTAGTTTTCAGGGAGGCTATCACTTGGATAAGGTTAACCACTTTCCATCCTAAGGTATTTCTTCTCTTTCCACTTCTTTTCTTTTTTTCTTTTTTTTTTGTGGGGCAATAAGGGTTAACTGACTTGCCCAGGGTCACACAGCTAGTAAGTGTCAAGTGTCTGAGCCCAGATTTGGACTCAGGTCTTCCTGAATCTGGGGCCAGTGCTTTATCCACTGTGCCATCTAGCTGCCCCCCATTTCTTTTCTATAGAAAATTTATTTTATTTTTATCTCTTTATTTCTTCTGGGTATTCATGTAGTTAGTGGAGAATCTATATTTTTTCCCTTTGATTCTCTACTTTCAACTGTCATGGAGCTATTCTCTCATTCTAGGATGGGTTTTTTGATATCTTGGCTTTATTATAAATCTTTAGAGTGGTCTGATATCTTGTGTTTATTCATTTCTCCAGCCTTAGTTCTTGAATCAGGGGCATTGTGACAAGGCCAGACACTGCCTCCCTGATGAGTTTTGGGGCTAAGTGGTTGACCTCTGCTTGCTCTCAGTCTGGATTCCTGTGCTGACTTCAACTTCTCAGGGTCAGACTCACTTTCAGCACATGTGGCATGTTAGGACAGAGTGCACTGACCCCAAAGCCCTGGAGCCTGGGGTGTTCTAGTCTGAGTTCTAACTTGGACTGGTTACTGCCATTACTGGTTACTTCCAAAGTCTCCTGCTGTTTGTTTCTCACCATCCTGGGGTTTTCTCAAGGAGGTCTCATGTCTTACTCCCTCAGGTTAGAGAGCCTTGTGTGTCTGTCTCTGGTTGTACTGGGAGCTGCCATCTTGTTTGCCTGTGTTGGCACTAGCTTTTCTGGTATGTACAGTTGTTGATGGAAAAGTCACTTACTGTAGTTTTACATATTGTTTTCTTCTTATCACCATATAGTCTGGTGTGATTTTTAGGTTTGTGCTGGAGTAGCTATGAGAGTTGGGCTGCCTGCCTTTTTTTATTCATTTCTTCTTCAGTTGTGAGTTCTTCTTTTTCATTCTAGATATGAACAGTTTGATTTTCTTCCCTTTTTAAAAATCAGGTTAATCACCTCTATTTTTTATTTTTTTTCTCTTCAAAAGAATAACTTGGTCTTTTTTGCTTTCTGTTTTATTAATCTCTTTAATTTTCAGAATTCCTACTTTATTATTTAGTTGGGGATTTTTGATTTGTGGTCAATATATGTGTATATATTTTTCCCCTTTTAAGTTAGTACTTAGTCTCTTTGGTTTGTTTTCCTTAAACTAGTCTGACCCTGGTCTCCTCTCTCAAACTTCTCTCTGTCTCTCTCCCTTGTCTCTCTTTGTCTCTGTCTTTGTGTCTCTGATTTTACGCTTTCTTAAAAGTTAATCCTGCCTCTACCTCCCATTTCATCCATTCTTTGATTTCTATGATGCTAATTTATAATGCCCTTCTTCAAGAGAAATTGTTTGCACTTAACTCTTGCCCCATCCCCTTTTAAATTTTATTTCCATTTCTAGGATAGAATTTGTTCCCATGAATATAGTAAATGTTTAACGGAGGCAGAGATGTGCAATGGAAACCATTCTATAGCCTGAACCTGGTGAGCCCCATCCTATTCTTTGCCTTTACCCTCATTACTTGTGCTGTCCATTTCTTTGGACTTATGAAACACTGCTGTCTGAGATGTGCCCCTTTAGGTCCCACTCACTTCCTCCTCATTAATGGGAGCAGTTCTGAAATACTCGGTCTCATCTTGAAGAAGATTAACACCTGAATTAGCCAAGCTTTGCTAGCAGAGTTCATTACAAGACCCCTGTCTCACATCTTCCTGACCATGGTATACCTTTTTGATAGTGGCAGTTTCTTTAAAAAATTTATTCATTTTATTTATGGCAGCTCTTTTTTGGTGACTAAGAATTGGAAATCAAAGGAATGCCCATCCATTGGAAAAGGGCTAAACAAATTGTGGTATATGATGGTGATGGAATATCATTGTGCTATTAAAAATGACAAGCAGGATGGTTTCAGAAAGGCCTGGAAAGACTTACATGAACTGGTGTATAGTGAAGTGAGCAGAACCAAGAGAACATTGGGCACAGAGATGTCAGTACTGTTTGATGAAGAATTGTGAATGATTTAATTATTCTCAGCAATACAATGATCCAAGATAATCCCAAAGGACTAATGATGAAGCATACTATCCACCTCCAAAGAAAGAACTGATATTGATGGAACAGACTGAAGTATGCTATTTTTCAATTTCTTTCATTTCCCTTTTATTCAAGTTTTCTTGTACAAAATGACTCAAATGTTTTACATAATTATACATATATAACCCACATCTGATTGCTTACTGTCTCAGGCAGTAGGGAGGGGAGAGAGGGAAGAAGAGATAAAATCCAGAACTCAAAACTATAAATAAAAATGTTTATTATTTTAAAAAATATTTATTTTAAATAAGTTTTTATTGATTTTAATTTTGTTTCTTATATCACCATAGTTACTCCGGTATCCCTCTTCCTTCCCCTCCCAGGAGACATCCCATATGACAAATAACATTTTTTAGGGAGAAAAAACATCAACGCAACTGATGCATTCATTGAAAACATCCAAAAATATGTGCAGTGTGTAACATCTTTGAACCTCTCACTTCCATGGAGGGGTGGGTTGGGGGTATCTTTTCATCTCTCTTCATTTTATAATTTTGTTACATTTGCTTTTTTGTTTGTTTGTTTTTGGTGAGGCAATGAGGGTTACGTGACTTGCCCAGGGTCACACAGCTATTGTCAAGTGTCTGAGGCTGGATTTGAACTCAAATCCTCCTGACTCCAGGGTCTGTGCTCTATCCACTGAGCCACCTGGCTGCCCCTCCATTTACTCTTTTTTTGTTTGTTTGTTTTGTTTTGTTTTTTTTTTTTTAGTGAGGCAATTGGGGTTAAGTGACTTGCCCAGGGTCACACAGCTAGTAAGTGTTAAGTGTCTGAGGCCAGATTTGAACTCAGGTATTCCTGACTCCAGGGCCGGTGCTCTATCCACTGCGCCACCTAGCTGCCCTCCTCTATTTACTCTTGATTTTTTGGTGTATAGTTGTTCTTTCCATTTACATAGGTATCTACTGTGTATGTTGTTTTCTTGGCTCTGCTTACTTCATTTTGCATCAGTTCATATAGATCTTTCCATCCTTCTCTGTATTCATCACACACAGAATTTCTTGCAATTAATTTTCCTTCTGAGTTTGCACTTTTGCATTCCAATTATGTCATTCTCTCATATGAAGTGATGTATAGTGAAGTGAGCAGAACCAGGAGAACATGGTGCACAATGACAGCATTATCGCTCTATGAGCAATTGTGAATGACAACTACTCTCAACAATGCAATGATCCAAGACAATCCCAAAGGACTAAAGATGAAGTATACTCTCCACCTCCAGAAAAAGAACTGATATTAATTGAACACAGACTGAAGCATGCTATTTTGCGCTTTTTTTCTTTACTTGAGTCTTTTTATGGAAAATGACTAATATGGTAATGTTTTACATAATTGCACATGTATAACCTATACCGATTGCCTGCAACCTTGGGGAGGGGGGAGGGTAGGGAGGGAGGAAATGAGAGAGGAATAGAATTTGGAACTCAAAACTTTAAATAAATAAACAAACAATTATGTCATTCTGTTTTTCACAGAATATTATGTTTAGGAGAAAAGCTCTGTCTTTTATTCTAAATTCTATGTGTACTCTGTCAGGACTAGACAGGCTTTATCTCTCCCTCAGGTACTCCCTTGGGTACCCTGAGAGATTTAGGGGGTGCTTTTTCTTCTGCTACAATCATCTTGAGCCTCACTCCATTGTCTTTGCCTCCTCATTTTGGGGGACCAGTGGCTAGCACCTCAGTTCACCACTTGACACTGAGTAGCTTTTACAAAGGAATATTTACTTCAAAGATATAACAAAAACAAAAATACATCGCCTCCCCTTTTCAGCATCTTTTGGAATATAATCTTCCCTCTACCACCTTCATCTCTGGGGGAATTGTCTAGAAGTTTAGGTTACTTCCTACATAGCATCCATTCCACTAAGTTTACATTAATATGGCATGACTGCAAGATGAGCCTGTGTCTCAGTTCCTTCTGGCCTGGGGTTTCAAAGGTTACTTCCAAATATCGCCCCTTGCTCTCAATGTATTGATGCTGGGCTTGCTGTGAAGCCCTAACTCTGTAACTACAAGGTACCAAGGGAAGCTCTACTCATAATCATTCCTTGTAGCATAGATAATAGAATGGCTGCATCTTAACCCTGCAATAACAGTATGCCAAGGAGCCCCAAGACCCTTCATACACATGGGGTTTTAGGCTTCCTTCCCTCCTTTCACCAGTTGCCAGCTCTCTCAAGATTGCTGAGACATAAATCAGGAGCCTAAAGCTGACAGGCCTTTTTTTGGAGGGGTACATGGGACAACGAGGTTTAAGTAATTTGCCCAGGGTCACACAGCTAGTAAGTGTCAAGTGTATGAGGCTGGATTTGAACTCAGGTCCTCCTGAATCCAGGGCTGGTGCTTTATCCACTGTGCCACCTAGCTGCCCCTGACAGGCCTTTTGGAATGATTTTTCATCATGTGGTATTACCTAAAGCCACTGACAGAATGTCTGCTCATGCCTCTTCTCTCCAAGATACTTTCCTTACATGTCATCATGATTCTCCCAGAAGCATCTCCTTAGCAACTTGCACATGAAGAAAGACACCATCTCAGGTGGTATCAACATTGTAGACTTATTGATTTCTTTTTTATGAATTTTAATTTCTGCCCATATTTTTACCCATTTTGTTCTCTGCTCTCTGAAACATTCTGGAGGGGTTTTTTGGGAATTGTTCCATTGTTGTTGTTTTTAAAAACAAATTTTTAATGAACAAAAATCTATTTTCTCTCTCTCCCACCTCCCTCTTCCATTTAGGGGGAAAAAAGAAAAACAAAACCTTTATTACAAATATGCATAGTCAAGCAAAATATCTATATTGTCAATGTTTATTAAAATATTTCCCTCTTTTTTGTACCGAGTCTATCACTTTTCTGTTAGGAGGTTGGTAGCAGGTTTCATCATTGGTCCTTTGGAATTGTGGTTGGACATTAAGTTGATCAGAACCCTTAAGTCTTTCAAAGTTACCTTCAACATTGTCTTTTACAATCTTCATGTATAAATTGTCCTTCTGATTCTACTCACTTCACTCAGCATCCATTCATACAAAGCTTCCCAGGTTTCTCTTCTTTTCCTTTCATAATTTCATCAAGTAGTATTCCATTACATTCATATACCATTATATATTTAGATACATGATTTCTATGTATTCCCCCGCCCAAAATCGATGAACACTACTTTCATTTCAAGTTCTTTGCCACAACAGAAAGGCCTCTGATAAACATTTTTGTACATGTGGGTCCTTTCCCCCTGCCTTTGATCTCTTTGGGGCATAAACCAAGTACTGTTATTGCTGGCTCCACTGTGGTTGCAAGGGGGCTTTGCAGAATTTATCATAATAGCTTCACCTTCCTGAGGAGATTTTAATTCATTTCCCTTTGTTGTGAAGTTCTTGTTAGTTGAAATAGCTTTTTCCTTTGAACATTTATCCCTCTCTTCTCCTCAGTCAGCTTTTATCTGTTTATCCCCTGATAGACACTGATGATTTTTCTATGGTGCTAAACTTCTATGAGGTAAACTTGCTTCTAATCCTTTTCCTTTTGTAGATCCAGGCCTTCCTACATCTGTGATGCTTGTATCTCCTCTTTTAGATCACCAAGTTTGGACAAGATGTACAGCTCTCAAAGAGTGAGGGCAATCCATTGGGAGCATGTTTCAGGGAGATTGGGAGCCTCTTGGCTGTTGTGGTTGGATCTATTCTTCTTCTTGGCATCTTCTGGGCTTCTACCTCTTCTTTGAGACTGACTTTCTTTGAGTGGGGAGAAGTTGCCCAAGAAAATTGCTGATGGGAAACTCTGAAATGCTTTTTGCAATTGAGTCTCTTCTCCATCTCTCTCTCATTTCTTCTACTGAAAGATTACTCACTCCTGAATATCATTAAAAGTTATGACCAGGGGCAGCTAGGTGACACAGTAAATAAAGCACCAGTCCTGGATTCAAGAGGACCTGAGTTCAAATTCAGCTTCAGACGCTTGACACTTACTAGCTATGTGACCCTGGACAAGTCACTTAACCCCAATTGCCTCACAAAAAAAAAAAAAAAATTATGACCCATAGCATTTCTGGACTCTTTCCTCATCCAAAATTTTTCCTCTCAAGATCCACACCTCTCTAGGTACTCCCTCTCCTTCTTTTTCAGCCTCAGGACAGGTTTGATTCATGGGCTTCTGCTTGCCCAGAGAGCCAGGTCACCCTTAGGATGTAAAGAATTAATTGTTATTTGAGATTTTTATGCCTCGGCGAGCACTGGCCTGGGGCTCCGCAAACCTCACGGTGCTCCACCCACTGGTTGTAGCCGTTGCCAGGGCTCTGGCACCTCACATCATCACCACTCGCCGTCGCCTACATGGGCCTGGCAAAATTATAATGATTGGAAGCCTAGTGAGGGCAGTCATGTGACTGTCAGAGTGGCCATCCCATTGGCTGGGACTGTGTGGAGTGTTTCTAGGTTTGGGGGAGGAGAATTGGGCATTCAAGGTGGAAACTGGAGAGCGACAGGCGTTCTTTGACAGGCATATTTTCAGCTGATTCCTGGGCGGTGGTATTTTTCAGGTATTATAATTTCCCTTTCCCCATTTTATTTCCTTTCCCTTGATCCTACTGATCCTGTTTGTGGTTTTTTTAAAGTTCGTTCTTGTTAAAATAAATCTTGTTCTGTTTTGAGGGAGGCTGCCGGTTTCCTTCCTTGCCCCAATATTGCGGCGAGCCGCTTAGCTAGCATTCCCCAATTAAAAATTGGTCCCCACAAGGATTAACTCCGAAAGTTGGTACTCAAACTACAGACACCAATTAGGAACTTGGGGCTAACCTGGCCCTAGCAGTCATAGGCTATATGTGTAGGAGGGGAGGGGCAGAGAAGAAAGGCCGCTCTGGGGGTGCGGAAGTCAGAAACAATGGGCTTGTGGGTTAGTTCTCAGTTATTTTCTCACAGTAAGAATTATCATGTGCTAAGTTCTTTCCCTTTTTCTCCTCTTGTCAGTGCTGTGTTTGCTGAGTTTGGTGTTTGTTTGTGGTGGTGAACAGGTTACCTCCCACAGCACCATCTGCCCGGGATGCCCACCTCTCATTTCATTTAAGTTCCCCACCCCCCCTTAATTGATTTCATTAAATTCCCATTTCATTCCATTATGCCATGTGGAATAATAACAAACTAGCCTTTCTTTGCACTTTTAGATGCGCAAAGGACTTTCCTCCAGCAATTCTGTGATGAAAGTAGAGTAGATATTATCATCTCCAATTTATGGATAAGAAACCTGAAGTGCAGGGGCAGCTAGGTGATGCAGTGGATCAAGTACCAGCCCTGGATGCAGGAGGAGCTGAGTTCAAATCTGGTCTCAGACACTTGACACGTCCTAGCTGTGTGACCCTGGGCAAGTCACTTAACTCTCATTGCCGGCAAAAAAGAAAAAGAAAAAAGAAAGAAACCTGAAGTGTAGGGAGGTTAACAGGCTCTACCTAGATGACTGTTAGTAAGTACTGAACCTGGGACTCAAACCCAGGTTTGCTGACCCCAAGTCCAGGGCTCTACCCTCCATATTACACCACCTTCATGGGGGGCTAGAAAGTTCAGTTGGACTCCGATCCTCTTCCCAGAGACTCCAGGAGGATGGAAAAGATATGGCCGCCCCTGGAGACCTTGGCCCCTTTGCCTAAGCAGGGCAGAAGACTGCTTTGCTTCATTAATCCTGCCAGGCTTTTCCTTATGTGATTTCATTTGAAATGGGTTTCACCATGAGTCGTCATTCGTGGTCCTCATTATCACATTTTTCAGTACTTCAGAAGATGCCTAACTTTTCCAGTGTAGCTTCTCCCTCCACTGACACAGGACACGGCCCTCTTTGCTGTTTCATTATTTGCCAGCATTGCAGAATGCCCTCTGGTGAGCAAAAGTGCTTGGCATATAGTAGGCACTTAATAAAATGTTTACGGATCAAAGGAGTGAATGAATGAATGAATGATGAGAAGCTTCCCTGCCTTTTGCACGGCTCATCCTCACAGGAAGGATGCCCATCCCATCCCCACTCTGGATCTCACTTTTAAGGCAGGGTGATGCTATGGAGAGGCCCTGCCTCAGACCCTCACTATCTAGGTGACTATCAATAGGGTGGTTCCCTTTTGTGAGCCTCAGTTTCCTCATCTGTAAAATGTGGATAATTGCTCGTGTACTCTCCACCTCCCAGAGCTGTTAAAAGGAAAATGATGCATGAGTCACAAAACACAAGTGATAATATATGACGAAATGCCCTCCACCTATAGCACCCATTGAGAAGATCATTTTCACTGGCACAAGGCCCAGTTGCTCCTGGCATATGCTGAGTCAGCAGAGCTCAGGGCCAAAGATCATTGCCAGCAGATTCCTGTTGTGACCTGACCAGGCAAGGCCACTTATCTGGCTCACTTTGTTCCCTCGGGCAGACAAGAGGAACAGGTCCCCAGCAAGAATCTTTGCTCTCCTGGAAGGTGCACGCCACCTTCTTTGCCCTTGTGAGTGCTGTTGCCATCTGTCCTAGAAGTCGGGGGCCACCGTGTCCTTTCCTCACACTCCCTCAGGGACATCAGCACTAATCGTAGCTGGCCATTTCTTGAATGTTTAGCATTCACAAAGCATGAAACCACCCTGGCTGGCTAATAGTGCTAAGGTTATTATCGTCATTTTTCAGATGAAGAAACTAAGGGTCATAAAAGGACTTGTCTGTGGTCACACAACTAACTGGCCAGGACTTGAACTCAGGATCCTTAATTCCCAATCCAATGCTCTTTCTGATAGACTATGCTGACACTGGTACAAACTTCCCTTCCCCCTTCCCCAGAGGGACAAGACAGAAAGGGATTGGGTCCTTGGCACACCTCTCTATACAGGTTGCCCAACTTCTTCTGTAATAGCTATTTCTGTCAGAAGTGGCTTAGTCACTGGATTTGCGCTCTCCCTCCCCCTTGGATCCTTCTGTGGTCACTGTCACTTCAGAAGGCTGGTTGTAGCCCGATTCAGTGCATACCCCTGCTCCAAGTACTCTGGGGAATAGAGGGGAAGTAGAGGTCTGCTCTTGCTCTCAGGAAGCTGGAGGTTTGGCTGAGGAGAGAGGACTTACACAGAAAAACACTACAGATACTTTTGTAAAATTCAAGTCACAAACCAAGCCATAGACTTCAAGATCCTGGGAGCTATAAGGGACTTCAGGGAACATGGATTCCACTCCCCATCAAAAGCAGGAATCTGTTCCTTAGCATCTCCAGCAAGTGGTCATCCACCCTCTATTAGGATACTTCCAGGGATGATGAACCCATCCCATAGATGTCCCACACCCTATTTGGATCGCTGATTGTTAGTTAAGTTTTTCCCTTTATTGAGCCCAAATTTGCCCTCACTAGCATCCCCCTATTATTTATTCCTAGTCCAATCTTCTGGGGCTCATCAGAACAAGTATGATATCAGTATAATTGATAGCCTTTCAAACAATCGCCTCACCATCCAGGTTATCTTCATCTAGACCATTTGCCAATAAATACTTTTGGTGATGGTTGTGAAGAGGGGAAATGCAGAGTAGGAGAATGACAGAGTCAGGTAGAATCCATCAGGAAAAGCTTACTGAAGGAGGTGAGTTTGGGAGAAAGTAAAGGACACGAATAAGACAGAGGGAGCATAAGGCATTCTGGATGGAGGAATAGTGAATATAAATGGTGGGCGTATGTTAGGATTGGGCAATATGTGGCAAATAGATTCATTCTTCTGGAGTTGAGGATCCACGTAGAGGCATCAGGAGAAATGAGACAAGAAAAGGACTATTGAAAGGGAGAGTTAATTGGTAAAGAGGCTTTGGAAGTTTGATTACCTTCAACTTTAACACTCCTAAAGTGTCAGTTTCATACATATGGGGTGTTCTCTCCATCTGTGGAGACCATGACCCCTCCATACTATTCATTCATTAAACAAATATTTATTAATGTATGCAGATTTCTATGTCAGGCACAAGG
Source organism: Dromiciops gliroides (assembly GCF_019393635.1). NCBI lineage: Eukaryota > Metazoa > Chordata > Mammalia > Microbiotheria > Microbiotheriidae > Dromiciops > Dromiciops gliroides. Next base: position 672,003,978 of record NC_057861.1, read on the forward strand.
AAAATGATCCAAATTTTAGATTTTTATATACCCTATGTCTTTATCAAGCTTAGAATCTAGTAGGAGGGAAAAGATACACACCCACATAACTATATGATACATCAGAGAAATATAAAACAGTGCTATGTGAGGTCCTAGAAGGAAAACCATACCAGCAGGGACATCAAGGAAGGCTTCCTGGAGGAGGTGCATTGAGGTTAGTCTTTACTTCTTTTAATTAAGTTTTTATTGATGTCTTACATCATCATAATATTCCCAGTATCCTTCCCACCCTTCCCCCTGTCAGAGTCATCCCATACAACAAATAGTCTTTTTCAAAGAGGAAAAAAAATCATTACAGCTGATCATTAAAAAGTCCAAAAACATCTGAAATGTGTAACACCTAACTCCCACTACTAATTTAAATTTGGGGGGGGGTGAGGCAATTGGGGTTAAGCGACTTGCCCAGGGTCACACAGCTAGTAATTGTTAAGTGTCTGAGTTCAGATTTGAACTCAAGTCCTCCTGAATCCAGGGCTGGTGCTCTATCCACTGCACCACCTAGCTGCCCCCTAACTCCCACTTCTATGAATGGGTGAGTTGAGGGTGTCCTGAGGTCAGTCTTTAAATCATAGTTAAGGACGGCTTTAAAATGTGGAAAGGGCATTCTAGACATAGAGGACAATGAGTAATGACACAGAGGTGAAAAAGGGCAAGTGTAGGATAGTGTTCAGATGTCAGCACAATATATAAATGGAAATGCCCCATAGATAATTTGTCAACATAGGAATAGGACGGGGATTATTAACTTTTCTTTGGTGAAGCCTGTGGACCCCTTCTTAGGACCATGTTTTTAGTATAGTATTTTATTTTTTCTAGTTACAAAAAAAGACAATTCTTTTTTTTTTTAGTGAGGCAATGGGGGTTAAGTGACTTGCCCAGGGTCACACAGCTAGTAAGTGTTAAGTGTCTGAGGCCAGATTTGAACTCAGGTCCTCCTGACTCCAGGGCTGGTGCTCTATCCACTGCACTACCTAGCTGCCCCTGCCCCGACAATTTTTAACATTCATTTTTTTTTTTTTTAGTGAGGCAATGGGGGTTAAGTGACTTGCCCAGGGTCACACAGCTAGTAAGTATTAAGTGTCTGAGGCTGGATTTGAACTCAGGTACTCCTGACTCTAGGGCCGGTGCTCTATCCACTGCGCCACCTAGCCGCCCCCCCAACATTCATTTTTAATAAAATTTTGAGTTTGAATTTTGAGTCCCTTCCTCCCATCTCTCTAAGACAATAAGCAGTTTGATATAGGTTATATATGTGCAATCATGTAAAACATATTTCCATATTAGTCATGCTGTGAAAGAAGAAACAGACCAAAATGGGGAGGACCATGAAAAAATAAAGTGAAAACAGTAAATTTCGATCTGCATTCAGACTCCATAGTCCTTTGTCTGGATGTGGATGGAATTTTCCACCATGAGTCTTTTGGAATTGTCTTGGATCATTGTATTGCTGAGAAGAGCTAAGTCTATCATAGTGGATCATTCATTGCACAATGTTGCTGTTACTGTGTACAATGGAACCATGTTTTTAAATGCGTGAAACAAAATATGTAGGTTTATAAAAGAAACCAATTACATTGAAATAAAGATGAATTATTTTCCCATGCAAGTTCAAGCCATCCACAAACTCCAGGTTAAGAGCTCCTGGACTAGAGAGGGCAAATAATAAATGTTGTTGTCTTCAGCATACAGGTATTAATCTGAAAATAAGTGAGCGCCCTGGATATGAAAAATAACTTCCCTTCCTCGATACGACTCTCAGTTTGTAATGAGAAGGAAAGCCTCAAATTGATGCCACATAGGTACATACCGAGTCACTAGGGCCCAGGACCAGATATTTCAAGCTAATTCCTGTTGTGACCTGATTAGGCCTGGCTACATCCCTGGCCGATTCCTGCAACCCACAGAAAAACAAGAACAATAGATGCATGACGTAGGATCCCTATTGTCCCAAAACATAGCACTAACAACAATAGAGTCTGAATCTTAGAGAAAGAAAGAGAAGGGAGATAGGCTAGCTCACTTATGAAGAAGTGCTGGCCAGATTGTCGTGATAGCAGAAGCTCTCTAGGTGTTAAGACGCTGTCTTGTAAACAATTCACCTCAGTCGTATGTGTGTTGTATGTGTATATGCGTGTATGTATGTATGTATATATGTGTATGTGTGTATATATACATACACACATGTATGTATATACATGTATATACATATATGTATATATATACATACACACACACACATATATTTGTTTCAGCCTTTCCAAAGCCAAAATATCTATTGTCTAGACTTTCTGACACTTAATATTTAACCATTGACACTGAGAAAGGATTGCAGAGGAGCTGGACCAAGACAACTGATGGTACATGTAACTACTTCTTTGTAGTTTACCTTTATTTATTTATTTATTTATTAAAATTTTTATTTATTTATTTTTTTTTAGTGAGGCAATTGGGGTTAAGTGACTTGCCCAGGGTCACACAGCTAGTAGGTGTTAAGTGTCTGAGGCCGGATTTGAACTCAGGTACTCCTGAATCCAGGGCCGGTGCTTTATCCACTGCGCCACCTAGCCGCCCCTACCTTTATTTTTAAATAACCATTTATTTACTTGACATTCTTTAAAAAAAAAAGTTTGAGTTCCAAACTCTCTCCCTCCCACCAGCCCTCCTCCCATCCATTGAGAAAGCAAATAATGTGATGTCCATTATATATGTCAAGTCATGCAAAATATATTTCTATAGTAGCCATGTTGCAAAAAAAGAGAAGAAAAATAACAAAAGTGAAAAATAATATACTTCAGTCTTCTCTGAGTGCATCAATTCTCTCTCTGAAAGTGGATAGAATTAATTTATCTTTCTTTTTGTGTGTGTGGTGGGGCAATGAGGGTTAAGTGACTTGGCCAGGGTCACACAGCTTGTAAGTGTCAAGTGTCTGAGGTTGGATTTGAACTCAGGTCCTTCTGAATCCAGGGCCGGTGCTTTATCCACTGCACCACCTAGCTGCCCCAGTTTATCTTTCCTTTTTTTTTGTCGGGGCAATGAGGGTTAAGTGACTTGCGTAAAGTGTCTGAGGGCAGATTTGAACTCAGAACTCAGGTTCTCCTGAATCCAGGGCCAGTGCTGTATCTACTGCACCATCTAGCCACCCCCTTATCTTTCTTTTTTTTTTTTTTTTAGTGAGGCAATTGGGGTTAAGTGACTTGCCCAGGGTCACACAGTTAGTTAAGTGTTAAGTGTCTGAGGCCGGATTTGAACTCAGGTACTCCTGACTCCAGGGCTGGTGCTCTATCCACTGCGCCACCTAGCTGCCCCACCCTTATCTTTCTTTAAAAGAAAGGATGAAACCCGGAAAAACCTACATGAGCTGATGCAACATGAAATGTACTGTATACAAAATAACAGCAATACTGTAAGAGATCTGCTGTGGACGACTTGGTATTTTCAGCAATGCAGTGATCCAAGACAGCTTTGAAGGTGTTATGAAAAATGCAGTCCATCTACAGAGAGAGAACTGACGGTGTCTGAATATAGATTGAAGCTTAATTATTAGTTCCTTTAACTGAAATAAAAAACAAAACCAAAATAAAAATAAATAAAAATAAAAGAAAGGATGAGTGTTTGTCTCATATGTTAGTACCAATGATTGGGCAGCTAGATGGTACTGGCCCTGAAATTGGGAGAAAACTGAGTTCAAATCTGACCTCAGACATGTACTAGCTGTGTGACCCTGGGCAAGTCACTTCACTCCAATTACCTTAAAAAAATATCTGGGGCCATCTCCAGTTGTCTTGATATATATCTTTATATATATATATATATACACATATATACATATATATATATATATACACATATATACATATATACATACATACACATATATATATCTCTTTATATATATATATACACACACACACACATACATATATATATTCCAGATGGTTCTGGAATAGAGAGTGAGGCTGGTGATTTTGCTCAGTCCTAACTCAAATCCAATGCATTGCAAGTCATGACATTACCCCAATGTAATGGCCCTCTTCGAGAATGAAGAACAAGAAGAAGTACCAATAGTGTCCAAAATTTTCATCTGAGTTTTGTTGCCATATATTAATTTATATGGTTGCAGTGAGTTGTAGCAATGTTGATTTATAGCTCTCTCAGTTTTATCTCTTATTTGAGAATCAGGACTAACTTTATCTCATAGAAAGGGTTTAGCAAATTGTCTTTTTCTCTCTGTTTTTGAAAACAAGCTTATATAGCATAAGGATTTTTTATTGTTGTTATTTAGATGTTTCACCAAATACATTTTTAAATCCATCTGGTCCTAAAGATTTTTTTCTTCTATAGGAATTAATTTATGGCTTGCTCAGTTCTACTTTTAGATAATCTGGCTTTTAACTTATCCATGTTTTGCTAGTTATGGTATTTTATATTTTTGTAGATATTCAACCATTTCATTTAAGTTTTCAGTTTTGTTGCCATGTGATTTGGTATCATAATATCTGATTATTTTCTTTATTTCCCCTCCGTTTGTTATGAATTCTGTGGTTTAGTTTTTTGTTTTGTTTGAATTCTCTCTTTTATGAAATTAACTAATTATTGATAGATTTTGTTCATATTTTTTAAAGAATCAGAGTTTTGTTTTAGTAGTCCAATTCTTTTTTTCGATGTTAGTTCATTTTGTTTAATTTAAGGTAGCATTTTCACTTTTACTCCTTAAAACACTTTTTATGTTAATTTTGGGATTGTTTTATAGTTTAAAATTGAATTACTTTTTTAAAGAAGTCTTTTTATGATTTAGTCTTTGACCTACTTATTATTTAGAACGTCATTTTTAGGGTCCAGTCATATTTCCCTTACTGATGATAATTTTTATCATACTATGATCAGTAAAGGATATGTTTTAAGTTTTTGTCTTTCTACATTTGTCCATGAGTTCTTTGTGCCTTTGCATTTTGTGTGTCTTGGGAAATTTGAGAATATGTATATTTTCCAAGATACCCATTCAGAAGTCTCCATAGATCTAACAAATCAAGGTTTTCCAACATTTTCTTCATGTCTATAATTTGAAAGAGGACGTGTAGGACATATATTGGGGGACACAAGTAGTTCAGTTTGACTGGAATATGGAGCATGTAATGGGGAATAATGTAAAAGAGAGTTGTAAAAGCAAGATATTACTAGACTGTAAAGAACCTTGAATGCTAGGTTAAGGAGATCAGATTTATATAGTTCAGATTTATATAGTGAGCAATGGGGGTTCTTGAGTAGAGAAGTGACAATTTGATCAGAGCAATACTGGCTTGGGGAGTTTATGCCTCCTCCTCATTTTCCCTAGATATTTTGGGAAGTAATTGTGAGTAATCTGAACAGCCTTAGCAGCTGCACCCAAAGGGAATTACAATAGACTCTGATAACTGGGGAGAGTGAAAAAGGTTACCAGTTCTCAGACCTATATTTCAGAACTTCTTAAACTTTTTCCACTTGTGACCCCTTTTCACCTGAGAAATTTTTTAAGCAACTCTGGGTATATAGGTATATAAAATAGGCATACATAACCTTTTACTGTTGCCAAATTTTTTGTGACCCTCACATTCAGTTACGTGATCCCATATGGGGTTGTGACCCACAGTTTAAGAAGATAGGCTGGGGGCAGCTAGGTAACACAGTGGATAAAGCACTGGCCCTGGATTCAGGAGGACCTGAGTTCAAATCCAGTATCAGACACTTGACACTTACCAGCTGTGTGACCCTGGGCAAGTCACTTAACCCTCATTGTCCCCCCCCCCACCAAAAAAGAAAGTAGGCTATATTTTACTGTTTCAGGATATTATACTCTCATATGCCATCATTTACTCTTCTTCTTCTTTTTTTTTTTGTGAAGCAATTGGGGTTAAGTGACTTGCCCAGGGGCAGCTAGGTGGTGCAGTGGATAAAGCAGCAGCCCTGGATTCAGGAGATCCTGAGTTCAAATCCAGTATCAGACACTTGATACTTACTAGCTGTGTGACCTTGGGCAAGTCACTTAACCCTCATTGTTCCACAAAAACAAAACAAACAGAGGGTCTCCAAAGTCCCCTCCAGCTCTGGATCTGAGGATCCTGATGACAGACACTTCAGAACTCAAGCGTGGTTAACCCGCAAATGAAACACCATGGCAGTGAAGCCTCAAGGAACTAAATGCCTTAAGAGAAGCTGTAGCCATTGCCAAAAGAGGACATTGTCCAAGTGAGGGCTGACAAAGTAAATGTAGGTCACTTGTGTTTGTGTGTCAGGGTTGATGAAGGGAACAGCAAACTTCTGGAGACCGACAAGAAGCTGCAGGAGGAGCGGCACAGGTGTGTTGTTTTGGAGCAGCAGCTGGAAAAAAACAAAATGGACACAGGCAAGCCCACTGCTTCCCAGAAGTCAGCAACAAGGACCAAAGGAGGTAAGAAGCCTGAGTCAGTGGGCAGAGAGAGACAGAATATGGGTAGGAGCTGCTTCCTCACTGTAAGGTCTGTTTCCTATGCATGGGTTCCCTAGGAAGAGATAGAAAGCAGAATTTCCTCAAAATTAGAGCTATCCCGGACTGAATGGTTGGCCACAGAAGGTCATGAAGTCCCCATCAGAAGAGGCCTTCAGGGGGCAGCTAGGTGGTACAGTGGATAAAGCACTGGCCCTGGATTCAGGAAGACCTGAGTTCAAATCAGACACTTAACACTTACTAGCTGTGTGACCCTGGGCAAGTCACTTAACCCCCATTGCCCACAAAACAAAACAAAAAGAAGAGGCCTCCAAGCACAGGCTGAATGGTCACTCGTTTGGGATGTTTTCAAGGTATTTCCAGTTCAGGTATGAGCAGGAGGAGATGGTCTCTGAGGTTCCTTCCAACTCTAAGATTCAGAGTCTGGGATAGCATAATAATCTCTAAGTGACAATTTAATTATAAAAGAAAGAAATAAAAATAATCATACAATAAGTAAAGACAAATTAAAAGTTAAAAAACTTGAAAATCTTGAAAAATGTATTCCCTTCCCTAAGAAAGGTAGTATTTTGTTTGTTTTTAGTAATCACACCTGGAACAACTGGGGCTGTCCCCAGAGAGAATAAAAATAACATCCTGCATTTCTTTCTATAACACTTTAAGGCATCTCCTCACACCAGCCCAGAGAGGTAGACAAAGTGGGTATTGTTATTCCCGTTTGAAAGATCAGGAAACAAAAGCAATATGACTTATCCAGGGTCATGTAGCAGGTGACTCCTCCTCTGCCCCTGAAGGTCTCCCAGCAGAGGCTATTAGACCACTTCTCAGAGATGTTATAGAGGAACCTCCTGTTCAAATGCAAAGTTGGACCAAATGCTCTCCTGAGATTCCTTCTCCCGGACACTGTGGTATCTGAAGACTTTGGTCATTAGAGTAATACCTTTGTTAACCAAGAGAAGCCTTTGCAAAGACTCTTTGTTGACTAACATTTTATTACTAGAGAGAGAAATTCTGTGGGAGGCCCAGGGACAGAGGCAGGATGTGGAGTCCTTCTCTGACCCTCCCCAGCTGGGTGCTCCCTTTTCCCCTCCAGGTACTTCAGGGCATGGTGAAGGTAACACTGTTTGTGGAATCAGAGGACCTAGGTTTGAATCCTTGCTCTGCCCACAACTAGTGCTATGGCTCTGGACAAGTCATCCGACCCTTCATCTGGACCCCATTTTGTTTATCTGGTGTAAGGGGCTAAAATTCTAGCTAGTCTGTCTAAAATATCCAATGAGTGGTTGCCAATAAATTATAAGCTTTAGCAAGAGTTAGACTTTTAAGCATTCATTAAAGAGAATAAGAATTTGGTGAAGAGAGAGAAAAAAGGCCTAGATTCATCTGTCTATTAAAGGGAGAGAGCATTCCTAGCTCCACTTTCCTCCAGAGTCCACAGAAAGAGCGAGAGTCAGAGCGCCAGGCTCCCCCTTCTTCCTCCCACAAGCAAACGTCACTTCCTGATGCCAAAGAAAAGACGCATGGTCTTGCCCTCAGAGACCTTCACCTCACGGCGGAGCTTTCTACAGTAAGTCTCCAGCAGGTGATGTCTTTCCAATCATTACACTGGAAAAGGAGTGGAGAGGACCAGTGGATCTCTGGGCCCCTTCCACCTCCGATATCCCATGTTCCATCTTTGTCTCTACCAGGGCTAAAAAATGCAGAGAAAACCAATACTATGAAGACTCAGAAAAGGTTATTGGGTTTTAGCAACTGAGTTCTTTGGTCACCATGTAAAAAGCAGATTTGGCCAAGTGGTGTCTTGGAAGCAAAAGCAATGGGTGCAGACCGCTTCTTTTAAAAAGAGGTTTTTGTTATTTAAAAAAAGTGGGAAAGAACAGGGTAAAGAATGGTAGGGTCAGGGGCAGCTAGGTGGCACAGTGGATAGAGCACCTGCTCTGGAGTCAGGAGGACCTGAGTTCAAGTCCGGCCTCAGACACTTAACGCTTACTAGCTGTGACATCCTGGGAAAGTCACTTAACCCCAATTGCCTCACCAAAAAAACCCCAAAAAACAAAAAAAAGAATGGTAGGGTCAGGTGGAGGGGTTTTTTTTAGCGGAGATGTGGGCATATGAGATGGAAGTATCAATAGCAAGAGAGTTTCCTTTCCTGTGTGGAATGGATGGTGGGAGTAGGGGTATAATACCCAGAAACGGTAAACTGTAGGACTGAGAACTGGCAACAGGTTTCCTCCTCACCCTGTTAGAGCTCCTTCTCATTTAGTACTGCTGAGCCAGGAGGCCTAGTGAGCACTTACTTGTGTCACAAACCATAAGATTTAGTTCTGCGAGGGACCCCAGACATCATCCATCTTTGTTGTTGTTTTTTGTTTTGTTTTGTTTTGTTTTTTTGCAGGGCAATGGGGGTTAAGTGACTTGCTCAGGGTCACACAGCTAGTAAATGTCAAGTGTCTGAGGCCAGATTTGAACTCGGGTCCTCCTGAATCCAGGGCCGGTGCTTTATCCACTGCGCCACCTAGCCGCCCCCCAGACATCATCTTCTTAAGCCCCTCATTTTATAGATGAGGAAGCTGAGATCCACAGAGGTTCAGAGATTTGGTCAAGATTATACTGGTAACGAATAGTGCAGCTGGGATTCAAATCCAGCTCGCCTTGGCTCCCAATCCAATGCCCTTTTCATACCATGTGGCCAACTCAAGGACTCTGAACTGGTTTATGGAACTCCTTAAAATCCTGCTCACTCCCCATTATCTGTTTGAAATTTCACCTAGCTGAAGGTGAAATTGAGAGTGGAATTAGAGGGTACATCACTTTTTAAGGTCTGTCAGCATCCATGAAAAGCTATTGCTGGTGATGAAGTAATTAGACCCCCTGTAATTTATTACCACTGAAATATGATAATCTGCTGCTATAAATATGAAAGCTTCACTAACACAGTTAAAAAAAGAATTCACTGCAGAATGTTAACATTTTATTCCCTTGATCAGACTCTTTTATGGTTTATGGACTATAATCCTATAAATGCCTAATGCTGTGAAACTATTCGCATCCCTGGAAAGAACTTTTCATTTTATGTTTAATTTAATGAATTAATAAAGTCTTAAAACAGAGGGTGTTACTCAGGATAAAGGATTGATTTACTAATAAATCTAGCAGAGGTTTTGTTGTTCTCCTAATAGGTCTTTTAGACCAGATTAGGGTCAGAAGATTTAGGGTCCTTAGAACCCAGAACCCAGAATATTGGAACTGGGAGAGACCTCAGAGCCCATCTAGTCCCAGGGGTACATGGAGAGATTTCAGGGGCTCCATGAACTTGGAGAGGATAAAAGTTACATTTTTATTTTTGCTAATCCCTAACTCAGGAGTTCTTAAACTGAGTGTGTGGGAGGGGGCGGCGCCCTCTGGCAGTCTGGTGAAACCTCCAATTCCCCAAAATCAGATTTCCAAATGCATAGAACAGGATACCTAGGATTATAAATGAGACCAATTATATTGAAATAGAATCATCAACATTTTTGAAAAAATTCACAGCTCCCTCAAATCAATCCATGGACATCTTGGGGTTCTGTGGAACCCAGCTTAAGAATGAATCCTTGCTCTAACTGAAATTTAACATTTCCTTCAATTTTGAGTTAAAGGAAAAACCCAAACCTTATTCTGAGAAGGGTTCCGTAGGCTTCCCCAGACTGCCCAAGGTGTCCAAGACACACACAAAAATGGTTAAGAATGCCTGCTCTTGACCAAACTCCTCATTTTACAGATGAGGAAACTGTGGTTCAGAAGACAGAGGATTTGTTTCACATTGCTATATGAATGTGTCCAGTCCTCTTCTCACTCTACCACGATGCCTCTCTTCTTTTTGATTGAATTCTCCTATCCCAACTATTGAGCTAAAACAACTCTCCCTATCTGGGGCATGGTTTACCTTTCAGAATCACTGGAACCTTGGTGTAATATTGGGAATTAGAGAGCATGACTGGTCTGCCACATTGCTGGGTCAGCCCTGTTAAAGGCTGGGAGGAGGGGGAGGGGGAAAAGACACAGCCAACTCTGTGTAATAGCAAGCCCTGGGGTTCTCCTACATTTATTGATTATTACACCCATCTGGCCTCCACCCAAGTCTTTTTCCAATGTCTCATTATGTCAAGGAGGTACCCAGGGGTCTTGAAAGCTTCCAGTTATGACAGGTTCTTCCAAGCAAGAAAGGCTTGAGGATACAGAGCTAGTGATGGAATGATGATCTTTTTACCTGAGGAACAACCTAGCTAAGTGCTAAAAGGCTCTTCAAAATGGGGTCAGCCACTGGTTTAGTAACTTTTTTGGCCCTGGCTAAACATCCCGTCAACAAGTAGTCAGTCAGTCAACAAGTATTTATTAAGCACTCATTATTACGTGCCAGGAATGGAAGGCAGTGGGCTGCCTTGTTTGAGGGAGTAGTTTCTAAGCCATACAAAGATAGTGCTTATAAATGAAATGCTTCTCCACCCTCAATTGTGATCCTTCCAAGTTCCCAAACAAAACTTAATGCAAGGTCACCTCTATGGAGTCTACAAGTGTGTCAAGGAGTTGTCAGTCTCATCAATGGCATCTATACACTGCCAAAAGATTGGGCAACAATTTACCCACTGGCCGGCCACACACACACATGCGCACATACACACCAACATACACAAACACACACACACATCCTGAGGGGCTGGAACTGGGAGGGGAACTTCTGCTCCTCACTTGATGCAATTTTCCATCTGCAGATCCACTGATCTTTCTTAGACCCTTATACACTCTCTTTTTCAATTTACCTTAGGTGTCATGGAAAGAGTATTGGATGTGAGTCAAGAGACATGAATCTGAATCCAGGCTCTAACATTCACTAGCTGCCTCACCCATATCAGTTTCATTTTTCTTAGTGCTGGACCTGGCATCAGAAAGACTTGAGTTCAAATCTGGCCTCAGACACTTACTGATTGTGTGATCCTGGGCAAGTCACTTCACTCTCTTTGCCTGTTTTCTCATTTATAAAATGATCCAGAGAAGGAAATGGCTAAATCACTCCATATCTTTGCCAAGAAAACCCCAGATGGTGTCACAAAGAGTCAGACACAACTGAAACAACTGAATAACAACAACCTAGTAGCTGTGTGGTCATAAGCAAGTTGCTTAAACTCTGCCTCAGAGTGGTTATAAAGTATAGGAAGACTAGAAAGGTTGGAGGGAGGGTCAAGGTTAGGGAGGACTTTAAATGCCAAACAGGTTTTTATATTTGGTTCTGGAGGTGACAGGGAGCCACTGGAGTTTACTGAGGGGGAGTGAGGTGGTGTATGACATGGTCAGACCAGTAGTGCATTGGGAAAAATCATGTTGGCGGCTGAAAGGAGGGTAGGTAGGGCTCTAGGTACAAGAGAATGGGCCTTGTCAGGAGTCTGTGGATCTCCCTCGCCGATGGTCTTCATGTGTACACTGACTGACCACGTGCCAGGGATGCTGTGCAGGAGAGCCATGTTCAGGTGGGGCTTACCCCAAGGTCCTTTCCAACTCCTGTGATTCTCTGAGAATCAAACTTCTTTTTCATTGTTGACTTCCCATTGTTGTGGTCTGGTCTTTTCCCTCTGCTTCTTCCCCCTTTCTTCATCACTCCCATGACATCTCCCATGCCTTGGGGCTTTATTTTCTGCCTGGACGACAGAGCAGCCAAGGTAGGGGCCCAGGGGCACTGGGCCGAGAGAACATTTCTGTCGTGGAAAATCCACCGTGCTGACTTGCATCAAAGCCGGACGCCAAGCTTCTGGGTGAAGGGTGTTTTCTATCTCATGGGTTCCAGAATTCTAGCTGGTGTTTGCCACCATTTAAACTATTTCTCAGCCCCAGCTATTTATTTTTCCAGAGGGCAACAGCTCCATGTGATCAGTACCATAAGCATTATTTGACGGATGAGGACTCTGAGGCTCAGAGAGTCCAAAAGGTTTCCCCAGAGGTCATACGTCATGTTAGTGGGGAATCTTGAGGACCGTAGGATTGAAGGAAAAAAACCCTGTGCAAAATACTGTGCTAAGCACTGGGAATGCAGACAGAAAAGCAAGGTAGTGGTCACCCTCAGAGAGCTTATATTCTAGTAGAGGAGACACTTACAAAATCAGAAACAAAGGCTCAGTGGTCCTCAACAGACAGTGGCAAAGCAGATGGTAAAACTGCATCTTTAATGCCATTTCCACTAATAAAACCATGTCCCTCTCTGACATTGAACCATTTGACGATGGAATTTAGTAAGAAATATCTTTTTTCTGGGTTTTCAGTAGCACAAGCTGCCTGGGAGGTGAGAGGTGCAACCTCTGCAGAGGAAGTTGCTGGGTCTCATCTCCACAAGGATTGCTTCCCATCAGGAGAATCAAACAGAAGACACACATGCTCGGGTGAACCCTGACCAGAATGGGTCAAAAGGGCCAACCTGGTAGAGCATTGCAATGGAACCTGTTGAGGGCAGGGACTGCTGGGTTTCATCTTTGTGCCCCTAGGGCCAAGCCCAGGGACTTGCATACAGCTGGTGCTTCATATTACTTATCGCTTTGTTCAGGAAAGGTGAAGGCACTGGCCAGTCAAGGTCTGGTAATCCACTGAGACACATATAATAGCCTCCTGCTCTTTTCAGACTTGCTAAAACGGGAAGCTGACGGAAGAGCAGCTCTAATTGCTACCCATGCTTGAATGCTAATGTTTTCATCCTGCCCCATGCTGAGCGTCCTGGCAGATGACTGTGGATAGAATTCTTGCAGATCTAGCAAATGGTGAGGCCCTGAAAACTCTGCCCTGCAATATATATATATATATATATATATATATATATATATATATATATATATATATATATATATATGCAAGGGGAGAAAAAGATCGCCCTTCCTTTTGCATAAATGAAGCCACTGTGGCTCTAGGCAACACAAGCATTATGGCTGGTCTCGAGATCAGAAGGGTCCACACAATTTACCTGGTGTTCTTTATTCTCTGACATCCTTCAAACATCCCATCTGTTCTCCTTTTTCCCCCTCTTTATTCTTTCTGAAAATGAAAACCTTCCAAACTAATTAAGGAGGATATATCCTTTCCATGTCGATAGGTAGCAGTGACCCGCGCAGAATTGTAGCCTGTCAGATTTGGAAGAGATGTTAGAATGTAGCATGCCAAAGAGGGGGGACCGTATTGATTATACAGTTCAATGCTTTAATCATATTAACAACAATAAGAGGCAGCATTTCTAGTTGATGGGTAGCACAAACATTATTCCATCGACAGAGGAAAATGGGGCTCAGATAGATCACGTGATTTCCCCAAGTGACAGAGCTGAGACTTGAATCCAACTCTTAGTCAAGTGACCCTTGTAAAGAGCTTAGCACGATGTATGGTACATAGTAGGCACTTAATAAATGCTTGTTCCCTCTTACATTTGAAATAAAAGGAAACCAAGGTCCTACTAGAAAATGTGATTTGTTTAAAGACACTTAGCCAGTTAGCAACAGAGACACTGTGAAGCCAAGTTCTCCAAACACCTAGTCCAGGACTGTTTCTACAAGATTTTTTGCAAGTTAGGTGGTATTTTGTTTCTATATTTGAATGTAATTTTCCACCGTGGCCATAGCCACTCTGAGGAGACATGAAAAGGCAGATAAAAGACCTTTGCTTGAACCTGCTCCCTTTCTTCTCCCACAAAACAATCAGCCTCTAGTCTTCTGTTTATTGCCAAAGTTCTATGCTTATCACCCCTACTTCCCCACCCATTCATTCACTGCTTAGCCCCCTTCAGTCCCACTTCTATCACCACCTCTCTCCTGAATCAACCTTCTCTAGTCATGGATTGCCAAACAAGAACGTCCTGATGGGCAAATTCAGCAGCCCTTTATCAGTCCTCATCTTCCTTAATTTTCTGTAATGTCTGACACTGTGAGGATCCCCACATGCTTTCCTGGATGCTCTCTCTTCCATTGGTTTTCATGGTACTTCTTTGTGCTACACACTATGCCTTCTTTGGCCTTTACCCTGGCACCTCATCCCTTTGCCCCCTAAATATCATTTCCATCTTTATAAATGATCAACATAGAGGAGATTTGTTCTAGAGGTTGTTGAGGTATCAGTTCTCAAGATATCTAAAAACAGGAAAGGATTAGAAAAATCACAGACTTTCAATGATTACTGACCCTGGTATCTGCCTTCCATCTCTAGAAAATCGCTCTAAGACTAATCTACACAGATCTCAGGGGTATCCATGGTAAAGACACGAGACGGGGATAGGGAGATTTTCACAAGCAATATTTTATAGCAGACCACATGTGTGCTGTCAGAGAATTGATGAAGAAATAAGTGCTTATGGGTCACATTGTGCTGATTTGCATCAGCCATTCCCCAATTGATGAGCATTCCCTCAATTTCCAATTCTTTGCCACCACAAAGAGAGCTGCTATAAATATTTTTATACATGTGGGTCCTTTTCCTTTTTTATTATCTCTTTGGAATACAGACCTAGTATACAGACTGGGTCATAGGCCTTTGGGCATAGTTCCAAATTGCTCTCCAGAATGACTTGATCAGTTCACAACTCCACCAACAATACATTAGTGTTCGATTTTTTTTCCCCACAGCCTCTCCAACATTTATTATTTTCCTTTTTTTGTCATAGTAGCCAACCTAATAGGCAACCTACCCATCTGAAGATGTTGGTTCTGTGAACAGAACCAACCAAGTCGACAAAGAATGCCTCTTGTCTTTCTAAATTCTGATGTTCATTTGGTTGGACAGACAGTTCATGGGGCTGGGCCAGAAGTAGTTGCATCTTTTTTTTTCAGGGCAATGAGGATTAAGTGACTCGCCCAGGGTCACACATCTAGTAAGTGTCAAGTGTTAGAGGTCAGATTTGACCTCAGGTCCTCCTGAATCCAAGGCTGGTGCTCTGCCTAGCTGCCCCCGGAAGTAGTTTCATCTTAGACAGGCAACATGGGTGGAAAATTATCCAGGGCCAGAACTGAATAGGAGGAGAACAGGTTAGACAACGTTTAGACAGTTATGAAGTAGCTTTTAATGACCTTAAGTTTCTCTCTGAAACAAAGACAGCTCACCTTTGCAACACCGTTATTAGTACAGTGATGCGCTATGACTTGGAGTCATGGAATACCACAGTGTCTGAAGAATTAAATATATGGATCACCCAGAGGGCAATGGAGAGCTGTCGGGAGGTTGGGATTTGAGAAGGCTGGAGAATATATGACCGATGAAGAATTGCTTGCACAGGAACAGTGTGTAGAGGAGATTATTGGAGAGATGTTTGACCGGCAGTGGAGGTGGGCTGCTCAGGTAGCTAGGGTAAGGAACACCTGTTGGGCAGCCTAAGGGAGGCTCCTCGTACATTGGGTAGGCCTTCTTTGGGAGACTTAAAGGGGCACATTTATGAAAGTCACATAAGATGAGGGTTACCATTTGCCCTATTAAAGTGACTACACCAATGAGATCACAGATGCATCTGTCATTTATATAACACTTTAGCCTTAACACCATTTTTCATTTGCATGTTTCCAGAACTGAGCCCAGGGCCTCATCCATAGTAGGCACTTAATGAATGTTTATTTGATTGCCCTGAACTGAATGAAATTGACTTGGGCCTGGTGGCTTTAAGGGTGGAAGATTGTCAGGTTACAGAGCTTGGGAGGTTGGGAGTTTGGTGGAAAGCTTTCTCAGCAGGGGGAGAGGGTAGGGCAGAGAGAGAAGAGAGCATGGATGGCTCATGTTGTTTCCTGGCTCTCTCCCTGATCCCTCTCCCCCCACCCCCACATGCCTTTCCAACTTTGGGCACAACTGTATTGGGGAATGTGATGTCTCTGAGCCAAACAGGGACATGGTGCGGGGAGAGCCAAGGCAGTGAGCCCTTGTAATCATCCTCCATCTTGCTCTGAGTTTCACAAAAGGAGAGTTAGAGCCACAGGAAGAGAAAAGAGCAGTGGTCCCGATAACCCCTTCTACCGCTCGTGTGACATTGCCAAAGTCATTTTCCCTTCCTTGACTTGAGGGTCCTCACATGTAAAATATCTACGTTACCTCCCAGTTCCTTGTTTTTATGTTATATGTCCTAAGAGTCCTTCCAGCTTCTAAATCTTATCCCTTGACCTACCTCTGTGGATATTTGACTCTGTCCGAGCCATCCAGAGCTGATTTCCTTTCCCTTTTACCACCTACAAAGTTTTCATTTTTAAAAAATTCAACAAACATGTATTCAGTTCTTCTCCAAAGGGCCCTGCCCTCATGGAAATTCACAGTCTATTAAAGGGATAAGTATCCCAATCCAGAAGGCTCTTATGTGCAGTAATTCACAATAAGTTCATAAAAGAGACCCGAAGTTCTTGTGATGTCTGAGGAAGGAATGATCCTTTACCCGAATGCTGTGGCCTTATTGACAGATGCTTCCTTCCCTATTTATAAACACAGGCGTGATTATTTGGATAGTTAAAGATTTCATGTGTACAGATAGATACATAGATGGCTGCACTGATACAGACAGAAAGACAGACAGATAAAATACGTATGCGTGTGTCTGTGTGTATGATACTCCAAACCCATAGGAAACACATTCTTGTGCCTCAAGGTTTGAGTATGATAATAATAGCTGACATCTGTGATATTAACAGCGGCCCCTTGGAACTCATAGGGAGTCTAGATTCATCCCAGAAGCAAAATAGTCCCAATGAGGAGGGTTGGGCTCTTTTCCAGCCTGGCTTGTGTCTTTCCAAAAGTGGGTTAATAGGTTCCCTTCTAGAAAAAAAGTCCTTAACGTACAAAACAGATCAGATTTAGGGCGGCAGTTTACTTCCTCAACCACAAAAGAGATGCTTAAAATACAGAAGACTGATGAGCGCGCATTAATAAGTACTTAAAACATAACCCATCATACCTACTATGCTCTTCTAGGAGGTAAGATAACTTCTATCTGTCCCATCCAGGCAACCCAAGAGGTCCAGATTTCCTGGTCAGTGGGGCAAAGCTCTTTACTCCTTTGAGGTTTATGATGATCATATTAGTGGATCCTATTAGGATTGCTGGATGGTTTTCAAGAGTAGAATTGCCTCTCTCTGGGACTGTGGGTCTCCCCTCTCACAGGCCTGTTTCCTGCTCTGCAAAATGCAGGTAGACTTTAAATATAGCTTTATATGATTCAATCTTAAAATTGGAGGGAGGGGGCTTTAACCATCCTCTTTCAAAGCATCCCTCTATTTGCCATAAAGATTGCCACCGCCAGGGGCAGCTAGGTGGCGCAGTGGATAAAGCACCAGCCCTGGATTCAGGAGGACCTGAGTTCAAATCCAGCCTCAGACACTTGACACTTACTAGCTGTGTGACCCTGGGCAAGTCACTTAACCCCCATTGCCCTGCAAAACAAACAAAAAAAAACTAAATAATCAAAGCAGAGTTTATTTATGAGATACTATTTAAAATTAAGAATACAGGGAAACAAAATGTACAACCTGACTGCATTGCGGGCGTGTCTCTTTCCACTGCATCTCTTTCCCACCTGCTGGCCTGGACCTTTAATACCATAAGGGCCTTAGCCACCTCCTGCCTCAGGGCATGCTACACTTTCCTTGCTCAGCTACTTTCTTCTAACTCCTCTTAATCTTCACTTTCTCCAACCCATACCCTGTGCTCTCCACTGCCTCCTGGTCAGTCTGTCTGTCTGCTCCATCAGTCTGCCCTCTGCCGCCTTTGCCGCCCCTCCAGTCTTGTTCGCCTCTCTTAATCTTGTCCCCTGGCCTTTCCTCCTTGCTCCTGGTCCTGCGTTACTGTTTGTCTCATCCCCCCTTCTAATCTAACTCCCAGGTTTATGTACACCTTTTCTTCTCTTCACTCAAATCTCGGGGCCCTTTGCACCCACACAGACCAAGCTAATCTGCCAGTCAGGGCTGCCGCTGGTGGGGGTGGGGGGTGCACTCGAGCATCACGTGCTACGCCAGAGGCTACCCCAGAGCTCAGGATCTCTCAGATAGCTTCGCTCAGGGCGGAGGGAGCTAGGGGCTTTTTTCCCCCAGCTGTCTGACCTGGCGTCTTGTACAGCCCACGGGGCTTTTTGGCTCAGCTGAAGCAGAGGGGGCAGGGTACCAGCACCTCCCACACAGAAGAGACCCTGAGGGCCTAAGGCTTTCTAATCTCAGCCCAAAGGTAGGGTCCCCAAATAAAAATAAATTTTCACAGTACCTAATAATCCAGAATAAGTAGCTGAACTAAGAAGCTATCAGATGGTTTGCCTTCTGGTGGAACAAAGGGGATGGGGTTGGGAGGAGGCATGTGGATGGCCTCCCCTATCCCAAGATTTCTGTCTGGAAATCTTCTGTGGTGTCTTCCTGCACCCCTATCCATGCCAACTGTGGTTGTCTTCCTCCAGTTGCACTTGCCTTTGGCATGCTTTGGAGTGCCTACCCAGGTGTAAAAATCCCTAGTTACTGTTCTGAGTCCGAGTATTATCTTTCCTGTTTTATAGAGGAATTAACTGAGGCTCTTAGAGAATAAGTGACTTGCCCAAAGCTATCACCCAGGTCTTTAGACAAGTCCAGTGTTCTTTTCACTACAATATGCTGCTGAATATGAAATGCTATTAGGGAATATGGTAAGTTTGGAGTCGAAGGTTTTTTCCTCATACTGTTTTACCAACAGGAAAGACCAGCAGAGGTTTCTACAAATATAGATATGATTATACAAATAGGTCATGTATAGGTAACTTATTTTTTTAATTCCTCACAGATCCTTTTAATCAGCAGGGATGATTAGGGAAGACTTCCTGGAGGAAGTGACATTTAAGTAGGTATTAAAAGACTGGGTAGGAATTTGCAGATGATCCAGAAAGAAAAGTGTGGGCATCAACAAAGATCACTGGAGACTATGTGTATATGTGTGAGTCAACTTTTTTTGGGGGGGGGCGTCACTGAATTTACTTTTCATATGCCTACACAGGACTGCCTGCTAACAACACAAGACATAAC
Source organism: Dromiciops gliroides (assembly GCF_019393635.1). Classification (NCBI taxonomy): domain Eukaryota; kingdom Metazoa; phylum Chordata; class Mammalia; order Microbiotheria; family Microbiotheriidae; genus Dromiciops; species Dromiciops gliroides. Next base: position 672,023,481 of record NC_057861.1, read on the forward strand.
CTAAATGTGAGTGAGAGGAGGGACCTGTCCTTGAGTCAGCTCTCAGAAGTGCCGCTGGAGTCCCAGGTGGAAGAGCTGACCACCAGGTACTCTGTTCTGTTCACTTCCCTCATATAATGTTTGCTCTTTCCTGTGGAAGGTTGTATCTTATCCTCTGGGACCAGCCATAGGGACTTGAATGAACCAAGGGTAGACCAGCCAACAGGTGCCATGTTGTATTCCCAATAACTGTCACCAGGTATATAGTAGTGTCTGGATCACGGCAAAGGGTCCATACACAGACTCACAGCATCCCAGAGATGGAAGAGGGCCTCAGAGACCACCTGGGCCAACCTATACCTGAACAAAGATGTCCCCTACAAGATTCCTCCAAAGTGATCGTCTGGCCTTGCTCAAAGGTCTCTAGTGAGAGGGAACACCATTCTTCCCAAGGCAGCCCTTTCCACTTTTGGATCACCATAATGGTTAGCAAGATTATCCTTCCCCCAGGCCCACACCTCCCTCTCTGTAACTTCTGCCCCTCCTAACTCCCTCCCTCTGGGGTCACATGGAAAAAAATTGCATTCTTTTTCTACATTGCTTCCCTTCAAATTCTCAAAGTCAGCTATCATCTTCTCCCAAGTCTTCTCTTTTTCTTTAGTACAAACATCTTCTCTTTCTTCACCTGGTCCTCACATATCATGAGTTCAAGTCTCTTCATTGTTCTGGTTGCTTTTCTTCAGACACTCTCCAGATTATTAATATCCTTCCTAAAAGGTGGTCCCCAGAACTGATAACAATATTCCAGATGCAGTCAGATGCTGGTAAACCGTATCTCCAGCCCTCCCCTGACCTGCTAGCTTAGAAACCCTGTCTAGAAAGGAAGTGGGATGAGTCTTAAAGCCACCATGCTGGCTCTTTGGGATTGCTGTTTGCTTTTTAGATGCCCATAAGCCATCCCTTTAATAACATTCCCTAGAAATTTGCCAGCAAGAAAGTCAAGTTTATTGGCCTATAATTTGCCAGCTCTGCTCCCCTCTCTTTTTTGAAACTAAAGACAAGTCTTCTCTAATCCTGCGGCCTGTCATACTTTGGAATTTTTTTTTTTTTAGGGCAGTGGGGTTTAAGTGACTTGCCCAGGGTCACACAGCTAGTAAGTGTCTGAGGCTGGGTTTGAACTCAGGTCCTCCTGAATCCAAGGCCTTATACACTGCGCCACCTAGCTGCCCCCCATACTTTGGAATTTTTCAAAGATTGCTGGCAGCTCAGGGATCAGATCTGACAGTTCTTGGGTTACCACCCTCCCAATGTAGCTCATCTGAGCCTCATGAATTGAACCCAGGAGCTTCTTAATGCTCTCTTGCCATCTCCCTCCTTATCTGTAGTTTTAACTCCCCCTTAGCCATTTCTGTGCTCTTTTACAATCCAAAGATCATTCTGCTTGGCTGAGAAAAGAGAAGCACAAGAATCGAAAACCTCTGCATTCTTTTCATCATCTGTTATCAGGTTCCTACCTATTCGATCCCCTCTTTAATCACCCTCTTCTCAGCATAGCTTCAATAGAATAGCCCAACCTTTTTTGTCGTATAAAGCTTTCCTCACCAAAACTCATACAGAACTGTAAGGGCGCCTCCCTCCAGACCTCTGCTCATCACAAAATCTAAGGCAGTCCGTGAGTTCCCTTCGTATTCACAGTGGTCTCTTTGGACAAATCCTTTTCCTCCTCTTCAGAATTGTCTCTGAGATTTAATCTGGGAGTCAGATGCCGACACCTGAACTTCTCCATGAGTATTTCTGGAAAAATTAGCACTCACAATAGTCCCTAAATATCTGGACGAAAGATTTTAATCTCAGCACAAAAAGCAGCTCTTAGTGCTTGATTGTGTTACAAACAACAACAGCTGGTTAATTAACTCTATTCTCTAAGTCTTTGAAAGCACTAAAGTGGGCTATGGTGATCCTAATAATGAAGAGGGGCTCCTCTTTTCCTTTGCAAGCCCCTGGCCCTACAGTAGCCCCATGGGACCCAGTTAGTTCAAGACAGGTTTTGGGAGGTTAATTCTAGACCTGTGATTTCATTGGTATATGATGCTCCTTTTGTGGAAAACCCCCTCTGCCAAAGCAGATCAGCAACCTTTCCTGAGCCTCATGGTCTTAGAGAGGTGCCTGGGGGCCCAGACAGGTTGTTGACTGGCCTTGGGTCACACCACCACTTGTGCAATAGAAAAATTAGAGCTTGCATTCAGGTGGCCCTGATTCCAAGGTCGGCCTTCTTATCAATTATACTATTCAGGAAGCTAGGTGGTGCTATAGCGCACAGAGCGCCAAGCCTGTAGTCAGGAAGACTCATCCTGCTGAGTTCAAATCCAACCTCAGACACTTCTGAGCTGTGTGACCCTGGGCAAGTCATTTCACTCCATTTACCTCCATATCCTCATCTGTCAAAGGAGCTGGAGACAGAGAACCTGAAGCTCCAAAAGATTAAGTGAAAAAGTCCCTTGCCTGGATTGCCCACCCACCCAAGCAAGTGTCTGAGCCGAGCTTTGAACTCAGAGATTTCCTGCTTCCAGGCCCATCTTCTTCCCAATGTGAGTTGTTGGAGAAGTGAAGTTTGCTTTGCATTTGTATCTGTTTAGACTTTTGATCCAGGCTGAGGAGAATGAAGCCTTGAAAGCCGCTATGAACAACATCCTGAAGGTGAAGGAGGAAGACTTCAGGCTATACCATGAGACCATGAGCCAAGTGAAACAGATCTTCCTCCAGGCCCTGCGGCAACAACAAATGGAAAAAAACTAATAGCTGTCCCTGCAGGCAGGTCCCTGGGGAAGAGACTGGGGAGGCAGAGCAGGCCATAGGAAGGCAGCACCGGGCAGGCAGCCAGGACCGGGCCAGGATCTTCCTGCCCCAGAATCCCAGCCTTGGGTTTTGCTTGTCTTATTTGCAATCCTTGGAGAATTGCAAATGGAGAAGGAACAGGATCCAGGATGGGGATTGGGCTCCGGTCCCCATCCCCTCTCTGTCTGATGGTGCCATTAAAAAATGAATCGGTCCAAGGGAAAGTCATGCAAGGCCTATTCCCTCCCTCAGGGCGAGACCATGACAGTGCAAGTGGTTCTGAAATCGCATCACAGTGTGGACCAGGCTCTTTGTAAAACTCTAGGATGTAGAAAATCCAAGGTCACCCTACCCAAGAAGCTGCAGTAACAACAGCTTGTAGAGGATGTTGGGAATCATGGGATTTTAAAGTGAAAAGTGACCTTAGAGATAATCGAGTCCAATCTCCTGTGACAAATGAGCCCCAGAGAGGGAAAGGGACGTGTCCAAAGTCACAGAAGCAGTAAGTGATGGAGTTAAAATTTGAACCCGGGTCTCCTGACTCCCAGGTCACCACACTATGCTGCTCTGTTCATAAAGTGCCTTTACTTCCATCATCTCATCTCAGGCCCATTTTAACCCTGGGAGGGAGGAGTGATCCTCCTTGTCCAAGGACACATGATTCATAAGTGTTAGGAGGTAGAACTAGAATTAATTTCATTTCAATTAAATTCAACAAGCATTCATTCAGTGCTTACTGTGTACAGGGCCCTATGCTCAAGACTAAGGATACAGAGATGAAAAACAAGTGGCGAATGCCCTGCACACAAATATAGAGAATGTGAGCTAAGGGGCAGACTCCCTACAGAACACACCAGGAAAATCCAAGATGGCAGCCATAGTTGAACAGCTGATTGGGGAGAGGGAAGGAGTAGAAGAGAGAGATTCCAATAAACAAACAGGAGGAGAGAATGCATTCCAGGAATAGAGACAGTGGAGACAGGAGGAGGCAGGATGGCACCAGGAAACCACTTAGGAGTCCAGTGGTCCAACCACTTGCCTGGGTGTGTGTGTAGGGCTGTTGTGTAAAGTAATGCTGGGAAGGTAACTTGGAACCAAATCATGAAGACCTTAAATGCCAGGCAGACGATAGGCAGACACCAAAAGCTTTTGGACAAGGCAGTGCTATGGACAGAACAGGAAGACAGTTCTTCCAGCAGATACATGAAAGATGAATGGGATGGGACTTCTAACTCGGTTTGCAATGTTCTTTCCGCTATCCTAGGGTCCCTCTTGTAGCCATTTATCCATTGTTTTGGCTAATTCCCAATAGCCTCAAAGCTTCAAATGAAAACCCATGAGGCAAACATTGAGCCCAAGCTCATCCTTTCCAAATAGGATTCATTTCTCAGTGCCCAGAGACAAATCCTTGGCCCAGCAGGTAAGTCCTCTCAGTAATGACTGTCTCAGGGGCTGGTGTGGGGTATTTTGTACTTTGTATGATTATCCCCAAACAACCCCTTGGCTGAGGTTATCTTGCTGGATGAATTAATCTTCCTAATAGACTGTTCTGACCATCATTCTCCTGCTCTAAAGACTTTGGTGGCTCCTATTGTCTGTCCTTGGGAGCTCTTCCTAACGTGGCTGCCAGCTACCTGTCCAGGCTTATTTCCTAGTCATTCCCTTCGCATACTACATCCTGCTCAGGCTGGACTACTAGGATCTCATCCTGCCCTCTTCTACTTCCGTGTCTTAACCCAGGCTATTCCCACGCCCCGCCCCTGTTGAAATCTCTCTCTTCCTTAAGGCACATCTCAAACGTCATGTCCACAAGACCTCCCCTGACCTGATTTGGATTCCCGCTTCTCTACCCCCAGCATCCACCATCACCACCAAAGCTGGGAATGATCTCTTCTTCAGGTTCCCCCTTCTCTCCTCCTGCTATCATTGCTTTCTATCCTATGTTCACGTTTCTGGCCTATGTGTTGTGTTCTCCCACATCCTGAGTAAAATGTAAGCTTCTTGAGAGCAGGGGCTGTGTCATTTTCTGTATGTTTGTAACCCTTGGCAGGGTTCCACCCCTGCCCTTAATAAATATTTATTAAATCCAATTGGATTGTAGGCCAAGGATCTTTAGTTCCTCCATGTAGCCACCATCTCATAAGGCTCTTAGAATGTAGCACCTGGAACTTCAGAATGGAAGGCGTCCTAGAACCCCTCGCTTTTTACAGATGAAGAAACTCGAACCCTCAGAAAGGAGACGGCTCCTCTAGGGTCACAGGCATGGTAAATGGCAGAGCCAAAAGCCACACCCCCATCCTGCTGACTCCATCCCCAGTGTCCCCTCCGCACTGGACACCATGGCCGAATTAGTGAGATGCCCAGTGTGGCCACAGTGGAAAGAGCCCTGGATGTATGGGCCCAACTTTGAAATTTAGAACATGTGCACACATGGCCATCAATAAACAAACATGAAGTGCCTACTGTGTGCTGGGCACTGTGCCTACGAAGCAAAAGACAGTCCCTGCCCTCAAGAAACTCACACTCTAATAGCCTCTTTCTGGGCCTCAGTTTCCTTATTTGTAAAAGGAGGAGGTTGGACTAGATGATCTCTCTGATCCTCCAATCCTGGGAGAGCCCCTGAGAACCATCTAATCACAAAGTATAGTCTTGGAATGAACCTTCCCACTGCAGGGACTTCTTCCACCATCCCCCTGTATCAGGAGACACTGCAGGGTCAGAGGACAGAAACCTGGCATCAGGGATGGTTTTTGGCAGCTCCCTGGCTCTCCACTGACCAGGAGAATAGCTGGTCCCCACCAGGGATACTGCAGGGAGCCAGGATATAGGATCGTGAGCTGGAGGGAACCACAGACACCAAAGCATCCCCCACCCCCTCATTTTATAGGAGAAATATCTGAGGCCCAGAGAGGAAAAGGGATTTACCAAAAGGCCCAGGGAAGCTTCTGGGGCACAAGAGCTTTGGTAGATGAAGAGTGATGGCCTCACTTGTTGAGAGCCAGTGGATGTCCCAGTGAGGGTTAGAAGTAGATGTGGATGAGGGGGTGGCTAGGTGGCACAGTAGACAAAGAACTGGCCCTGGATTCAGGAGGCCCTGAGTTCAAATCTGACCTCAGACACATGACACTTACTAGCTGTGTGACCCTGGGCAAGTCACTTAACCCCCATTGCCCCGCAAAAAAAAAAAAAAAGAAGTGGATGTGGAGGAAAGGAAGAGGATGGGCTAGCAGAGGCTTCAAGACATGTTTTACCTGCTACAAACTGCCTGACCAACCACTCTATAATACAACCTTTGGGATGAGAAATGTCTCCAATTGAATCATTCGATTTAATTGGAAAGAAGAGCATTGGACTTGGAATACCTGGTTTCCATTGGGTCTCTGTTCTTTACTGGCCTTGTGACCTTGGACAAGTCCCCTTTCCTCTTTCTGGGCCTCAGTTTCTTCAGGTGTAAAATGGGGAAGAATTGAAGCAGACCTTTCAGGTCTCTTCAGGTTCTGAATCCTGTGCTCTATCCCAGGTCCCCTGGTTCCAAATCCTTTGTTCTTTCCACTCTGCACCCTTCACTGCTTCCCCAGGCACCGCCCCTTCCTGCCCTTTGATATTCCCATGTGGCACAGTGGGAAGACTGCCGCACTTGGAAGTCAGCTGACCTGGGTTCCAAATCCCCGCTCTGCCGTCAGCTCTTTGTGTGACGCAGCTAAGTCATCTCACCTCGGCGGAGCTCCCTCCCCTCTTTGAAGAGCCAGGGTTTGGACCCGTTGACTTGTGAGGCCCCTTTCCATCTTCTGGTCCTTTTCCTGTGCAAGCCCTTAGGTTGGGAAAGCCAGGTACAGCGGGGACTCTTACATGACCCTCCTGGCTTTGGCGCAAAGTCCTAGATGAGAACCGAGAAGCTTGGGAAGCAGCCCCACCTTCCCTCACTCCTCTTTATCCCTTCATTGCTACTGCAGCTAACCAACCTCCTTTCCCACCCCACTCCAAAGAACAGGCATCTTCTACAGTAACCACAGAATCTCAGGGTGAAGCGGCAGCCGGCACGAGCTCTGGGCAGAGCATCCCTAGAGCCCACTAGGCAGTCTTGCCCTGTCAACCTTCTGGCATCCAGCTACTGCATCATGGAGCCGGGGAGCCGGGATAGTGGTGACTTCAGAAGGCCCCGTTCTAGCTAGGACGGATTGCTAGGACCTCTTTTCTTTCTTCCTTTTTTTTTTTTTTTGGTTGTTTTTAGTGAGGCAAAAGTGACTTGCCCAGGGTCACACAGCTAGTAAGTGTTAAGTATCTAAGGCCGGATTTGAACTCAGGTACTCCTGACTCCTGGGCCGGTGCTCTATCCGCTCCACCACCTAGCTGTCCCACTAGGACCTCTTTTCAGCAGCGACGTGCCCCTGTCATTACCCAAAGACGAGAACAGAAACAAACCGAGTGAAAACCAGATTCAGCTTTGGTTTTGGAAGTCCTTAGGTGAGGTGTTCCTAGGTTACTTTGTTGCAAAGCTTTAACCAGATGCCAACCAGGGATGGAATGGCTGCCCTTCTCACTAATTGAGTAATCAGCAGACATTAAGCACTTGCTGCAGGTTGTACTCCGTCAGAGATAGCTTAGGTAAATCAGGAGAGCTGCCCAAGCAGAAGAATGAGGTGGCCGTCCCTGGAACACTTCAAGTAGACACTGGGTTCTATAGATGGGATTCTTGTTTGAGTGTAGATCAGGCTGGGTGACTAGAGGTCCTTCCGGTTTTGTGATCCTATGAAGAAGACCCTCTCTGCCCTCATTGGGCTCATGATGCAGAGAGCGCTGAGAGCATCTGCAGTCAGAGGAGCTAGTTCAGATCCTAGCTGTGTGATGTCAGGCAAGTCACTTAACCACTCTGGGCTTTGGTTTCTCCATAGAATCAGGGAGGTGAACTAGATTGAGGGTTCTTGACCTTTTTGTGTGTCATGGACCCCTTTGGCAGGCTGGCAAAGCCTATATGGATCCCTTCTCAGAATAACTTGTTTTAAAAAAAATTATAAAAGTATTTTATTATTTTCCAGTTCAACATTTGTTTTTATAAGATTTCCAGTTTCAAACTTTTCTCCCTCCCACCCTCCCCAAGACAGCTAGCAATCCGATATAGGTTATATATGTATAATAACATCAAACATATTTCTGCATTTGTCACGTTATAAGAGAAGAATCAGAGCAAAGAGGAAAAACCTCAAAAAAGAAAAACAGCAGCACTAAAAACAAAAGAAATAGTATGATTCAATCTGCATCCATATTCCACAGTTCTTCGGAATCACCTTTTTAAATGCACAAAACAAAATATATGGGATTACAAAGGAAACCAGATCATGAAATAAACTTGTAATTTTGTTCCCATCGAAGTTCATGGACCCCTTGAAATCTTATCCATGAACCCCTCGGAGGTCTGTGGATCCCAGGTTAAAACCATTTGGACAAGGTTGTCTCTAAGATCCCATAAGATGTTAATCCATATCTATAAAACATTATGTAAGTATAGTAGGGAAGTACAGAAAATGTGCTTTATGAAGTCCAAACATGGACTAAAAACGGGCAGATGCTTGGCACTGGGAAATTCAAATGCTCCCACTGAAAACCAAGATGTGACAGTGCCTGAGTGGTAACTTCCCTTTAGGGAAATGGTAAAACTGGCCCACAACCTCCTCAGCAAATCCGAAGGCGCACGGATTCTAATTCTGGCCCCCTGCATTTGGAGTGGGGGAAGATTCAGTGGTGAATTGGCAGAGAGTTTCCCTTGGCACAGTGTGTCTCTTGTGGGGGATGGGCTGGGGAAGGGCCCTCTCTGTGATTATAGTGGTCTTAACTGGATTGCCAGGAGAACGTTTAACCTATTTAGAAGAACAAACCAGTTAAGGTGTCCTCATTTACATACTAACACGAAATGAAGCAAATTCCAAATCATTGTTCTCTTCTTGTTAGCAGATGCTCCAAGGATGTCTGCCGGGCAATCCTATGTAACAGGATTGTAGTATTAGAGTACCCATAAATAATATTGGCTATACATACACACACACACCACACCACACACCCATACCACAACACACCACACACCCATACTTCACACACATACCACACACCACATACCACACACCACACACATATCACACAGAGTTAATCTGGAGGCAGGTCAATGAGATCCAACAGGACTAACTTCATTGCCTACCTTTGGGGTGAGGCACTCTGACTTAACTATGTTATAGGAGTCATTACTATGTATCAGTCCAGGGAAGGCCTCCTCTGACAAATGGGCTCTGTCCAAGTTTGGGTGCTGCTTTATAATAGTTGTTTCTTTGTTCTATTGCTTCCACCTTGAAAGCAGAATCTGGCTTAAGTCACCAAGGATTCCCAGCCCTTTATAAAGATCAGACTGCTAAAGCAATACAGATCTATTCGCACCCCCTGCTTTCTGCCTTTCCTGCCAGGTACCACTCTCCTAGCCCTCAGGTGCCCAGATCAGCCCCCTGCCTAGTTCCTGGTATCCCTAAATACCCCCTTGGAATTGCACTCATCCATTCTTTTTTGGAACTGCTCCTGCAATGGAGAAAGTTGGGCAAGAGATTTTCCCAGGCAAGCTTCATTACCTGCTTCTGTCTCCCCCAGTGTTTATGGGGATGCCCCACAACAGGATTAGCTTCTGCCCACCTTGCAGTAGAGCAAACTTTGCGTTAGTAACTTCAGACATTTCCAGCTAAGAATCACAGAAGGTTAGAGTTGGAAGGAAGGTACTTAGAGATCATTTAGTCTAAACCAACCCCTCCTCTCCAATGTCCCCTCCCCCATCTCCACACATCTCATACACACACCCTAAAATGTCAGCCCTGTCAGTCACTTTGGAGGCTGAGACACCGACTAGGAAGCTTGAGAAGAGACAGCTGGTGATTGTGAAGACAGGGGTTCTGATTGGACAGTGAGACCAGAGTGAGCTGGTGTGTGCTTGGCTAAGTCTGGAGCATGAAGGGAAGGCCTTGGCTGCACATGACTTAAGTGAGATGGTGAACTGGGTTAGGACATTAGTCTGAATGCTAATGTCTCCTTAGTGCAGTGTATGCCAACGTGGCATGATAAAAGGTGGGAACAAAAGCTTCTATCTCACACAGTACATCAGAATCACTGGTTCCTGGGTTTCTTCTTGCCCAGGTCCTACCTGTTAGCCTTTCACAGGCCCCTGAAACCAAGACCCTTAAACTTTCACTAATTTCTAAACTTTCCCTGAGCTCTAAACCCCAGCTCCAGGTTCAGAACCTAGGCCCCTGTGCCTGCCTGGCTCCTTGGATACAGATTGGCAGTACCTAGTGCTCTATGACCTGCCCTTTTTCTGCCATTGTCATCGTAACTAGGTACCTGCATCTACCATTCCCTTCTATCTTTTCCTTCTTACCTCTTTCTACTATATACTCTAGATTATGAGTGGGGTTTTCCTGAAGTTGTTTTATAAGAAAAAAAAAGACAAATTCAGAAATAACCCATCAGGAGGAGGTCATTAAAAGTGAATATAAAAGAAAAATTATCCTCTTAGACTGTATGATGCCCGAACTTTTAAAAAAATGTAAATAGTATTTTTTCAATTGTATATAAAGACAATTTTCTTTTTTAAGACAATTTTCAACATTTTTTATAAGATTTTTGAGTTCCAAATTTTTTCTCCCTCTCCCTTTTCCCCTCCCCAAGATGGCAGGAAGTATGATAAAGGTTATACACGTGCAATCATGTAAAACATATTTCTACATTAGTCATGTTGTGAAAGAAGAAACAAAGCAAAAGGTAAAAAAACACAAAAAAATCAAAGTGAAAATAGTATACTTCAATCTGCATTCAGAGTCCATCAGTTCTTTCTCTCAATGTGGAGAACATTTTCCATCTTGAGTCTTTTGGCATTATCTTGGATCGTTTGTATTGCTGAGAAGAGCTAAATTCATCACAGTTGATCATCGAACAATGTTGCTGTACAATGTTCTCCTGGTTCTGCTCATTTCACTCAGCATCAGTCCACTTAAGTCTTTTCAGGTTTTTCTGAAATCTGCCTGCTCATCATTTCTTATAGCACAATAGTATTCCATTTCATTCATATACCACAGCTTGTTCAGACATTCCCCAGCTGATGGGTGCCTGAACATTCTGTTATTTCATCATATCAGACTTCCTCAGAATGATTTCAGCCCATGACTCACCTTTTCTAGTGTGGGAGCCCTACAAAATAGTCTAGATCCCTCACGGTCCCAGAAGAGAATGGCAACTGGTCCCCCCAGATGCTCCCTAGGGAGCCATCACCTTAGAAAGCACTTCCAAGAGTAACCCATCAATCCCAGAAATGTCCAGATTGCTACTAAAATAATCCTCTGAGTCCCACCCAACACACACACACACACACACACACACACACACACCCCACAATATGGAAAACAGCCATCATCACTCTTGTCTAGTTTTGGAAAGGGGCCAGGTAGGGTATAAACAGTGATTGTTTTTGTTTTTCAGTTGTATCCTACTCTCCATGACCCAATGGACCATACTGTCCATGGGGTTTTCTTGGCAAAGATACTGGAGTGGTTTGTCACTTCCTTCTCAAGTGGATTAAGGCAAACAGAGGTTAAGTGACTTGCCCAGAGTCACACAGCTTGTAAGTGTCTGAGGCTAGATTTGAGGTCTTCCTGACTCCAGGCCCAGTGCTTTATGCACTGAGCCACCTACCTGCTTCTATAGTTTACCTTTTTAGTTATAAACACTGTTCCTCCCAGATAATAACTATTTCTATGGAATTTTAAGGTTTACAAAGCACTTTCCTCGCCACAACCTCATGAGTTAGATAGTACAAGTATTATTAACCCCATCTTGCAGGTGAGGATATCTTCTAATGCAAAGGAGTTCTTGGTCAACAAAGCATAATCCTCACACTTGGGGGAGGGGGGGGGCTCTGATCTAATGAAGTCCTCTCCGTTCTACCTGCTCCATCTTTTGCATCTCTCCTCTCTGTTCCCAGTACTTACCTCCATGGCACAGGTCTTCATTACCACCTATCCACCAGGCCTATTTCGATAGTTCCATCACACCACTTCCCACCTCCTCTCCTGCTCCCACTAATCTGTCGTTCACACCAGAATAATTTCTTCTCACGTACAGTGATTTTCCTCATAAAGCTTTGGTGGATCCCTATTGCCTACAAAATAAAACTCAAACTTCTTGGCTTGTCATTCAAGACCCTCCACAATCAGTGCTTCCCAACTTTCCCCACTTTATATCATATCACTCCCCTCGATGCCCTCCACCCTTCATCCAAACCATATGTGACTCCAGTCTCCTGAACATGAGCTACATCTCCCATTTCCCTGTTAAAGACCCTAAACTCAGTCAGTTTCCAAACTCCACATCTGCTTGCAGCCTTCAATCTCCAAACATCCCCAACTTTTCCCAGACCAGTGATGGCTTGGGCTGATCCAGATAGAGCATCTTTTAGAAACCTTACTTGTTTCCTGGATATTGGAATTGCTCCATTGGGAAGACTCTAGCATCTTATTCTTTCCACATTTTCTGAATCAAGGTTCATCTCTAGGGAAAATAATACCCTGGGAACCCATAATTGACTCAAAACAACATGTTCACTGCACTTAGACCCAGGCCATTAATCCTCATGTCCTCAATAGATCTCAACACACTCCATCACCAAAAACCCAGGGGCTGATTTCCCCCTTGCTGAACCTACCCCACTGATAATCAGTTTGAGAAGATTTTCCTCATCTTTCTTTTATCACTCAGGGAGTAATTAACAATTACTGGCATCTGGACTCATCTTAGCCTTGGGCACACAGGAAGTACTCTATCCCTCTGTCCCATGCCGAGGTGTTCCAGGCCAGCTGTCTTTCCTCTCCTTCCCCTGGTGAATTCCTGTCCAACCCAAATGCCACCTCCAGGAAAGCCTCCTTGTCCTTCCGGTCATTGATGACCTTCCTCTTGGGACTTCTCTTACCCCTTCACACCTCTCTAATATACTTCTCATGTTATATTGAATATTAAAGTTCTCTCTTTGTGTCTCACACCCGTATAAGACTGTGAACTCCCTGAGGGCAGGGACTGTATTTTAAGTCTAAATTTCTTGTCTCTCCCAACCCTGAGCACAGTGCTATACACCCAGTAAGCACCTAATAAATGCTTGTTAAATGAATGGATGACTGCGCAATTTCCATAAAATATTCCCAGAGATGAGCTTTTCTTTCTTTCTTTCTTTCTTTCTTTCTTTCTTTCTTTCTTTCTTTCTTTCTTTCTTTCTTTCTTTCTTTCTTTCTTTCTTTCTTTCTGTGAGGCAATTGGGGTTAAGTGACTTGCCCAGGGTCACACAGCTGGTAAGTGTTAAGTGTCTGAGGTCGGATTTGAACTCAGGTATTCCTGATTCCAGGGTCAGTGCTCTATCCACTGTGCCACCTAGCTGCCCTGAGATGAGCTTTTCTAAAGCCAGCTCACCCACTCCATTACATCCAGGTAGATACACCTTTGGAAGCCAGAAAGCTGGAGATGTTCACAGCAGCTGACATGGCCAATGTGAGGGCACATCAAGGCAATGACATTGTGTAGAATAAATGTTCAATTTATGTTCCCAGGTTTACAAATTGGAGCTCAATGATGCAGGAAGTAGGTAATGGGGCCTGGCCTCTATGGAGTTCACAGAGTTCTGCCAAATCTTAATTAACAGGATTGCAGGATCTCTGCAAAGAGCTACGGAAGGAGCAAGGGACAAGGGGAGGGGAATTAATGAAGAATTGGAATGCTGGCGGGTTGAGAATGGCTCTGCTCCCCCAGAATAGGCGCCAGCACCGGAGTTAGAATGTGGCTGCCAGCTGGGGACCCAGAAGAAACTGGGATGGAGACCTTCCCATCTCCTCTCCACCAGGGCTCGGTTACAGTCACCATCAATCAATGTTGCCAGGAATCTACTGTATGCAAGGCATTGCGCCAGGCATTATTGGAGGAAAGTAAAAGAAAGGTCATGGAAGGTCCCTTCTCCCCTCTGCTACTACTCACTGCCCCCCTCTCTCAGGCTGTTTAGTCCCACCAGCACATAAGCTCCTTGAGGACACATAGTATCCAATACATGCTTGTTGATTGATCTCTCCATCTTAAACATCTCTCTCTCCTCTCTGTCTCTGTCTCTGTCTCTGTGTCTGTCTATGTCTCTCTCCTCTCTGTGTCTCCTTTTTTTTTTTTGGTGGGATAATGAGGGTTAAGTGACTTGCTCAGGGTCACACAGCTAGTAAGTGTCAAGTGTCTGAGGCTGGATTTGACCTGAATCCAGGGCCAGTGCTTTATCCACTGCACCACCTAGCTGCCCCCATATCTGTCTCTCTTGTTCTCATTATTTCTTCTCTGTCTTCTCTCTCTCTCTCTCTCTCTCTCTCTCTCTCTCTCTCTCTCTCTCTCTCTCTGTCCCTTCATTTCTCTTTCTCTCTCTGTCTTTCTCTGTTTCTCCTCTTCCCCTCCCCCCCTCTGCCTTCTTCTTCCTCTCTCTATATAAACACATACACATATATAATGTATGTATTTCTCACTATCTCTATACTTCACCTACAAAGTAAAAGAATCAGATTAAAAACCTCTAAGGCCCCTTCTAGCTCTAAATCTAAGATTTGGGGGGCCCATAGATTTGGGGTTCTAAAGGATCATAGAGATTGTTGAGTCCTACCCCCTCCTTACTTTGCAGATGAGGAAATTGGATTATAAGGAAAGCAAGAGATTTGCCCAGTAAGTATCTCAGGTGGGATTCAAACCCAAGCCCTCCTAATTCCAGGTCTAGCACTCTATTACTATATCACCTTTACCTGGGCGGGGAGGAGAGAGAGACAAACAGACACCAGACAGACAGACAGAGGCAGAGAGAGGAGAAGGAGGAGGGGGAGGAGAAGGAGAAGAAGAAGAAGAAGAAGGAGAAGGAGGAGGAGGAGGAGGAGGAGGAGGAGGAGGAAGAGAAGGAGAAGGAGAAGAAGAAATAGGGGGAAGAGGAAAAAAGAAAGGAGGAGAAGAAAAAAGGAGAGAAGAAAAGGACAGAAAGAAGAAGAAAGCTCTATAGATCTACTATGTCTCCAGAGACCTCTTTATACTTAAGCTTTCCTGAATGACTCAGCATCATATCTAGGAGCCGTCTGTTTCAGCATTCAGCAATAATAGCTTCAAGGACTTTTGAGGTGTTGAGAAGTTGTATGTCCCTGTGCTAAATGACCCTGCCTCCTGGGATCTTGCATTGTATCTGCTGCTTTTCTGTCTCCTCTTTCTATCTAGTTGTTAACTATCACACAGAATCATAGAACCTCAGATTTGGAAGAGCCCTCAGAATCCAAGGCGTAACTGAGGCAGAATCTCTTCTAAAAAGTCCCTCCCCCCCAAAAAAGTCCTCAATGCATGCTCCTTCAGCCTCCACTTGAAGACATCTAGTGACAGGGGAGTCCCAAGGTGACTCACTCCTTTAGGGCCAGCTCTCATGGTTGAGGGGTTCTTCCCCAGAGTCAAGGACATCTGCCCCGCTGTAATTTCTATCCACTAGTCCTAGTGCCTAGGATTGTTGGACCAGAGGATCTCAGTGCTAACCTCAGAGGTCTGGATCCACTCCCTAATTTTCCAGGGAAGCACTTTGCTCCATTCACACAGTGGTAACTAGCAGAACTGTGGATGCTCTGAACCTGCTGCTTTCCCCATCGTCTCCTCAAGTCAGGCCTTCAGATACTCAAATCTATCAGTTAATTCTCCCCTACCCTACCCAGGGTTTCTCCAGGCTAACACTTCTAGTACTTCCCACAGACCCCTGGTGCCATGCTCCTGTACCCAATACGCTCCCTGGCTCTCGGTATGTAGGGGTGACCTTATATTGCTTCACCCCCATCCCTTCCCCATATCTGTCCTGAATGGAATAGAGAGCA
This sequence comes from Dromiciops gliroides, assembly GCF_019393635.1. Taxonomy (NCBI): domain Eukaryota; kingdom Metazoa; phylum Chordata; class Mammalia; order Microbiotheria; family Microbiotheriidae; genus Dromiciops; species Dromiciops gliroides. The sequence goes on from NC_057861.1 coordinate 672,039,218, forward strand.
ACAAGTACACATATTGAAGCCAAGGCCCAGAGAAAGGGAATGCCTTGCCCCAGGTAGCATAGGAGTTAAGTAACAGAGCCAGGTCCAAACAGGTTCTTTGATTCTGAATCCAGAGCTCTTTCTATGACACCATTCAAGCTCTTTTGAGGCCCAAATTGGAGCTCCCAAATCTGGGCTAACTGACTTGATATAGAACAGAGGCTGGGAAGGGCAACAAGTCTTACCCCACCCCCAAGGAGAGCTTAGTCTGATGGGGAAACTCTTAGGGAACATCTAGGCTGTTGGGGGAGACTGAACCCCCAGAAGAAGGAGAACACCACCACAGACAATGAGCATTTCACCTTGAGGAAGGAGGTCAGGGGGCGGGGGGCAATAGAGCACAAGGAACTTGAACCTGGGAGACCACAGATCACAGTCCACGAACAAACTGCATTGTTCTATGACCTTACACAAGTCATTTCCCATTTGTCCTCTCTAAGATAACAAAATGAAGGGGTTATACTGGAGGGTCCCCAAGATCCCTTTTAGAACCAACATTTTATGAATTCACAGTGGGGTTGGTCCTGGAAGGCTTTCTGAAGGAAGCGAGGCTGGAGTACAGAAAGGAGAGGTCACTATAGGCAGAGGTCCTTGGAAAACCTGGCCCCTTTATCAGGGCAGATATTGGGGAAGAGAGGAGGGAGGTAAGATGAGAGAGACTGGGCACTAGCCAACGGTGTGGGTATATTGAGAGGAGGTGAGGATGCATCTGCCCTGACTCATCAGAGTTGCAGCATACCTAGGGAAGGGTCTCAACCTCAAACATGACATGGGGGTGGGGAAGACCGGAATTTAGTGTTCTAATCTGTTATATTCTGCTTACCTGTGTGACCTTGGGTAAGTCACCACTCTCTGGTTCTCTATGGTCTCTCCGAGTTCTAAATTCTATGCTATCATTCCAGTAGTCTTCTCTCTCAGAACCTGCAGTGTCCTCCCCAGCCCATACCCATGTCCCCCCACCCCCTGAACAATCCCTGAGGCTCTGCCCTGGCCTCTCTTGCAGCCTGGCTGTGACTGGCAGCTTCCTAACCAACCCCCTCTCTGCAGAGCTGAGCTGGGTGAACACCAGTTCTCTGCAGCCTGGGCTCCACTCACAGCTCAGCTCAGCCTCCTCTCTGGGCTGGGAGGGAGGGGGAGCCCCAGGGACCAGACACACCCCTTGCCTAGGGCCCCCAGAGCCCTCCTGGACCCACTGCTGGACAGACAGACACAGTCACCCTAGTGTCAACGTGCCCCCCCTCCCAGGGGCTCAGCCTGGCCCTGCTGGACCCACAGCTGGACAGAGGGACAGAGGAACAGACGGACTCCCAGGTGCCAATTCCCCCCCCAATCCCTGGACTCAGCACTCCTTTCACCCTCCCCTTCCCCTCACCCCACTTGTGGCTCCCCTGGGATGCTCTCTGGGGACCGTGCCAAGGGGGCAACAGCAGCTTTCTCAAGGTCAGTGCTAAGCCTATGCATGCCCTTGCCAGCCTAGAAGCCCTTCTTACTCTTTGGGTGTTAGGAACCCGAAGTCTGGGAGGCGGGCTCAGGAGAAACAAACTAGCAGCCCCCAGGCCCTCTCCCCCTCCCCCATCCCACAATACGCTTTCTGTCTGTAATGCAACCAGGTCTGGGGCAGAAATAGCAGGGTGGGAGGCTGTGCGGACAGAGGCAGTTGGGCCTGGGGTAGGGGAAGGTCAGCAGAGTGTCTTGGGTCCGGGGCCCGGGGCCCGGGGCCCCAGGATGAAGCATCCACATACCCCCTTTCTCTGCTCTCATTTCAGTCCCTGGGATCAATCTGGATGAGGGCCAGAGCAGTGGGGGAGGGAGCATTATCAACTGTGGCCCCGACACATGCACAAACACACACTTCCCAAGACCCTTGCAGGAATACCGCGGCTGCCCAGGGCCCTTAGGAAGCTAAAATTGGAAAGGGACGTGTGGGAGGCAGCTGACAAAGCTATTTCTCTCGGCTTACTTCTCAGTTCCAATTTCAGTCACTTAGCCCATTAGCCCTATCCCCCAAAGGCCCTCGGACCTCCTATGGTCAACAGGAAGGCTTCAAGGGGAGGGGAGGGGCCGCAGGACTTTAGAGTGGAAAGAGACCTTAGAGATCATTAGTTCAGTGCCCTCATTCTTCAGACTGAGGAAACAGAGGCCCAGTGAAGGGGAACTGATTTACCCAAGGTCACAAAGCTAGTAAGTGTCAGAGCTGGGATTCAAACTTGGGTCTTTCCACTTTGCAGGGGTGTCCACAAAATCTTAGATCAGGTTTAAACTATTACAGTTGATCTGCTCCACTGCATTCCCCTCACACAGTGGGAGAGGTGGGCTGGGATCCTAGGTGCTGGGAGCCCTCACTCCATCACTGACTTGCTGTGTGACTGGAGAAAGTACTTCTACCTCTCTGGGCTCCAATCTCTTCCTCTGTAACATGGGGTTATAGACATATCCCCAATGGATTTTTCTGAATAAAACATGAAGGAGAAATAGTGTGATGCTGAGAGGGGGTGGGGGGAAGAGAGGGTGATGGTCACCTGGTTCTGTGGGAGCAGATCAGACTCATGACTACCTAAACACCACACAGAGGAGGAAGTGTGAGTATGTTTAAATCCATTTTACAGATAAGAAAACAGTCAGAGAAGGAGGTGACTTTTCTAAGGTCACACAGTAAATAAACAGCAGAATTGAGCTTCAAATCCACGTCCTTCTGTCTCAGAATTCAATGTTCCTTCTACTAGCAAAGGATAGGGACGTTTTCACTGTGGCCCCAGCCACACTGGCCTTACCTGGCAAGGGAGGAGGTGCTTGGAAGGGTTTGTGCCTGCAGAGTTCCTCCCAGGGAGGGCCCAGCTCAGCGGCCTCAGGAGCCTCGCCTCGGACCTTTCAGAGTCACTGTCCCAGGAATGCCCTGTCAGGAATGCTCTTAGAGTCACTGTGGAACTGGGCTCTGTCCCTGAAGAATCGGCTGGGTTCCAAGGAGCGCAAGGCAGCTAGGGAGAGAGGGAGGGAGACAAACAGGGGGAAAGGCAGGAAGGGAGGGAAAGAAGGAGAGAGGGAAGGGGTCAGAGGGACCAGATGGGTGGAGGGAGAGGGAGGAAAAGGGAAAGAGGGAGGCAGACAAATGGAGAGAAAGAAGAGAAGGGAGGGGAGGGAGAGAGAGAGGGAGAGAGAGGGAGAGAGAGAAGAGGAGAGGAGAGGAGAGGAGAGGAGAGGAGAGGAGAGGGAGAGAGAGAGAGAGGAGAGGAGAGGAGAGGAGAGGAGAGGAGAGGAGAGGAGAGGGAGAGAGGGAGAGAGGGGGGGGAGAGGGAGAGAGAGAGAGAGAGAGAGAGGAGAGAGAAGGCCTAGATGGAAAGAGTAGAAAAGAGGAAGGAAGATATCGACAGGAAAGGAGAGAAGGAAGGGAAATAGATATGGGGAGCGAGGAAGAGAGAGAAGCAAGGAGGAAACCTAGGAGCCCCCAACATATGTTATTAGGGAAGGGCAAACTCCTGAAGGCAGCAATGAGGTGGATGAGAGGAAGGAGCCCTCAGGAAGCCATGGTGAGAGTGGGACCACAATAGCCCAGACCATCCAATAATCCACAACCTCCCCTTTGGGCCTTGGCTTTAGAGAGACCCAGTCAGTATACCAGTCTAACCTCCGTGGAAGAAGCCATAGGCTCAGCATCATGGGATTCGTGGTTCGAGATCTGGCTCTTCCAGTAACTCCCTGAGCGACCCCTGGACAAGACCCTTCCCCCTTGCTGGGCCTCAGTTTCCCCATGTGTAAAATAAAGGAGGCTAGACTGTCTCCAAGGCTCTGTCACTGCATCTGAAGCATAACTTCTCAGAGCTGGAAGGAACTAGTCCAACCAAGGAGGAATCTCCTCAACCTCCCCAGCAAGGGGTCATCCTAGCTCCTGACCAAGGACCTCCAGAGATGGGGAACTCATCCCCTCCAGAAGCAACCCGTTCCAGCTCTGATCATCAGGAAGCATTTCTCTTCACGTAAAGCCGATACCTGCTTCGTGAGGGGGGATCAGAGAGGAGGATGGAGGTTCATCGAAGGGCAGGGGCGGAGACAGGTTAAGCGAGGTGGTGGGAGCTAAGTGAGGAAAGTACAAACTCAATAAAGGAACTCGACTCATTGTTGGGGCGAAGACTCCATGGGGACATGGGGGCTCAGTGATGGCTGAGGGGCTGGGGGAGGGGAGTAGGCTCAGTGCAGGGGGGGGACTCAGAAAACAGTATGGGATAGGGGAAAGAACTCCGGCTTGCCTTGGGATCCTGTCACTTACTTCAGGAACCTTTTGTAGGTACCTTCCCCTATCTGATGTTTCAGTTTCCCCATCTCTAAAATAAGAGGGTTTAACTAGATGATCCAAGGTTCTTTCCAGTTCCAAAACAATCCCATGACTCCCTGGGAGTCCCAACAGGTGTAGCTCTTACCCCAATTGTTCCTGGAGCCCAGGAGTAAAGCAGGCTACCTCCACACGCCCAACCAAGACTGTGTGGTCCTTTGATAGTTGCTTGGAGAAACTGGGATTGAAGACCTCTGTGGGACAAGGGCCCCTCTCTTTTGGGGGGAGAGGGAGGCACAAAGCAAATCATCTGACCTTCAAGTCTATTCTCTCATCTACAAAATGAGGATATTACTATAGTAATATTGTATATATGTAGATATATATGTACATTATCTATACACATGTACACACACACACACACACACACACACACATATATATATATAGGATAGTACTATACTGCACTGTGGTGGAAAGAATACTTGACCTGGAGTCAAGGCTTGGGTTCAAGTCCTGACCTGAAGACTTCTGGACCGTGTGACCTTGGGTAAGTTACCTGCCAGACCTTTCTAGATGTCAGGTTCTTCATCTGTAAAATGAGGGGGGCAGGCCTGGATGATGTCTAAGGGCCCTTTGGGGGTCCTCAGCCCCCAGGTGTGGATGGGGAAGGGAGGACCATCTCCTCCGTGTGCCCAGCCTGGGCAGCTGGACAGCCTGGTGACGCCCCGGGGAAGGAGGGAGGGAGACAAGTTGGCCTTCCTCCACCTCCCCCGCCTTTTCAGGAACCTGAGCCCTGGGCTGTGGTGGCAGAGCGAGGGCAGTAACCGGAGCAGGCTGGCCAGGGAACCAGGCTCCTGAAAGGGAGGCAGCAGGAGGGACCAGGCCTTGTTGACACACCCTGCCCCCCCCTAGCCTGCTCTAGGGCTCCCAGGAGACCCAGATCGAGGCAAGGTAAGGACCCTCTCCCCTATGCCAGGGGAAAGCAGAGGGGAGATGCTCCCTGGGCCCTGAGGGATAGGGGAAGTTCATGGGGGGAGAATGGGGGAGGGTGGGGTGGTGGGCTGGACAGGAATGACTCCCATGGATTATGGATGCTTGGGGCCCTTGACTGGAAACCTGGAGATCTGGGTTCTTGTCCCAGCCCTGTACCCCACTCGTTGTGTCAGCTTGGGCCCTCTCTGAGCCTCAGTTTCCCTATTTGTAAAATAGGGCCAGTTAGTCCTGCCCTCCCTCCATCACAGGGTTACTCTGTGAGTCCACTATGAATCCAAGGACATTACCAATAGGAAAGTGGCTTGGAAAAATAGTAAGTGGAGAATTTGCATTAATATTCTTTCAGTGAGACTGACTCCAAGCAACAAGTATTATTCTTTCTACCTCCTTGTCTGGAGGTTCCCAGGGGGGCAGGGCTGGGTCTTGCCTTCAGATGGGGGGAAGGAGTTTGCCTGAGGACAGAGACTATGATTCCCCATCTCAAACCAGAGAGTGCCTGAGGACAGGGCTGTGTTGCTCCTGGGGTAGAGCACCGACTCTGTCCACGAGAGGCAGATGAACCAAAAGGGGCAGGACTTGGTGTGGGCAGAGTGCCCATGGGACCACATTGGTGCCACCTTGCTTGGGCTCTAGACGCACAAGGGCAGCTCACCTGGCCGGGTCCTCTCCTCCAGCTCCAAGGTCCCCACTGGTCCCTTTCCCAAGTATGGGCATCAAGACGTCGCTGCCCCCTCCTGAGCTGGCCATCTATGCCCTGATTCTTGTGGGTGCCCTGGGCTATGCTGGCAATGGGCTCTTCGAGGCATCTCGAGGTAAGACCCAATGCTAAAAAAAGATTGTCATCTTTGGTTTTGGGGGGAGGGGGGAGAGAGAGAGAGAGAGAGAGAGAGAGAGAGAGAGAGAGAGAGAGAGAGAGAGAGAGAGAGAGAGAGATTCATTCTTTTGGCATTCTGAATCAGAAGTCTTGGTTTCAAATCTCTATTCCAATGCTTGCTGGCTATGTGATCTTGGGCAAATCATTCCTCTCAAGACCTCAGTTTCTTTATCCATAAAATGGGCATGACAACCTTTGTACCACCTGTCTCATGGCCTGTTGTGAAGAAAGTGCTTTATAAACCTTAGAACCCCGTGGAAATTGGAGCTAATATTCATACCAGTGTATTCCTTTTTCTGCTTTTGCCACTTACTGTCTGTATAACCTGGAGCACAAAGCTTCTAAATCTGTTACCCCATCTACACAAGAGGGATAATCAGATGTCCCCCTCCTTCTCTCATAGGACGGTTGTAAGAGAAAACACATTGTCATGTACTCCAGTATTATTGGCATTACTTTTAGGAGGAGGGGGGAGGGGGAGAAGAGAAGGAGGTAAAGAAGGAGGAGGAGGAGAAGGAAGAGGAGTGTGGGATGAAATAGGAGAAGCAAGTTGGAGGCAGTGGAGGGAGAGGGAGAGGGGGAAGTCCCATCCTAGCATCAGGGATTGAGGCTCGAAGAGGCAATAGTGTAAATACTGTTTCCTAGGGGAGGAAAAGCCCACCTGAGATCATTCCTTAGTCAGACCTGGAGGGTGAAAAGAGGGCTCTGGGGTATAAACAGAGCTGTTCGCCCAAGCACATACACAGACAGTGGAAAGAGAGCCAGGCTTGGAACCAGGAAGACCTGAATTCAAATCCAGTCTTAGACACTTACTAGCTCTGTGATCCTGGGCAAGTCACTTAACCCCCATTGCCCTGCAAAAAAGAAAGAAAGAAAAAGAGAATCAAATAAGATAATAATTGTAAAGTACTTAGCACAGTATCCAGCACATTTGTTATTGTTGTTGTTCAGTCATTTTCAGTCATGTCCGACCCTTCCCGACCCCACTGGGGTTTTCTTGGCAAAGGTGCTAGAGTGGTTTGCCATTTCCTTCTCCAGCTGACTTTACAGATGAGGAAACTGAGGCAAATAAGGCTAAGTGACTTGCCCAAGATCAAACATCTAGCAAGTATCTGAGGCTGGATTTGAACTCAGGAAGATGAGTCTTCCTGACTCCTGGCCCTGTACACTACCCACTGTGTCACCTTAGCTACCCCCTGGCACATAGTAGGTGCTATATAAAGGTTCATCATCATCATCATCTGTACTTAGAGGCTGACATGTATACACTGAAATACATGCATATGCTAATAGATACTCCTCTCTACATGAACACACCCAAAAGCATAGGCCGCCCCAGGAGGTGATGAGTTCCTCATCCCCAGAGGCCTCAAAACAAAGGCCAGAGGATCACGTCAGAGACAGTGTAGATGGTGTAGAGAGGTTTCCTATTCAGGGACAAGTTGGACTAGAAGGGACCTCTGAGGTCCTCTCAGACCCTGAAATTCTACTATATACACAGATGTACATATTTGGGGGAGGGCCCAGGCCAGTGATCAGCAGATGGACAATTGCTCTGCTACTTATAGTCTTTTTTTGGGGGGGGGGCAGGGCATTGAGGGTTAAGTGACTTGCCCAGGGTCACACAGCTAGTAAGTGTCAAGTGTCTGAGGTTGCATTTGAACTCAGGTCCTCCTGAATCCAGGGCCTGTGTTTTTATCCACTGCGCCACCTAGCTGCCACTACTTATAGTCTTAGAGGGTAGCCTGTAACACTGAGAAATGAAATGGCCCACGCAGGGTCACACAGCAAAGCCAGGAGTCCTGACTCTGAGGGCTTTGTTGCTTTGTAGATGCAGGGAAAGATATTCAGAAGGAAGGGTCCATAGAGGCACAGATGAACTTATAGAAACACACAATCTACATATGCATGCGCACACATGCACATACATAGCCCACACATACACATACACCATACCTATCTACATATACACATAACACCTATCTACACATACACATGTGTACACATAACATACATGCACACACATATCTACATGCACACACACATTGGGCATTTATAGGGACACACTCCCTCCCTTGTCCCTCTCTCCCTACAAAAGGGCTCCTGTGCGCAACCTCAGCCCTCAGAGCAGGCAGTGATGGCACCCAAGGAACCTCTCTCCAATTCTAGTAACTGACTAGGTAATACCTACCTCTTTTTTTTTCAGACAACATGAACAGAAAGGCATTCAGGGAGTCGGTGAAGCCTGGCTGGCATTACATTGGACGAAAGATGGTAGGTGCCCACTCCCCATCTTTCTTTCCCAGGGGCCGATAGGATTGCCTACTTCACTGGGAGGGCTGAGGGACAGGAAGAAAATATTGCTGGGCTAACCAGGCAGGAAGTAAAGCCTCCTAACTTATCACCCCATCCCTTGCTCCTTCTTGCTACTACCCGCCCCCCCCACACCTCCAGGCCTCCAAGCCTCTGATACAATCCTCTTTTCCACCAGCAGGGCCGGGCAGCTTCATGCCGCACCCCCTCCCTCCCCCAGAGGGACCTCACTCCCAACTGCAGCTGATCCATCCTAAGTTCCTTCCCCTCAGTGCCCCTTCTCTCCACCAATCCAACCACTAGCACTTGTATGTGCCACTGAATCTCTTTCTTTAAGAGGATATGGATTTTAACAGAAATCAAAGAACCACAGAATTTAGGGCCAGGAGAAACTACAGAGATTCTCTGGTCCAAACTCCTTATTTTATTCTATTTTTTCAAACTCCTTATTTTATAAGGGAAGAAATTGAGGCCCAGAGAGGTTCAGTGACTCACCCCAGGTCTCACCGCCTGCAAGTGTCAGAGCTGTGGGATCCCATCCCATGTGCCTTGATTTTTTTTTTTGCAGGGCAATGAGGGGTTAAGTGACTTGCCCAGGGTCACACAGCTAGTACGTGTCAAGTGTCTGAGGCCGGATTTGAACTCAGGTCCTCCTGAATCCAGGGCCGGTGCCTTATCCACTGTGCCACTTAGCTACCCTCTCCTGTGCCTTGATTTTGATCTTCAAAACCTGAACCCAGTAGTTCCCAACCTTTTCAAGTGTGAAGATCACGCTTTAGCTTCAAATAATCTCTCTGAGCCCTGCCTTCTCATCCCCCAGGATGGTGGTTGAACTGTTAGTATTCTGCTGACCAACAAAAAGCAGCTATGAATCCAGGACCATTTTGAAATGAAGTGATAGTTTATTAATCACAATAACATCTAGATGCACATGAAAATACTAGCCTGTGAGGCATAGTCACCCTTCTACCCACTTACTTATCACCCTCATCATTTGCATATCCTGCCAGTGAGTGAAGCTTAGTGTCCATGTGGATTGATGAACTTTCCAGGGGCCCCCATCCGTAGCCTGAGAACCACTGCCTTAACCCAAGACATAAATGAGCCACTCAAACTAGAGGCATATATTTAGTGCTCACTGTGTATCAGGCTCTGTGCTAAGAGCTAAAGTCCAAATGGTGGAACCCCAAGCCTGAAGGGAAATGTTTGGGAGTAGGGGAAGGGAGAAAACGTCCCGGTCCCCACCCATGGGTAAACCTACTTGTTTAAGCAACCTTAGACTAAACCTCTTTGCTCCATCAGTGGTGGAAATCTATCCACACAAAAAGAAGCAAATGCCGCCCCATTCAGATTCAGAAGAATACAGAGAAGTATATTCCATAAGCCAGCACATCAAACCTGAGTCCCCCCAGCCCAAAATGAAACCTCTAGTACCTCTCTACTTCCTTTGTTGTTGCTGTTGAGTTGTTTCAGTTGTGTCTGACCGTTCATGATCCCATTGGGGGTTTTCTTGAAAAAGATACTGGAGGGGTTTGTCATTTCCTTCTCCAGCTCATTTTACAGATGAGGACACTGAGGCAAACAGGGTGAAGTGACTTTCCCAGCTAGCAAATTTCTGGGGTTGAATTTAAACTTATGAAACTGAGTCTTCCTGACTCCTAGCCCCACACTATCTGCTACACTACCCAGACACTCTATTCATCTTCTCTCCCTCCTCCAGGATGTAGCAGATTTCGAGTGGGTGATGTGGTTCACCTCCTTCCGTAACATCATCATCTTTGCCCTCTCGGGTCACGTGCTCTTTGCCAAGATCTGCTCCATGATTGCCCCACAGGTGAGTTGGGATCCTCCCAAAAGTAGATATCGCCTCATCTATTCCCCTTTTGGTCTCACATGCCCCAGGCTCTGGCAGGAAGTCCTTCCCTGAACCTAGGACCATTGAACTGTCAATCCCTTGAGGGCAGGGACAGTTTTGTTTTCATCTCTGTGTTCCCTCAGTGCCTAGTATTGTGTCTAGCTCACAACAGGCATTTAATGAATGCTTATGGAATTGGACTGAACAGAATGTCAGTACTGGAAGGGATCTTAGATCACAGAATGTCAGAACTGAATGAACCCTCAGAGATCATCCAGTCTAAATTCATTTTACAGATATGGAAACTCAGGCCCAGGAAAGAGAAATGACTTACCTAAGGTCACCCAGGACATTTTCCTAGATAGGTAGGACTCAGGTCTCCTGACTCCTAGCTGAGAACTAGCTCAGCTCCCACAAGGCACCTCCACATTCTCACTGCCTCTACTTCCCCTGGGTCTACTTCTTGGGTCTTTCTTCTCTTCCTACAGTTCCGCTCATGGATGTATGCAGTTTATGGGGCCCTAGCTGTGCTGGGGACCATGGGCCCCTCCTACATGCTGCTGCTGTTGGCCCATTGCCTTGGTCTCTACACAGTTTCCCTACTCAAGCAGCGGTGGCTCTGCTTTATCCTGGGGCTTGCCAGTCTGGCTTCTTTCAAGCTGGAGCCAGCCAATTCATGGCAGGTATGCCCAAGATGGGGAAAAGTTCCCTCTCTGACCTCTTCTATCCAGCCTTTAGAACTGGGGCCCTAAACATAGCCTTGGTTCCACACTCTTCTCTCTTGTCTTCACACTCTTGCCTGTTGACAAGTCTTGTCTCTCCTAGATTTTGAGCTCCCCAAGGGTAGGGCCTGGCTCTGTTCTATTCCATCTGTCCTAAACAGAGCTTCTGGAAGGCAGGGACCAGGTTCTCTCTTTCCTTTATTCCCCTACACTGTTGTAGTACATAGGTCCAGGAATGAAAGGACATTTACTAAAGACCTGAATAAATAGATGAATGAATAAGCTTACATTGGCTGGGAGGGAGGAAGTGAGGGCAGGGGAAAATAAGCATTTATGTAGTGGCACCTGCCAAGTGCCAGGCACTGTGCTAAGTGCTTTACAAATTTGATCGGTAAGATGATACATAGATTGGGGTGATCAGGATGGGCTTCCTGTAGGTGGTGAGATTTGAGCTGGACCTTGAAGGATGAGGAGGATGCAGCAAGGAGAGGGGGAAGATGTTGAGGTGCCGCCAGTGAGTGCAGTTACTGTTCTTTCTCATCCAGAGCGGGTTTGTAACGGGCACTTTTGATCTTCAAGATGTGCTGTTTTACGGGGGCAGTGGCTTCACGATTTTCCGATGTATGAGCTTTGCCCTGGAGAACTGTGCTCGACATGAAGGCAATTACTCCTTCTTGGACTTGCTCAAATACAACTTCTATCTCCCCTTCTTCTTCTTTGGACCCATCATGACCTTTGACAAGTTCCATGTTCAGGTAAGAGAATGGGGGGGATGTCATATTCTCTCACCCACCCCCAAAACTCATGAGCTCCCTTGGGGGTAGGGCTGCATCCCCCCAAACTTAGACTGAGGGTGGTGGTATCCCTAAGGGCAGGACTGCGACTCTAGTAGAGGGTGCCCAGAGCCAGGTAAGCATCTCCTCCTCCCCCCCACCCCAGGTGAGCCAGCCGGAGCCTGTTCGAAGGGATTGGGAAATGTGGCAGATCCGTACCCAGGCAGGACTCAGCCTGGCCTCCATTGTGGCCGTCGACGTGTTCTTTCATTTCTTCTACATCCTTACCATTCCTAACGACCTCAAGTTCACCAGTCGGCTCTCAGACTGGGCTCTAGGTGGGTGAGGACTAGATGTGGGATCTGGCAGGGACCAAGGTCTTTCCCCTCTGCACCTGTGACTCCCTCTCCCTCCAGGACCTAGGCTGATTTTTTTTAAAAAGTGGCTTAGTGGAAGGGTTTGCAGTTGCTGGAGAATCCTGAGCCCATGGCAAAAGTGGCATTTCACAAAAATGAAAAAACATAAGTTTCTATCCACCTCAAGTGACCTGAGCAGATCTGAGGAGAGGACATGTCCATGTTTCTATGTATGTGTGTAACTGTCTCTGGGTATTTATGTGTATTTGTGTATATACACATGTATTTGTGTGTGTCTATGTTTTATGTGTCCATATGTCATACATATATGTGCATGTGTTGGTATGTGTGTGTGTCTATGAACGTGTGTTTTATGTGCCTGTGTATATGTTTGTATGTGCCTCTGTGTTTGTATGTTTCTTGTGTCTATGGGTGTATGTATATACACATAGAAAATGAAAGCAGAGGTGGGCAGCTAGGTGGCGTAGTGGATAAAGCACTGGCCTTGGATTCAGGAGGACCTGAGTTCAAATTGGGCCTCAGACACTTGACACGTACTAGCTGTGTGACCCTGGGCAAGTCACTTAACCCTCATTGCCCCACAACCAAAAAAAAAAAAAATGAGAGCTGAGGCTCAATAGAAGTAAGCAAAACCACCCTCCAAAATTCTTTTAGAGAAGGAAACAAATCGATTCAATTCAAAAAGCTGTTATTAAGTGCCTGCTTACTGCTTTCTTCCCTTTGAAATTACTTGTTCTATGCTTTGTGTTTATTTATCTGGGTACTTACATCTTTCCAGTAGAATAGAAGCTCTCTGAGGACAGAGATTGTTTTACTTTTGTGAAAGTCTGTGCAATGCTTAACAGGCTTGTACTGAATGTTCCCTGAATTTGAATTGTGAGGCCCTGTGTTCAGCACTGGGGACATAAAAAATGGAAAAAAAACTAGTGCCTGCCCTCAGAGATCTTATAGTCTAATGATATGTAGTGTCTACATGCATGCATACATTCACACACACAGATAACTATAATTCCAGGAAGAATGTGATGGGTGAGAAAGACAGAAAGAGACCTAGACAAAGCCCTTGAGGACAAAATTGAAGGGGTAGATATCTCTTTCAGCTGGGTAGGGAGAGGGGAAGTAGTGATGGAAAGTTTCATGGAGGAGGTGACCACTGAGATGACCCTTGAAGGAAGGGGAGAATTTCAACGGACAGAGACAAGGGGATGTGTGTTCCAGCTATAGGGGATGGTCCAGACCAGCACACAGAGGGTGGAAATGACAAGATAAGACTAAGAAATATCTTCTTGACCACTCTAGCTAGAACCTAGGGGAGAAGTGAGCAGGAGATAAAACTGAAAAGAAAGCTGGAGCCAGCTATGAATGGCCCTAAATGCCAGGCAAAGGGCTTTGTATTCTTGCAGTGAGCAATGGAGAGCCATGGAGGGTTCTATCAAGTGTGAAGTCAGCTCTAGCCTGTGTGCCCAGCCCTCTCCAAGGCTAGACAGGGACAGGAGTTGGTTCAGGCCTTGCCTTCAGGGAGCTTACTGGCTGGTTGAAGAGACAGGGTCAGATTATGAGGACACACCTGCGGAACTCTGAGAAACCAAAGCAGGACAGTGTTTTGCACAAAGAAGGTTCAAGTCCTAGCAGCTCAGATCAGATCAGATCAGACAGGAGACAGAGGATGGAGCAGGCCTTCCCTTACAGGGGAACAAGGTGAACAGTAAATTTCAGAGAATTGCAGACCAGTCATGCTGTAGAACCAGTGATAGGCCTGGCTAACTGGGGAGAGTTGTGAAGGGGAAAGAAGACAGAAAAGATGGGTTGGAGCCAGACTGTTAGGCCTTGAATACCAAAGTGAACAGTCTGGACTATCAAAACCAAGAGTCTAGACCTAAAACACTGGTCCAGAGGAGTCACGGAGACCTGGGTTCAAATCCTGGCTATAATTTCTTGTGTGACCTTGGGCAAGTCCTTTTCCCCTGTCTAGTATAGGTCCAGGTCTCACCTGCAGAATGAGGCCATTGTATTTGATCTCCGAGGTGCCTTAACTCTGAAGCACTTCTGTGATTCTCTGATTCTGTTGACACTGTCGAGGTCTTGAGTTCATGGTATGACCTTATGGGTGAGATGGGGTGCAGGAGGGAGGATAGGGGATCTCCTCCTTTCCAAGAAAAAGGAGTCTCCCACCTTCAGCTGTTCCCTGGCAAGAGAATGGGGAAAAGAGCAAGTCAGGTAGACAGGGAAAGGGAAAAGGTGTAGGGAGCCCAAGGAGGAGGCAGTGGCTGCTCATTCTGTACAGGAAGGAAGTCCTGGAGAGCCAAAACTCAAACCGTTCTCTCAGGCCATTTACCCCTTCACATCTTGGGACAACCTCAGCGTCCCAACTATCTCCTCTCCCAACCCCCTCTCCTCCTCCCAAGCCAGGGCTGACGCCATCTCCCTTCTTCTTGCCCAGATAACATTTTAGCCCTATTGGTCCTCAAACAAAGAGGGCCTTTATGTCGCTGTCTCCTCAGTGACCCCTTGGCCCTGGCAGCATCCTCCCAACAATAACAGCTCCCATTTCTGGGACACTTAGAGTTTACAAAGCACTTTGCTCAAAACAACCCTGAGAAGTGGGAGGTGCAGGAGACATCACCCCCATTTTACAGACTAAGAAACTGAGGCCCAGGAGGCAAAGGCATTTTTCTGACATCATACAGCTGATAGTAGAGGAACAGGATTCAAATCCAGGTCCCCTGACTCCAAGTCCGGAAGGAAAACCAAAAACGAAGCTGAAGTTCAGAGAAGGCATGTGATTCTCCTAAAGATGCATGGGAGACTCAGGTCTCCTGACTTCTAGCCTGAGTCCAGAACAGGGGAGGTCATGATCCTTCCCCCCCCTCCACCCCAGTCTCTTCTCTTGACAGACTTTATCACACCCACCCAAGTTAGGAAAGATACAAGCTAGAACAAGTCCAGAGTGGCCATGATGGTGAAGGGCCCAGAGACCAAGGTGTATGAAGGCTATCGGAAAGGACATGGCCTGTTGTGGCAGGAGAAGAGAACACTTAGAGAGAATGTAGTACCTGTCTTTAAGGATTCAACGGGCTGTACATGGAAGACTTATCCTGCAGGATCCTATCGGGCACTGAGAGAGGAGAGCCGAGCTCCAGGAGGTCAGGGGCCAAGTCTTAGCTAATTTGCTATCAGCCCCAGCATACAGCAAAGTGATCTGTGCACAGTACGGACTTAAGTGAAGGTACTTAAGTGAAAGGACTTAAGTGAAGTCCCCAAGTGAACCAAGAGGGGAAGATTTTTAGTTTCATATCCACACAGGGAAACTTTTCTAACACTCAGAGCTATCTACAAATGCAATAAAGTGGTGACCCCTTTCCTAGAGGGCTTCGGATGGAGGCCACATAGTCACTTTTAGGGAATGCTAAACCCCTCTGGGACTCATGCTCAGATATGAGTTGGACTAGACAATCCCTCCCAACCCCAACTTCTAGCCCTTCCATGATGCTGTGGACCTACTCCTGCCCACAGAACTCCTTGAATGAGTCAGACTTCAAGGCTCTGCAGAGAAAGAAACCACTGAGTCCATTTGATGGGCATTTTTGTGTTTGACTTCCTCTGGGCAGAGCTCAGAACCTTCAGTCACTTTAAAATAGCCCCTGGGGGCAGCTAGGTGGTGCAGTGGATAAAGCACTGGCCCTGGATTCAGGAGGACCTGATTCAAATCCAGCCTCAGACACTTGGACACTTACTAGCTATGTGACCCTGGGCAAATCACTTAACCCTCATTGCCCCCCCCAAAAAATTAGCCCCTGGTATTTTGGAGAGAGATGTGGTGGAGGAGGGGCAAGGCCCCGTTCCCACAGGACACTGAGGTCAAATTATGGGGACTGGGGCAGGACAATCAGTCTTTCAATTCACATGACTAAGAGATCATTTTGCTGAAAATTTTAGAGATTTTTCTCAACAGCCCCCTTGCAGAACTAGACCCCTAGGGTGGAAATGGGAGTGATGGTCACAAACCCAGGGTAAAAAGGGATGGACTGGTCATGGGGTGACAGGAGGGGTCCCTTCTGAGGGTCTATTGAGGGTAGCTGAGGGGGAGGGTCTGATTGCATGTAGGGTGGTGGGGGCAGTCACTTCCCAAGTCAGAGTGGGTGATGTAGGTCTTTGTTGGCCCCCAGCGGGCCTGGCCTACTTGAATCTGGTGTACGACTGGGTGAAGGCAGCTGTGATGTTTGGCGTTGTGAACACTGTGGCCCGGCTGGATCACCTGGACCCGCCCCAGGCACCTAAGTGCATTACAGCCCTCTATGTCTTTGCAGAAACGTAAGTCTGTTCCCTCCCTACCACCACGACTGCCATGGGGCACTAGAGGCATCCCTGCCCCTCCCCCGGCCTCTCTTCGATTCTCTTGTTCCCCCCTCCAAGGGCCCCCTAAAATTCCCCTTTCCCTTCAGAATGCCTGGAGATTCTTTTGTCCCCCTGGAAGTCCCCCTTTCCAATGAATCTCCAAGGTAGACAGGATATCTGGTCCAACCTAGACCCAAGCAAGAACTCCTTACTGGGTTCCCTCTACAGAATCCTCTGCAGGGGCCTACTCTCCCAGCTTCTGTTTACAGCCCTCTGGTGGTAACATGCCACAGACTACTTAGGTCTTCCATGTATCTCTCCATTGCCCTCTGGGTCACTCACAATTCTGATTCTTTAAGGATCATGGTATCCCATGTTTGGCAGCCATATGGAATCAACTGGAAGAATATTGGTGTTTTTAAAAATAATTAATTTTTTTGTTTCAAAGATAGCTGGAAATTTTTGATTGTGATATATACAATTTCCCAAAGGTAATCCAGCCCCCTCTCTTGTTCTTCAATTCTGGGCCCAACTCTGTGTCTGTCTGTAGCATCTTGTCTAAGACACATGTTACCAAGGAACATGGATTGTCCATTCATCTGCCTATCAAAGTCTGGACATTAGGCCTTGCTCATCCACTTGGTCTTGGCAGTGTGGATTACTAGACTTAATTCCACTGTGTAGAAGTGGAACTTATTGAACAGGCTCTGTAGTATTCAAGACCTTGGTCCAATTGGCACAAAGTCATCTCAGATAGAAACATCTCTCTAGATAGCACCATCTAGAGAGAATCTTTTCATTCTATTATTATCTATATTCATTCTCTTTCATCTTTAGAGAATCCTGCACTGAATATACTCTGTGTTTGTGACAAACACCTTTGGCAAGCACTGGTTTTTAATAGGGTAGAATTTTACCAGGAATTGAAATAAATTAGGCTCATTGGCCTATAATTAACAGACTCAACTCTCTTCCCTCTTTAGAAAATCAGGACAATATTTTTCCTTCTCCAGTATATGGTAGCTTTCCCATTTTCTATGCACTTTTAAAAAACTTTATCTCCTCTTTATGGATAAGTTTTACTTTTACATCCCATTCATTTCCCTATTCTTTTTTTTTTTTTTTTGTGAGGCAATTGGGGTTAAGTGACTTGCCCAGGGTCACACAGCTAGTAAGTAAGTGTTAAGTGTCTGATGCCGGATTTGAACTCAGGTCCTCCTGACTCCAGGGCCGGTGCTCTATCCACTGCGCCATCTAGCTGCCCCCCCATTCATTTCCAAACATACACTTCTACCCAATAACCATCCCTTCTGACAAAGAGTTTAAAAAGAAAGAGGAAAAAAAAGCAATTCAGCATGACCAACCGGCTCACCACTGCTCTGTGATTTTTCAAAGATCACTGAGATGGCTCATCAATCACACCTTCCGGTCCTTTTCTTTATGGAATATAGTTTGTCTGGGTCCATAATTAAACTCATCAAGATGACCTAGATGGTTTCCTACTATCTCCTTATATACCTTGGTTTTTTAACTCTCTATTAGTCATCTTTCTTCTATTCTTTCTAGACCAAAGAGTTTTATCCTTGGCAGAGAAAAAAGAAGCAAAATCAGAGTCCCGCAGTTTCTAGCATCTTTCTTTGATCTTCCTTTCCCCCCTCAAATGACTAATAAAGCCTTTTCTGTTATTCCTAGAATAACAAGCCAGCCTCGGTATATTCAAAGCATTAGTACTCTTAATCTTTTTTTTACAGGTCAGTAAGCCATCTATTGTGTTCATTCCTCATTCCCTACTCTTGCTTCCATTCTCTGTGCCTATCTTTAATGAAAATATCATATATAACATATACACATACATATATGTATTACTATACATATAATATATAATATACCTAACAACCATCAACAAGAAATTAAATAAACATACAAAACAAGGGTAAGATATTACTCCCAATACTTAGCCTTTAAGAAAGCATAACTAGGGGGCAGCTAGGTGGCACAGTGGATAAAGCAACCGGCCTTGGATGCAGGAGGACCTGAGTTCAAATCCGGTCTCAGACACTGACACTAGCTGTGTGACTCTGGGCAAGTCACTTAACCTTCATTGCCCCCCCCCAAACCAAACAAAACAAACAAAAAAAACCGAATAGATCTCTTTAGAGAACTCCACCTTTTCCTCTGGAATTATTTCTCTTCATGTCTTTAGAACTCATTATTGAGAATGCTCACCCATCCTGAGATGACTTCCCCTAAAAAAATTTAGTCTACTTATCCTTTTCCTAAATTTTGCTTTCCAAAAATCTAAGCCGCAGAATTTTAAAAAAACACTTTATGTTATCTAATTTAATACTCCACAAAAACCATGCGAGATAAGTATTAATGACACTATGTCCTCCATTTTACAGATCTGAAAGCTGAGGTTCAGAGAGTTAAGTCACCCATGTCACATAACTAGTAAACATAAGAAACAGGATTTGAATTCAGGTCTTCCTGACTCTAAATCCAACATGTTTTGCCACTACCGTCCTTTCTGCTTCTCATAGACCTGCCAAAACTATGCCCACACCGCCTTTCCTCAATCATCAATTCTAAGATTAAAGAATTACTTCACCTCCAATTTTCCCGTTATTTCTACTTCTTGTCGGTCATATTCAGATTCCAGGATAACCACTTCTCTTGGTTATCCTGGGATAACCATGGGGAAAGACAAAATTAGACATCAAGTCAAATCCAGAAATGTTTAGGCTGCTCTGTTTCTTCTGGCCAAGAGATCTCCTGCTAATCTAGGATGGTAGAAGTCATTTAATACAGGTATATCATGCCTCCTCTATGAGGCATGATTTAAGGAATGTGATCCACTTCTTAACTTCTCATCTATTTAAATCTTCTGTCAAACTGTCCCCATACATCACCTACCACAACATCACCTCCATTTCTCCTTTTCTTTAATCTTCACACAAGGGGGCAGCTAGGTGGCGCAGTGGATAAAGCACCAGCCCTGGATTCAGGAGTACCTGAGTTCAAATCCATCCTCATACACTTGACACTTACTAGCCGTGTGACCCTGGCAAGTCACTTAACCCCCATAGGCCCCTCAAAAAAAAAAATAATAATCTTCACACAAAACATTCTCCACTATTGTGTCTGTCTCAAGGCTCCCTGAAAATTTCCTGTCCATTCCTAGGATGCTCTGAAATACTTCTTTGCCCTGAGATTCCTTTGGATCACCCCTGTGACCTTAGGATTCCCTGGGACCCCGATCCTAGGGATCTCTCATACCTTCCTCAAATTCTTCTGTCCCTTCAGGCCTTCCAAAGGCACCCCTTTATTCTCAGAGCTCCCTGAGATACTCTTGTATCCCCTGATCTCCTTGAGAAACCCCTATAACTCTTAGAGCTCTCTGAGAGATCCTGTCCCTTTAGGGCTTTCTGAGATACTCTGGTGTCCCCAGGGTTCATTAAGAACTCTGTCCTTCAGCACTCCCTGAGACACCTCCATCCCCTTGTTGCCTGATTCCTTCCTGAGAAACCCCTGTCTTCAGACCCTTCTAAGATATCCCTGTCCCTTCAGAGTATCCGAGTCTCCCTCTCCCCTCAGGGCTCCCTGAGATCCCCCTGAGCCCTCAAAGCTCACTGAGATACACATCTATGCCCCCTTGGAGTGCTCTGAGATACCTACACCTCTCTGGGGCTCCACCACACTGGTATTCTTCCTCCATCAGTATTTCTTCTCCACATCCTAGGCACTTTGACCGGTGGGATCAATGACTGGCTGTGCAAGTGAGTATCTCTACCACAAGGTGCTGTCCTCTGGGTGTGGGGGCATCCCTGAGCCTAATGGAGAGTTGAATGGGACAGTGGCAGGTTGGGAGGTGGCCAGTGCTGGAGTTGGTTTTTGCTTGACTGCGTATTTGTTATAAGGGATTCTTTTTTCTCCATTGTTGGAAAAAAATGTAGGAGATGATGGAAGGAGGAAGAGGACCGTCAGATTCAGATAGTTGTCCAGGGGTGGGACTTACCTGGGTGTAACATTCCAGAGGACCACTTCCCCAGGTTCTGGAAAGACATCACAATGTCTCTGCGATGTAACTGCACAACGAGGGTGGCAGCTGATCAGGGCACCTGTGACCTAGCCCGGCTCCCCAAATTCTTCTGTCCCAGTGAATCACATTCTCCCTCTACTCTGCCAATCTCCCTTGCAGTTAATCCTCTCTCCTCCCCTCTCCCCTGCAGATATGTCTATGATGCTGTTGGTGGGGAACACCAGTCCTGTGGGCCCAGAGCTGGGAGCCACACTGGCCACCTTTGCCATCACCACTTTGTGGCTGGGGCCATGTGATCTTGTCTACTTGTGGTCTGCCCTGAACTGTTTTGGTCTCAACTTTGAGCTCTGGGTACAGAAGCTTGCTGAATGGGGACCAGTGGCCCGAGCAGAGGTGAGCTGGGCTCGCAGGGCAAGGGGAGAGGGCAGGGGCCCAAGGAAGAGAGGAAGGGGGATGTAAAGATGGCAGAAAGATTTCAAGTAGACACTGGGAAGTCCCTTGCTCCCCAACTCCCCTTACACATTCTCTCCCAACTCTGGATTCTAACCCCATGTTACCTAAAAGTTCTACAGAATAGAGTAGGGCCCAGGGCCAGAAGAAACAGAAGAAACTACAGAGTTCTAGTTGGCATTCATGTGATGCCCTGGCTGGAGCCCTGAGCTAGGAGGCCCAAGACCTGGCTTCTAGCCTGTCTTTGACACTGACCTTTGTTATGACCTTGTCTGGCAAGTGACTTTCCCCTGCTGGGCCTCAGTTTTCTTCTTTCGTAAGATGAGAGGGTTGGACTGGAAAGTCTGTCAGATATAGGAGGTCTGTGATCCTGTTATTCATAACTACAATAGCTAATTAATAATATTATCAGCTCTCATTTCTATAACCCTTTAAGGTTTAAAAAGTGTTATAATCATGTGTTGCAGGTATTATCATCCCAATTTTAAGAAAATTGAGGTTCATAGAAGGGAATTGTCTAAGGATACTTTGGAACTATACCCAAAGGGATGTGCGTCTAAGGACACACATCTAGGAAGTGGCATCCTGCCTGCAAGTCCAGTTCTTTTTTTTTTTCTTTTTGTGTGAGGCAATTGGGGTTAAGTGACTTGCCCAGGGTCACACAGCTAGTAAGTGTTAAGTGTCTGAGGCCGGATTTGAACTCAGGTCCTCCTGACTCCAGGGCCAGTGCTCTATCCACTGCGCCACCTAGCTGCCCCAAGTCCAGTTCTAAAGTGAGAGCAGGAGCAGGCGGGGGTAGATTATGCCTGGCTCCATATTATCCCAGGCCCTACTCCTGGATGCTGGATGATGAAGAGGGGGCTATGTGTTTGAGGCCTCTAAAGCATAAAGTTCTGTTTCTTCTCTGACTTCTTACTAACTCTTCCCCCTATCCCCTCCTCTTCCTCCCCCACCCCCCTCTGTTTTCTGTGTGGGACAGGCCTCAATGTCAGAGCAGATGTCCCGGAGAGCTCGGGCCCTCTTTGGAGCTGCAAACTTCTGGTCCATCATCCTGTACAACCTCATGTCTCTGAACAGCCTAGAATTCATGGAGTTAGTGATCAGACGCCTACTGCTCACAGGTTTGTTTGAGGCATTAGGGACATGGCAGGGAGAAGAGAAAGGGAGGACAAAGATGAGGATGGGAGAGACAGGGCCTCCCAGGTGACTAAGCCTGGTCACTGTGTGTGTTGGGTGGGGAGGGGAACAGGAGAAGGAATCTTGGGCAGAAATTTCCATTTAACTCAAGTCACTAATCAGCTCTGTGACCTTGTGAAGGTCAATCATTCTCTATGAGCTTTAGCTTCCTTCCTCATAACATCAGCTGCTCTCTAATGTCCAGCTCTGACAATCCATGCATGTCCTTGGGTCCTCCTAGTTCTGACATTCTGTGTTCTATATCCTAAGGGGGCCTCCTAGCACTTAATACTTATTCAGTAATAAATAATATATGCATGTGTATGCATGTACATATATGTGTACATAGATATGTATGCATTGTTACCATACATACATACATACATACATACATACATACATACATACATACATACATGTGTGTGTGTGTCTGACTTGAGATCATTAGAGGAGGAAAAAGGTCAAGCTTTGTGTTGTAGTGGGCTGGAGAGATCTCAGTGGGGAGCAGAGGAAATCTGTGGCCTTACCCAGGGTGGTGAGCTAGGGCAGGGCAAAGGGGATGATCTTACCCAACACATGGCACCATACCTCATGCTGCTTCCTAGGGTTCCCCCAAATGCACCTTGGTCATCCTGTTCGTCACCTACTGTGGTGTGCAGCTCATAAAGAAAGAGAGAGGCTCCAGGCCTTAGAGGAAGAGAAGGAAGCTGCCAAAGAGAAGACTGCATAGGGAGGAAGAGGAAGAAAAAGAAGAGGAAGAGGAGGAAAAAGAGAGGAATCTGACCCACCACCACCCTAGCCTTCCCCCAACACCCTCTAAGAAGCCCCTTGTACCTGCCCTCCCTCCCCCCAGCCTGTTCTGACCCCCTGGTTCTAGGCCACACTGGAGGCAAAACCTTCAAACCAGAATAAAAAAAAATTTTTTTTGCTACAACAGCTTGATGGCTCTTACTTCTCTTCCAAAGGATAGCAACTGGGCTGGGTTTACTCAATCGCAGAATCTTGGTGCTGTAAGGGCTCTCAAAGATCAAAGGTTATCTAGCCCAACTCATATCTGAACAAGAGAACCATCTACATACAACATCCCCAAGAATCAGTCAGCAAGTCTTCGCTAGAACATCTCCGGTGAGAGGGAACCCATGGCTCCCTGAGGTAGCCTGTTCCTCTTTGGGATGGCTCCAATTGTCAAGAATCTTTTCCGTGCTATAGTTTAAATATGCCTCTTTCCTATTCCAATCAGAACAAATCTACACCTTCCCTCCTCAGGACAAAGGAAGTTCCACATATTTAGTCTGCCCCAAGTGACAGGGGGAGCTCCTGGGAGCTGGAGGGGGATGGTAAGCAATCACAGGTACCTGGAATGCGAGGCAAAATCTTCGGGTGCCAGTCAGCTGGTGCATGTGGCCCTAACTGTAACAAGGTCACATTTGGTCACTGGCATTCCATGATCTCAAGTCAATGCATATCTGTCATCCCTGGTTCCATATCTTTGTCTATGCTTGGACCCATTGTGCAGAAACCAGTAGCTTTGGTACCAACCCATTCAATCCCATTTAATTTGATTCAGCAAACATTTACTAAACCTCTACCATGTGCCAGGGTGTGTTTTCCAGAATTCTTGCGGCTGCTGTTTTTAATAAATTAATTGCTATTTATAGTATTAAGGACTATTGCACCCCATTCTGGCAGCAAGCATTTGTTATTCATTACTATCATATATACCAGTAAAGAATTGACCCCATGTCTCCTAACTTCTCATAGTCTCAAGCGTTCATAAGTCCTAAGAGGAAGATTGCGCACCAAGCAAGAGCAAGGCCAGAGAGAAGGCAAAAAGAGAGTGACCCTGGTGTGGGCCAAGGGTTTATCCTCTTTAGATAGAGGCAGGGTCATTATACATTGATCTAAGCTAGTTGGTTATAGCATCATTCAGTTCCACTGATTGACATGACTCCAAAAGGGCAAATTCCAGTGTCAAGGTGTGTTTCTTCACTTAGCTAAACAAAAGAAATCAATCTCCACTGCCTTGTTCCCTTGGGTTCATCCCTGGCAAGAGCTGAACTTTCTGGAGTTGGGAGAAGAAAGGACAAACTGATTTCTGGGTCCCCCCGGAATTCATTATTAATAATTATCTTCTCGGGGGCGGCTAGGTGGCGCAGTGGATAAAACATCGGCCCTGGATTCAGGAGTACCTGAGTTCAAATCCGGCCTCAGACACTTGACGCTTACTAGCTGTGTGACCCTGGGCAAGTCACTTAATTTGCCCTTAAAAAAAAAAGAAAAAGAAAAAAAGAATTATCTTCTCACACAGGCATGGTGGTGCTAGCACTGGGACCACAAAGACGAATGTGCTTTGCCTAGGACTGGATGGCCTCAGAAATGCCCACAGTAAAGGTTTACTAAATGCTTGTTGACTGACTGACTGAAATTCTGTAGTCTGTGATCTGCCAACCTCATCTCTTAAATGGCAGAAAATTTTTGGTGAGGCTTAGACCTAGGTCTTTTGACCCTGAGACTAGTGTTCTTTCCCCTATACATCTCTCTATTTCTAAAAAACATATTTTAAAATATTTTCTCAATTACATGTAAACAAAAAAGTTTTAATATTCATTTTCCAAATTTTGAGTTCTAAATCCTCTCCCTCCCTTCCTCCCCCTCCCCCCTTGAGAAGGCAAGCAATTTTTTCATAATAACAAACAGTTTTATTAAAATTTTGAGTTTCAAATTCTATCCCTTCTTCCTTCTCCCTCCTTGTCCCTCTCCTGAGGCAGTAAGCAATCAGATATAGGTTATACATGTGCAATTATGTAAAACATTACTATATTAGTCATTTTGTATAAGAAAACTAAATAAAAGAAAAAAATGAAAGAAAATGAAAAATAACATGTTTTCATCTGTGTTCAGTCAATATCAGTTCTTTCGTTGGAGGTGATAATATGCTTCATCATTAGTCCTTTGGGATTGTCTTGGATCATTGTATTGCTGAGAATAGTTACGTCTTAACAGTTCATTGAACAATATTGCGGTCACTAAGGCAAGCAATTTGATATAGATTATATATGTGGCAGTCATGCAAAACATTTCCATTTAGCCATGTCGCAAAAGAAAAACTGGGCATTTTTCATCTTAAGTCCTTCAGAGTTGTCTTGGATCATTGTATTGCTGAGAATAACAAAGTCGTTTCCCAGTTGATCATAATATTACTATTACTTTGTACCATGTTCTCCTGGTACTCCTCACTTCACTTTACATCAGATTATGTAAGTCTTCCCAGGTTTTTCTGAAAGCATCCTGCTCATCATTTCTTTTATCACAATAGTATTCCATCAGAATCATATAACACAACTAGTTCAGCTAGTCCTTTGATGGGAAACCCCTCAATTTCCAATTCTTTGTCACTACAAAAAGAGCTGCTATAAATATTTTGTACATATGGGTCATTTTCCTTTTTCTTTGATCTCTTTGGGGTATAGACCTAGTAGTGGTATTTGCTGGGGCCAAAGGCATGCACAGTTTTAGACCCTTTGGGTATAGTTCCAAAGTGCTTTCCCAAATGGTCGGATCAATTCATAACGCCACCAACATGTATTAGGCTGCACTTTCTGTTGCTTCTCTATTTATCAAGCACTAACTTTATAACTTGTTTATGGGCTCAATTCTTAAAAGACATTCCTACTCCTCAGGTAATTTTTCTGCTAAGAAGGTATAATGAGATAGTATTATTCAGGCATAGTCCTGAATTAAAAATCCATGCCTTAGAGCTGAGATCCTAGTTAGAACTATGGACTTTCCATGCATTATTTTTTAAAATTTTAATTTATTGGCATATCTGAACAAAAAAGATATCTCTAAACACTATACTTGAAAACAATATAGCAAACTTTTATAGAATGCTATTTCTTTTTCTTTTTTTTTTTTTGGTGAGGTAATTGGGGTTAAGTGACTTGCCCAGGGTCACATAGCTAGTAAGTGTTAAGTGTCTGAGGGCCGAATTTGAACTCTGGTCCTCCTGAATCCAGGGCCAGTGCTTTATCCACTACGCCACCTAGCTGCCCCTAGAATGCTATTTCTAAGGTACAATTTTGAATCTATCTTCAAATCCTTAACGTGATAGTTATTTGATTCCTAGTACTTTTTTCTTTATGGTTTCAAAGAGAATTACATGGTTAATCCTTCTCTAACTCACTATCTTCTGTTTCAAAGCTTCCTGGCCTCATATGCAGCTCCTAGAACCTTCCCATTCACCAATATTCTTTCTATCTTCCTTTAAAAAACAATCGGGGGCGGCTAGGTGGCGCAGTGGATAAAGCACTGGCCCTAGATTCAGGAGTACCTGAGTTCAAATCCGGCCTCAGACACTTGACACTTACTAGCTGTTTGACCCTGGGCAAGTCACTTAACCCCATTGCCCTGCAAAAAAAAAAAATCTCTCTGTAGTCTCTCTGCTTCTTTCTCCAGTACCACAGATTCTTTGTATATAGCTGTTCTCTATAGAGTGGAGTTTAGATGACTGCTTATTAGAGAGTTAGTATAGGATAGATAGACAGACAGATAGATAGATAGATGATAGATGGGTAGGTGGGTGGGTTGGTGGATAGATGGATGGATAGATAGATGATATATAGATAGATGATAGATAGATGGCTAGATAGATGGATGGATGGATAGATAGATAAATGGGTAGGTGGGTGGATGGATGGATAGATGGATAGATAGGTAGACAGATAGACAAACAGACAGACAGACAGATAGATGGATGGATGGATGGATGATGGATAGATAGATGAAAAGCTCTCATGTGCCTTCTCTAATTCATTCTTTTAACCATTTCTTCCTTCCCTTGCATTCCTCCTTCCCTTTTCCTTCCTTCTTCTTTCCCTTCCTCTCCCTCCCTTTCCTCTCCTTCCCCTTCCTTTCCTCCCTTTCAGCTCAGGTGAAAACAAACCCATTTGAGGAAAAATAGGGTAACTATCTGTGGAAAGTGTGAAACCCCAAGCTTCTATCTCCTTTCCATCAGAAGGGTTTCCTACCAAGTGGTCTCAAGGTCTTTGACTATTTGGTTGGTTATTTTGTTTCTGTAAGATCCCACTCTTCTCCCCTTATCTTCTCCCTCCTATCAAATATTTGCCTTCCCAGTAATTCTTTTTTTTTTTTTTTTTAGTGAGGCAATTGGGCTTAAGTGACTTGCCCAGGGTCACACAGCTAGTAAGTGTTAAGTGTCTGAGGCCGGATTTGAACTCAGGTACTCCTGACTCCAGGGCCGGTGCTCTATCCACTGTGCCACCTAGCTGCCCCCCAGTAATTCTTAACAGCACTGTAGCTGATAGAGGTAACTAAGTGGCCCAGTGGGATAGAATGCTGGGCTTGGAGTCAAGGAGGCCTGAATTCAAATCCAGCCTCAGACACTTACTATCTGTGTGACAATGGCTTTCACCCTTTGCTTCAGTTCCTCTGCTGGAAAATGGATATAATAACAGTACCTAACTATTTCTAAAGTGCCTGCCACATGGGAGGGTCTATGCACATTTATTTCCTTCCCCCTTTCCCTTGAATAGACCATCATGTACAGGTAAAAGTCCATTTTTTCTTCAGGAATCATTTTTAAATATTGTACTATATGATACACGTAATTATTATTTATTCTATATTATAATAAAATTACATTAATATAGTAATAAGTTTAAAAATATCTAATATAAAGCTTTGTTTCTGGGTCATGATATGTGAGTGTATATGCATATATACATACATATACATATCATGATGTAGAATATATATGTATGTGTGTCTATCTATCTATCTATCTATCTATCTATCTATCTATCTATCTATCTATCTATCTTTCTATCTATCTATCTATTTATCATGACCCCAAAGCAAAGTTTTGTATTTCACGAATAAGGTTCAAATCTTTCAGGATTTTCAGTAATTTCTATTAATTCATGAGGCCAGGATTTCCTTATAGCATCAGTATTTGGCTTGTTTTATCTCTAGAATTTGGCTTGTGTCTAGGTCTCTACAGAAAAGGCAATGGTAAAAGCCCCTAGCTCCTGAGAAATCATTGGACATAGGACAGATTTTTATTAAACCTGACAAAAACAAGTAAAGGATACATTTGTCATGTACAACTCTGTGACCTCATGGGCCATACCATGTCATTCCTGTCCAGGGGGTTTTTCTTAGCAAAGATACTGGAGTGGTTTGCCATTTCCCTCTCTAGTAGATTAAGGCAAAACAGAAATTAGTGACTTGCAGAATATAGACAATGCCACAAATCAGTCATATGGCTCTCAGAGAACCCCATTAGATTCAAGGGTTTTTATATTTTGCCAAAGAACCCTTCCAGGTTCTGCCTCCCACTGTTGCTGTCTCTAGAACCACGTGGTTCCCTGAGTGGCAAGTCACTTAACTTTATATGGCCTCAGTTTCTTCATCTGTAAAATTAAAGGATTGGGACTCAGTGGACTTTAATGTCCCTTTCAACTCTAAATGTGGTGATCCTATGGATCTTATGGCTTCCTGGGTTCACATCCCAGCAGGCAGCTCGGTTTTGGAGGGCAGGAAGGTGGGGCAGACAGGAGTTCGAGCCATGCCCTGTAAACACACAGACTGGTTGGGGAGAAAAGACTCACCTAGAGGGAACATTCAGCGAATAATACAGAGCTGTGTGTTAGCCAGGGCTAGGGTGGACGGACAGACAGGTCTCTTTATCTTGACTTGAGGAGTTTACAAAAGGGAGGGACCAAGTCAAGCCAAGGCATGGTTTCTTGGAGAAGGTGGGACTGGAGTGGGACCCTAAAAACCAGTCACCTTCCTTCCCCCACCCCAGCCTTGGTGTCTTTCTTGAATATGGTTAGACAGATGCACCTATATTCTATTAGTACGAGTAGCAGACTTAATGAATGGATTTTTTTTTTCTGTCCTGGGGAAGGACAGGAGCATGTAGATTACTCCACCTGCTATTGCAAAGAGGCATATTGAAAATCAATGTAGGGGCAGCTAGGTGGTGCAGTGGATAGAGCACTGGCCCTGGAGTCAGGAGGACCTGAGTTCAAATCCAGGCCTCAGTACACTTAATACTCACTAGCTGTGTGACCCTGGGCAAGTCACTTATCCCCAATTGCCTCACCAAAAAAAACCAAAAACAACAACAAAAAGAAAATCAATGTAGAACAGGAATGATAAAGTTAGGCTTCCAGGAGGGACTAGGCTTGGAAGGACTCAGAATATGAACTTCTTGAAGGCAAAGACTGGGAGGGTTTTTTGCCTATCTTTGCAACCTCAGCACTTAGCACAATGCCTGGCTCATGATAAGAACTTAGTAGGGTGTTTGTTGGCTGGCACTGGATTGGTCACTAATCTCCTAGGTTAGGGAGTGAATGGAGTGGGGAAGAAATAGTGATCCTGCCCATCTGCTCGAGTATTCACCAGAAATTCCAGCCTGGGGGTGATCTTGTGACCTCACCAAGACCACCCCAAATATGTTGTATGCTGCTATGGAAGCTGTGATGGCACAGAAAGAGTCCTGGATTTGTAGTCAAAAGACCAGAGTCAAAATCTTGCTCTGTCACTGGATTGCCGTATGGCCTTGGATAAATCACTTCCCCTTTCTGGGCCTCAGTTTCCCCATTAGTAAGAATAGTTGTAATAATACATGCATCATCTACCCCGTGAGAATCAAATGAGACAATGTCATGAAAGTACTTTGTGCATCATAAAGCACGATATGACTTTAAGCTATAATTGTTGTTTTCTACTTTAAGTTCAGTGGTTAGAACAGGGCTTCAATCCCAAGAGGAACCAGTAGATGTCACCCTGTTCCCAGACTGAGCCCTGACCCCACCGCCCTCCTCTTAAAACCCTGGCGCGGGTCCCTGGGAGGACCGGGCAAGAGATTGTAGATGAGCGTGTGGGTAACAAGCGAGATGAGATAGGCATCCTAATGCAAGGAGGCAATCCCAATGCACTGGAGGCCTTGGACCCATAACTGGAATATGCCCTAGAAGAATATACTTTAATCAAAAGAAACTGGGCAGATTAGAAAGGGGACAGGGTCCTCATGTGAGGAAATGTAGAGACCAGAAAGGGAAATATAGGATCATAGGAGGTCAGTGGATGGCACAGTAGATAGAGCACAAAGTTTATAGTCAGGAAGCCCTGAGTTCAAATCCACCCTCGGACATTTATTAGCTGTGTGATCCTAGGCAAGTCACTGTTTGCTCTAGTTTCTTCATCTGTAAAGTAGGGATAATAATAGCACTTATTTCTCAGGATTGCTGTGAGGATCAAAGAAGATATTTGTAAAGCACTTAGCACGGTGCCTGGCACATAGTAGGCACTATGTAAATTCCAGTTATTGTTATTAGGACCAGAAATTTAGAGCTGGAAGAGATCTTAGAGTCCAAATCCTTCATTTTACAGATGAGGAAACTGAGGCCTAGAGATGTTGAGTGACATGCCCTAAATCACACGGGCAGTAGGCAAGCAGAGCAGGATTTTAATTCAGGTCCTCTGACTTCACATCCAGTGCTCTTTCCATTGTACTTCTGCCTCAAACAACAGAGGGCATTTGGAGGAATAGTGCAGAGACAGAAATATCAGACAATTCTAGAAACTACCTGCACAAAAGAGTTCAGGAAACAGATCCCAAGCTGGGTCCCAAGGCATCCTGGAGTTGTGATGGCAGATACAGAAAAGGGTTTAGAGAGTTTTTTCTAGCCAAACTGGGGAGAGAGGAGGCTCAAAGGAGGGATGGGGTGATTGTTGTGGTGGCAAAGAGTGGTAATCAAAGGGATGCCCATCAATTAGGGAGTTGCTGAACAAGGTGTGGTGTACAATTGTAATGGAATACTGTTGTGGTATGGGGTTGTTGTACATCCTTCATTCTTGAAGAGGACCATGACAACAAGGTGATGTCATGACTTGCAGCGAATTGGATTTAAGTGAGGGAGGGCTGTGCAAGATCACCAACCTCCTTCTCTCCTCCAGAGCCATCTGGGTCCAATGACAAGATATATATCAGGATAATTGGGAGATGGCCCCAGATGTTTAAGGCAATTAAGCATCAAATGGATGAGGAGGATGGGTTGTTTTTTAAAACCCTGGGAAGACTTCTATAAATTGATGCAAAGTGAAGTGAGCAGAAACCAGGAGAACATTGTATACAGTAACAGCAATATTGTGTGGTGGACCAACTGTGATAGACTTAGCTTTTCTCAGCAATATGATGATTTAAGACAGTTCCAAAGGACTCATTGTGAAAAAATACCATTCATCTCCTGAAAGAGAATTGGTGAACTCTGAGTGTATACTGAAACATACTTGTGTCATTTTCTTTATTTTCTTGCTTTTTTTTGCAGCGTGGCTCATAAAGAAACTAATATCTTCTCACTTGCCTTCTCAATGTGTAGGGGAGAGGCTGGAGGGAGGAAGAGAATTTGGAACTCACGGTTTTAAAAAATGAATGTTGGGGCAGCTAGGTGGCGCAGTGGATAAAGCACCGGCCCTGGAGTCAGGAATGCCTGAGTTCAAATCCGGCCTCTGACACTTAACACTTACTAGCTGTGTGACCCTGGGCAAGTCACTTAACCCCAATTGCCTCACTAAAAAAACAAAACAAAACAAAACAAAAAAAATGAATGTTAAAAATAAAAAAGGAAAGGAAAAAAGAATAGGAGAAGTACTGAAGGGCTTGAGAAGGATGAATGTTCTGGTTTTCAAAAAAGGGAAGAGAAAGGAGTCTGTCAACCATATGTATGGTGATGTGTGTATATGTATATATGTGTGTATACACATATATGTGAGTGAATTTGACTGATACCTGGCCAAATTCTGGAAGGTCTTATTAAAGGGATGGTTAGTGAACATCCAGAAAAAGTGATAATCTCGAAGAGCCAGCATGATTTCATCCAAAAAAGTTCATAACCGATAAACCTTATTTCCTTTTCGGATGGGGTTGCTAAATTAGGGGGATGCTACAGAGGTAGTTTCCCTAGATTTATAGCAAAATATTTTATAAAGACACTTGTGCTGTTTTTTATGAAAAAGATTGGAGAGATGTGGACTAGCCAGTCTTTCAGTTAGGTGGCTTCAGACTCGGGTCGAATGGCTTTGGACTTGGACTGTCCTTCCCAAGGCCTTGGGAAGTCTAGAAGTGAAAGCTAATGACCACTTGCCAGGTCAGTTAGGATGGGAGTCCTTTTCCAGGTATGGAATTAGGATTAGCTTCTGAGACCTCCTCCAACCCCTACCTATTATGTCTACATGGACGTCTCTGCACAGACTGTCCCACCCCCTGATGAAGTCACAGCCTTAAGCACAAGTGCTACAGAGATGTGATGATCAATGATTTGTTTATACCAAGAGGGCATGTGCCCATTTGTCATGCCTGGCTGATAGACAGTCCTCTGGAGCAGCTGCTCTCATCGTCCACCTCGCTGTGACAACTACCACAAGCTTTGGGGTTCCAAGGCCCCTCCTACTTTCCTTTCCTTCATCTCTTTCCACACCTGAAACCACATCTTGTCCCCCAGGTCAGCCAAGCTTAGCATGGAGGAATGGGAGGGAAAGCTCCTGATTCTGAAGTCAAGTAATGAGGGATTCTTGTTTCCTTCTAACTGTAAGTGATGGAACCATAGGTTTAGAGCTAGAAAGGACCTCACAGGTTATCCAGTCCAATTTCTCTGCCTGGTTTTAGGGATCAGGAAACTGAGGCCCAGAGGAATGACTTGACATGGGCCAAATGGTATTTAGGTGAGGCAGGATTTGAAGCCTGGTCTTCTGACTTCAAATCCATATACTTGATCATATGGAGATCTTAAAAATTGAGACCCGATCGTTGTAACATGTTTTTTAAATGCACAGAAGAGAACACAAGGGCATTCAAAAGGAAGCATAGACAAGTAGGACAGTTTTGAACATAACCTATAGAATTTATTGTATACTTTGTTTAAGAAGCAAGCTGTACGGTAAGGAAATTCCCAGTTTTGTATAAAATCCCCTTTTAAAATTCTGCTATGTATGAGGAAATGCTCCTTTATTGGTTTTTAAATTCAAAATAAAACAATTAAAGCTAAGGCCCCCAAATCATAGAGAAGTCAGAGGTTTGTCCTGGAGGGGAAAGGAGGCATCACCACCACCACCACCACCACTAAGAGTCATGTAGCGGAGCAGCTAGGTGGCGAAGTGGATAAAGCACCGGGCCCTGGATTCAGGAGTACCTGAGTTCAAATCCAGGCTCAGACACTTGACACTTACTAGCTGTGTGACCCTGGGCAAGTCACTTAACCCCAATTGCCTCACCAAAAGAAAAAAAATCTAAAAATAAAAAGATTCATGTAGCACAAAACTGGACTCTCACAATAGTCCTATGAGGTAGGTCTATGATTATCCCCATTTTGCAGATGAGGAAACTGTGGTTGAGAGATGGGAGAATAAATGAAAGGGAATTAGCATTTATATACCACCTACTACATACCAGGCACTGCACTAAGTAAGCACTTTTATAAATATTACCTCATTTGATCCTCACAGTAACTCTGTGAGGCAGGTGCTAGTATCATTCCCATTTTACGGCTGAGGAAACTAGGGCAAACAGAAGTTAAGTGATTTGCCCAGGGTCACACAGCTAAGAAGTATCTGAGGTAGGATTTAAAGTCAGTTCACATCTCACCTTGTTCCTAGCTTGGATCATGAAGCCACCACCAAGACACAGTTGTCCAAAGTCATGCAGCTCCAGTCTCTAGGAGCCTTTCAGAAATGCTGCCCCCAGCCCCTAGTGAGAGCATCCCCCCTGAACTCTGGGGCCAGGGGAAGCTCTCATGGGTTTCTGGATGGCTGATTGAAGATCTCTAAGAGTCGGGAGGTAGGCCTTTTAGTCTCTACTCTGCTGTTCACTCATTGTGTGACCTTGAACAAGTCCCTTCCCCCTCTTGGGGCCTCAGTTTCCTTATCCAGAGAATAGGTCAAATCATTTCTCCATTGAGTAAAGCAAACAAAAAGTCTTGTGTAACCCACAGACCTCACAGGTTACCAAGGAAAGTATTGTACCAGGCACAAGAATTTGATAACTGAAATGATAATATCTCACTTTTCTATTGTACTTTCTTCATAGTAACCCATGAGGTCTGTAGGTTATACCAGGCTTTTTGTTTGCTTGTCCAGGGTTCCTTAGGATATCCCAGAGACAGGATTTGAAATCATATCTCTGGACTCTGTGCCCCAGGCTCTTGGCATATCACAACTTGTAATACAGTTTCCTGTGTACGGTGTCTTTTTGCAACGCAGAAACATGTGAGCTTAGCATCCAGTTAGAATAATCAGCGGAGACAGGAAACTACCAGACATTTCCTTCCCTCTCAGCTGCCCCTGGCCCACCTGGTGGCAATCTAACTATCCCTAACCCCCTCCATTCCCTAACCCCCCTGCCCCAGAAGCATTTGAGGGGAGGGCATGTTTTATGCCACTGGTCCCAAATACATACATTGTTCCTTAATTTTCTGGCATCTCTATGCTCTTCAAGCCAGCTGTTACCTGTCTGCTCCAGGGAGATGCCTCAGTGGTGTGTGTGGGGGGGGGGGGGGGGTCCCTAAACAGGAAGCCCATTGAGTCTGATGGAGTAATCAGCCAAGAGAACAAGGGAATCTTGGAATCAATGATAGAAATCTTAGGCTCTCAGAGTCTTATTGCTCCAGAATTTTATTCTTTCCCAAGGTGTGTGGACACACACAGTTTCAGAATATAACCCTGCCCCCACCAAATCACAGCCTGGGGGGGGGGTAGGGAGAGGTGGGGACTAAGCAATGAAAATCTTGCTATTCCTAATTTACAAATGAGGACTCTGAAACCCAGAGAGATCAAGCCACTTGTCCAAGGTCACAGGATGAGTCAAGGACAGAGTCTAGACTAGAACCCAGGGCTTCTGCTCCCCCACTCCCCCCCCCCCAGCCCAGGGCTCTGCAACAAAGGGGCAGGCAGGGTAAAGCACAAGCGCCCTCACACAATGGGCATTCAGTCCAAGCTGGTGGATTGATTCCCTGAACAGCTGACAGGCAGCCAGCAGGATCTTTCTGGCTGGTTCCTCTCTTTGTCCTGACATGAATCGGGGAGGGAGCTGGAGGGATCTCAGAGTCCCTCCGTTGTCTCCTCCCCTGCTCATGCTCAAGGCCACCTCTCGGGTCCAGCCGCCCCCTCGTCTGGTCCCTGATCTCTTCTGCTGGGCCCTCCAGCCCAGGGGATGGGATGAGGTGGGGTGGGGGTGGGGTGGAGAGGCCATGAAGGAATAGAAACAACCCTGCCCATTTTAAAAGCAAAAGCAGCACAAAGGATCATTACCCTTATTTTTACAAATGAGGAAACGGAGGATCTGGACTTTTCAATCCAAGGTCACACAGGTGACCAGTGGAAGAGCCTAGATTGGAAGCTAGGTCTCTCCTGACTCCAAGCTCAAAGACCTTCCCATGATACCATGCTTCATGTCCTCAAGGAAAGATGTAACACCTGGAAAATGCACTTCAATGTCCTATGCAGGGGTGGGAGGGAGAACACCAGCCAGTCTGGGCTCCAGGGCTGACCTCTATACCCATCACATCTTTGTCAACCTCAGAACATTGAGGCGGACAGGCACGAAGGTGGCGCTGGCTGCGTAGGGAATCTCCCTCAGGACTCCTTCCCATTTCTTTTCCTCTTCATCATACCTGCATGAGGGGTCAAAGAGAAGTGAGGGAGATGTGTGTCTGTGAGAGCTACAGAACCGCAGAGTTGGAAGAGACCCTGGATACCATGGCAAAGAGTAGAAAACTGAGGTCCAGAGTAGGGAAGGGATTTGCCCAAAGTCACACAATGAGTCCTTGACCAAGCTGGGATCCAAACCCAAGTCTCCCAACTTGGCGGCCAAAGCTCTTTGCCTTACACCCCATTTTAAGCAAGTTTATGATATGAAAATCCTGACTTATACCCAGAAGAGGCAGCAAGGCATTACCCTGGATAGAGCCCTGGGCCTGAAATCAGGAAGCCCCGAGTTCCAATCCAGCCTCAAGTACTTACTAGCTGTGTGACCTTGGACAAGTTCCTTAACCTCCGTCATCCATAAAATGAGGATAATAATAGCTCCTTCATCCCAGGATTATTGGAAACATAATAGAAGATAATATTTGTAAACCTTAAAGTGCTTTATACATGCTAGCTATCCATTAAAGTGGGAAGATGGGATGGGGTGTGGGATTCCTTGTGGGGAGCTCCCTAAGGACACTGATTTCTTAATCAATCAGTCAATCTATTTATTCAATGACGAAAAAATGGAAATTTTAGTATTTTTTTCAAAGACTTCTAAAGTAAGGACTCATTCCTCTGATGCCTCATCTTGGTGAAGGCATGACCGTGGCCAAGACCGTGATTCAAAATACAAGCCCCCAGGGGCAGCTAGGTGGTGCAGTGGATAAAGCACCAGCCCTGGATTCAGGAGTACCTGAGTTCAAATCTGGCCTCAGACACTTGACACTTACTAGCTGTGTGACCCTGGGCAAGTCACTTAACCCCCATAGCCCGGCAAAAAAAAAAGATACAAGCCCCAGGTACTTTGCAGGGGCTGCCGCCCATCCTTGGACTGTTCTTCCCTCCCCATCTCTGACTTCTGGCTTCCCCAGATTCCTTCAAGTTCTAACTGAAATCCCACTTTTATAGGAAGCCTCTCTTGATCCCTCTTGCTTCTTAGAGTCTTCTTTCTGTTGATTATTTTAAATTTATCCTATATCTAGCTTATTTTTTTTTTCAGGGCAATGAGGGTTAAGTGACTTTCCCAGGGTCACACAGCTAGTAAGTGTCAAGTGTCTGAGGCTGGATTTGAACTCAGGTCCTCCTGATTCCAGGGTTGGGGCTTTATCCACTGTACCACCTACCTGCCCTCTAGCCTATCTTTATATTGTTCTTTGAATGCTGTCTCTCCCACTTAATTGTGAGCTCCCTGAAAGCAGGGACTGGCTTGTGCCCATCTTGCCCCCACCCCCAGTTTAATTACCACAGCTCCTCCTGCTTAATAAAGGTTTATTAACTAACAATGTGCACTGATTCTTCTCATCTCTGACATTCTGTGCTTTCAGGTTCTTTCCAGTGTTGACATTTCTATGATCTACATCCTAATGTCTTTCCCAGTTCTGAGATTCTATATTCAAAGACCCTTCTAGTTCTGACATTCTTTGTTCTATGTTCTAAGGGTCCCACCTGACTCTGACCTTCTATGAATGAATCAGTCACTGAATACATGAAGAAGGGGACTCCCATTCTGGCTGCCTGCTCAGCTTGGTGCCAGGAGGAAGCTGGCTTCAGTTTAGGCAGACTGCATTCCATCTGCCCAGCCCCAGGAGACAATTTCAAACCTTCCAAGACCCCCTGTAGTGCCACCCAACCCATCTTACCTCCATATGTCATTAAGTTCTGTAGGCAACCAGCTCTCCTGACTCAGTTTCCAGGGTAGCAAAGCCCCCAATGGAGTAGAGAGTCCCCAGCCAGGCAACCAGGCTGAGTGAGCTACGTTCCTGGGGAAAAGCCAAAAATGGCTCCCACCTGGTGAAGGAAGCATAGAGATGATTGAATTTAGAGCTGAAAGGGACTTTAGACACTCTCTTTTCCAGCCCTCTTATTTTTCAGATGGGGAAACTGAGACAGAGAGAGGGGAAAGGAAGTTCTAAGGATTATACCAATAATAAGTATCCTAGCAGAGCCAGGATTCCTACCCCAAAGCTCTAATTCCAAATCTTTCCTCTGAGCTATTCTGTCTCCTAATGAGAGGGAAATCACTAAGATGAGGCAGGGACCAGAGGTTGGTCCCTGCCCAGCTCCTGCTCCCTGAGCTCCCAGGGTACCCCCCCAGCATAGGTCCAATGGGCAGAGGAAGTTGTTAATCTCATTTTTGGGTTAGACAGGGAATCAGAGATTCATTCTCACCACCCAGTGGTGTCACTGATGTCACTGATCCCAGGGTCTCCAACCCAGAAGTCCCACCCTCTGGAAGAGCTTGTTCTTATGGTCCTCTCCCCTGAAAGGTCGTGCCTAGGAGCTCGAAAGAAGATTCTCCCAGAAAAGCTGAGACACACAGGAGCTACAGCAAAATCCCACCAAGGGCAGGAGGCCAAATTTCAGGTCTGCCTTCATAGCTCCCAGCTGGAGACCCCCTCCCCTTTCCCTCATGCAATGCTGGCTGAGCCATACTTATTATCCGCTATGTTGTACACTTCTGACGAGCTGGTCAGCCCTGTGTTGGTGACTCCAGCCACCACGTAGATCTTGCCGTCGTGCACCGTGGCCCCAAAGAGGGATCGGGCGTTCTGCATGGGGGCCAGCTCCTTCCACTCAAACTTCTTGGGGTCGTAGACGTAAGTCTTATTCAGGCACTTCCTGTGGGAGAGAGGAGGCACCCGATTTACCAGGCAGGAGCAAGCTGGATGACCCTCTAACCTTTGAGCTTCCCTGCCTCTGGGACTTTGCTTGGGTCAGTCCCCTGGGCCCCGGAATTCCTCCACTGCTTCTCTTCAGGTGTTGAATTTCCAACTCATCATTTTAAGTCCAAATCAAATGTCACCTCCTCTAGGAAGCCCCTCTGTGCTTCATCTGGCTGACAAGGATCTTGTCTCTCAGACCTCTCACAGCTGCCTTTTCTTGCACTTATACAATTATGTGTTTATAATCACTTTTATTGGTGTCTTAGCCTCCTGCCTACTAGACTTTGGGCTCCAGGAGGGATCGATCAGCTCTCACTGAACCTTCACCAAGGACCAGCCCCACGGTCTGGGTCTTAAGAGACTTTCTTTATAATGCTTAAGAGACGTCCTTTATAACATGTTATACTAGGCACGGTTGGGGGTGGGGTTGGGGGAGGAAGGGACTCTCAGGCTTCCATAGGATCTTCGGACTGGAAGGAATTCCCAAGGGTCCCTTGGACTATGCTAATCATCAGCCTGGCCTAGAAGCTAAAACCTGGGGGGGTTGGGAGGGATGGGGGAGTCAGGGAATGGGCCTCCAGGAACCGGGCAGAAAGTCTAATGGAAACCAGGCAGTGGGCCTAATGGAAAGGAGACAACAGCAGCTCTGACAGAAACCAGTGTCTGAGTGTTCAGGAAAACCAGACAGCAAGACTGCCTCCTTTCTCTGCCCTCTACCCTGGGTGAGGCTGGTTTCCCCTGCCCGAGGCCACCCCAGGCTGATGGCCATGGGTCAGGAGAAACAGGCCCCAAAACAGCTGCTTGGGCTCCCCCACCCCTGGCCCCAACAGACACACCTGATCTCTCCTTTTCTCTCACAGCATTTATTTATTTGTTATTATTCTTTACTGTTTTCTCTAGTCTCCTTAGTTCAGAGTGAGCCACAGGTGTTCTGCACCTCACCCCTCCCTCACCTCTCCAACATCCACTCTGACCCTGCCCCAGAGATGGAGACCACCTGCCTCCCTATTCGGAGAGAAGGACCACAGGTGCTCAGGGCAGCCTATCCTGGGTACCCACAGAGGCCAGAGAGTTAGTCAACCTCAGCTCTACCCTAAGTCCTTGCTGCTGTTGGAAGCTGCAGCCTTGGGTTCTTACCGGTCACTTCCTTTGCCCCCAATGACGTAGATGAGGTCCATGTAGGACACCACCGCATGGCCGTACACCACGTAGGGCAGTGGGTCTGACTCACCCCATTTAAATGACCTAGAGGGGAGGGGAGAAGGAGGTGAGGAGAGGAGGAGGGCTCATGGCCGGCGCTTTAACCTGCTTAGGCCGGGGTCCCACCCAGTGCAGTGCCGCATCTCAGAAATCTCTCTCCCTCCAGATGCAGAACAGACCCATCTCCAGTCTCTGTAGGACTTTAAGCTTGCCCTACCATCCCTGGGAAACTGAAACTTAGACTCACCCAAGGTCACAGAGTGGGACCTAAACCACAGTGGCCTGACTCAGCCCCAGGTGGGGCTGTCCTGTATATTTAATGTCATTTAACATTTGCTTTTTAATTTTTTGTATTGAGTTTCCAAATTCTATCCCTCCCTCCCTCCCTCCCTCCCTCCCTCCCTCCTTTCCCCCCTTCCCTGAGATGGCAAGCAATCTCCATTCCAATCTTTATCTAAAACCACGGATCACACTCCCTTATGTCTTCTCTTCCCCCGGCTGGGCAATTCCTTTTATTTCCAGCTCAGATTTTTAATAGCTGTGTGACCCTAGGCAAATCACTTAACCTCTCACTTCTCTTCTTTGCTTCTGAACCCTCTGTAGTGTGGTTTCTGACCTCATCCTTCCACCGAAGCTCCTCTCTCCAGAGTTATTAACTATCCCTTAATTGCCCAATCTAATAGTCACTTAAAAATACTCATCCTGGATTCCTCCACAACCTTTGACACTATTGATCACCACATCCTCCTAAATACTGTCTCCTCTCTAGGTTTCTTTTTCTTTCTTTCTTTCTTTCTTTCTTTCTTTCTTTCTTTCTTTCTTTCTTTCTTTCTTTCTTTCTTTCTTTCTTTCTTTCTTTCTTTTCCTTCCTTCCTTCCTTCCTTCCTTCCTTCCTTCCTTCCTTCCTTCCTTCCTTCCGTTCCTTCCTTCCTCCTATTCCTTCCTTCCTTCCTTTCTTTCTTTCTTTCTTTCTTTCTTTCTTTTTTCTTTCTTTCTTTCTTTCTTTCGTTTTGTCTTTCTTTCTTTTTTCTTTCTTTCCTCTTTCTATTCTTTCTTTCTTTACATTGTTCTCCCCCTGGTTTCCTGCTCTCTGGGTGCAACTACCCTCTCTGTATCTTGTATGTCCCCAGTTATGGGGCAAGCTGGGTGACTCTGGAGAGAAGTGAGCTATGGTTTCTAGTGTACGACTCTCCCTCTGGCCCTTGTCCTCCCCATCCTTCTCATCCCCCTGCCCCTCCCCCATGGCCCCCTTACAGTCGGTCATAGCACATCACTGAGTCCAGGCTCTGCTCCCCCTCCTTCAGCTCTTTGCCACCCACGACGAAGATGGAATTTTCAGCCTCGCCCAAGCCAAACAGACAACGTGGGGAAGGTAGGGGCGGCATGCCCATCCACCTCAGAATCCAGGTGATCAAACTGGAGGGGGATAGAACAGACAAGAAGGCTTTGTCCCCCCAACCCTGACAATCTGTCAAGGCCCTTGCCCCAGCCCGCCTGAGGGTCCCTCCTTTCTCCTTCCCTTAGCTTGCTCTTCTTTGCAATTGATTCATGCTATGTTAGTGAGCATGAGGAGCCAGTGGGGTCTGCTTCCAGGTAGGCTAATCCCTCAGTCACAGGACAGCCCTTCATGAGCTTGAAGACAAAGATCATATCCCCTTTCAGCTTGCCCCCTCCCTAACACTTTTCAACTCTAAACATCCCCAGGTCCTTGAAAAAGACATGGTCCTCCTGTCCTTTTTTTTTTTAACTTTTTTGGGGGGGGCAGGGCAATGAGGGTTAGTGACTTGCCCAGGGGTCACACAGCTAGTAAGTGCCAAGTGTCAAGTGTCCTGAGGCCAGATCTGAACTCAGATCCTCCTTGAATCCAGGGCTGGTGCTCTATCCACTGAGCCACCTAGCTGCCCTCCTGTCTTTTCATCATCCAGATAGCTCACTTCTGGTCTCACTCCACCTTGTCAATATCTTTCCCCGTATGTGGCACCTAGAACTCCAAAAAGAGTCTGACTAGGGCAGAGAAAAGTAAGACTATTGTCTTATTTGAGATTCACATGAAAAAACTCTGTCCTAAACTCATTGACAACCCCCCCCAACCCTTTGGGCTCTAGAGACAAACTTCATTCCCCTCCTAGTTGGACTGGGGTGATTCTGAGGCTATCCCCCACCTCTCTGCGACCCTCTAAATTCTTCTAAAATGGAAGACAGCTGCCCAAGCTAGTCCTGGTGGGGGAAAGGTACTATTTATACTCCA
Organism: Dromiciops gliroides; assembly: GCF_019393635.1. Taxonomy (NCBI): domain Eukaryota; kingdom Metazoa; phylum Chordata; class Mammalia; order Microbiotheria; family Microbiotheriidae; genus Dromiciops; species Dromiciops gliroides. The sequence goes on from NC_057861.1 coordinate 672,081,309, forward strand.
GTTGGAGCAGGAGAGGGGTGAACAGATAAGGGAGCAAGCTTTTCTGGTAGTTTGCCACAGACTGAAGCTCCATGGAGCTTGAACTGATAACCTACCTGGGATCATCAGCCCTTATCCTGGGGACCTGCTACCACTTGTGCCAGACTCTGTGAGCTAATACAGATGTATGAAGGACTGTCTTGTTGAAAAAGGGATTCGATTTGGTCTACTTAGCCCCAGAAGGCTGGGGCAGAAGAGATAGCTGAAAGGTAGATTTTAGTTCAATATAAAGTCGGACCTTCAAGATCATTAGCTACTGTCTTCTCATTTTACAAGTAAGAAAACCAGGTACAGAGAGGGAATAAGGGGACTTGTCCAAGGTCACATGCCTAGCAAGCAGCAGTAGCAGTATTTCAAACCTGATATTCTTTCTAGATATTTCAGAGGGGTCTGCTGTTTGCTTAAAGAATCCCTTCCAGTTCAGAGAGACTACAATTCTGCAGTTTAACAGCTTCCTAACTTGCTTCTCCTCCCCTAAGTTTCTCCTGTTCTTATGCATCTATGCCACAACCATCCCCAACACCCAGAGTTATTTCCTAGTCATCCCACTAAGTGGCAAGAGTTCTGAATCTGGAGTTCGGAGTATCTGATTCAAAATTCCAGGGTTATTTGTTACTAGATAATTACTATGTAGCATACTGTTACTATGTTTTTCATCATGTTTAGGCAAGTTCCTTTCTCTCTCCATGCCTCAGTTCTCTCCTTTGTAAAATGAAGGGGTCAGACTAGGTAGCCTCCATGAACCTGTCTAGCTGTAAATCCCATGATGCAGTGCTCCTCAGAGGCCCCCTACTCCAGCCTTCAGCTACAGTATTGCTATTTCCCAACCCCACCAGGTACCTGTAGGAAATAAGAACTCATGGGGTCTTCCTTGTTATCCTCATTGTAGAAAAGGCCCCCAGCCACAAAGATCTGGTTCTCTTTGGTCACAAGGCTGACATGGTTCTTGGGAATCTGAGTGGAGAGGGAAGCAAAGTAACACTCATTGGTCCCAGGGTCATAGGCCACAGCCCCAGTGTCACTGATCATGAAGATTAGATCCTGCAGGAACATCCCAAAGCGCATGGTGTCATTGAGGATCCCGGGGATGACAGTGTCTCCATCCTCGGCCTCTTCTGCTTCCTTCTCCCCAGCTTTCTTCACTTTCCAGATGGCCCCCCTGTATCTACTCCATTAACCATCCCAGCTCTTTCCTTCCCAGATGTCTCTTCTTTCTTCTTCTTCCTCTTTAGAACAGTCATCTTCCCTTCGTGGGAATCCTTGACCATCTGAATCTTACGGAGGAGCTCAGGTCGAGCCCTCACCAGTGGGTGCTTTTCCACTCGGCTTTCGAGGTAGTCCCGAGGCAGGAGGCGGAAGCGGATGCTCTCAAAGACAGTGGGCAGGGCCTGGAGCCGGGCCTCCTGGTCATCCCCGGTGTTAGCCCACTTCATCACAGCCTCAAAGACTACCTCCTCTTTCTCCACGTTGAGGCTGTCGCTAGAGATGACAGCAATGAGCTCGTCGGCAGAGAGGCCATAGAAGTCTTGGTCACGGGAAATAAGAGGGAAACGATCACAGATGAAGTCACGGGCGGCCACGGCCAGCCGGGCACAGTCCAGCATGAGACCGAGACGGAAGACTGCCAGGCAGTTGGCGAGGCAGAGCCGCTTCTGCAAGAAGGAAACACAGATGGTGAAAATGATGGAATCTGGAAAGATTGGCCGCTGCAAAAAGGTCCTGAACGTTTCCTCGTTGAGATCGATCTCCGAAGTGTAGAGGTAGTGGAGGACCTTGCCCATCACTTCTGGAGACAACCTCCTCCAGGCTGATCTCCTGAATCCTTTCTGAGGTCCTTGAGGAACATGGCAGCGGAAATAAGGGCTACAAGCCGCTAAGACCAGCCGGTGACATGGGAATGTCCTGGTCCTTCACCTTCACGACACAGGTCCCAAGATACTTGCGATGGTCTAACATGTCCTTTAATCCATCCTGGAGGATGGGTCTGCTGGTAGAGTCTCTGCTCTTCTATTTGTTCCAACTCTGGGCCATGTGGTCCTCCCGGCAGCCTCGGAAGGTAAGGAATGGAGTCCAAAAACTCCCCCTTCACTTTGGACCCACGGGATTTGGAGTCGGGGGACTTTGTTTGTCCTCTAGTTATCTCTGTGACCTTGGCCAAGCCTCTCCCTTTCTCAGAGCCCCGGTTTTTGGCACTGTCAAATTAAGAAGATGAACTCGATGCTGATTCCCAAGCTCCCTAAGTCGATGAGCCTACGAACCAGGAAGAGAACGTGCTGCTTTCAGAGAGCCACGGAGCCCGGAGGATGGAACACCCCATCTGTCCGTCTGATGGTCTACCACTCGTCCGGTGTCTCGGTGTCAGAACTTGGCTGAGACAGATATATATTAGCAAGAGCAGGGAGGAATCTGGGCTGAGGCTCCACGTAAGCCGATCTGCCTTGGATATGATGAGTGAGGCACAGGGACAGTTAGGGGTGGGGTGGAGGGACAAGACAGCTGGGCTTCCTATCTCCCTGCCATCTCATCTCCCTCCCCCCTGCCCTGTTCCCTGGGAGCCTCTGACCTTAGTCAGACAACTAGAGTCAGCCCCAGAACTGGGGGGACTGAGACCCAGAGCAAAGGCAAAGAACCCCCGTCCCCACCCCGGAGCTCAGGACTAGAGAATGGTGACGCTATTTGGAATGAACTCAAACTGCCTCATTTCTTTTTTTTTTTTTTGCGGGGCAATGGGGGTTAAGTGACTTGCCCAGGGTCACACAGCTAGTTGTGTCAAGTGTCTGAGGCCGGATTTTAACTCATGTACTCCTGAATCCAGGGCCGGTGCTTTATCCACTGCGCCACCTAGCCTGCGCCCCCTACCTCATTTCTAAATTGAGTCAAGGCTGTGGCTCCATTTCTCCCTTGGCTCAGCTTGAAGACTCCTGGGGACCGTGGCATACATTCCCTTAGAAGAGGTCACCTTTGAGGAAAAGACAGGGAGCCTTCCCGGAGAATCCTGGGGAGGGAAATTCTGGGGAGGAGCATCCGAAAGGAATGGGGGTGGGGAGGCAGGACCTGGCCTCGGGACCTTTTCCTGGGCTGGAGGGAACAGCTGCGGCCTGAATCTCGGAATACTTGGTCAGAGGGTGTGGCCTCCTGGGGACCAGCCAGCTCTGTGCCGACGAGGTAACATCCAACCTTGGGGATCCACAAGGCGCTTGGGAATAGGGGCCCTAAGGGCTCAGCACTGCTGCCTGGACTATAATACTCCATCTACGTGGGTCATCCAGGCAGAAAGGAGAGAGGGAGCCCAGCCCCAGGACTAATCACCGGCCTCTGGGTCACCTGGGCTCAAGGCAGGGGGTCCAGAGATAGGACCCATCCACGGATCCTCATTTCTCCATTCTAAGAACAAAAGAGAGGGTTTCCGGCTACATGACCCAGAGAACGAACACCTTCTATACTTCTGTTGGCCCAATCAGGGTTGAGATCTAGATGGGACCCGAAGAGCTATCCCGTCCAGGCCCATCATTTTGCAGATGGGAAAACAGGCCTAAGTGAAGTCACTTGTCTAAGGTTGCATGGATAGTAAGTGGCAGGGTCAGGATTCACACCCAGGTCCTCTGACCCTGAATTCAAATCCCTTTTCATGACACCACACTGCCTTCTCACTGTAACTCTTCACATGGACCAGGGGAGAACATATTGCCAAACTACTTCCTACTGGGGCATTGGAATCAAACAGGCAAGCTCTTTGTGGGAAGGAAGGTATTTTTGGTCTTGAAGGAGAAGGGAGAAACAGTCCTGTGCTCTGGGAACCTCAGGTGTAAGGGTGGTAGAGGACTGGGACACTTAGTCATGAAAAACCATTCAAGTTGCTGCAGTCATTTTGGGTTTTTAAACAAGCATTTATTAAGCACCTACTATATGCCAAGGCACTGTGCTAAGTACTTTACAAATGTTACTCATTGATCCTCACAGCAACCTAGGTGGATGCAATTATTATACTCATTTTCATTATTGTTCAGTCATTTTTTCAGTCATGTCTAACTCTCTGTGACTCCATTTGGGGTTTTCTTGGCAAAGATACTGGAGTGGTTTGCCATTTCCTTCTCCAGCTCATTTGACAGATGAGAAAACTGGGGGAGACAGAGTTAAGTGACTTGCCCAGGGTCACATAGCTAGTAAGTGTCTGAAGCCTGATCTGAACTCAGGAAGATGAACTTTTCTGACTCCAGACCCAACACTGCACCACCTAGCTGCCCTATCCTCATTTTCAGATAAGCAATCTGAGGCAAACAGAGGCTAAAGTGACTTGCCCAGGATCACAAAGCTAGTAAATGTCAGGTCATATTCGAACTCAGGTCATCCTGACTTCAAGGCCAGAGCTCTATCCACTGTGTCACCTAACTTCTCCATAAAGACTGCTTTGCAAGCAGTCACACAGAGTTGAGTGTGGACCCACAGAATCTATGGGCCACAGCTCACTCTCTCTCTCTCCTGTCTTCCCCCGGGTGGGGGGTGGGGGGTCTCCTCCAGGGCCCAGTGCCTGGACAATTGCTCCCCTGGCTTAGATCTCAAGGGCCCAAGATTAGTTTGTCCCAGAAGTGACAGGGGCCTACAGCTGAGAGTTAAATTTAGCCCCTCTGTGTACTGACAAGCTATGGTTCCAAGCCACTCATCCCCAGTCCCACATGGTCACCCTCTGACTCATTTGTTTTTACCCATAGATCTGGGAGGAGGAGCTGGCGCTGAATCACTACCCCCTTTCTTTCCTTGACATCACCTGAGAGAACCAGCTCCATCCCTGTTTGGGTAGTTCAATGGACCACTGAACCAGAACCATAGAATTACAGGATGTCACACATAGGAAGGAGCCAGAGAAATTATCTGGTCCAATGCCTTTCTTTTACGGAGGAGGACACTGAAGCCCAGGGAGGGGAAGGCATTTGTCCAGGGTCCTGGAGGTGCCAGAGGCAAGGACAATACTCAAACCTGGATCTTCTGATTCTTGGTTCAAGTTTGCCCCTCACCCACAACCCCAGACCTCCAAAACAGATTTATGCTTATCTCCATCACTAGTGACCTCTTCTCACTGATCTCCCCTCCCCCAGTACAGGCCCTCTTTACCCCCCGCCCAGGCTATTGCAGTAAACTCCTAACAGGTATTCCTTCCAGGCAGCCTCAGGGAAGCCTTCCCTCATTACTACTCCAAATCTTCTCCCTGGGACCTTGTACAGAGCTTTCTTTGCGTCCTCTCTATTATGCTAATCCAGCAATGTCGATCAGTATGATTATTCGTGTATGTGCCATGTCCCCTTGCTAGGATGGCGAGCTCCCTGAGGACAGGAACTGCAGTCTTAGCCTACATTTCTAGTTTCTGTAGGGCACAGGTGCTCAGAATACAGCAAGTACTTATTATACTTGCTTGTTAAAGTATATTTAAGGGGCAGCTAGGTGGCACAGTGGCTAGAACACTGGTCCTGGAATCAGGAGGACCTGAATTCAAATCCGGCCTCAGAGGCTTGACACTTATTGTGGCTGTGTGACCCTGGGCAAGTCAGCTTAACCCCAATTGCCTTACCAAAAAAAAAAAGTCTATTTAAGGGGCAGCAGCTAGGTGGCACAGTGGATACAGTACCACCAGTCCTGGATTTCAGGAGGACCTGAGTTCAAATCCGACCTCAAGACACTTGACACAGCTGTGTGACCCGGGGCATGTCACTTAACCCCTTTATTGCCCCACCAGAGAGAGAGACCCATGAGTGGGGGCCAATGAGTATATTTAAGATGTTTATGGCCACACAATGCAGATGTGGAATCCAGAACCACATTGGCAGGGTGGTGGTGGTTTCGTTATTTGTTGATTGGTCTCCAAAGGGATTAGATTCTAGGAAATTGTTGAGTTCAAAAGGTCATCAAAGGAGCTCAGAAATCAATTCGAGTCCACACTGCGAGCCAGACCAGCACTGATGCCCCAAAGGGAAGCCTTGGGCACCCAGACCAACCAGAGTGGTAAACATTTGGACTAGAATTGGGTGAGACCACATTATGCAGATAGCTATACTGGCTGAGCCTATTCTCCCTAGAGACCGAAACGGGATAAGGGAGAGTGTACTCCACCCTCAGTTGCCAGGGGAGAGAGGAATGGTTGTACGTCTGTTCTTGTTGTACCTTCAAAATAATATCCCTTTGCAAAGGCTTAAAAATACTTGTGGGATCCCTTGATTTCTTCAGCATGCTCTTTACCAAATGCATGTCAAGACTCCTCTGTGCCTTCAGTTTTTCATACACTTCAGTGGATGAAAAATCAAACACCCAGTGGTTCCAAGGTAGGCTGGTCCTTGGATGCCAAACACTCATGCTGTTGCCAGGCTCAGGCTGAGTCAGAAAGCTGTTGTGAGCTGGAGCCACCTCTAGGGCACGTAGGGCATCAGAAGAGGCGCTCTGGTGGAGATTAACCTCCTCAAAAAGCACTTTCATCATGATGCTCACTGTACAAAACCCTTCAGCCATCCCCCAGCTGATTCTGGAATGACATGAATTAATGAGCCTGACACTCTAGGTCTTCTACCTCTTTCCAGCCTTATTTTTCCTCTTTAAAACCTAAGCTTTGGGGGGCAGCTAGATATCAGCAGTGGATAAAGCACCAGCCCTGGATTCAGGAATACCTGAGTTCAAATCCGGCCTCAGAACACTTGACACTTACTAGCTGTGTGACCCTGGGCAAGTCACTTAACCCCCCATTGCCCCACAAAACAAAACAAAACAAAACAAAAACCCTAAGCTTTGGGGGACAGCTAGGTGGCGCAATGGATAAAGTACTGGCCCGGGAAGTCAGGAGGACCTGAGTTCAAATCCAACCTCAGACATTTGACCTTACTATCTGTGTGACCCTGGGCAATTCACTAGCCCTCGTTGCCCCAACAAAACAACAACCTAAGCTTTGTCCAACCTGGACTAATCGCCATACTTTTCTTGCATCTGCACATTCTTCTCAATGCCTGGAATGCCTCCCCTTCTGCCCATCTTTGCATGTCTAAATCCTGCCCTGACTCAACTCAAATGCCTCCTATTCCAGGAAACCTCCATGATTAGATTTCCCAAGCTAGAAGTGATCTCTCCTTCTCAAAAGCTTTGATGTAACTTTGTACTTCTCTCCTGATGTCTGGAAGCCTTGGAGTACCTTTCTGCCTAGCACTGGTATTGTGTCTTGTGTGATCTGCCTACTAGACTGTAAGTTCTCTGGGGGCAGGGACTGAAGCATAGGAAAAACAGCCCGAGTTTCCATAGTACTTCAAGGTTTACAAAGTGCTTTCCAAAAACAAAACAAAACAAAAAACAACCCCAACCCTGAAAGGTAAGAAGTAAAAAAGATTAACACCCCCATTTTGCCGATGAGATTAATGGAGACTCGGAAAAGGGCTCCTACCTACCAAATAGAGGAACTCTAAACCCAAGTCTCTTGATTGTGGGCCCAGGGGCTCTTTCGATACTATTTATTATTTTATTTTTCATAGCAATGAGTACCCTGTACCTAATAGATTGCTCAATAGACATTTGAATTGAATTGTTGAGCAATTCATGCCAGAGGTAGCACAGTGGGTAAGTGCTGTACCTGGAGTCAGGAAGACCTGAATTCAAATTCAGTCAGGACACTTATTAGCTGTGTGACCCTGGGCAAGTCATCTAACCTATCTGCCTCAGTTTCCTCAACTATAAAATGGGGATATAATAGCACCTCCTTTACAGGGTTATTTTGAAAATCAAATGAGAGAATACCTGGACATTGCAGGTGCTTAATAATGCTTATTTTTTCCTTCCTGCTTTCTTTTTCTTCCCTTCTTTCCTTCCTTCCTTTTTTCCTTCCTTCTTTTTCCTTCCTTTCTCCTTCTTTCCTTCCAATCCAATCCATGAACTTAAATTAAGTGCCTTTTATGCTCCAGGAAGTGTGCTAATCACTGAGAGAGATAAAGAAAAAAAACACCTCCTGCCCTTGAGCAGCTCACATTGTATGGAGGGAGAACATATCCTAACAGATAAGTATGTACAGGTCATCTGAGGAGGGTGAGAGCACAATGAGGGGAGTCAAGAAAGGTTTGCCCATAGGAGTTAACACATGATCTGAGCCTTGAAGAAGCTAAGAGGCTGAGGCTGAAAGGGAATGCATTCCAGGCATGACAAGGCATGGAGATAAGAGTTGGAATGCCAAGTTTGGGGATCAGCAAGTAGTCTGGTTGGGCTAGAATGCAGAATGCATAAAGGAGAATAAAATGAAATAAATCTACAAAGGTTGACTGAGCCACACTGTGATGAGATTTAAATGCCAAACTGAAAATTTTGTATTTTATACCAGGTGCAACTGTTGTTCGGTTATTTCAGTCATATCTGATTCTCCGGACTCCCATTTGGGATTTTCTTGGCAAAAGATACTGGAGTGATTTGCCATTTCCTCTCCAGCTCATTTATAGAAGAGGAGAACTGAGGCAAGCAAAGGTGTGACTTGCTACATACAGCTAGTGAGTATCTGAGGCCAGATTTGAACTCAGGGAGAGGAGTCTTTCCTGACCCCCAGGTCTGGCACTCTATCCACTGAGTCCCACTAAGTGGAACAGGGTAGCCACTAAAAGCTTCTTGAGAAGGAGTGTAACATGGTTAAACTTGTGCTTTGGGACAATGATTTTGGCAGCTGTAAGAAAGAGCTCTGGCCATGTTACAGAGAGGAAACCAGAGGTCCCGAGAAGGGAGCAGTGATTTGCCCACATTCATATAGACAGGAAGCAGCAGGAGAACTGGGAATTCAAATGGAGATTCCACATCCAAGCCCAGCTCTCATCCCACTAGAGGAATACGTCTCATTTCTCCTCTCCAGGCTTCACATTTCCACCTGTCCAAATAAAGGGGTGGGACAAGGCCGTCTCTAAGTGCTCTCCCAGCTCTGACGCATGGTGGGGCTGTTTTAAATGCACACACCTGCTGTTTCTGACTCATTCAGGGACCAGGACTGGGCCCTCGTGTGTCACAGAAAAGGGTGGGAAACTGACCCCCTGATGGCAAGTGACCCTCGACCCAAAGCTCCGAGCCTTCACTGGGGACACAAATAACCTGGTTGGTCATAAACTAAATCCCAGCTAGTGAATTCTTTTGGCAATATGGCATAGCTGAAGGAGTGCAGGACTTGGGAGGCAGGAGATGTGGTGGAGCCTGGGCTTTGCTACGTATGACCAGAGATTTAAAGCTAGGAGCAATTTCATCTGAACTCTTTTATCTTTCAGATGAGGAAACTACATGAACTTGTAAGTACAAGAATTCTGATTCCCATTTACAAAGGAGGAAAACTGAGGCCCAGAGAGGGGTAGTAACTTGCCCAAGGTCATACAGGGAATAAAATGGCAGAGCCAAGTCCCCTGGTTTCTACACCCAGCATTCTTTCCCACTGCATCACACTGCCTGCTGCTTACTCAGTTTCCCTAACTATAAATGGAGTTAATAATACATGTATAACCTCCTTCTAGAACTTATGTGAGGAAAGCCCTTTGCAAACCTTAAAAGGCTACAACAATAGGAATTAGAGGCCATGTGGTTGGAGAGCAGTGATTTTTTAACATTAAAAATACATGGGGGGGGAGGTGGCTAGGTAGCGCAGTGGATAAAGCACTGGCCTTGGATTCAGGAGGACCTGAGTTCAAATCCAGCCTCAGACACTGACACTACTAGCTGTGTGACCCTGGGCAAGTCACTTAACCCCCATTGCCCTGCCAAAAAACAAAAATGTTAAAAAAAAAAAAAAACACATACAGGGACAGCTAGGTGGTACAGTGGATAAAAGCACCAGCCACCTGGATTCAGGAGGACCTGAGTTTCAAATTCAGGCTCAGACACTTGACACTTACTGGCTGTGTGACCCTGGGCAAGTCACTTAACCCTCATTGCCCCACCAAAAAAAAATGCACACATGTACTAAAGACATAATAAAACACAGAAAACAGAGCAATCCCTTTAGTGAATATGTTTCTCATGAAATTATAGCTTTAGACCTGGAAGGGACCATCAAGTCCAATCGCCCCCCCCCATTTTATATATGAGAAAAATGAGGCTGAAACAGGTGGAGTCACTTGCCTAGGGTCACATAGCTAGTAAGTGTCTGTGTCAGCATTTGAGCCCAGCTCTCTAACCAATGTACCACCTAGTTGTGGCATGGGTCAAAGATCTTTGAAGTTTTAGTCATGAGACCTAGGTCCATGCTCTGGTTCCAATGCTCATTTGACCTTAGTCAAGTCTCTTCCCCTCTCTGAGTTTCCCTTTCTCCCTTTTAAAATGGAAATGATAATCCCCATTCTCACAAGATGAGGAACATGTAAGGGCTCTAGAATGGGAGCTAGTGGTAGTAAGGACCACGGAGAGCAGGGTTGTCTGATATTCAAGACACACATTTATAAAAAGTCCTTTTGAAGTGTTTCTTCTCCACCATCATCTCTCCCCATCTGAGTGTGTTGTGCCCTAGGTGCCTTCCCTGTCCTGGTCCTAATTATGAGAGAAGGATGATCCTTCACCAGTTTTTCTCCACTTCCTTACCCCCATCCACCCACAAGCCATTCAAATAGGAAACAAATGAGTCCTTTTTACATTTCCCCCCCTCCCCCCCACCACCACCAGGTGAGGAAGTCCTCAAAACCTCAAGGAAGAAATTAGACTATAACAAGGTCCAGGTATTTCATACAAAAAATGTATTCCTCTCTTTCCTCTACCTCAATCACACATCTGTGGTCTCTTTGCAAGGGGCTCCGCAGAGTCTTCACTGGGCAACGCAGGTCAGAGGCTCTGGTCTCCGTAGGAGGGGGCTAGCACCTTGGAGAGCCAGCCCTACTTGCTCCATCCAGGTATGTTTCCATACTTTATTGAACTACATTGCCAGGGGGTGGTTACATTAGGTATATCAATGTGCTCCTTGGACACAGAAGAGATGGATGAGGGAGGGTGGGGAAAGGGCAGAGGCACGGAAAGCTGGAATCAGAATGACCAGAATCTCTCCTCTCTGTCTTCTCAGTGAGGATTATCTAGTCTCTACCTGGGAGCCTCCAGCAATAGTGAACCCATGCTGCCTTCCTAGGCATCCCATTCGACTTTTCTTTTTGTACAGCTTGTGACATTAGGAGCTTTTTCCTTCCAGAAATCTTTCACACCCATCAATTATCCCAGACTCTGCCCTCTGCAGCCAAGTATTTGCATAACCCTTAAAATATTCAAAATCAGCGATCTGTTCTGCCTAGACCCTCTCTTTCCATACTAAACATCTGAGTTCCTTTCATTGGTCCTCACATGGCATGATTCCTGGTCACACTCCTTTGGCTATTTTCCAGTTTCAGTGGCCTTCCTAAAATGGGGTGCTCAGAGCTGTACACAAGATTCAGATGTGTTCTAAGCAAGGCCGAGGACAATGGAACTTTCCTCACATACTGAGCAGAATCTTTTTTAATTGGGCCTTACATATTAGCTTTTTTGTTGTTGTTTGGGCTGTCCTATCATTATTACTGATTCATACTGGGCTTGCAGTCTACTTACCACTCCACACACCCCAGTCTTTTGACACAAATTTTTGTCTAGCCTCTCAAATTGATGGTACAGAGAGTGAAGGCTCCAACCAGGGTCCCAAATGCACCCTCTATCAGTGACCTGGGATGGATAAAGCATCATCACCTACTTCCAACCACTCCCTTAACATGCAGATTTGGAGACACATGTGGACCAAATGGAGGGAGAGGAAGAGGAAGTTCATATTCAAGGATACAACCTTGACCTGGAGTGTGGAAAGTCTCTCTGGTGTCCCTCCAGTGTGGTGGTGAGAGAAAGAAGGCATTGAATACTGAATCATCTAGAACCATTTCAGTCTGACACTTAGGGACTCGATGCAAGTCACTGCCACCTCTTCATCTCAGTAAAATGGGAATAACAATGTTTGCATTAGTATGCAAGCTTCCCCCCAATGGGTTATTGTGAGGAAAGCACGATATAAATTCTTAAAATGCCCCATAAACAGATAAGATAGCATAACATTATTTTTGATGAGATACTACAATGATTGGGATGCGGGGGGTCTTTCTTGGGTGTAGGTGGGATGAGATGACCTCAGATGACTGAGGTGCCTTCCAAGTCTCACAATCTGATTCTGTGAGGTTCAATGGTGAAAAGACTCAGGTTGACAACTACCTCCTCACCCAGGTCCCAAGGGCACTCGGCTCCTACTGGCTTGCAGCCTCTTCTCTACTCTGGCTAGGAAGGCAGGATGAAGAGAATAAAAGTAGCAGAGGTTCAAACGATTAATTCTGTACCCTTGTACCAAACCCTCTGGCTGACAGCCTCAACCCTTCCCTAAATGCCCCCAAACCAGGGCACTATGTGGCCAGTCATTAAGTCTGAAACTAGAACATAGGGTGGGGGAACAACTATAGATTATTCATGTAACCAGAAGGTCCAGAGTCTGCAAACGCCCTCAAAACAACTTCTCCCTGTGTTTCTGTAAATGTTCTTCCTAAAACAGTGCTAAACTGAACCCAGCAACCACAGCTGTAGCTCCATGATGGTAGATGCTAAGATCATGGTGTGTTTGGGTTGGTTTTTTTTGGGGGGGGGTGCCATATTACCTTGTTACTCATGTTGAGCTTGCAATCCATAGACTCTTCAACTATCAGAGTTGGGAAGGACCTTCCAACAGACCATCAGAACTGAGAGATCACAAGAACCCAGAATTAGAGACCACTTGTTCTAAACCCCCTCCATTTTACTGATGAGAAAAACCAAGGCCAGAGCTTGTATTAAAAATATGTACATTTGTTTCCCCTCCAAATGGAGACCAGTATAGTGTAAAGAATCAATTGTTATTTGAGGTTTTATGACCCCATCTTTTGGCTAGAATTTTAAAAACCTCAGCACTCACACTGGCCTGGGGGCTCAGGCGCCGAGGCCACTGGTTGTAACTGTTGCCATGGCACTGGCACCTCACATCATCACCACTCGACGACGACGGCCTACATGGGCCTGGCAAAATTATAATGACTGGAAGCCCGGTGAGGGCAGTCATGTAACTGTCAGTCAGGGCTGCCAGTCAATTGGCTTGGGGCTTGTGGTGGTCAGTCTGGGGTCTGGCTGGGAAGGAGAAGGGAGGAATTTCGCTATTCTAGTTGAAGCTGGAAAGCAACAGGAGCTGATTCCTGGGCGGTGGTGTTATTCAGGTTGTATCTTTCCCCTCCCCCATTTTTTTCCCCTTCCCTTAATTTCTACTGATCTTGCTTGTGTTTTTTAAGTTCGTTCTTGTTAGTAAACCCTGCTCTGTTTTGAGGCTTTTGGTCTCCTTCCTTGCCCCAATATTGTGGCTAGTCGCCTAGCTAACACTCCCCAATTAAAATTTGGCCCCTACAATAGGGAGGGAGCAGGGGAGGGAAAGAAACTGGGTTCCTGGGGGGACTTAGCTCTAAAAGGTACAAAACTTGAGTCTCCCATGCTCTGTAGAGCGAATGCACAAGCCTGGTAAGAAAGGAGCTAGCACTGGGTCTGAAGAAGCAGAAGGAAAAAGAGGCACCCCCCCCCCAATCCCTCACATGACTAAACAAAAAGCTTAAGTCAAAGATCCTAGAACCAGAAAGGAATTTAGGGACCATCTAGCCCAGAGGTTCTTAACCAGGGGCCATGACCTTGTTTTGTTTTTAATTATTTTGATAATGATATTTAAATAGAATTGGTTTCCTTTGTAATCCTATGTGTTTTATTTTATCTATATCTATATCTATATAAATAATCATGAGAAGGGGTTCCTAGGTTTCATCTGACTGCCAAAGGGATCCCATGATACACAGATGGTTAAGAAACCCTGATCTGAAAAGATCAGGAAACTGAGACCTATAGAGAAAGGACCCTTCCCAAGGTCAAGGTAAGTGGCTGAGCCAAAGCCAGGCTTTCTGACCGCAAATCCAGAGATCTGTCCACAGAACCACATTGCTGTTCTTGATGGAAATACCAGATGAGTTGCCTGCTGGTTGTCTCAGACCCAAAGACACCCCAACCCTGACCTGGGGCCAGCAGTAGAAACTCTTCCAAGCAGTAGAGCAGCATCCAGTTTCCAAGGGGAAATGTATGTGAAAGAGGCAAGAAAAGCTACTTGCCCCTGGCCCAGAGTTTCCGGGCACATGAATGTGCTTATTCGAAGAACTCTAGGTCAGCCCCTCCAGGCTGCCATCCATCCTTCACATCAGTTTTCAGGGCACTCTGCCCAAGCTGCAGTGGCTGGCCAGGGCTTGGCTGGGAGCTCATAAAGGGGAACCAAGAGATCTCAAGATGGTGACCACCCCAGGTCCAGGAGAGGACCTGCTTCTGAGAATGGGAAGCCACCTTCAACTAACACACTCTCCCCTAGGGGGAAGACCTTAGTCTTAGCTCCTCACAGCCCCCCCTCGGTGACACTTCCCCTTGCTTGCTCTCACCTTATCATTGATGTGGTAAGACAACTATAGCTCATGGAGGGCAGGGACCCCAGCTTATCTAAACTTTGTGTCTCCCTCAGCACTGAGCATCATGTTCAGTACAGAGATGCTTAATCAAGGCTTGATTTTGTACAGAATCATTGGCCCTAAAGATGGAAAGGTTCTCAGCATTAAATACCATATGGTCCAAAGCCCCTTCACTTAATAGATGAGGAAACTGAGGTCCAAAGAAGGCCCACTTCTCAGCGGGTTCCTGGCAGCAGCATTTAAAAAAAATTATTCCAGCTCTGGGGGATATATGTTCATCTTAAGAAGGATGGAAAACCCAGTGAGGTCAAGATTTGCAAGTAGGGGAATGAGCTGAGGGCCTTCTCCATTTACAAGCAAAAGACCCAAGTTTCAATCCCAGCTCTTCTACTTCTCATTGGATATTGGAGTTACTCTTTGGGCAGTTTCCCTATCCCTAGAATGAGGGGACTGGACCCAGGTCCCGGCTAACTAGGTCTTTAAGCTTATGGTTTGGTCTGCTTCCCTGCCAACCCAGCCACCCTGCAAGGACCTGGTCCTTGGCCTTCAACTCTGCATCTTGAGATGGCTCCCTCCCCTAAAGCCAAAACCTGGACACTGATTGAGTATTGGCCCTGGTTCAATCATAGGACGGGGGGGGGGGGTGGTGGTGGTGGAGGGAGACTGCAGAACCATAGACTTTCAAAACAAAGGTACCAACCTAATCCATCTTAAGCAGTAATTCCCCCTACATCCCAGAGGGATAGTCATCCAGCATATGTTAGAAGCTCTAGAGTATCAGGGAATTCAGCCCCTTATGAGACTGCCCACCATGGAGCTGCCCCAGTATAGAGGTAGAGCTCCGACCAAAAGAAATGCCTTTAAGCCCCACCCAGAAGAGCAAGGCAGTTCTCCGAGTCAGGGAAGGTACTGGATGGAGGGCGTTAGGTAGAGTTGCCCAAAGGACCAGCTTCAGGATCAGGTTGCTCCAGCAAGAGAGCCTGAAAACCCCCATCCTAGCTACGTTTTTGTTTTTTTGTTTTTGGTGAGGCAATTGGGGTTAAGTGACTTGCCCAGGGTCACACAGCTAGTAAGTGTTAAGTGTCTGAGGTCAGATTTGAACTCAGGTTCTCCTGACTCCAGGGCCGGTGCTCTATCCACTTCGCCACCTAGCTGCCCCCCCCCAGCTACTTCTGACCAGCATCCTTTCCAGTCTGCCTCCCCACTGGGGGTGTGGTAGAAGCCACCAGAATGCCAAGGCCAGGCCTCAGACACTAATGGACAGGAGTTGGGGTTGGCTATATTGAATGATCAAAGCAAAGGGACTGATGGGGGGCGGTGATAGGGCCCAGAAGAGGCTCCTGCTTTGAAGCCATTTCCCAAGAAAAGTCTCCAGTTGCCAGCCGGGTGATGGTTAAGGACCATGAACTTGCAGCTAGAAAGGACTTTAGTCCATCACCCTCATTTGAGATAAGGGACAGAAGAGCAGGGAAGTAATTCACCAAATGTTACACAGCAGCAGGGCTGATCTGACACAAAATCCAGGACTCCGCTGGACTCCACTGCCCAGATATTGCCCCATCCAGAAACCACATCAGGCCATTTCTTGGTCAGTATCCAAAGACGGTGAACAGATACCAGTATATTGTCATGGTGAGCCCAGAGCCGGCAGCCCCTGAAAGATCCTACTCCCAAATATTAGGATGGAAAAGGACATTGGTAGCATTTTTCTGGTGTAGCTAAAAGGAAGGCATTCAGGCAGCTAGGTGGCACAGTGGATAAAGCACCGCCCCTGGATTCAGGAGAACCTGAGTTGAAATCCAGTCTCAGATGCTTGGACACTTAATAGCTGTGTGACCCTGGGCAACTCACTTAACCCTCACTGCCCTGCCAAAAAAAAGAAAAAAAAGGAAGAAGAGTGAAAAGAAGTACAGGGATGGTCCTTGCTTGGGCACTGAGGGGCAGAGGGCAGCACTGAGCCAGCTGCCAAGCAGCCAGCCTCTCCCATAGTCCAATCTCCTCCCAAACAGGTAAGGGATGGCTAGCCCAGAGCCTTCCACCACTCTCCTCTCAGGACCAAAGATAGCATCTTCTCCCCTCTGGATCTTGAAGATTCTCCCATTCGAAGTCACACAAGCAGCAGAGCTGAAATTTGAACCCAGGACCCAGATCTCCATATCTAACGTTCTTGCCACTTCCCCTGATTCCCTCCAAATTCTTCACCCAAACCATTCTCTTCTTCCCACTCTCGTAGAAGATAGCTCAGGAGGGAGATGATTTGTAAGCTCATTCCTCTTCCATTACGTGGAATGAGCCCTGAGGTGGGCACAGCCCTCCAGCATGGGACACATTCCCCAGGATGGGGGTGGGGCAGTCATTCAGCCAAAAGCTACCCCTCCACCCACTTCTATGGGCAAGGGCCTCATTTCTCAAGAGGAAAATTACTAGTGGGAAAGTGCCCAAGTGGAGGAAAGCCCAGACGCGGCTGGTAGGGTCCTATGTCACCTCTGAGCACACGTGATTTCTGCTCCCCTTCCCACCCCACCAAGGTCAAAATGCTTCTAAGTAGATCTCCCCTTGCCCCACTCCCCATTTGTCCCCCCTCTCCCCAAACAAGGCATGCAGCTGGGGAAGAGGAAGTTATCATATATTGATTACACACTTTTTCTTAAAAAAAAAAAAAAGACACCCCCCCCCCAATCAATCAACACAAAACTGGCTACCACAGTCCCAGGGTGAGTCTCTTAAAACATTCCAAGTCCCCCTGGGTTGCCCCACATCTATACAGAATAAAGTGCTTTGTTTATTAATTATTATTAATAATATTGTTTATCACACTTAAGGGCCCCATGACTAACCTTCCCCATCATGTGGAGGCAAATGGGCCCACCAGCTGCAACAGCTCAGATCTGGCCTTCCTAAGTGCTCTCCGAGTCCCATCCGTCCCCATCACCTCCCAGCTCCCTGCAGCCGCAGTCCACAGTGTTGAGGCTGACTTTGGCTTTTGTTTTTCCTTGATGAAAATCAAGCCCTCTGACAGCTCAAGCCACACAGTACATGGGCCCTCATGTTCCTGGAGGTGGAGGGGTCACCTTTGTCATTGGGGCCCAGCATGGGGCAAGTCTGCCCAGGTGGGCATTGCCTACATGAACAACACTGCCGCTCGAACCCCCAGCACCACTTCAGTTCCCATTTTCAGGCTCCTGCCCTCCACAAAGCTGGCCCTAGTTTCCAAGAGGATTCCAGCAGCAGGTGGGCAGAAGAGGGTCCATTTTCTTCCAAGTCCTCAATCTTCCTGCTCCATTTTTGACAAAGCCATGGGAAGCAGGAGGTCCTGTCTCCCAGGGCCTGATACCAGTGAGGGAGGAGAGCAGAGGGAGGGGATTAAGGTGCAAAGAATCTCAAAAATTACCAAAAAAAAAAGTTACAAAATGAAAAATAAAGGAGCTTAATCAGGAAGAATTAGCTTATGGAACTGCCTCAATTTAGGAACAGGATGAGCAGCAACCCTAACTGTAACGACCCAGTGCCAGGCCTGCTGCCCCATCTGCACCAAGGTCACACCTCTGCCTGAGCCGAGGCAGGCTGCCTGGGATCACATTGTAGTCCCAATTTGTGCAGAAGGCTCTGGGCCAGCCCGAGCCTCACTGCAGCAGCCTGGAGGGAAGGGAAAACATGGGGAAGTCGAGGCAGCCCCCAGGAGGCAAAGCCTCAGCCCACCCACAAGGAGAGGGAGAGAGAGGAGAGGTGAATGGGCATGAGTGCCCACGTAGCCCCTGGCACAAAGGAGCAGGCAACCACATTCAGGCTCCTCCTTTGTCCTATCCAAGTTTTTCCCATACATACACACATACACACATGCTCACACACATCCCCTAATGAATACATTCACCCTAACGTCCCTCCAACACACACACCCTGTATTTCCATTTAAGTGGGGGAGGGAGTGGGAGAGCAGCAGGCTAGGAGAGGTCGATGACCCCTGTCAGCATGCACGATGACCCTCCTAGCCGAGACCAAGAAGCTTTCGCTCTCAGAAAGACCATGAGGCACCTGAGCTCACTCTAGGGCACCAGTCCTGAGAGCCAGCTGGAGGGGACTGGGAGAAATCCTACAGAGTGGGTGGGGCTGAGTTCCCTGGTAACACTTTAGCCATCCGTGGAGGACAGGCCCCCAACATGCCAGCCTCTTGGCTACACCTCCCCCCCAAAATGTATTTGTAGCACCTAGGAGCCCAGAAACAAAGGGCCCATCATTCCCTGCTCCTAATTCTGAAGACATTCTGACCAATGTTTGGTCCAAGTCGTTTCTTCCAAGGCTGGGTGGGGGTGGGGTGAGCACATTAAAAGGAAGAGAGAGGAGAGCTGTTGGCTCAGGTTCTGGGATGCTGCCCATGGGGTCAAAGCAAGAAGCAGCTCATCAACCCCTCCCCTAAACCACAGCAGATTCCCTCCCTCTTGCCATGGGCCCCAGCAGTAGCCAGCCTTTGGGGATTGGGGCCCGCCCTTGGAGCATGACCAGTGTGACCCCCTCAGGGGGCGTCTTTGGTTGACTGACCTCAGGATCCCCCAGAGGACTCGGCATTCCTACCCCCAAGGTGCCGTCATCCTCTTCCTTCCCTCCTCCTTCTAAACTGTAAGGCACTTTGAGAAACCAATCCCTCCCCAGCAAGTTGTGATTGATGCCTTCAGTTTGTGAAAAGGACCCCCCTTTCCTCGACTGCCTGCCCCCTACTCCCTGATCAGGCAAGAGCCCCAAGTCTTGGAAAGTCCTGAGGGATGCCTCCCCAGCTTCCTAATCCCTCCCACCTAAAGGCATCCCCCTCCCCAGTCCGTGGGCTAGCACAGGCCTCTGAGGTTGTCTGAGCTTGGCCCCCACTGTCCCGTGCCTACTCTCCCCCATGAAAAAGGAACACAGGCCCCCACTACCCATCTTATCAGTCACCAGTCAACCACAGAGGGAGCTTGCTGTGAGGAAGGTGGCAACTGGAAGACTTAATGAGTCCCACTGCCTTCTGCCAAAGGCTCTTCTGGAGCAGATCCCCTGGGAGTGAGGGGAAGGGCCCAGGGCCCCCCCACCCTGGCACCATTCCCAACTCCCTTTCCCAAAGTATAACCAAACAGCTACTACTCTGTTTCCCCACCTGGCCTGAAACCCACATAGGCTTGGTCTCCTGTAATCCGGGCTTCCTCCCTAGGCCCATACTTGTGTGCCCTAAGAACAGCAGGCAGGAGGACACAGAGTAGGGGAGAGAAGGGAGAAATGGCATTTTGGCAAAACTGATGGGACTTAGCCCACCCCCAATCAAAGTGAATCTAGTGCTTGTCCTGAGGTCTTTACCCCCCCAAACACATATAGAGACACCAAAACACATACAGGCGATCCCCCATTCACACAGTTTCCTTCCTAGATACACACCCAGAGATAGGGGTACACAAAGACAGGCAGACACACAGATGCATGGGCATGCATGCACATGTATGTGAACATACACCTACACACATGTGCACAAACACAACCCTGCACACAGACTGTACCCCACCCCATACACATTCTCCTTGTCCAAAGACATCCTTGGGTAGGCCACTCGTTCTCAGACAGTAGAGACATACATATACTTTGACATGGGTACACACTCGTGCACACACCCTAGGACAATGACCTCCACTCTCACCAATCTCACCTCTCTACACTAGCCCCCTCACCCAAAGGGGAACACGGGGACTCTGAGTGCCCAGAGCCTTCCACTTGGGCCGCTCATCTTAGGTGGCAAATGACCACCCCAACCTGCCTCACCCCTGGCCCTCAGAGCCTAGCTTATAACACTGGCTTCAGCCCACCCCTCACACATGCTCAGAGAAGGTCTGGGGCTGCTTCTCCTGCCAGCTGCTGCCCACCCCCTTATTACACTACTCTCATTTTACAAATGAAGAAACTGAGGCCTAGAGCAGGAAGTAAGAACCATAGTCTAGATATGAATCTAGGGTCCTTGACTCTTGACCCAGGTCTCTTTCTACTATGCCATTCTGCCCTCCCAAGTCCTCTTCCTTTCCCTCTCATCAAAGCAATAGGGAACCCCTCCAAACTAAGTAGCACCACCTCTTGGCTCCTATCCAAGGCCTTATCCTACATTCTGTTCATCCCCAATACCACCATGATGAGACCATATGCAAAATGGAACTGAGTGGTCATGGAACAGGAAGGGATAGGAGGGGGCAGGGGGAGCACAGGAACTGGAAGAGATCTTATCTAACATCTAGTCCAACTTCCTCCTTGTACAGATGAGGAAACTGAGGTTCAGAGAAGACCAACAGCCTGTCCAAAGTCACGTGGGTTAGTGGCAGAGTGAGAAGCTGAACCCGGGTCCTTGGAAATCACATCAATAGCCCCTTCAACTCCACTGAGGAGGAGGAGAAGGGGAGAAAGGAGAGGAACACACACACACGGGCTCCATTTTCCAGAGTCAATCCATGGGGTCCTTTTGGAGGTGCAGCTGGGACAAACTTGGCATGGACGAGAGGCAATGAGAGGGCTCTGGGGTAGAGCAGTAGGGCCCGGGTGAGGAACAGTGGCCCCTAGTTGTGGCTGGCATTGACCTTCCCCGTAGAGAACAATGGAGGTGGGGGAGGTAAGTGAGGTGGGGGTGGCAGGGTCTGGGGGCGTGGGGGAAGCAGGGGGAGGGAGTGGGAGGGGGCTGGTGGTGGTGGTGGAGGCTGCGGGGGAGGAAGGCCAGGCTGGGTAGGGGTTGAGGGGGCAGCTCCTGGGGGCACTGGAGTCAGGGCCAGGGTCAGGCCTGGGGGGTGGTCACCACCATCAGGAGTGTCCGAGGTCATCGGGTGACTGACACGGAAGCACTTCTCTTTGTGGGCTTTAAGCATGTTGGAGAAGCGGAAGCGCTGGCCACACACGTCACAGGGGTAAGGCTTCTCGCCCGTGTGCGTCCGCCGGTGCCTCTTCATGTTGGGCCGGCTTGTGAAGCTCTTGCCGCAGATCTCACAGATATACGGCTTCTCACCTGTGGACAAGGGGAGGCGGGCGGAAGTCTGGTCATCCAGGGCCCTGGCTGCTAACTCACTGCCAGGCCCCTCCCTTGCCCCCAACCCTGCCATCCACTCCCTGGCAGAGCATCTTCCTTCCTTATGTCCCCTCATCAAACGCCCTCCATTCCTCATGAACACCCAACAGTGAGCCAAGGACTCAGTCAAAGCTCCCACCCCTTTTCCTCACCACAACTGCCTTACGGTACGGATCAAGGTCCAGCTCAGCCAAGAACACACGGAGTACCCCGCTGGCCTTGAGGGGCCATTGTGGTCCTTATAACAGGAGAACACTTGGAATCAGAAGGCCAGAGTTCTGAGTCAGACTTGGATGCTCACCAGCCATGTGACCTTGGGCAAGTCATTTTTTAACTGTGTAATATTGGGATGGCCCTCACAGTCTCTACCTAGGGCTCTTTGTTGAAAGCTACAGAAAAGGGAGCTATTGTTGTTGATTGACTGAGGCTTAGAGAGGTCTTACCCAAAGATATACATAGAAAAATGCAAACTCAAACCCTTCAGCTCCAAAGCCAGTGGTCTTTTATTGTATTCTATCATCTGTTCTCATGAAGGAGTAAGTCTCATTGGCTAAGGTAAGGGATGCCTGCCAATAACCCTGGCTCAGCTTCGGTTAGATCTGAATGTAATTTCACTCATTTCACCTACTTACTCCTGAGTCTATTAAAATATTCCAGTTGACTTAACTAATTCCAATGTGGCAAGTCGAAAAATATTTCAAGTTACCAAAGGGAGTTAAAAAGCCTATTCTTTCAAATTAAGACCTCAGCTCATTAATTTACCCTTTCAGCAAATATTTAATATTGCTGGGTGTGGTGGTGAATGCCCGTAATCCTTAACAGTGGTGAACTGCCTAAGCTCAAGAGTTCTGATGGAATGTCCTGAATTCAAATCCGATTCTAAATTCATGCTTTCTTCCATACTGTGCTGACTAGTTCCCCTCTCTCCTCCCCACTCTCTAAAAGGTTCCCCACCTCCAGGGACCCTGGAATCACAAGATAACAGAGCTGGAAGGGACCCTACAGATCAACAGGCCCAAACTTTTCATATTACATGTAAGAAAATTGAGGCTCAGAAAGAGGAAGCCATTTGCTCTGGGTCACACAGTAGTAAGTGATTGGAAGAGTTGAAACTCAAACTCAGGTCTTCAGATTCTAAGTCCAGTGATCTTTATTTGGAGTGGAGGGGGTGGGGGTTGGAAAGGGGAGAAAGAAGGAAAAGGGGGAGAGTGAAAGGGAGAGGGGGAGAGAGAAGGCAGAAAGAGAGAGAGGAGAGAGGGAGAGGAGGTGAGAGGAGGCAAGAGGAGGCGAGAACCCTAGCTTGGTCATCTCTTCTAACAAGAGTTCTCTAGGTAAGTGAGAAGGGATGGCGACCCCAGCAGGGCTAATGATCCTGGGTTGGGGGAGGGGGTAATACAGAGGAGATGATGGCAAGGGAGGGAAAGGGGAAGGAAGGAAGGGAGCAGGGGTCTTCAGAGGCTCTTACCTGTGTGTGTTTTCATGTGCTCATCAAAATACTGCTTCATGTTGAAGTCCTTCCCGCACCACTGGCACATGAACTGCTTGTGGCCAATGTGAATGCTCATGTGGGACCGCAGTTGGTATTTGTACTGGAAGCGCTCATTGCAGTTCTGTCCGGGAAGGGGGAGACAAGAGAAAGGAGTGTGAGGGCTCTGTTGCAGCATCTTCCATGCCCAGGTCTCTAAAAGCCCAGGTGTGTTTGCAGATGGTTCTGGGTTGGACAGTTATTAAAGAGAGAGGCTGGGGGTGGAGGGCAGGAGAAGGAACAATCTAGCAATGGGTTTGAGAACACCCTCCTCCTTCTATGAGTCGAGAAACTCAATTCTAGACTGGCTTGTTGAATTCAATCAAGTGCTAAGTATGTGGAAGGCTCCAAGGGTACAAAGGGCAACCAATAGTCCTGCTTTCAAGAAACAAATGTTCCTGGTGGTATGAGGAATAAACAGATAAGTAAATGCAAGATCATTTGAGAACGTAGAACACGAACTGGGGGGAGAGGTGGAGTATATCAGGGAAGGCTTTCTGGAGGAGGTGGCCCCTGAGCTATACCTCAAAGGGAGCTAAGGAGACTAAAAAGCATAGGTAAGGACTTTCCAGAGCTGAAGGGCAGCCAGCCAGAGACCAAACATGGAGCACCATGCCTGGGGAACAGTACATGGGTGAGTTTGACTGGGAGACAGAGTATCAGAAGGGGAGAGACAGGGTGAAAGTAGGAGTCGTCAAGATGGTGAAGGGGAATAATGCAAGATACACTTGGAGGGTGGGCCTGGATCTAGATCATGGCAGGGCTTTAAAAGTCAATGGGAATGGGCAGCTAGGTGGCGCAGTAATAGAGCACTGGCCCTGGATTCAGGAGGACCTGAGTTCAAATCCAGCCTCAGATCCTTGATACTTACTAGCTGTGTGACCCTGTGCAAGTCACTTAACCCCAATTGCCTCACAAAAAAAAACCAAAAAACAAACAAACAAACAAAAAAGCCAATGGGACACACCTGTGTTTGATCTCAAGAAAGAAGGGACCCCTGACTGTATGGAGTTCAACCTGTGGCTGAGCAGTGACCCCATCTACATCTTGCACCAGTGGTCACCAGCCTGAAGATTCCTAATGAAGGGCAATGAATCCTTCCTCTTCCAGGCAGCTTATCCCCACTTTGGGTGCAGTTCTGATTGTCGGGAAGTTTGTCTCAATATCTGCCTTCCTGAAAATTCTAACCATTTTCCCATTACTTCTACCAAGCAGAACAAATCTAATTCTTCTGTCTTATGGTATTTGTAAATATCTACCACATTAGCAGCTAGATGGCAGAGTAGATAGAGCACTGGACCTGAAGTCAGGAAGACTTGAGTTCAAATTCAGCCTCAGACACTTATTAGCTGGGGGACCCTAAGGAAGTCATTTAAATTCTGTTTGCCTCAGTTTCCTCATCTGTAAAATGGGGATAATAATAGAATCTCTCTCAGAATTTTTGTTAAGGATCAAATGAGATAATCACTGTGAAGTGCTATCTGAATGCTGGGTACCATCATCAGTCACTATCAGTCACCATCATCATCTCTCCTCCCCAATTCCTCCCAAGTGTCTCTTCTCCAGGCTAAATATCCCTGTTCTTTAATTCAATTCAATAAACATGTATTAAATGCTTATTTTTCTCTCAGGCACACTGGTAGGCAGTGGAGATCCAATGACAACAATAAATAGGAGTTTACATTTAGTTCCTTGAACTAGTGTGTTGGTGAATGTTTAACAACCAGCTCTCTGGGGTGGGGGTGGGGGGAATAGGCATAGGAATAAACATTTTAAGTTTAATCTACATTTTAAATGTTTTTTCCCATGACCTTCTTAAATCTAAACAAGCAACAAAACACAAGCCCTTCCTGATCATTTGCCCATTTCCAAGGTGCAAATAAATGTTCCCTCTGAAAATAACTAGCTCTCTCAAGCTGGTTTGAGCTAGTTCCAGGATACTCCTGCTTCAGTGATGTGTCAGACACTCTCCAGGGTCGTCCCCATCCTAGTTGCCCTTCAAGCTCATTCTAGTTTGTCAACATCCTTCCAAAAATATGATGCCTAAAACTGAACTCGGTCTTCCAGGTGTGTTCTGACCACTGTCAAGATCAGCAGGACTCCCACAGATTTAGAGCCAGGGAGCGTCTTCTGAGGCTGTCTAGTCTAACCCCTTCATTTTACACATGAGGAAACTGGGGCCCAGGAAAGGGAAGTGACTCGTCCAAGGTCACAAAGGTTAAAGTAAGCACCTGAGAGGCAAGATATGAACCCAGGTCCTGATGCCAAAGCCAGTGCTCTTTCCTCTGTATCACCTCCTTCTAGAGACTCTGCCTTTGGTAATATGCCTTATGATTATGTTAACTTTTTTTGGCTGCCATGTTACAGGATCAACTCATCCTGTGCTGGTAGTCCACTAAAATCCCCAGCTCCTTTTCACAAGAATAGTTACTTAGCCACAACAATTCCATCCTCTCCTCCTTGTATTTGCTTGCCTTAGTCTCAGAGCTCTGCACTTAATCCTCTTAAAGGTCATCTAGATTCAGTCTATCAGCTCTAGTCCATCAAAATCTTTGCAAAGGCTATTTGTCGGTTTGATGATAGACTGCCTTTATTACAGACCTTAAAATGGGTCTGAAATTTTCCATATTTCACCTTTCACGCCAGAAAACAAACAAGTTTTGCCAACATACTTTCACTGACCAATGACCACCCGGCAGACTCCCTTATTTAGGCAAACCAACAAGTAGCTTTAAGAAAAAAAGGCTCAGTGGTGATTCAGTTTGTAGACTGGCTACTTGTTTTCACCTTTCTGGGGACTTGATGGAACCTTCATCTCAATCTGAACCATTAATATACAGTATTCCTAGAGGTAAATGTATTTTAGGCTGAAGAATCTAAGAGGTAGGAGGGTAGGGAGAGAAATAGGGTGACCAGGCTCTGTGTGCACATATATATGTGTGTTCATTTACATAGACATAGACATAGACATAGACACGGACATATGTCTGTGTGTATCTCTGGCCTCTTCTGGTTGGTAGACTCCCCATGAAACACTGAGTTCCCTCCTCTTCTCTGCTTATGTGAATTCTACCCATCTCCAAGCCTGGCTCCAACTGTACCCCCTCCAGGAAGCCTTCTCTCATTACTTCTGCCCACACTGATCTCTCCTCTGTCCTATGGAAGGAAGAAAACAAGTATTTATTATGTGCCGACTGTGTGCCAGGACACTGTGCCTGGGATCACAAAACTAGTAAGCATTTGAAGCAGCATTTGAACTCAAGTCTTCTTGAGTCCAGGCCCAGCACTTTACTCCTTAGCTGCCTCTGGGAACACAGTAACAACATGGTGGTTAAGAACACTACACTTGGGGGGCAGCTAGATGGCGAAGTGGATAGAGCACCGGCCCTGGAGTCAGGAGTACCTGAGTTCAAATCCAGCCTCAGACACTTAACACTTACTAGCTGTGTGACCCTGGGCAAGTCACTTAACCCCAATTGCCTCACTAAAAAGAAAGAAAGAAAGAAAGAAAGAAAGAAAGAAAGAAAGAAAGAAAGAAAGAAAGAAAGAAAGAAAGAAAGAAAGAAAGAAAGAAAGAAAGAAAGAAAGAAAGAACACTACATTTGGGGACAGCTAGGTGGCACAATGGATAAAGCACCAGCCCTGGATTCAGGAGGACCTGAGTTCAAATCCGGCCTCAGACACTTAATACTTACTAGCTGTGTGACCCTGGGCAAGTCATTTAACCCTCATTGCCCCACAAAAAAAAAAAACAAAACAAAACAAAAACCACTACACTTGGAAACCAAGAGACCTGGGTTTAAGTCTTGTATGGCTGCCAACAAGTCCCTTCCCCTCCCTGGATCTCCATTTCCTCTTATATAAATGACAGTGTTGGACCAGATTACCTCTAAGGCCCCTTCCCAGCTTAGGGATTTTGAGTAAACTAATATGTAAAACATTAAAGGAGAAGGACAGTGGAAGATTAAAAGCAATATTGGTTCATAAAATGAGGAGCAATGGAAGGAAAAACGTATCAACAGAAAGCTTGGCATGAAACCCAATTAAACCAGATCATTCCTAGAGCTTTTAAGGATGAAGATAAATGGCTGAAAGACAAACAACCAAAAAATGGAAAAGATCTGTGAAGATTTTTATAACAATGATTGCTTCAAACCAAA
The DNA here is from genome assembly GCF_019393635.1 of Dromiciops gliroides. NCBI lineage: Eukaryota > Metazoa > Chordata > Mammalia > Microbiotheria > Microbiotheriidae > Dromiciops > Dromiciops gliroides. Next base: position 672,108,567 of record NC_057861.1, read on the forward strand.
GCAAAATAGTACTCCTCAGGAATTACTTCAATTGTTACTTGCTCATTGAGCTTGGGACTGGAATTCAAGGGAAAGAGCTGATGTTATCTACCCTGAGAAGAATGGCTGAGGAGGGAATCAGAGGTCAGTTGGGCCTGGAAGTAAGGGGCCAGACTCTAGGCTGGAGGGCTTAGGTGTGAACTCGACTGTGTATGGGGGACCCTTACTATGCAAAAAGGACCAAGGTGAGAACTCAGGCCTAGAGCTAGAGCAGAGAGAGGAAAGACTGTTCTTACCTGATGTGGGTGGAGTTAAGGGAGGAGTTAGCCAAAGGAAGACCTATAAAAGGAAGCCAGCAACTGGGTCCTGGTATCTTTTGCAGCCAGAGCTCCAGGGAAAGGGACAACATTCTCTGTCCTGGGAGGAGGATCTGAGAAGGAAAGGATCTCAAACCTAGGGCCATGGATGCCAAAGAATTGATTGAAAAGCTCAAGGCAGATCTCACTTGCTCCATCTGCCTGGGCTACTTCACTGAGCCAGTGACTGGTGATTGTGGTCATAGCTTTTGCAAAGAATGTCTCCTCCGGGCCAGGGAGTGTGCCCAGGAACCATGGACCTGCCCACTGTGCAGAAAAATCACCACAGTCAGCAGTGATTTGGTGATCACCAGGAACCTGCAGAAACTGGCCATCACTGCCAAAAAGCTCAGACCTCATCTACTGCACACCATTGTGGGCCTGACCACCTGGGAACAACATGGCAAACAGGAGAAGCCTCTGTGATTCCTGTACATTAGCCCCCCAGCACAAGGATCACCAAATCTTGCCCTTGGAAAAGGCTGCTGGCATGGGCCAGGGGAAATGACAGGAGACACTGCACCTTACAAGGAAGACAAAATGAATTTCAAATTGCATTGGGAAAACATCTTTGAAACATTGGAAAATTGTTTAAAAATTGCATTGGGGCGGGGCAGCTAGGTGACACAGTGGATAGAGCACCGGCCCTGGATTCAGGAGGACCTGAGTTCAAATCCAGCCTAAGACACTTAACACTTACTAGCTGTGTGACCCTGGGCAAGTCACTTAACCCCAAATGCCTCACAAAAAAAAATCCATTGGGTATCCTATATCATCCTGCTAATGCCTCTGGAAAGAGAAAAAGAGGAAAAGGAGACATGGCTAGGAGTTGGAACACAAAGATTCTTTGAAATTTACTTGTAAATTAATTTTACAATACAATGAAAAATGTTAGAGGGGATTGGGAAAACAGGGACACTAATGCACTGGTGGTGGACCTGTGGATTGATCCAACCATTCTGGAGAACAATTTAGAAATCTACCAAAAAAGGCCCATACAACTGGGCTCCAGCATTACCACTGCTTGATTAAATCCCAAAGACATGAAAAAAAGGAATAAAACGAATTGGGACAAAAATGTTTATAATACTCTTTTTGTACAGAATAAGACCTGGACACTGAAGCCATGCTGAATAATTGAGGGATGATGAAACAAGCTGTGCCACAGAATAGTGATGGAATATAATTTTGCTAAGAGAAATGACAACAATAAGGATGATTTCACCCAAGCCTGGCAAGACTTACATCAACTGATGCTGAGGGAAGTGAGCAGAACCAGGAGAACATTGCACACAGTGACAGCAATATTATGTGATGAACTTCAAATAACTTAGCTATTCTCAGCAACACCATGACCCAAGACAATCCCAAAGGACTCATGATGAAGTATAATATCTGCCTCAAGAGAATAAAACTGATGTTGTTTGAATTAAAAAAACAAAACAAAACAATGATTGCTTACCACCTCAGGGAGGAGGGGAAGGAGGGATAGAATTTGGTACTTAGAACTTTCAATAAAAATGTTTAGTTTTTAAAAATTAAAGTACTGATGAATTTAAAAAAAAAAAAGACTTTTATAACAAACGACTTTCCCTAATGATAGTAGAACCATCAGGCTGGAATGCTCACATCACAGTCCCTGATGTGCTCTGAATGAGAAAGTGAAATAATACTTAAGTATTATTAAGAAAACAAGGAAGGAAGGAATAGATGAACCATACCCAACATTTCCAAAGAGGTTCATGGTGGAGGCCATGCATTGCTGAGGATGCAGATGGATCACATAAGGTAAGAAGGGGAAAGCCTTACATAAACTCCTTTTGCCTCTCTCAGGCCCACAGGTGTTACTTCAGGACCCCTTCTTTCTCCTCCCCAGGGCAGAAGACGGTCCCTTTGTTTCTCAAAGGGGAATGAGCTCTGGCAGACTCTCAGCAATACAGCCAGACAGAAAAAAGGGGCTTGGTGCTGGGATCTTGTGGCTGAGTCTGTGACCAAACTCAAGCCAAGGAGGAGAGGGCATTCCCTGGCACCTAGGTAGGGTCCCTCGGTCCTCAGAAGGGTGCTTACCTCACATTTGAAAGGCTTCTCCCCGGAGTGCTGCAGGGAATGGACTTTGAGTGACATGCTCCTCTTGAAGGACTTGCCACAGGTCTCACAGGTGAAGGGCATGTCCTTGGTGTGAGCTGAGAGGTGGGTACAGTGGGGAAGTGAAAGCTGTTAGAAGACCTACTCTTCCGCTTGCTTTGGGGCTAGGGCTGAGGCTAGAGATTGGGTGGGCTAAGACCATTTGCAATCACCAACAAGTCATTTTCCTTTCCCCCCTGAGTCTCAGTTTCCTCATCAATAAAATGGGTATAATAACAACACTACCCATCTATCTCATGGGGCTGTAATGGGGAAAGAGCTTAATCTTCAAGTGCCACAAAGAAAGAGCTTGTTGTTGTAATTGTTTATCCCAAGTGTATTTCACTGCCCCAAAGCCTCAGCAGCTCAGGAAGCTCTTCAGAGCCACAGGCCAAGGAGAGAGGAGGGAGAGACAAGGTTGGTTTGAATCTTAGTTCACAGTTTGGCAGACTCCTCCCGAGAACCTTGTTGCCTTCCTGGTCTTTGAGACTCCTACAAAGGTCACCAAAAAGATAAGAAAAGAACTCCTTCTGCTGTTAGTGGTTGGAAGGGAAGGATCAGAATGAACAGCAGCTTTGCCGCGCTAAAGGGGTCCCTGATATATCCTTCCCTGGGTGAGTTGGGGGTGGGGAAGAAGAACCATTGAAACCGAATTACCTTGTGTGATTTTCAAGGTCCTGTGGCAGGGGATTGGCCCAGTTGACCCCCGATCATGAGCCCATTTAACCTTTAACCTCCATTCTTCCAAGCTGTCCCTCATCCTCTTACTCAGTAGGTGGTCTTAGATAAGTTGTTTCCCTTCTCTGGGCCTCAGTTTCTACATCTGTAAATTTAGGGGACTGAATCAAAAGATCTCTAAGGTTCCTGCCAGCTCTAATATTCTATCATCAACCCATCTGTTCACTGCCTCTGTGGTTAGGACATCGGACCATCCTCAACATCCCCCAGGGTCATCCTTGTTCCCCATATCTCACTAGCTCTTGTGGGAATCAAATGAGTTAAGGGTGGGAAATCCTTTAGAAATATAAAAATGATATATTATAGGACCCTAGGATAATAGATTGTGAATGAGAAGGGAACAGGAGGGATTAACTGGAATATCCTTTCATTGGATAAATCTTCAAGGAAAGGAAACTCAGAGGACCCTGACCCCTACCTCCGATTCAAGGGAAGAATCCCCTCTGAATTCCTCCTACCTTCAGTGGCAAGGAGCTCCCTACCCTGGGCTTGGGGCAGGGCATATGGGATCAGATCCGAGCCTCAATTTCCTCATCTGTAAAGATGGGGGTGGGGCTGAATGAGTTCTGAGGTGCCTCACAGCCCTAAATCCTCCAGCCTCTGGCCAGGCTCCAGGCTGGATGGCTTGAGTTGTTAGGGGGTTCTTATAACAAACTTCGATCTGCCTGTTTGCCCTGCTAGAACCTAACTTTCCTTACACTAGTTCTAGTGCTGCTTCCCAGTACCATACAAAGTCAGACTCCCTCTTCCAAGAGAAGCCATCTGAAGAGAGTGATTGTGTGCGTGCCGTGCCACGCCCCCTGCCTCTCCTCCCTGCCCCCCCCCCCATATCACCATCTCTTCTCTAGGCTAAAGCATGAGTTGCTCCAAAACTCTCTAAAAAATATGGATTCACGTATCATGCAAGGCATCCCTAGCTCCCAAAGGGTTGTCTTTGGATGCTGACAGGGTCCTCAAGGTCTATTTTCATTAGAACACTTAGATGCTTTCATTTCTAATACGGCACCCATTGATATTTAACATCCACATCAACAAAAGATCTTGGGGGTCCTCAATAATTTTTAAGAGCACGAAGGGAACAAAAAGTTTGAGAACCAAGAGTCTGTGTGATTTTTTAAGGCCATCTGGTCCGAGTAACTCATTTTACAAATAAGGAAACTGAGGCCCAGGGAAATGACATGACTTACCTAAAGTCACACAGTTAGGAAGCAGCGAAGAGGGGATCTGAACCCAGATTTACTTGAAAGCCAATACTCTAACCATTCCACCCCACTGCCTCTGATCCTTTCCAATATGAAAACATTAGGATTCATTTTATTAGTTCCTAGTAACAAAGTGGGAGGGGCAGGGGACAAACACCTGTTACTGACATTCTAAAATACCGTGTAACCGCATAACAAGAACACGGTCCCCAAGACACCCTCACTGACCCGTTCTGGGGTGGGACAGGAGAGGAACGGCTCTGGAACAGGGCAAAGAACACCCTCACGGATTAAAGACTGGAAGGCAGAAAGCCCTCCAAGGCTGCCCGATTTGGACAGATTGGAACCTGGGGTTTGGAAATGTTAAACGATGCCTACGGTCACATAAGCAGAGCATAAACAAAGGCAGGATCTGCACCCAGGTCTTCCACCTCCAAAGTCAGTTCTCTTCCCACTATATCCTGCTGTCTTCTTTCCCAAAGGACCTGCACACACAGATTATCTGCCCAAACCCCTCATTTTATGGAGGGGAAAGAAGAAGCCAGGAACGGAGATGAGACTTGTCCAGGGGTCCCCCAGGAGTCAGGAGCAGAGCTGAGGTTCTCCTCCCTGCCTCTTTCAGGGACCTCTTCCCAGCTTTGCCTATAGCCGCCTCCCACCCCCACCCCCGTCACCTGGGACTTACCGACCATGTGCTTCCGCACGTGTGCCATCGTATAGAATTTCTTCTCACAGATCTCGCAGGAAAACCTCTTCTCTGCGTAGCCATGGACAATCTTGTTGTGCTCGTGGAGGGACCAAAGCTTCTTAAAGGCTTTGCCGCACGTGATGCACTAGCCGAGGGGAGGGGGAGGGAAAGGACAGGAGAGGAAGGGGAGGGAGAACTTGAGTGAGAGGCCCCGAGTGCCCGGGGGGGAAGGGCAGGGGGGCACGAGATTAGCTGGAGCAGCCGTAGGGAAGCTCAGAGGAGGAAGACGACCACCGAGGTGAAAAACAAACACACGCACGCACGCACACTTTCTGTCTCTGTGTGTCCGTCTATCTGTCTCTCTCTCTAACCTTTCTGTTTCATCCATTCATCTATAGGAATTTAACTCCCCAAGAATCATCACCTCCCAACCCAGGAGGCTTTCTCTTGTTTTTCTTTGAGCAGTGTGTGTGTGTGTGTGTGTGTGTGTGTGTGTGTGTGTGTAGTCCTGTGTTTGGTTTTTTTAGAATTATTTTTCTTCTCATCTATTTCTAGTTTGATAAATAAATAAGTATATGAAATTCAAAGCCTATCAATTTATTGACTGCTATGAATTATACAGTGTCCTTCCTTCACAAAAATTTTATTAATCTACTCAATTTTAAGAAAAGTAAAATATCAAGAGAAGATAAAGGCTTATACTCATTAACCAAAAATATCAGGTATGTACTTCTTTTAAAATGTCAAATGTCATATCTATCTAGTGTGAGGGCTGCACTTAGTAAATTATAGACAGAAAAAACCTTAGTGATACCATACTTTACTAGGATGGGTAGGATAATGGGTGTCAAAACCATTTAATCATATGGGTATTATTTCTCAATGTATTTCTTCATTTCGATTAGAAAATGTGCAAGAGGGGGCGGCTAGGTGGCGCAGTGGATAAAGCACTGGCCCTGTATTCAGGAGGACCTGAGTTCAAATCCGACCTCAGACACTTGACACTTACTAGCTGTGTGACCCTGGGCAAGGCACTTAACCCCCATTGCCCCACCAAAAAAAAAAAAAAAAAAGAAAGAAAGGAAAAAAAAAAGAAAATGTGCAAGAAACTAGGAACTAAATATGATCTGGTTTCAATGTGTTCTCAGTCCTGTGTTTTGGTTTTTTGTTTTTTTCTGATAAAAGTATTTTATTAAGTCCTATGTTTTTTTAACCTGAGATTCAAAGCTCCCCAGGAATCTGTGGCTAGATTTAGGGGAAAGGGACTGTGAACTTGGATGAAAAAAAAATTATACCTTTATTTCCACAGAACTGTTTTCCTTTTTGATCCTATGTATTATCTTATACATTTAAGAACATGACGCCGCGAAGGGGTCTGTAGGCTTTAACAGACTGACCAAGGGGTCCACAACACTAAAGCCCCTGCCTTAGACCCTGGAATGGTAGAGCCGGAAGGCTGCGGATATAGACCAAGGCCGCCAGCCAGCTCTTAGCCATCCAACAAACTCCACTGGCCCTTCCTGACCTCAGCCCCTACCCTGCTTGCAAAGAAGCAACAGGGACAAGCCCAACCATGTCAATATGTCATCGGCCCCAGTGGTGGGCTACACATTAACTGCGCCTGACATTCTATCCGCATCTCTCCATCCCTGGTGCCTCTTCCCTGGGATGCTGTGCAGCCCAGTGGAACAATAGACCTGAAAAGCCCAAACAAAGCTGCTCAGAAAACAATCATAGCATCTCAGGGTTAGAAGGGGCTTTTGGAGATCGCCCGCCTGAATGGCGAGGGGCTGTCCTGCTATTAGCCCTTGGCCCCGGAGGCTCTACAATCTGCTCCTAGCTACCTTCCCAGATTTACAAGTCTCTTCTCTTCCTTCCCTTCCCCAGCCAGCCTGGTCTCCGGAACATCCCTTGAGTACATAAAGAGCATTTCTGCCTTTGTGTCTTTGCCCCCTGTGCCTCAAGGCATTTTCCCATTTCCCCACTTGCTAGCGCCTTGGAAGTACCTTTGTCCAATCTGTGTGCATCCTGTCTGTACCTACATTCTGTGAGTTCCTTGAGGGCAGGGGTCCTGTTTTTGCCTTTCTCTGTATCCTCAGCACTTAGGACAGGGCTTGACACATAAGGAGTGGCCAATAAATACTCAGGGATCGACTACTGCTGCCTGGTCTACCTTCTCCTCTCCCTCAGCACTTGGCCACCTCCTCCAGGAAGCCTGTCCTGACCACCCCAGCTCGCTCCAGTTTTTCACATGCATAAATTCTGTCTCTCCCACCAGACCAGGACCTCCCTGAGCACACAGAGGAGGGCTCTTCTTCCTCCAGTGTATAAAGAGTATAGAGCATAGAGGGTCAGAGTTGGGAGAGAACTCAGAATTTAATTCAATTCTAATTTTTAAAAATAGGCATGTTATGTGCAACTGCACCACACAGTAGGGATGCAAAATTTTAAAAAGCCTCTGCCCTCAAGGGCCTTACATTCTATTGGAGTGAGAGAATGTATACACAGAGGAGCACAACATGAGGTGGGGACTGGGGCTGGGGAGGGGAGGGACAAGCATTTATGAAGCACCTACTATGTGCAAGACGCCACACCAAGTGCTTTACAAACATTAACTCATTTGGAAGGGGGAAAAGGAGAAATTGGGCCAGCTGCTCTAGCAATATTGGAGGAGGGAATGACTGGGGGGGGGAGGGGCGGGGGGAGTGGACTTCCTGGAGGAAGCAGCACCTGAGTTGGGGCCTTAGACAAGCTTGTATGGGGCTTGTGGGGCGGAGAACTCAGTCATCATCGAGTCTGATGGAATTAGGGAATGGAAATGAGAGAAATGGGAAGTGGGGCTAGAAAAGTAGGGTGCAAGCAGATTGTGAGGGGCCTTGAATGTGCTGCTAAGCAGCCCAGGCTGCATCAGAGAGGCGACAGGGAACCAGTGAGGATTTTTAAGCGAGGAGTGACACTGTCAGCCCTGGACCTCAGGGAGGGCAGCTGCATGAAGGGGAAAGACTGGAAGCAGAGAGGCCCACTGGGAGGCTGTAACAAGAGACTGGCTGGGGGAGTGGGTTGGGGGTCCGAACCAAGTAAGCAAGCGAGAGGGGAAAGATCTGGAGAGTCCTTTCCCAGCACCCGAGTGCCCTCCTCTAGAGCCGGTCTCCTCTGCCTCAGCCTGGCGGAGAGCTGACTAGGCGTCCTCTGAAGCCACGCCGTCGCCAGTCCTCCCCTCCCGGAAAGGCTTCAAGGACAAGCCTGGCAGCAGACCCTGTGCCTGTCATCCGAGGCTCTGGCTAAGGGCAGGGACGGGGCCCATCCCTGGGACGGCCACCTGCTGGTGACTACTGGTGCCAGCAGCTCTCTACGACCAGCTCCTAAGGCCCAGGGGTCACAATCTGTGTCAGGGGGAAGGACCCATACCAATGAAATCCCAGACAATCTGAGAGGAGCTAGGTGGCATTTATATGTGTGGGGGGGGGGCGGAGTTAGTGTTTAAGGTTTGCTAAGCACTTTATATAATCATTTCATCCTATCTTCTTGACAACCCCAGGAGGTCAGTGCTATTATTTATCCTCATTTTATAGATGATGAAACTGAGGTAAATAAACAGGGGTAAGTGACTTGCCCAGGGTCACACAGCTAGTAAGTGTCTGAGGTCACATTTGAACTCAGGTCTTCCCACCTCCAGGCCCAGGGCTCTATTCACTGAGCCACCTAGCTGCCCTTCACAGTGGGGACTGATTAAAGACAAGCAGCAGGGCAGTGTAAGAGCACAAGAAAGATCTGGGTCTGAATCTCACTCAGCTCAACACTTAGTAGTTGTACAACCACACACCAGCTGCTACCTCATCTCTCCCAAAGCCTAAGTTTCCTCAGTTTCCTACATAATAAGACTAGTAGCATCTATTAAACTCATCCTCACAGGGTGAGGTGATGGCTGTAAAACACCTCCCACACCCCATCCCATGCTGATGGGTCTCAATTTCCCCATCTCTGCAATGGGCCAAGATGGGCCAGAAACAGAGGGACAAGACGAGGGAGGGAAGGCAGCCTTGCTTGGGGGCTGGGGAGGGTGGTCTTTTAGGGGGCCTCCCACCTGGATGTTCCTCTCGCAGTCGGTCTGGTGGTGCAGCAGGAGCTCGCTCTCGAGCAGGAAACGCTTGCCGCACTTGTCACAGATCTGCATGCGGCTGTGGGTCACGTTCATGTGTTTCTCCAGGTACCAGCGGTTGTTGAAGACCCGAGGGCACTTCTGGCATGGGTGATGTTGCTTCTCCTCCAGCTTCACCTTGGGGCCCAGACCATCTGGGGCCGGGGCGGGCAGCTGGGCACCCTTCCTTCGCTTCCGGCCTCTTCGGGCCCCCTCCTCAACTCCCTCTTCCTCCTCCTCCCCCGACACCCCCTGCTTGGCGCTCTCCCTTGACCTCGTGGCCACGCTGCTCCTCGGAGCCTGGCTCGTCCGGGATCCCTGACAAGCGGGCCTCGGCTTCTCCTTCCTCGCCCGGCCCGCCTCCTCCTCCTCCTCTTCTGTCGTCTCAGCCTCCTCTTCCTCACTATGTTCTTCTTCCTCTTCCTCCTCCTCCCCACCATCACCCTCCTCCTCTTCCTCTTCTTCTTCCTCCTCTTCTTCTTCCTCCTCTTCCTCTTCCTCCTCCTCTTCCTCTCCCCCACTGCCGCCAGCACCCCCCTCCTCTTCCTCCTCCTCCTCTTCCTCCTCCCCCCTGGCTCTCTCCTCCGGACCCAGCACCACAGTGGCCTCCCCGGTGTCGGCAGCCGGCGGCTTCCCCTCGGGGCCTTTGGACACATGGAGCGTCTGGTTGTTCAGGTTGACCTCCACGATGATCTGCTGCTGCTCTGTGCTATAGGCCCCCTGGCCCTCCAGGTCCTCCTCTGAGTCCTCCACCCCTTCCAGCTTGCACAGAGCCCTGGGCGCTGTCCCCTCGGTCCCCCCGGCCTCCTCCTCCTTCTCCTCTTTGTAGAAGGGCTTTGCCGACACGGGGCTCAGTCCTATGCCAGTGCTGCCCCCCAGCCCCGCACCATCCTCCACCCTCACTGAAAACGGATCCGTCCCTTCCCGGGCATAGATCTTGGGCTGCGTGGGGGCGTCAGCCTCCTGCTTGATCTCACAATAGTACGAGGCAGGGCCAGATGGGCACCCGCCGCCGCTGCTCCCGGGCCCCAGGGCCATGGCCACAGGGCCCGGCGGCCCAAGGGAGCAGGCGTCCAGCAAGTCCTGGCAGGAGGCGGCAATGTCCGCCATTTGGAGCACGGAGGCGGCGTTCAGCACGTCCTGAACGTTGGCTGCGTTAACCAGGAGTTTGGAGGTATAGATGAAGTTGAGGATCTGCTGGAGCCCCCGAGGGGCCAGGGCCTCCAGGGACAACTCGACCCTTTGCAGCTGCTTGTTCTGAGTGAAGAGAGAGTGGAAGAATTGGCTGTAGGCAGCCAGGACCCCCTTGTGGGCCGGGAAGACGCTGTGCTGCTGTACCAACACCAGGTCCACGTCACACAGATCTGGCTGGAAGAGACGCTGCTGGTTCAGCCTGTCCATCAAACAGGTGAAATGCAGGGCCACATCCTCCACCAGGGAATACTCGGCCGATGGGTAGTCAGTCGTCTTCTCCACTATCAACTGGTAGGAGAGAGGAAGAGAGAGGGAGAGAAAAGAGGGGATCATGGGACATGTCAGCAGGGAGCCCAGAGACCATCATCCGACCCACCCCCTTATTCCCAGGTAAAGCCCAAACAGGAAAATGGCGGCTCCAAATGCTGGGCTCTTTTTGCTGGATAATGCGGCCTCACTCACCCTCGGTCCTCTTCCCCAAACCTTTGGCTTTACACACATCCCCTGGGGTACAGGTACCCCGTGACGGTATAGTGTCAAAGCCAAGGTCACACAATGTGAGGGCTGCATTATCTAGTCGCAGGAGAACAGATTCAGAATTGGGAGGAAACTTAAAGGTCATCGAGTCCAATACCCCCATTTTGGGATCAAGAAACCGAGGCCCAGATAAATAACTTGTCTAAAGCAACATCTGGGACTCAAACCCAGGCCTTCTGACCTTGGTCCTTGTTCAATCATTAGAGACCACCGAGTCCAACCTACCAGTGTACAGAGAAGGAAACTAAAGCCCGGAATAAGATCATACTTCTTTCCAGGGGACTTCTGAGCAAGGCCCAGAGGAATAAAGGCCCCCTTTTCTCTAATGTATTAAAACTGACAAAGCACTTTCTTCAGTTAAGTAGGAAGAGGAAATATTATTCCCATTCTATTGACCAGGAAACTAAAGGTCAGAGAGTCTAGAACAAGGGTTTCCCGATCCCTAGTTCCAAAGCTTCTCCCAACTCACCATGCTGCATCCACCCCCCTAGTTCTCATTGCCCTGACATCTCCACCACATCCCTTCCCAGGATACTTACTACGGCATCAGGGAGCAGGTGGGAGGAAGCCGGCACCTTTCCCCACAAGGATGCCCTCCATCTACTCTAACATATTATGTGTATTCTCATGGTCATGGGAATTAGACCAAAAACTCCCTGAGGGCAGGTATCATTTTTTGCTTTTCTTTGTATCTTCAGTGCTTAGCATAGAGCCTGCACACAGTAAATATTTAATAAATGTTTGTTAATTGATCAATAGCCAAGGTTATCCGCCTCTACTGTGGAGCAATACACAGGAATGCCACTATCGTGTTTGGGATCAGAAGACCCGGTTCTGATCATTCTTAGCTGAGTGACCTTGAGCAACCTTCTTCACTTCCCTAGGCCTCAGTTTCTGCAACTATAAAATGGGGATAACCACACTCTTATTACCTCCTTCCCAGCACTGCTGTGAGGGAAGTCCTTTGTAAACCCTGGAAGTGCTCGAGAAGTAGAAGCAATAATTATTTAGAAAAAGATGTATTCTCTTCACAGCTCATCCCCATCCATTATCTCACTTAATTCTTCATGATAAGCCCTTGGACAGCCAGAGGGCAGACGATTCTTTCCAACTACAGAAAGAAAACCCACTTTAGGAGATTTCACTTTAGTAAAGAACAACACCAATTATTGCCATTTCTATTACCCTTTAAGAAGGACAAAGCTCTTTACCCACAGCATTTCTCTGCGATGACTAGAGAAACCTCTTCTGGAGCCCCGCACTCGGGCCCTTTCACCTGGACCACCACAATGGCCCCCTCCTGCTTCCGTTCCAGTCTCAGCTCTCCCTAACACACCCTCCACATGGCTGCCAAACTGAGGGTCCTAAAGCTGACTTCTGACAATGTCAGTCCCTTACTGGAGATAATCCCACGGCTCCCTCCTGTCCCCAAGATGCACATGGCCTTTCAAGGCCTCCATAGCAGGCCTCCCAAATGTCTTTCCAGTCTTGTTTCCCATTCCTCTCTTTCATAGTCCCTCAGGGCCAGGGGAACTCACTTGCTAATTGTTTCCTGTAAAGGATATTCATCTCCCTCCTTTGTGCATTTTGCCAAGGTGGGCACCGCCCCCACCTGGCATATACCTCCTCATTGCCTCCACCTCCCAAAATCCCCAGCTTCCTTCCAAAGCCAACTCAGAGGTCAACTCCTACTGTATGGGTCAAGCCAAAGTGCCATCATCCCTGCACTGTCTCCCTTGGGAAATTACTTTTTAATCATTTGTATTTATTTATCTATGTTCCTGTTATATCTCCCCTAAGCGTGATCTCCTTGAGGAAAGGGATTGCTCGGCTTTCGTCTTTGTATTCCTAGCATTGGGCATAATACATGGCACTAGTAGGTTTAATGAAGTGAATTACCTGCCTGTATCTGAATACCTCACTTCATCCTTCCTTCCTCTGTAAAGTAGGGATTGGGCAAGAAATTTCTCCCAGTGAATTATTTTTGCAAAATGACGAGAGTAATCCCTGTATTGCCTCCCTCTCAGGTAAAGATGGAGGAAATGGTAGCTGTTTGTGACAACGATGAAGGCAGCATTAGGTCACAACTGGCCATTAATAATTGTTGTTGTTCAGTGATTCCAGTCTGACTCTTCATGACCCCATTTAGGGTTTTCTTGAACAAAGATACTGGAGTGGTTTTGCCATTTCCTTCTCCAGCTCATTTTACAGATGAGGAAACTGAGGCAAACAGGGTAAAGTGACTAACCCAGGGTCACACAGCTAAGCCAAACTCTTCCTGACTTTATCCCCTGCTCTGAGTAGCTGACACAGCCATTAATAACAATAGCAAACATTTATCTGGGGCTTTAAGGTTTGCAAAGTGCCTTGCTATCTCATTTGATCCTCACAGCAACCCAGGGAAGCAGGTGTTATTACTATCCTCATTTTACAGAGAAAGAAACTGAGGCACAGAAAGATGTAGTGACCAGCCCAGGGTTATGAGGCAATTATTTGAACTTAGGTCCTTCCAAGGGCAGAGCAAGCCTACCTGCCACCCCCGAGCTGGAAGGAGTTCACTGTTAGCTGTGGTTAGGTTGTAAAAAGCAAAACTAGTGTTTTTCTCCAACTAAAGTCTAGCGTTGGCAGGGAGCTTCTGGATCACTACATTCAAACACCTCCTTTTATAGATAAAGATGCTGGGCTCCAGGGAAAGGGAGAGGAGACCAGCCCAAGGTCCCTTCTCCCCAATAAGAGGAGGCAACAATGGGTTACAGCCCAGAAGAGGGAAGCAGGGCCAAAAAAGAGCCAAGAGGTTCAGGGTGGTCGAGAGAACAGAGCCCAGGACCTGAAGTCTGGAGATGCGGGCTCTGCCTCACATTGGTCTGGGCGTGACTGTGGGCAAGTCACTTCCAGATTCTGCCAGCTCCAGTTTCCTTAGATGTAAAATGGGAAGAATACTACTCGTCCTTCTTACCTCCCACGCAATGGGGGAGATTTTAATTGTCACCATTCCCTGCCAGGCTGGACTGGAGGCTGCCTGGGATACCAACCCTCATGGTGGGCAAGGCCCCCATAGAGCTGGGCTGAAGCAGAGCCCAGGCAGGGAAGTTAATGGTTCTGTTAGCATTTAATGAAAGGAAAAATCCTTCCCTCCTATGTCAAATGGCCAAGAGCTGGATGCCCAGGCAAGGAGCCAGCCCCGTGGGGCCCAAAGCGGGATCAGTCTCCACCTCCCACAGGCAGGCCTGGGGGCCCAGGATGGGGAAGGATCCGAGCCCACATGTGCACACACACACAAGGCTTGCACACCCACATGAGTGTTACCTGGGGGAGACCTGAAAGCACACATGTCGGCCTCTGAGCAGGTGAGAATCGCTCAGCCAGGAATCAGGAGATCTGGGTTCAAATTCCATCTCTGCTCATTTAAGGTACTACCTTTGTGACCTAAGATTCTAATTTTCTCCTTTGTAAAATGAAGAAGTCCAACTGAATTGATCCTTAAGGTCTCTTTCAGCTCCAACAATTTATGAAATTATGAGCCTAAAGTTTGGGGCGGGGAGGGACAGGTTTTGTTTGTTTTTTTGGTCCAGACCCATGACTTCAATGGGGCTGAAAAACTCCCAGTGTGGAAACTCCCTCCACCCAGGCAGATGAGCAGCACCCCAGTAATTTATCATCTTACAGAGTTCCCTCCTGAGACACTGAAAAGTTAAGTGAGGAGGCAGCTAGATGGCGCAGTGGATAAGAGCACCAGCCCTGGATTCAGGAGGACCTGAGTTCAAATACAGCCTCAGACACTTGACACTTACTAGCTGTGTGACCCTGGGCAAGTCACTTAATCCCAATTGCCTCACTAAAAAAAAAAAAAAAAAAAAAAAAAGTTAAGTGAGGGGCTCACGAGTTACACAACTGATATATGTCAGATCCAGGATCTGAATTCAGATCCAGATCTTCCTAACTCCAAGCCTGGCAGTAACATGTAAGATATGAAAAATCTCCCTGTGGCTATCACCTGATGCTTTCCATCCCCTCCTGGAGGATAAGGCTCTCACGGAGCAGGACTGAAACAGAGACCATGCCAGGAAGTCGAACTATCATCTTCCCTGGGACCCTGCAAGGTGGTCAGCTCCAGGCCCCATCCACCAGGGGAGCTTTGCCTAGTTCAGGCTGGAAAGGCCAAAGACCATACAATGACACCCAGCCCCCACCCCATGCTCCATTAAAGGGGGTCTCCCTGCTTTTGGTGATAACCAGGAGGCCATCTGAGGCAGAAAAAGCCATCAGACGACAAGATCCCCAAGTCTCAGAAGTTTGGACCGCAGGTGCCACTGAAAGTGGAGGAGAGATGACTAAGATACACACACACACACACACACACACACACACACACACACACACACACACACCCTACCTGTACACAGAGTCTTTATTCCCCACTCACTCCCCCTTCCTCCTGCCTGGCACTAAATGTCACAGTTTACCTTGAAAACACCCCTCCAAGTCCACCTCCTACAGGAATCTTCCCAGATTTAACCAACTAGGTCACTGCATCTCAGACAAGACTTCACCCTCTACATCTAAAGGCACATGAGGCTGTTGCTCAACTCTGTAATACATTTGTCTGTGCTGTATCCTGTTGGCCCCATCAGGCTTCTCTCTCCTCCTGTCTCTGGGATTCTAGCCCTGGCTCCTACACTTATTAGCTGTTTAAGCCTAGGCAAATTCCTTCCTGGCTCTTGGGCTTCGGTTTCCCCATGGGGAGTGGAGGAGGGGGAGAAAAGGGATAGATTAGACCAGAATTTGGACCAACTAAATAAATGATCATGCAAGTTCCTTCCAGCTCTCAGATCCCAGGACTTTCAGCCCCCTCCTGAGAAGTTCAGTCATTCCCCTCAGTTTACACAAGTCACACAAGGCAGCAAAGCTGGGATTTGAACCTGGGGACTCTGGCTCCAAAACTAGCATGCTTGTCCCTGTGCCATACTTCCTTGGTTGCTGATTCGAGGAGAAAGAAGGACTCTCACCCTCTCCCATGAGCACATCAGTCCAGATGTGCCACATCTGAGTGGAAAGAATGCTGAACTGGGGTATCAAGAGACCTGAGAAGGCTGGTCTCACACTGCCATTATCTGTCTGTGTCATCTTCAACAAGACTTCAGATCTCAGAGCCTTGGTTTCTCTATCTATGAATTGAGATTTCAATTCCTACACTAATACTTTCCTGGGACTCGGAAAACCTGGGTTCTACACTGTCAAAGGTCATTATTAATATCCTCCTCTTATCACCCAAATACTTAACAAGCACCTACTATGTGCACTTGTATTCTTATGCAGCCCTGCACTGTTCAGGGGGTGGGGCAGGAGATCCCTCAGTTTGCAGAGTTTTGATGACACAGTTGCTGCCCTCGCAGAACTCAAAGTCTAGTTAGGGGGTAAGTTACCAGGAATATCTAAGTGCATCAAAGGAAGAAGTCCCTGACCAATGGACTGGATCAGGGAAGGTTTAGTAGGGATAGAAGTGGGAACACAAAGTGGCCTTTGCTCAGTTTTTAGCCTTTAACCATTTTTCCCGCAGTCGTTGACATTGCTGACCACCCCATTCTTCTGAATACCATATTCAGAAATGTGATAGCCTCCTGGTTCCCCTCCTACCTCTCTGGCCACTCCACCTCCAAGTCATCACATTCCTCCCACCCCCGAGGATTAGAGCCTGTCTCTAAGACTGGTTCCTATGTCCTCTTCTCTGGTAATCTCACCTGCTCCCTTGTCATCAACGATTACATCTCAAAATAAATCTATCCAGTTCCACCTCTGATGTTTACTGTGTGACCTTGGACAACTCACTTCCGTGGCCTCATCTGTAATTAGATTATGGCACTAAAAGGCCTCCAAGATCTTTTTGCAGCATCACCAGATCAATGATTCCCCAGACCCTCCAACCCACATCTTCAACCACCTGCTGGAAGCCCCTTCCAAGCCTATCAAACTCTGCCATCTTCCAATGAACTTGGCATCTTCCGCCTCCTCTCCCAACTTGACCATATCCCTAGAGGGCACCATCATCACCTAACTCGCCCACTATCAACTCAAGACTCCAGGGTCATCTTTGTCACCTCCCTCTCCGTGTATAATCCCATTACCAGATTCTATCATTTCAAGGTCTACGACCCCCACCCCCACTCTCCTCCTACAACCATCTCCATACTCAGGAGTCCCACTTGGGCATCCCAAAAGTCTCACCACAGTTTTAAGTTCACTGCAATAAGAATTTTGGGACAGGCTGGACAACCTGCTACTTGCTAGCTTCTCCCCTCCCCTGGTTAGCAACTAAAATGATTTCCTAAGGTGCAGATCTGTCCACAAAATTCCCTTTTCAGAAATCCCCATTGCCCATAGGTTCAAATACAATCTTCGCAGTCTGGTGTTCAAAGCCTGGCACACTCTGGCTCCAACCTCATTTCATACTCTCTTCCTTCACAAAGCCTGTATTTTTGGATCACCTTCCATCCCCAGCCTCACCCTGCTCCTGCCTGTTTCCATGTTCATGCTGTTACTCATGTCTCTAATAGACTCCCGGTCTTCATCTCTGCTTAATGAAATCTGTTGGAATTTCCAGGCCTGGTCTTAGTGTGACCTCCATGGCTTCCTTGACCTCACCCCTTCCAGACAAAAGTGAGCTGCCAGGGGCAGCTAGGTAGTGCAGTGGATAAAGCACCGGCCCTGGAGTCAGGAGGACCTGAGTTCAAATCCGGCCTCAGACACTTAACACTTACTAGCTGCGTGACCCTGGGCAAGTCACTTAACCCCAATTGCCTCACACACACACAAAAAAAGTGAGCTGCCCCTCCCCAAGCTTCTCCTTTTCTCTCTTATATCAGAGGTTATTTGTATACCTGGCTCCCACCTCTCCCTCCCCCAATGAGATAGCAGGTGACATCTCTATCTCAGGATCCCTAGCACCCAGCATAGTGCCCTGCACTGAGTAGGTGCTTCATAAACATTTATCGCTTTGCTGACTCTGTAAAACAAGGGAAGGGGAAATATTTTCTGGGTGTTCTGTTTCACGTAAGACAGAGCTGAGGTTTCTGTGAGACTATACCACAGACCAACTGGATGGAAGGAGGAAATAGATGAGCTCGGGATACAGATGCAGAAGTGATAAGAGATTTCAATTATCTTGACATGTGCATGCTCTCAATTCCAAAAGCAGAGGCACAATTAAATTCTTAACTGGCCTTGATCATTTCATCCTGCAAAAGACGGAAGGAACCATAAGGGCAGTGGCTATTCTGGACCTAATGAACAAAGAGGAACAAGTTGTAGAAATGATGGGGGGTGGGGGGAAAGAAATGATGGGAACCTTAGGAAAAAGTGACTACTCTATCTTAGACTTTACAACCAAGAAGGAAAGGACAGTCAGATATCATTTGATATTTATAGGCAACTAGATGGCTTAGTGGATAGAATGCTGGACCTGGAATCAGGAAGACCCTAGTTCAAATCCAGCTTGAGACACCTACTAGCTGCATGACCCTGGGCAAGTCACTTTCAGTTTCTTTGTCTGTAAGATGGGAACATATCTCCCCAGGTTGTTGTAAAGATCAAGTGAGATAATATCTATAAAGTACTTAGTAAACTGCCTGGCACAAAATAGATATTGTATAAACGTTAACTGTCGTTATTATTTTATAATTATGCTAAAGAAAAGATTTCAAGGACTCTTGAAAAAAAGATAAATATGGAGGTTCCCAAAGATTAAAACTCTGCAGAGGAAGCTAGACCAGGAGTGATCAGAAACTCCCAAGAATGAAATTCTGAGGCTACAAAAGAAATAATTCCTATGAGGAATAAAAGGGGGGAGGACTGTCTAAAGAGTGGAAGCGGATGCCCAGGGAAATTATCAACCAAGTTAGATTTTTAAAAGACAAGGACAGAAGACAGAAGCAAGGGCAGATAATAGAAAACAAATGCCCAAGTGTATTGCAGGGTCCTATGAGAATAATTGGAGGAGAACTAAAAACTCAGAATGAGCTGAGCCCAGGAAAACGAAGGACAACCAGAGGGAGTTTTACGGTCATATTTGCTATAATTATTAACATCAAACAAGGCATAAAACAAGGAGACATACGCTTGCCAAAGGCATTTGCCACCATCATGGAGGACGTCTGGTGCCATGTCTCAGTAGAAAAGGAATCCCCTGTTGGGGGTACAGATAACATTGTACTGATTATATCAAGCCCCAGGATAATGCACAGCCTTCTACATGAGATCCATGATCCCTGGAAATGTTCAGCCTATCTATGCATACAGGAAAAAAACCAAATGGATGAAGGATATCTATTCAGATGATCAAGGACTCAAGGAACAGGCATTTCCCAAGTGTCTCTAATGTGCCATGTGTGGTAGGAGCTAGGGATACAAGTACAAAGAATGAAATAATCCCTACCTACTAGAGGGAGCCTATGTTTTCATGGGGAAGGCACTAGAAAGTGGATGAATACACAGTAGTCAAACAGCAAGGTACTTTGGAAGGGAAGGCACCTAGCAGTTGGAGTAAGTGGGGAAAGGTTCCTGATTTGAAGATGGTGCTTGTGCCGAATGTTACAGGAACAGAAGGATCTTTGAGGCTAAATTAAGGAGAGAGTACCTTCCAGGTAAGTTGGATGCCCATCACAAAAGTTCGGGGGCAGGAGATAGAGGACCGTGTGTGAAGTACAGTGACAGAGCACGCCTGGCTGGATCACAGCGCATGGGAGAATGGCATCCATCGAGGCTGGAAAGATAGGTTGGGGCCAAGCTGTGATGGTCTTCAAAAGCTAACCACAAGAGTTGGTGCTTGATCCTAAAGGCAGTGGGAAGTCACTGGAGTTGACAGAATGGAGGAATCCCACGGTTATATAGGCACTTAAGAAGAATTTACTCTGGCTTTACTGTATAGGATGGAGTGGAATGATGAGAGACTTGAGGGTGGGAGACCAATTAGGAGGCTGATGCAGTCATTCAAGTGATGATGGCCTGAACTAAGGTGGTAGCTGTGTGAAGGGATCAAATGTGAGCGATGTGGCAGGAATAGCAAGATCTGGCAGTTTATCTGGATATGTGGGGTGAGAGAGAATGAGGAGGGGAGAATACCAAGGTTACTAACCCAGAGCATGAAGGATGGTGGTACCTTTTATGGAAGTTGAGAAATTTAGAAGAGGGAAAGGTTTTGAGGAAAAGATCACGAGTTCAGTTTTGGAAATGTTGACATCAAAATGGCCCTGGGGGGGGGGCAGCTAGGTGGCGCAATGGATAAAGCACCAGCCCTGGATTCAGGAGGACCCGAGTTCAAATCCAGCCTCAGACACTTGACACTAGCTGTGTGACCCTGGGCAAGTCATTTAACCCTCATTGCCCTGAGATGGGTGGGGGGAGATCAGGAAAGAAAATGGGAATAACGAATAGGCACTGGATTTGGAGTGAGGAAGACCTGGGTTCACGAGTGCCTGCTAGATGTGTGACCTTGTGTTAACCTCACTATCACATTAAAAGAAGGTATTGGACTCAACAACCTCTAAGGTCCCCTCCTGTTCTAAATCCATGATCCTATCATCAAGACTGTGAAATGAAGCCGAGTTCATCCATAGACCCTGGATAATCACCACAAATGAACAACTAACTGGGCTCAGAATTGAAAAGCAGGAAAATGAGTTGGATTGCCTTCAGGGAAGTGCAAGGGTTTTCAAATGTGAGATCCTTTGACATGACATCATTTCATTTTCCCATATATCCCTTCCCCCTCATCCCCACAGTCATCCCTTGTAACAAAGAATAAAAAAGGAACAAAAAGCAGTCTAATAAAATTAACCGATACATCAAAACCAATCCAATAATATATGCACTCTTGTCATATGAATAAATGGAAGGAATTGTTATTCAGTCATTTCAGTCCTATCTGACTCTTTGTGACCCCATTTGGGGATCTTCTTGGCAAAGATACTGGAGTGGTTTGCCATTTCCTTCTCTAGTTCATTTTATAGAGGAGGAAACTGAGGAAAAGTTAAGTGACTTGCCCCAGGATCACACAGCTAATAAGTGTTTGAGGCTGGATTTGAACTCAGGTCCTCCTAACTCCTAGGGCTGGCGCTCTAACTGCCCTAATGGAAGGAATACCCACATCAATACAATTACAAATGCACTGAAATGTCCCATCCTGAAGCAGAAGAAAAAAAGGATGGGATTTCTTTGCCTACCAAGGGAAGGCAGAAGTAATCAACTCTTTCTTGTGTCTGTTTTCTCTGCCAAGGAGACTAGAAAGGACAGAAAGAAAATAGCTAATAGGGAATCAATATTCAAAATAAGTAGGGAGATTATAATGTTTAATGTATAGTGTTTAATGAGTTCAAGTCACCGAGACATAACAAATGACATCTTATGGTTCTGAATAGGTTGATGTGATCCTGAACCAATGCCAGTGTCATCTTTGGAACTGTGGAGATAAAATGGTCCAGAAGTGCCACAGCTAGGCCAGTGATAAAAATCAAAGCTTCAAATAATAATTTTAGAAATCAAGCTGCATTTTTTCTAGTAGCAAAGAACTAAAAATAAAGGAGATGCCCACTGATTGGGAAATGGCTAAGCAAACTGTGGTACATGCATGTCACTGAATATTATTGTCCTATAAGAAGCAACAAATGAGATGGAAACAGAAAAGCATGGGAAGACTTGTATGACTGATGCAAGGTGGAGTGAGTAGAACCAGGAAAACAACATATACAAAGACTTCCATGACATTCGTGGAAAAAATAATGACAATGCAACAATCAAAGCTGAAGGCCACGAGATTATAATGATTAAGCTTGGTCCAAAGGAGAGATATGAGATTGTACCTACCTCACTTCTTTGCTGATGTGAGGAACTAGGGGTCCCTCTACATAGAACGTCAGACTTTTTAAATGTCCTGCACTCTATCATTTTCTTTTCCTCTTTTTTAAAAATTCTTTCTTATGGGTGATGGCTCTTTGGGAAGGAGAGGGGCAAGGGTATATTGGAAAGTGTAGGTGAGGTAAAAATAAAAGATATCAATGAAAATTTAGTGTCAAATACTGTGGAGAAGGAAGGGGCTGCCACATGAATGAAGCATGGTAATTATTGTTCCAATCCCCACCACCACCACCAAAAAAAGGAATAGTGCAGTCTGCAAACTACAGGACTGGAAAGTTCAATTCCTAGTAAAATCCTAGGATGTGTCATCAAATGGATGGTTATGGCATCTAAACACAGCACAGGGCAGTGCGGAGTGAGGGAATGGGAATCCCCAGACCTCGGCTTAAATCCCACCCCCAACACTTGCCAGCTCTATGACCCTAGGCAAGTCACTTACCCTCACTGAGTCTCATCTTCCTCATCTTTCAAATGGGAATAATAACAGCACCTACTTTACAAGGCTTTCATAAAAGTTAAATGAGATAACGTAGGTAAAGTGCTTGCAATCCTTAAAACGCCACACAGATATAAACTATAATCTAGATGAGAAAGTGGCAACTGTAAAAAACCAGCAAGGCTTCAGAAGGAATAGATCATGCCAGATTAACTTTATTTCCTTTCTCAAAAGAGTTACTGGAATGAAAGGTCAGGAGAAAGATTCAAATGTACCTTGTCAAATAAGTTTCTGAAATCAAAGTAGGACCTCTCACATTATCCTTGCTGACAAAATGGGATAATGGGTTTGTATTCAGAACTGGTTGAAAGATGGGACCCCAAAAGCCATCATCTTTCATTGGTTGAGGAAAACTTGGGAGTGTGGTCTCCAGTGGATTGAGCAAATGAATGAATAAGGCATTTATTATGTACTTGCTGTGTACAATGGCTCAGGATCCGTCCTTGGCCTTGTACTGTGTAACATTTCCATCAATTACTTGCATAAAGGTATAGATAATATGCTTATCTGCAGATGACACAAAGCTGAGAGGAATGGCTAATGACAGAGTCAAGAACCAAAGAGATCTACCCAGTCTAAAATATTCTAATGAAGTGAAATTTAACAGAGCAATGTACACATCATGCTTCACAAGTACAAGATGATGGTGGCCACAGTGGGTGTGGAAAGTGTCTGAGCATTTTATTGATCAGTATGAGGAAAGAGCATGCTCTGACCTCCAGAATCAAATGGCAAACCCTTTGCTCAGCACTTAAAGCCCTTCAAAACCTGGTCTCTTCCTAACTTTCCAAACTTCACATACTTCATTCCTCTCCATGTCCTCTTATGAGCCAGCTATGCTGTCCTACTTGCCCGTTCTCACACATGATAACTCCATCTCCCACCTCCATGCCTCTGTCCATGGCACTAGCCTGGAGTGCTCTCCCTCCTCATCTCTGCCTTTTAATTTCCTTGATTTCCTTGGAGACTCGGCTCAGATCTCCTTCACAAGATCTTTCCCAGTCTCTCAGTTTGATCTAAAACCAAAATTCCCTAGCAGTTTCTCAAAGGTGGAATTCAGAGAGAAGAGTGAGTTACTGGTATCTGGAGGTCTTTGAGTGTTCAGCGCGCTGTGGATGAGATTCTAGTCAGGTACAGATGAGCCTAACGTCTCTGGGGACCATTCCATCTCTTAAGATGTTATGAGTCAGTAAGCAGAGGACCCCTAAGGTACTTTTCAGCTCTGCCCTTTTATGTTCTAGGTCTCTCCCAGCTCTGGGAGCCGATCATTTTGCAAAACAATGATAAACCAATGACCTTTGAAGGCACAAAGAAACTTGGGTTGTGCAGGCCTGGGGTCCAGCCTGGGGCAGCTAACAGCCTGGGTAGAAGACAATCACTGAGGGGCAGCTAGGTGGTGCAGTGGATAGAGCATAGGCCCTGGATTCAGGAGGACCTGAATTCAAATCTGTCTTCAGACACTTGACATTTACTAGTTGTGTGACCCTGGGCAAGTCACTTAACCCTCATTGACAAGAAGGAGAAGGAGGAAGGAGGAAGGAGGAAGGAGGAAGGAGGAAGGGGGAAGGGGGAAGGGGGAAGGGGGAAGGGGGAAGGGGAAGGGGGAAGGGGAAGGAGGAGGAGAACAAGACAATCACTGAAGGCAGCTGGTTTTCCCAGACCGCACCTTCTGAATGACCCAGCTCTAAGCCTACCGGAGCCTCAGAATGTCATCGACTTTCCTCCTCTTGGGATGGATTATCCTGGGGCTGGGAGACAGAGGAGGAAGCATGCAAGGGGCAGTTGACATGAAGTTACTCCCATAAGCTCTGACACCTCCTTCTCCTCCAAGATCTGAGGCTCCTCCACTTTCCAAGAGGTGGAGGAGAGAACAGAGAGAGGCAGGGGAAAAAGAACTTCAGTTTCCTAAAGGGATCTTGAAGGGTCCTCACCACAACTACCCATTTTTATCTCTCCATGTATTAAGCTGCTGGGCTGGTGGATACCATATAGGAAGGCCTGGGGCAGGGGTGGGGGGGAGGGGAAGAAATTAAGTGATTCACTCAAAGGCACAGAATAAGGGGGAACAGAACTAAGACTCAAATCATACAATTTCAGGTCTAGAGGATAATGAAGAAGGCTTGCACCCCAGTCTAGGTGTCAAACACAGGCCATGTGGTCAGTGAGTGAGCCAGAACTAGATTAAAATGCAACTGTGAAATATTTAACAACATAAGCAAGAATACCACAGAACATAGATAAAGTTAATGTGTGGTTTTCTTCCCTCCTTCCCTCAGCAATAGGAGTTAAGTGACTTTACTAGGGTCACACTACTAGTAAGTATCTGAGGCTAGATTTGAACTCAGGTCCTTTTGACTCCAGGCCCAGTGCTCTATCCACTACACTATCTAGCTGCCCCAATATGTTGTTTTCTAAGTAAATACTCACCCAGAGCGATTCTTATATACATTTTAATGATTTTTATTTGAATTTGACACCACTGCTCCTAGATTTTAACATTAGGCAGGAAGGGACCCTGAGAGGTCATCTAATTCACCCATAAACTAAAAAGGCTGAACTAGATAATACATAGGGTTCCTACCAGCTCCAGTTCCCACAATCTCACCAGGTTTGGAGCAAGCCAAGGCAGGCAAACTCCAAAAGGCCCCAAATTTTTGGACCAGGAAGATACAGTGGCTGGGGATAAAGCCCAGATCTACAACCTACTATGTTTGACCTTGGGCAAATCACCCATCATTCCAATTGTGGGAATTTGAATGTGTGTAACCGCTTCATGGGACTCGTTATTTGCATTAATTGGGACCTAGCAGAGCTCCAGTTTTCTCAACTATAAAATGAGGTTTACCTGGACAAGCTCTAATGTCCCTTCCACTGCTAAACCTTAAGAATGAGACAAGGTGAGGGCAGAGCCAGGAGAGCAGTCTGGAGACAGAATCAGAACCCTATAAACAAGCTCAGCCTCCCATCCAGCCCCTTTTCTGACTATGAAGGGAGAGAGGAAAAGGGAGAGACACGGAAAGAAACACAGAGAGAGACAGAGACAGAGAGACAGACAGACAGAGAGACAGACAGAGACAGAGACATAGAGACAAAAAGTGAACATGTGTGAGCGGGTGTGTGTGTGTGCGCACGTGCATGAGCTCTCCAGAGTCAATCCAAGCTGAGGATTTTCTCCATATCAGCAGTCTAAGGACACAGGGAGAAGACCCAAGGCAGAGATGCTCAGGATCTGCAGATGGCAGACAGCCTTGCATGCAAGGGAGAACAGGGTTCCCTCCTCCACCTGGCACCCCATGAAAGGGCAGGACCTCCCTTCCCAACACCCTCGCCTCTCATGCTGTTCCACGTCCTTCCCCGGGGACACATTATAAAATAAAAAATGCTCAGTGGAAAGTGTTCTCTCTCCCCTCCCTGTTCATCCCCATCTGCTGAAATCCTTCTCAGTGCCTTGCACGTAGTAAACACTTAATAAAGAAATGTTTGTTGAGTTCATTTGAATTCTTTCAAGGCTCAGCTCAGATGACCTTCCCCTGTGTGAAGCCTCCCTTGATCCTTTTCTCTGTCTGTGTGTGTGTGCCTCTCTGTCTCTGTCTCTGTCTGTCTCTGTCTGTCTGTCTGTCTGTCTGTCTGTCTCTCTCTCTGTCTCTGTCTCTCTCTCTCACTCACTCTCTCTCTCTCACACACACACACACACACACACACACACACACACGTGAAAGTGATTTCTCCTCCTCAGATATCCTGAAGGTATTCTGTCTGGCTCTCTCCTTTGAACCCATCACGTTCACCTGTGCATCCCACTACTTATCCATGTACGTGTCACCTCTGTACACCAGACCATAAGCTTCTCTAGGGCACAGACGGTGCTGTCTTCCCTCTGTACATTTCCCTCTGTATGCAGCAGGCACTTATTAAATGTTTGTTGAACTGAACTGAGACCAAGCTCTTGGGGGGGGGGGGCGGCCGGACAGAGGCTTTTTCCATCTCTGTTGTTCTCTTGGCAATAGGCGCAGGCCCTACAAACAGTAAAAACCTAATCAATTCCATAACAAACATCTGTGTGCCTACTATGCATAGAAGCCGGTCCTAGGAACTCAGGAGAGCTCACCAGCTAGCGTGGGGATAACACGTAAGCACAGATAACTAGAACACCCTATATTACCTGATACAAGATGCTAGGGCGAGTAGTAGAGAGAGGGCCCTGGTCATCTGCCTCACAGATACTAGCATAGTGACACTGGGCAAGTCACTTAAACTCTGTAAGTCTCAGTATCCTCATCGATAAAATGGGGATTATAATAGCACCTACTTCCTAGCATTGTGAGGATTAGATGTGATAATACATGCAGAAGAGCTTTGCAAACCTTAAAGTGCTTTATAAATGCCAACTATTATTTGAGCAGCTGGGTGGCTCAGTGGATAAGAGCTCTGCACCTGGAAAAAGGAAGACCTGAGCTCAAATCCAGCTTTAGACATTTACTAGATGTGTGACCCTGGGCAAGTCACTTAACCTCTGCTTGCCTTAATCCACTGGAGAAGGATCATTCCAGTATCTTTGTCAAGAAAACCCCAAGAACAGTATTGGCATGCTATAGCCCACGAGGTCATGAAGTCAGACATGACTGAACAACAACATTATTATTAGATAAAGGTTGCTGTGCACTCCACCACTACCACCTAACAGCTCTTGGGGCCACTATGGATCTTCTGGTCTCTCGATCTCTCTGGCCCTGGCTCTGGCTTTCCTTCCCTCCCTCCCTCCCTCTCTCTCTTCTCTTCTCTCTCCTCCTCTTCCTCTCTCTCCATTTTTCTTTTTGGTGAAGCAATTGGGGTTAAGTGACTTGCCTAGGGTCACACAGCTAGTAATTGTTAAGTGTCTGAGGCTGGATTTGAACTCAGGTCTTCCTGAATCCAGGGCCAGTGCTCTATCCACTGTGCCACCTAGCTACACCCCCCTCTCCTTTCTCTCCACCTTTCCTCTCTCTCCCTCGCCCTCTCTCCTTCCCCTCCATCTCCACACCCCCATAAGACAAAGACCCAGCAAATTAGGGTCCAAGCCCCTCTCCCTATTTAAAGGACTGAAGATTGCCATTACCTCTGGTCAAGCTGCTGCTGCATCTCCTCTGGTCTCTGTGATTCCTTCTAGTAGTCCCCGGATCCCTAGACTAAAAGACACAAGGCTGGGTTTCTGGTTTCCTTACGGCTGCCAAAGGCACTGCCATGCTTCCTGACACCCAAGCTCCATTTCTCACACTGCCCACATCCAGTGGCTATTCCAGTGGTCTTCCTCCATCCTCTCTTCTTTATTCCCTCCTCACCTCTTCTCTGCACTACTGCAGGAGACTCCTAACTGGTGTCCATCCTGTGCTCTCACCACTACACCACCTGCCCCCTTAGCCCAGAAGTGGCATCAGAGCCCCTGTTTAAATGGCACTGTAAAACTGACTATTCATTATTACAGTAGCTGGCATTTCTACAGGGCATGAGAGTTTGCACAATGCTTTTACCCCTTCTCTCATTTGAACATCAATGACAACCCTGGGAAGCAGGTGCTGTTATTATCTCTGTTTTACTGATGAGGAAACCAAGGTCGAAAGAGGTTAGGTAACTTGCCCAGGGTCATAATGCTAGTAAGTGTCTCTGAGGTAGAATTTGAATTCAGCTCCTTCTAGCTCCAAGTCTCTCTATTCACAAGACCAAAATGTCTCTTTCACACAAGATCAAAATGAGTCTCACACACACACACACACACACACACACACACACACACACACACACACACACAATGTGACTCTCCTCTGCTCATAAACATCTACTCCTTCATCTGGGTCTCAATAACAACCCCATGAAGGTGATAATCTAAGTAGCAACATTCCCACTTTACAAAGGAGAAAACTGAGGACCAGACTCATCCAGCTAGGAAACGTTTGGGTCCGGATTCAAACTCAGATGCCAAGCCTAAGTGCTCTTTCCCCAACAAAAGAACCTTCCTACTCCACCCAAGCAATCTTTCAAATGCACAGCCATGTTCCCCTACAAAATGTTAATGAACAAACAATTTAAGCCATTAGCTGATAATCGCCAGCACTTCCAAAATGATTTAAACCTTTCCAAGTACTTTTCTAATAAGCCCCATTCCAGCCATTTTACAAATGAAGAAAGTAAGACTCCAGGAGGTAAGGTGTTTTGTCCAAGGTCATACAGGTAAGAAGTATTTCAATTGGCAAACTGAGCCAACAAATCCAATTAGGGAAACTTTTGCCAAGTGCCTATTATGGTCAAAGCACTGTGATTGGCACCAGGTGGGGTGGAGGAGAGACAAAGAAATAGCTAGTACACCGATCTGCCATGAATCCCACCAATCACAAGGAACACATATAATGTCCCTTTGGGACAAACGGAGGGACAGCTGGTTTCTAAATCTAATGAAATGTTGTGTGTGGGAGAAGACAAAGGTGAGGAACTCAGAGACACACAGGAAACACTGTATGAACAGATGAAGAATGAAATAAGGAGAACTGGGCCAGCATCACACCCAGTGACTACAACAATGGAAGCAAAAAAGCTCAGTCACAGAAAGATGAACTCTAAAAAGCCACGGAGGGTCCAGGAGATCAAATAATGACACCTATCTCCCTCCCTCCTCTTTTCTGGGAGGCATGGGGCTTCTCAGGCAGAATGTCACCTACACTGTTGGATGCAAGTCATTCTATCAAGCTTGGAGATTGGCTTGCTTTGTGACAAAGGAGGGTCCAAGGAAGGAGAGGCACAAAAATGACTGTGGTGTAATAACAAAAGGTACCAAAAATATTAAAATGAAATTTAAAAAAAACTACAAGGGACAGAGTTAGCTACTAGAAGCCATCAGACAACAGACAGGGATGGATCTAGCTTCAGACATTACTAGCTTTTGTGACCCTGGGCAAGTCATTTTACCCTGTTTGCCTCAGCTTCCAAATCTGTAAAATGAACTGGAAATGAAAATAGCAAACTACTCCAATATCTTTGCCAGAAAAACAAATGGGGTCAACAAAGAGTTGGACATGACTAAAACAACTGAACAACAGCAACAAAGGAATAAAGATCCCTTGGCCACCAGGAAGTTGGGCCAGGATCCGAGGAACATGGGAAAAGCTTATCTGGTAATTAGCCCTCAAAGTTACCAATATCATAGAAAGAACCCTGGCCCAGTAGTAGGGAGATCTGGGTTTGAAACTCAGCTCTGTCGCTAACAGACTGGGTGACCTTGGGCAAGTCACTTCCCATTGGGGAAGGTTTCATTTCTTCATCTGTAAAGTTGGGACAGACGATCTTAAAGAGTCCTTCCAACTCCGACATTCCATGGCTCTGTGATTTCACAACATGAGGGAAGAGATTCGTGTCTTCCAGGATCTTGGGAGCCTAAGCCAGTCCCTGTCTGCATCCCAGCCCTCCCAATTCCTCTCTCTGCCACACCCCACCTCCCCACAAAGGAGGTAGTGCCAGCTGGCTATGCCAACAACCCAGTTCTGAGCCCTGTGCACCTCCCTCCACCAGATGTGCTGGCTCCCACCAGGCCCTCCAGCTGTGGGCCCTGCCCTTCCTAGTCCAGCTGTGCTGGCTGCAACTAGTTCCAATGGCTCAGGAGGGACCTGGAAGGGTGACAGCTCCTACAGCAGTGATTCTCCTTCAATCCATTAACAGGCATTTGTTAAGTTGCCTACTATGTGCTAGGCACTGGGACTACAAAGACAAACAATAAGATAAAATGGGGGGGGAGCAGCTAGGTGACACAGTGGATAAAACACTGGCCCTCGATTCAGGAGGACCCGAGTTCAAATCCAGCCTCAAACACTTGACACTTTCTAGCTTTGTGACCCTGGGCAAGTCACTTAACCCTCACTGCCCCGCAAAAAAAGAAAAAAAAGAAACCCATGTTGAGTGCAAAGCCGTCAAATCCAAGTTAGTTTGGAAGGGAGGGTACTAGCAGTTGAGGGGATCAGGAAAAGATTCATGGAGAAGGTGAAGCTAGGGCTGACTCTGCCTTCTACCCACTAGCTAAAGGCAGCAGAAATCCTGAACTCCTCAATGGAGAGCCCCGCCCCACGCCATCCCCTTGCTCGGGTCTCCCTGTTTGCCCTACATTCCAGTCATTTCCCTAGACCCAGCCTCTCAATAATAACAGAAGCACTAAAGGGCAGGCTTAGGGAGACCATACCCTCTATCCCCATCAGACATGCCCTGGACTCCAAATTCTTCCTGTCTCTGTCTATGTGGCCAAGCAGGGCCCAGTCTCAAAGAGGAACAGGCTTCTCATCCCACCCCTGTAACCCCCTCCCTGGGAAATACCAATCACAAGCCATAAGAGCCATTCAGGATCATCTAAGCTGTGTCACAGAGGGGAAAAGCTAGTCCCAGAGTGTAAGAGAACAGCAGAGCCAAGTTTGGAACCCAAGTCCTCTGACCCCAACTCCAGAGTCCTGTCCACTACATGGAGCTGGCTGAAAGGGCCCTTCAATGCCACGAGCCTAGAAAAGGCTTCGGGGACACAGGATCCTATCTTCAAGCATTGGAAGAGGTCATCAGTGTGTTCTATTTGGCCTCAGAGGGCAAAAGGAAGAGCAGTGAAAGCAGGTTAAAGGAAGGAGATTTCGATCTGATGTAAGAGAGAACTTGCTAAAAATCAGAGGGATGCAAAATGAAGACCAGGCTGCCCCTGGCCATGGTCTTCCGGCAAAAGCCAGGCAGCCTGTCTGGTCAGAGACGCCCTAGAGAATTCCTGGCCAGGGCAAAGTGGCACTGGGTGCCCGCATCCATAGACCCCTCCCAACTCTGAAATTCTTAACATCTGGGAGAGTCCAACCTCTTCATTTCACGTTAGAGGGGAAAGAAACACAAAGGCTTAAGGATACAGAGCCAAGGTCACATGGCTTGTCCATGTCGGTGGTAGAATTCGAACCTGTCTTCTGACTCCAAAGTTCTCCTTTCTGCTCCAAATCTCCCCCATTCTCCCTAGAAGCTCAGCCCCCACATCCTGTTCTACCTTCCTGTTGTATTCCAATCCAAATGCCGCCTCCCTCCAGGAAGCTTTCCAAGATCTCCCTGTTAGACTATGTAAGGTCCGAGAGCATTAAGGTTAAGTGCACTCCTGGTACACTTCAAACGATGGGGGTTCCTTTGGAGTTTCTCTTCTTCCCTTAGTAACCTTTCACTTTCACTGGCTGACCCGGGTGCTTGGGAGACTTCCCTTCCTCATCTCTGCCTTCTGGTTTCCTTGGCTTCCTTCAAGTCCCAGCTAAAATTCCCGCCATTTAGAGGAAGCCTTCCTCAATCCCCCTTAATTCTAGGGCCTTCTCCCGGTTTTTCCTGTTTAGCCTGGGCATAGTCTGTTTGTAGTTGCTTGTTTCTATCTTGGCTCCTCCATTAGATTATAAACTCCTTGAGGGCAAGGATTATCTTTTGCCTCTTTTCATAATTAGCACAGTGCCTGGAATATTGTAGGCACTTAATAAATGTTTAATGATTGCCTGATTAAATCTCAAGCTCCCCAAAAGCAAGGACTATGTCTTCTCTAAACTGTGTAACTTCTCTCCAAGAGTCCAACACAATGGACACTTGACAGACTACTAGTAGACTAGAAGAGGGCAGGTAGGCAGTATAGTGGTTAGAGCGCTGGGCCTGGAGTCTGGAAGACTCATCATTGTGAATTCAAGTCTGCCTTCAGATGCTTACTAGCTGTGTGATCCTGTGCGAGCCACTTCACCCTGTTTGACTCAGTTTCCTCATCTGGAAAATGGGCTAGAGAAGGAAATGGCAAACCTCTCCTGTATCTTTGCCAAGAAAACCCCAAATGGGGTCATGAAGAGTCAGACAGGACTGAACAGACTAGAAACGCCTTGAGGGCGGAGTACTTTTCATATCAATCTTTGCATCCCCAGCACACTTTAGAAGAATTTCCAAAGAACAGTTATGACCACTGGGAGTGGGCAGGTATTCTGCATAACTAAAGAACCCTAATCACTAGCCAGGATGTCTATAATTCCACCCCAACAGTTTGAAGACAAAGAAATAGCTCATCGCATGTGTGCTTGTAGGAGTAGGATTCTCCCTTGCAGAGAGGTACAAGGGAGATACTGGGTTTCAGTCCTGAACAGCTGAGCCCACTAACTTTGGAGTCCTGAAACATAAACATATAATAAGCAAGTATTGATAAATTGACAGTAAGGCAGCCTGGAAACAGTGCCCCACTTTAAGGAGCTAAAAGTCAAGTAAAAGAAAGGCAAGATGAGCAGACAGAGAAAGGTGAGGACCATAGAAAGTTTCTTCAGTAACAAGGAAGACCAAGGGGTACCCTCAGATGAAGATGTCAATATCAGGGCCCCTATATGTAAAGCTTCCAAGAAAAATATGAATTGGTCTCAGGTCATAGAGGTGCTCAAGAACTTTGAAGATAAAGTTAGAGAGATAGAGGAAAAAAAGGAAAGAGAAATGATGGAGATGCAGAAAATACATGAGAAAAAAGTCAACAGCTTGAAAAGTCAAATTGGCCAAATGGAAAAGGAGGTACAAAAGCTCTCTGATGAAAATAATTGCCTAAGAATGAGGATTGAAGAAATGGAAGCCAGTGACTTTATGAGAAACCAAGACACAATAAAGCAAATCCAAATGAATAAATAAATAGAGGGCAATGTGAAATATCTTCTGGGAAAAACCGCTGACATGGAAAATAGGTCCAGGAGACAGGAGGGACCCACACTCTTACAAGCCATGTAACCTTTGAGCAAGTCATTGTCTTCCAGCCTGCTTCTTCATCTGCCAAGTAGAAGCTAGCCCTTCTAACCCATCTCACAGATTTGTGAGGAAAACACATTGTAAACTTTATATAGAAAATGATGATGGTGATAATTCCTTTAAGTTAAAACTTCAGGTCCTGATAAAGTGCACCTCTCCATTGTAGGAGATAACAGAATTTTAAGAGCTAAAAAAGGGATTTTTAGAGACAACCTAGTCCAATCTTCTCAATTTACAGAAAAGAAAACTGAGGCCCAGGAAGGCAAGTTCGGTATGGTGGAAAGCAGGGATCTCAAATCAAGAAATCTGGATTAGAATCCCGGTAACAATTACAACCTGTGTGACCTTGGGTAAATCACTAAATACACACAAATCTAATCCTGTTGATTTCCTACCAGTCATTTCAAGCCAATTCAATGCAGTCTCCTCCAGAGAGCCTTCCTTGATTAGCCCAGCTGCTAAGGACCTTTTCCTTCAAACCTCCCATGAAGCTTTGTGTCCAGTGACCTGGGAGAGACTGGAGCATGTCTAGGGTTAAAATGAACAGAGGGCTGGGAAGTGCAGTCTTTCTACCTGTCCAGCCTGGGAGACAGAGACAATGGGCTCCCACACTCCCTTGACTCCATCCCATCTCTAGTTGACTGAAGGGTTCCCAGCTCCTGCTAAGGGGATTCTCATAAGCCGCCTCCTCAAGCCCTTCATTACTAAGACCACCTGGCTTGCGTCTGAACACAATCTCCATGGGTGTTTGATTGTCCTGATACTTCCCCAAGCTGGGGGGGGGGGGAAGGGGGGGGCGCTTTCGCTGAGCTTGCTGTTCCATCCTCATGAACAGTCTCTGAGAGATCTCTGGTGTAAGAGATGTCCTGCCTTTCCGTCATTCAACCCCTGCTGAATTCAGTACCAAAGCTGATTCAAAACACACGCCTCCCATACAGATATATACACATGCAGGACCCACAGGGGGTCTGGGATGGGGAAACCAACTCCCTCAAAACCCCTCCCCCCAAATCCTACAGCCAATGGCTTCCCGGTGCTGCCAAAGCCCCCAGGGTTCACCCTACCCCTCCCTAAGAGGAGATGTGGGACTGTGAGCTCACTCCTAAACCCAACCTAACCCATCCCAGAGCTCACAGAGCCCAGCTCCCAGGTCCCTGCAGAGTGGGGGGCAGCCCCTGGGGTGGGGCGGAGCCACGAGAGAGGAATTTAACCCTTTGAAGGCAACAGTTTCTCCATCGTGGCCCCAGAATTCGAGTTCTCTCATGTCAGGGATAAATCTCCACTTCTTCCCAGGCCAATCACTCATCACTACTCCTAGTTCCCGGACCATCCTAACCCCGTTCCAAATCACTCCCCACTTTTTTCTTCTATATACCCCTCCCCCAGGGTAACCTGGGAAGTTGGAGTAGGGAGTGTATATACGGGATTTCTGGGGCCGTCAGTGGAAACAGTGGTACTAAGGGAGATGATGGAAGTTAGGGGGTGGGGATCAGTTGGGGGGGGGGCTAAATAACAGTGGGACAAGCCTACTGGGAGTGAGTTGGGGACACTTGAGGGTCAGGTTTAACTGGACTGCGAGCCCAGGGCAGTAAATGGGAGGGGAGCTAGCTATGGGTTCCTGTTCGGCAATTGGGTAGGGGTGAGTTTAAGACGGGTTCGGAGAAGCAAAAACCGGGGTTTAGGATGGAACAGAGACTAGCGGGAGGTTTCTTGTATGAGATGAGGAGATCTTGCTCTCTACTGCTTAAGTAAGGAGTTTGGGGAAAAGAGGAGGGGGGGACGGAGAGAATTTGGTGGTCTGAGAAGAGTGGACTGGGCTCTGATGGGATTGTGGGGTGTGTTGTGTGGGGGGTTATGCTAGTTGAGAGATAAGTACCCTCTTGCTATTTGGGGGGGTGGGTGGGACAGGGAGGGAGGACCGGTTATTGGGGTGTCCCAGTTGTCTTTCCACTTGGGAAATCTGGAGGAGGACGAGGATGAGGGACCAGGGAACTGGCTTTAATTGGAAGAAGGACGATTCCCAATTACCTTGGGACCTTTGGGAATGAGTTAGGGCTAAGATATGGGGAAGATGGACTGCTCACCTATCTATTCCTCGGGAGGTATGGATGGCTCCCTGCCGGGGCTGTGGGGATATCTGCGATGGGGTCAAGATTTGAGAGTGGGGAGGCTGGCTTAGGCTGAGACGGGGGTGGGGTGCTATGCCGGGGCTGTGGGGCTTTGGGTGGCCGAGAGGGTTTGGGATGGGACGCTCGCTTGGGTCTGACAAGGAGCTGGATATCGGTTGGGGGCTGGGGGGAGCTGGGGACGGGGGCTGGGGGATGGGAGCGGGGTCCCCACTGTCCTCCTACCATTTTGCCGCCAGCGCTGGGGGCTCACAGGGCCCAGCTGGATCCTCCTCCTCCCGCCCCCGGCACCCAGGGCCGGGCCGCTCCATGAAGCGCCGCGCTGGGGGGGCCCTCGGGGACAGGGACACGGACCTGGACCTGGACCTCCGGCCTCCGCGCTGCCCGGGCCCCCGGGGCCGCCCCCCAGCTCAGAGCCTGGGGCATGGCCCCCCGGCTGGGGGAGGGGAAGAGAGGGGAGGGGGAGGGGAAGAGGCTGGAGCCGGAGCTCGGGGGTGGGGGGGCTGCAGGGAGGCTCAGAGCCCCGCGCCGGGCCCCGCGCCCATCCCGGCTGGGTGGCGGCGCTGCAGCAGCGGCGGCGGCAGCTGCGGGAGCCGCGAGCGGAGGCCGGAGAGGGATGCGCGGCCGGCGGAGAGATGCAGGAAGCCGGGGCCGCGCGCGGAGTCCGAGCCTCTGCGGTGGCGGCGGCGGCAGCAGCGGCTGAAGCCTCCCCGGCCCCGAGCCCCGGATTGGAGGCTCCGCATCAGATGGGGCGGCCGTCTGGACGTTTAAAGGGACAGGCCACCTTTTCCGCCGGCTCCGCGGGGCGCGCAGTGAGTCGGGAACGGGGGAGTGGGGAGGGGAGGACACGCGTGGTGCACTCAGCCCACGCCCACCCGCTCCCGCCCCACGCTCCCGGGAATGGGGAGATGGAGCCTTGGGGATCTCAAAGACCTGGTCACCTGGCTGGACACACACGCCCCGCGGGCGGGTGCCGGGTGGCGGGCGGGAGGAGGACCGGGAATCTGCGGGGAGGGGGTGGGGCTGGAGGGGAACGGAGGTCATATGACCCATCCTCCACCTCCGCTTCAGAGGAGCATCTTAGTAGTTGTGTGACCTTGGGCAAGTCCCTTCACTCCATTGGGCCTCAGTTTCCTCCTTTGCGAAAGGAAGGGGTCGGACTAAATGCTCTCGTGCCTCCTCCCACCTGTGATATTGTGTGAAGCCCATGGAGTGGTTTAATCACCCATACCCCATCCCCCATGCCTGACCAGGTGCTGGGAAGTTCCTCCTGGGTCTAACCTTCTCTTGCTGCTCTGGAGCTGCATTCCTTCAAAGGTCAGCTCCAGACGGCATTGGCCAGGCCCCACGTCCCCCTCCTTATTTCCATCAAAGCTCCCCAGCGCATTGACTGCCAAGCCCGCTCTTAGGAAAGATCCTGTCCTTCCTTTTTCCACCTCCAGTCCTTAGAGACAAGAATTCCCCACTCCAACCTTGGATCACAGTTCGGACTTTTGTTCTCATTGATCGGTGTGTGTGTGTGTGTGTGTGTGTGTGTGTGTCCCAACCATATGAGGTGTTCCCTTCGAACGGGGAATTTCTCTCTCGTCTAACCTGCTGGGGGGTGGGTAGGGTGGGGTGGGGTTGGGGCGGGGCAGACAGAGAAACGTGCACACCAGAAGGGTGTACTCTGCAGAGGTTTGCTGACTGGTCCTGATGCTCCATGCCTAGTCGATTTACCATAGACCATTATCTGCTTTAACAAGCCGGGGGAACGCGTCCATCATCAAGACAGACTGAGTCAATGTAGGGGAAAGAACCTGTGGGACCTTGGACAAGTCCCTTCCCCTTTCTACCTTTATTTGTAAAATGACGGGGAGGGGATTCTCCAAAATCCCTAACAGCTCTGTCATTCACTTTACAGAGGAGGAAACCCAGACCCAGGGAAGTGAAGGGACGTGCCCAAAAGTAATAGACTCTGTTTTACGGGTCCCTCCGCATTTCGTGACTCTATAACCCATTCATACACTGGGCATTTTCATTCTAACAGGAAGTCTTAAGACAAAAGAATGAACCTCTTAATAGTTGGGTTTCAGGAATCGGGAAGCAGGTGGGCAAGATATTTCAGAAGCAGGCCACCTCTGTAGGTGGGTACCTGATTTTCCTATGCATGAGGGCAATTCCAGAGGGGATTCTCACTCTTCTCCCCTTCTCTATCATCCTCTTCTTCCATTGGGTGGCTAGTCCCTGTATCTGACCTGCCTGGATCTGCCATTCGAACTCCCCTCCCATATTACCAAATGCCTAGTGGACATTTTTGAACTGGTTGTTCCACAGGCACCTCAAAGTCACCATGCCCCAAGGTTCATTACCTTCCCCACCCCCCAAACCCACCCCCTTTTGAACGTCCCAAAGGTGTCAAAAGCTGTGCCCTCATGGGCTCCTCACTCTCGGCCCACATAGCCAATCAGTTGCTAAATCTGGTAATTTCTTCCATTACAATATTTCCACAGTATAGGTCCCCTTCTCTCCACCCACAGAGCCACC
Source organism: Dromiciops gliroides (assembly GCF_019393635.1). NCBI lineage: Eukaryota > Metazoa > Chordata > Mammalia > Microbiotheria > Microbiotheriidae > Dromiciops > Dromiciops gliroides. Next base: position 672,146,346 of record NC_057861.1, read on the forward strand.
ACCCTAATTTGGGTCATCATCTCTTCTAAACTGAATTATTGTGATAGTTTTCTTTTGCAATAGTCTCCCCGCCTGAAGTCTCACCATACTCTAATTTATCCTCCACACAGCTTGCTAAATTGATTTTCCTAAAATATAGGTCACTCCCCTACTCAATAAACTCCAGTGGCTCCCCATTACCTCTAGAATCAAATATAAACTCTGTTTGGCATTTTAAAAGCCCTTCACAAGCTGCCCCCAACATACTTGTCTAGACTTATTACATATTACTTCCCTTTATGAACCTTTTGGTCCAGTAAATCTGTCTTCTTACTGTGTCTCATAGAGGAAACACCATTTCCCACCTCTGTGCCTTTACATTGGCCATCTCTCATGCCTAAAATACATCCCCCCTTCACTTCTGCCTCTTTGAATCCCTACCGTCTTTTTTTTTTTTTTTTTTTGCAGGGCAATGGGGGTTAAGTGACTTTCCCAGGGTCACACAGCTAGTAAGTGTCAAGTGTCTGAGGCTGGATTTGAACTCAGGTCCACCTGAATCCAGAACTGGTACTTTATCCACTGTGACACCTAGCTTTCCCCATCCCTACCATCTTTCAAAAGTTATCTATGGGGCAGTGGATAAAGCACCAGTCCTGGATTCAGGAGGACCTGAGTTCAAATCTGGCCTCAGACCCTTGACACTTACTAGCTGAGTGACCCTGGGAAAGTCACTTAACCCTCATTGCCTTGAACAGGCACGCACAGATACGAGCACACACACACACACACACACACACACACACACACACACACAGTTGTTTCCCTCAACTCAAAGGAAACTACTTAAGAACAGGGACTGTTTCATTTTTTGTCTTTGTATCACCAGCAGCTAACATAATGTCTGGCACGTGGTAGTTACTTAGTAAATGGTTTTTGATTGATAGACTAGGCCATTGATAGTTCCCCCCCCCCTTTAACATAAACACACACATATGCCTGGTCTCCTTATAATCAGGAACATATCTGTTTTGTGGGCATGTCACATCTGTAGCCCATGAAGGAACCCATGTCTGTAATGCATGCCTCACCACGGAGCCTGTGCCACATGACAGGGCTGTTCATTAGGGCCCTGTGCCCACTCCATCTCAAAGAAGAAAGTCAGCAAGACCCCAGAGAACAGGAGGGATGCTGAAACCTACCGACAGAGCCAGAAAGACAGATGGTGCCCTGAGTGCTGAGTATGAATCAACACATTTGGGTCTGGTTACCTCGGTACTTAGTGCAGGGCCCAAGAGGCCTTCCAGGTTCAGAGAAAAACGTTTCCTAGCGATAGGTTGTTCTCTCTTCCTAGACACTGGGTGGTTCCTGATGTGGGTCCCAGGGTGAGTCCTGAGCCTGGGACAGGGGATGAGCTTGAACCCTAGTCACAGACTGGGCCCCTATCTTGCCAATGAATTCCAGAAAGAATGAATTCAGTTAGAAGTTAATTAAACATAAAATTAATTTCCCCCCACCTCATCCCAGTTAAGGACCCTAGAGTTGAAGATCTCAAATATCCTTTCAATGATCCTTCCTGATGAGGCCAGAGTCAGAGGAAGGGGGATAATTGCACCAGCTAGAAGGGCTGTGAGGCCTCCTCAGCCTGGGGAGGAGGCCAGAGAAGGGAAGGCCCTGGGCCATCCAGGAAGAAGAGAGTCCTTTCTCTTTTATTTGAGGGACTGCATGTATACTGGTTATCCAGAGCTCTGGTGCAAGGGGTGCACTTGAAGGAAAGCTTTGTCTCAAAGATAATTGGTGGCTCCCAAGGGAAGTGAGATGCTTCACTGGGGTCAGACTTGGCTCTTCCTATTCATACCTCACCTAATGCTTTTTTAAAACTTTAACATTCCATTTGGTCCTCACAGCACCCCATTTGACAGAAGCATAAACTGAGGCTCAGAGGGGGAGGTGACTTGCCTTGGTCCCCACAGAGACTTAGTGGTAGAGCTGGAACTGGATGTCTGGTCTCCTGACTCTCAGGCCTGGGCTCTTTTCCAGGCAGCCTCTCCAGAGTCCTCTTCCATTCCCCCCTCAATCCCTCCTTGCTGCCAGCCAGCTGCACGCAGGGGGGTGGGGAGATGAAGACAGAGGTTTCCAAAGAGGCCATGCAGATTATTGCTGGCTGGGGTGGGGTGGGGGTGAGAACCGCCTGACTCTAGGGAAAGCCAAAGACCTCTCCTCCATGCCCCCCAATGGCCTGACACACCCTGGCCTGTCCCCAACCTCACGCTGCCCCCAAATCAAAGGGGGGGAGGATAGAGAGAGGATGGTAGAATAAAAAGACCCATTTCTCCCAGCTGGGAGGAAGGGGGTGGGGAGAATAATGCTGATTTTTGGCACTGCCAGACCTGGCAGGAGCCAAAGGAAGCCAGAGGAGCAGGAAAGTTAAGTTGGCGGTAGAGGGATTGGGAGGCCTAAGGGAACTTGGGGAAGAAAGGAAGAGACACACACTGAGCCCATCAAACCCATTGGCCTCCACCCCTACCTCCAGACTGTCCTGTTCCAATAAATCAACTATAGGGACAGTTGATGGTGCAGTGGATAGAGACAGAGACAGATAGGCCCAGAGACAGAAAGATCTGAATTCAAATCCAGCCTTAGGCACTTATTAGTTGTGTGACCCTGGGCAAGTCACTTAACCTTTGTTTGCCTCAGTTCCCCCAACTGTAAAAATGAGGATAATAGGGGCAGCTAGGTGGCGCAGTGGATAAAGCACCAGCCCTGAATTCAGGAGGACCTGAGTTCAAGTCCGGCCTCAGACACTTGACACTTACCAGCTGTGTGATCCTGGGAAAGTCACTTAACCTCCATTGCCCCACCAAAAAAAAAAAAAAAAGGATAATAACAACACCTTCTTCCCAGGGTTGTTGTGGCAGCATTCTTGTCATATAGTAGGTGTTGTCCTTCCCTTCCCCTTTTCTATTGCCCTCAGAGAACTCCCCCGTAAGGGAGGTATAATCCCAGGCTACCTTGGAACTAAGAACCCCCAACCTTTTCCCTGGCAAAGGCCAGGGAGGCCAAGCCAGGGCCCTAAAGGGGGTGCAGGCAATGCTTCTGACAACTGGGAATCTCTGGAAGTGGGGACCGAGAGTTTATAGCTCTAGCTAAAGGGAGCCTTGATGACCAGCAGCTCCAATTCTAGCCTCCCTGGGCTCAGCCTCATCCAGCTCTGAGTCAGGAGGATTTTCTGGCCTGCTGCTGCTCCCTAGAGGTTAATGTGAACAGAGCTCGGTTCAGGGAAGAAGAAAGGAGGAGACTGACTGAGGAAAAGAGGGATGCAAGCCAGGCCTGGGGCCCAAGTCCCTCTTTTTCTTTCCTCCTCCTCCTCCTCCACCTCCTTATCCTATTCCCTCCCTCCCCCCTTACCGCCCCCCTTCCAGGCCTGTGCCGGGAAAATGTTGCCAACACTCAGTTTTCTGCATAGGTTGGAATCTGGGCATCCAGAATGCTGCACTGCATGGAGCAGGCAAATGTTTGTCAAAATCATTTGAATTGGAAATGCTCTCCCATTTCTGGGTGTGTTCAAATCCTTGTCTCCCTTCAAGGCCCAGATAACATTCAGCCTCCGACTAGCTGAAGCCTTCCCTGACTTGCCCCCTCCCACCCCTACGCCAGATCAAAGGGGTTCATCTCCCTTGAACCTCTTACCCTTCGAACAGAGGTGACCCTTGCTTCTGTTGTCATCATTTCCATGAAATCGTAAGCCCTTTGAGAGCAAGGACTGCCTCCTTTTGCATCCCCATTGCTTAGCATAGTGCCTGGCACATAGTTGATGCTTAATACGTGTTTATTGATGGATTGTCTCACCTGACTCCATTAGATGGAAAACTCTGGAGCCTGAGCACCAAGCACATAAAGGAGTGTTGGCCTCTTTGTTGAATGTTGTTGGATTCCAGAGGCTCTCAGCCCAAGAGACAGTGCCCCAAAGAAGGAAATAAAGATGGCAACAATAATTTTTAAAGCATTTGCCATGTGCTAGGCACAGTGCTAACAGCTGGGAACACAAACAAAAAGGAGACATCCCCTCTCCTCAATGAGCTTACTTTGGGGGGGGGGGCAGGGCAATGAGAGTTAAGTGACTTGCCCAGTGTCACACAGCTAATAAGTGTCAAGTGTCTGAGTCTGGATTTGAACTCAGGTCCTCCTGAATCCAGGACCAGTACTTTATCCACTGTACCACCTAGCTGTCCCCTGAGCTTACATTCTAATGGAGGAAGAGGACACGTAGAAGGGAGCTCAAAAGGGGTGAGATGTAGTAGGGTCTAGAACCCAGAAGCCAAGAAGGATGAAAAAGGAATGAGGGTCAGCCACGGATCCTCCACAAAATGGGGTTCCCAGGAGGAACTCATGTTTGGGAGTAAGGGGTGGGTCTTACAGAGGGTTGTTCCAGGTTAAAGTGATTGTGGCCATGTTCCTGCCTCCAGGATGTCCTTGGGTCATGAACCTAGCCTATGCTCTGCTCTACTATGGAAGACAGGAGAAAAAGCAATTGGAGGCCAGTCCAGGTCCTCCACACTATAGCAAGTCAGAAAAAAAGGGCAATCACTGGCTTAGAGGAGTCAGAACAGGCTTCCTCAGACAGGTGGGGCTTCAGCTGGGCCTTGAAGATGATAAGGAGGTTGGGAGATAGGGGGTACATGGCCCGCCAACTTTGCTTCAATAGAGGCTCAGCTTAGGAGTATGGAATGAGCAGGGCATTTAAGTGAGGCAGTGAAGGAGCCTTCTTGGTATTTAGGAAGAGGGACAAATTTTTTCAAGTACCTACTGCATGCTGAAAATCATATCTCTGAACACGTGTGGGCAGATAGATGGCGGTAGGTAGATAGAATGCTGGGGCTGGAGTCAGGTGGAACTGAGTTCAAATCTGGTCTCAGATACTACCTGGATCACCCTAGGCAAGTCATTTCACCCTGTTTGCTTCAGTTTCCTCATCTGAAAAATGAGCTGGAGAAAGAAATGGTAAAGTATCTTCACCAAGAAAACCTCAAAATGGGTTCATGAAGAGTCAGGCACAACTAAAATGATTGAGCAACAACAAATATACAGAAGGGTCACATATACAAGGAAATTTGTGTGTGGCCCTGACAATTCATGCACTTAAGTATTTGTTCCTATTGGAACCCTTCTACACTTCTGATGCTTCTGCTTGTTTCTGTAAAGAATTAATTGTTATTTGAGGTTTTTATGACCCCATCTTTTGGCTAGAATTAAAAAAAAAAAACCCTTGGTGTGCACTGGCCTGGGGCTCCACAAACCGCACGGTTGCTCTTACCATGGCGCTGGCACCTCACGTCATCACCACTCACCAACACCTACATGGGCCTGGCAAAATTATAATGATTGGAAGCCTAGTGAGAGAAGTCATGTGACTGTCAGAGCGGCCAGCCAATTGGCTGGGGGCTGTGTGGGGTGTGCTGGGAAGAAGGGAGCTTTTCTGGCATTCTAGCTGGAAGCTGGAAGGCGACAGGAGCGCTGCTGTGTATTCTCAGCTTATTCCTGGGCAGTGGTGTTTTTCAGGTTGTATAATTTCCCTTTCCCCATTTTATTTCCTTTCCCTTGATCCTACTGATCCTGTTTGTGTGTTTGGTTTTTTTAAGTTTGTTCTTGTTAAAATAAATCTTGTTCTGTTTTGAGGGAGGCTGCCCGTCTTCTTCCTTGCCCCAATATTGCGGCAAGCCGCTTAGCTAACACTCCCCAATTAAAAATTGGTCCCCACATTTCCCTACTAGGTCATTAGTGGTCTCTGGTGATTCCCATTACAGGCTGTTCTTTCTTATGAGTTGTTCTCTCCTTTGTCTTACCAGGTAGTCTCCACTAGGTATTTCTATTGAGCTACTTTCTGTTGACGTCTGCTATGTGGATTCTTCCTCTTAGGGGGTTACTTAGCTCTTCTAGATCATAGTTCCAGAACTATTTCAGCTTTTCTGTGATGTAGACCCTAGCCCATAGCATACAGTCAGCTAGTTAGAGAAGCCCTTGGGCATTTAAATTGACCCTTTAAACTCCATTGTTTCAGCCTTGAGGTGCCAATCTGATTTAAAGCATCCCTAAGAGTGAGAAAAATTCTTTCAGTCTTTTATTTCACTCACCATCCTCCTCTGTGTTTTACAAATGAGTTTACACGCTAACCTATTCTTGGTTGCTATGTCTTTCGGCTTGGCTTAGAGGTCAAGTATTTGCATATTAAGGCAGTTCCTAGATTTTGTTGCAATGACTTTTACCTCTGTAAAACTTCTACAAAAAATGGTGATACTCAGCATATTATTTATCAATAACTTTGCCTCTTTCTATTTCCCATTTTTTTCTGCATTGGTAATTTATTTCAATAGGTCAAGGTGAAGCTGTTGCAGTTGTTCACATTGTATTTTCAACATTATTTTTTCTTTTAATTTGTTCTTGCTTGACTTTTACATTTGCTCTCACTCAGGACTTTTGTGGGGGCGGGGCAACGGGGGTTAAGTGACTTACCCAAGGTCACACAGCTAGTAAGTGTCAAGCGTCTGAGACCAGATTTGAGTTCAGGTCCTCCTGAATCCAGGGCCGGTGTTTTATCCACTGCACTACCTAGCTGCCCCCTCACTCAGGACTTCTTAACCTTTCTTTGTGCCATGGACCTTTGGACAGTCTAGTGAAGCCTGTGGACCCATTCTCAGAATCATATTTTTTAATACATAAAATAAAGTAGAATTACAAAGGAGACAATTATATTGAAATACAGTTATCAAAACATTTTTTAAAAGTTCACAGACAGGGCGGCTAGGTGGATGGGGCGGCTAGGTGGCGCAGTGGATAAAGCACTGGCCCTGGATTCAGGAGTACCTGAGTTCAAATCTGGCCTCAGACACTTGACACTTACCAGCTGTGTGACCCTGGGCAAGTCGCTTAACCCCCATTGCCCCGCAAAAAAAAAAAAAAGTTCACAGACACCCCCCCCAAGTTAAGAATCACTGCTCTAACTAATCAATGATTTGACTCTACACAGATAGCTATTCTAGAGATGACTCCCCACAGCAGTAACCATTTGAGTAACTATTTAACCAGTGTTGTTTAAGACAGGGACAATTTCATTTGTTAAGGTGGTGTCCCATGCTTGTATTTATAACATCTTCCACTCCTTTGGGGAATAAGTTATTAATGACATATAGGTGTGAGGCAGCTGAGTTGTCTTCTTCTTCAGCTTTTTAAAATTTCTTCAATCTGAGTCACATTTCCCAACACCCTCTTCACCCCCATGGTGACTATAGTGCTAAGGTCACTGAGAATCACAATATACATTGGCTTGGTTTCCAGGGTCTTGTGGGATTCTTCATAGTATTTCTCTGTTTCCTCATTCTCCACTACAGATGTTGATACCTCCCTTACAGTGATGTTTATGGCTCTGTTTATACTCATCTTGAGGACTGTGAGGAGAGATAGCTAAGTGTGCTGTGAAATGGTGTTTCTTATTGCCTTTGGGTATCTCATGAGACCAGCTCTATCAATGCTTTCCTTAGCCCCTTCAAGGAAAGCCTAGGAACTGTTCCTTCCGTTGGCTACCTCGTCTTGGTTCCTTGATCACAAGAATATCGGCATCAATGGGGTTAATGTTCTCCCAATCATCTGTGGATCACTGGACAGTGATCTCACACTAAGAGTTAAGGTAGAGGGGCAGCTAGATGGCGCAGTTGTTAAAGCACCGGCCCTGGATTCAGGAGGACCTGAGCTCAAATCCAGCCTCAGACACTTGACACTTACTAGCTGTGTGACCCTGGGCAAGTCACTTAACCCTCATCCCCCCCCCCAAAAAAAAGCATTAATAATAAATAAATAAATAGACAAATAAATAAACAAATAATTTTTTAAAAAAAGAGTTAAGGTGGAGGCTGTATAAGAAGTGGGAGGCAGACCTCTCTGTGTCCCCTTTTCTGCCACCCCATCGCCATAACTGTGGCAACAGAAAGGGGCTCCAAAGGACTCGAGGAGTATGGGCAAAGAACTGGCTACCTCTTAGTCTACCTTCTGAGGATGAGCCTCTCCGTGCTGTTGTTGTTGTCGTTGTCTTGGTTCTCAAATAGCAGATTCGGTCTGCCACTAGGACTGAAAATGAATGTCTTCAGATAAGTGAAATCTGCTGAAGCTTCCATCGGGCTGGCGTCACCTTTGAGAACCCACCTTCACATTCACACCACAAGGAGGCATCAGAATAGGGCTTTGTGGAGGATAACACACAATATTACATAATGAATGCATTAGAGGAGGCAAGACATCTGCAGGATCCAATTGCTGATCTGCATGTATGATAATGATGATGACAATGAGCATTTGTATAGAGTTTTAAATATGTTCTCATTTGATCCTTACAACAATGCTGTGAACTAGGTACTGTTATTATCATCCCCATTTTACAAATGAGGAAACTGAGGCTGAGAGGGATTAATTGACATATTCAAGGGTCACGCAGCTAGTAAGTGTTTGAGACAGGAATTGAAATAAGGTCATTTTGACGACAGATCTCGTTCTCTATGCTCTGCACCACCTAACTTCGTAGAGGACCCCATGCCAATGAAATCAGAAGTTGAATTTTCAAAAGTATATAAGAAAGGTACACGGTGATCTATGAAGTCAGAGGAGAGAGTCATTTCTCGACCCAGATGGCTCTTTGCACAGTTCTCCCTCATTTAAATCCAATTCAGTGCAAGTCATGACATGATGTCATGGTCCTCTTTAATAGCAAAGGACCGACAACAACAACAACAACAATATACCCTAAGGACATCAAAGACAGAAAGCAAGGACCCACACAAACCAAAGTACTTTTTATGATAACAAAGTAGAAGCCCCTTAACTAGAGAATGGTTAAACAAAGTCTAGAACACAAAGGTAATGGAGTATCACTGAGCTATAAGATTTGATGAAGGTTAAGAATTCAGAGAAGCATGGGAAGATTTAAGGAACTGATGTAGAGGAAAGTTAGCAGAATCAGGAAATCACATCTACAGCATTGTAAATGGAAAAAACAACAAATAAACCCAAATTCTAAAACCGAATTATAATGACCAATCTTGTCCCCGCATCAAAGATGAAAAAAAAAGAACTTCTCTCCCTTCTTTGTGGACAAGATTGTGTTTATAAGTGTGGAACATTGCATATACATGCAAACTGAGTTGCTTCATTTTGCTGAATAGCCTTTTCCCCCCTCGGCCCCCCCTTTTTTTTTTGTTAGAAAGGATCACTCATTGGGTATGCTTGGGGGTGATGGAGGAGGCTAAAAAAGGTTAACAGATAACCTAAGATTCAACTGTAGCTAAAAGGGGTTAACAGATAACCTAAGACTTGAGCTTTTATCAATAGTAGTAAAAAGTATCAATAGTAGCTAAAAAGGGGTTAACAGATAAACTAAGGCTTTAGTTCTTATCGACCAGAAGGTTTGAGCTCTTATCAACTGTTACCTGGAGGTCTGAGTCTTTATCAACCAACACTATCAACAGAAACCTAAGAAAACAGTAGCCAGGGATTAATAATTCTGGATGACAAGAAACAGAAACTGTACCTAGAAACCAGATCTTAAAGTAAAGAGCTATTCGTCTAAAAAAAAAACAACCCAAAACTCAGGGTTTTAGTGGATTGCAAAGTCAATATGAGTTAATAGTGTGGTATAGAATAAGAAAATGAATGTGATCGTAGGCTGAGATGGGTACTGTCCAAGACTGGGGAAGAGACAGTGCCTCAGCACTCCACTATGGTCAGACCATGTACTGTGTTCAGGGTGACCCATTTTAGGAAGGAAACTGATAAGATGTAGAACATCCAGAGGAGGGTGACTTGAGGATGCTGACATCATGCCATGTAAAGAAACTGGGCATGGTTAGCCTGGAGAAGAGAAGTTGGGAAACACAACGGGTTTCTTCAAATATCTGAAGGGCTGACATGGGGAAGAAGGTTTAGGATGCTTCAGTTTGCCACCAGAGGGTTGAATGAGGAGCAATGAGTGCAAGTCGCAAAAATTCAAAATTTAGTTTAATTTTAGAAAACCCTTCCTAATGATGAGAGTGGGCCCACAGTGGGATGGGCTGCCTCAGGAGGTAATGGGCTGGTTTCCTCCTCAAAGTAAAGCCTGGATATTCCCTTGCTGGGGCGTTACAGCAGGGATTCCTTTTGGTATATAGGTGGGACTCAATGGCCTCTGAACTCCCTTCCAACTTGGAGACTCTGCAATCGGTAATGTTAAGGGGAATTTGGGGGCGGGGGAGGGTGGCAAGTTTAATGCACACAAGGAAAGAGAACTCTTAGAAATCTCAGGGCCCAGACTTTAATCCTGTTTCTGCAATGGATGGCCTGTGTGGCCTTGGGCAAGCCATTTGACTTCCTCATGGGTTAGGCAAGACCTTTGAAGTAAATGACCTCTTAAGTCCTTTCATAATTTAGCTCTATGACCCTATAATAACTGGAGAGCTGTTGGCTAGCAAGCCAGGAGGAAGGTCCTGGCAGTATGTGGTATAGTGCAGGGAGCACAAAACCTAGAGATAGAACCCCTTGGTATGGGAGCTGTCTTTTGGACTAACTTTGTGATCCTGAGCATCCTGTTTGGCTGCTATGACTATCTCTGAAGTCCTTTGCAGCTCTGACACTCAGTGATTCTCCAGAAAAATCAGATGAAAAGAAAAGCCCAGACTCTTTTTTTTTTAATCATAAGAGTATTTTATTATTTTCCAGTTACATGTAAAGATAGTTTTCAACATTTGTTTTCATAGGATTTTTAGTTCCAAATTTTTCTCCCACCCTCCCTTCCTTCCCCCCTCCCCAAGACAGAAAGCAATCTGATACAGGTTATATATATATACACAATCACATTAAACATATTTCTGCATTAGTCATATTGTGAAAGAAGAATCAGAACACAAGGGGAAAACCTCAAAAAAGAAAAAAAAATAACCAACCAAAAAGTAGAAGCAGTATGGTTGAATCTGCATTCAGAATCCACATTTCTTTTTTCTGGATTTGGAGAGCATTTTCTATTAAGAGTTCTTTGAAATTGTTTTGGATCATTGCACTGCTGAGAAGAGCCAACTCTATCACAGTTGATCATCACACAATGTTGCTGTTACTGCGTACAATGTTCTTCTGGTTCTGCTCCTCTTACTCAGCATCAGTTCATGTAAGGCTTTCAGGTTTCTCTGAAATCTTCCTGCTCATTGTTTCTTACAGCACAATAGTATTCCATTACATTCATATACCACAACTTGTTTAGCCATTCCCCAATTGATGGGCATTCCCTCAATTTCCAATTCTTTGCCATCACAAAGAGAGATGCTATAAATATTTTTGTACATGTGGGTCCTTTTCCCTCTTCTATGATCTCTTTGGGATACAGACCTAGTAGTGGCATCACTGGGTCAAAGGGTATGCACATTCCCATAGCCCTTTGGGCATAGTTCCAAATTAGAAAAGCCCAGACTCTTAGAGATGGAAGAGGTCTTACCAAGTCTGAGCTGTGCTTGAGTGGGAATCTTGTCTATGATATTCCTGACCGTAACATGGTGCCCATTCTGCTTGGGGACAGAGCTTAGATTGTGAGGAAGTTTTCCCCTACATCAGGCCAGCCTAAATCCACCTTTTTGCAGCTTCCACTCATTGGCTTTCCTTCATCTTGTATTCTGGAGTCAAGAAAGAGAAGAATAATCCTTTCTTGAAAACTCCCCTCTCCTCACACTAGGAAAAAAAAGATGGCATTTGCCTACAACAAACAACTCTCAAATTAGGCAGCTAGCTTTCCCTAAGAGACAGGCAATCCCTTCTGTCTCCTTTCTCTACCATCTCTGGAGAGTTTCATTGTGATTCCATTTCTAGTGGGAAAAGGGAGAGAAATTGTTGTCCCAAGGAAGAAGGGGGAAATAGGCAGAATCAGGGAAGGGGTTGACCACAGGAAATAGTAGAGATCTCTGACATTTGGGGAATAGAGATGAGTGGCAAGAGGAGGGGGTGTTTCATGAAAGAGGTGAGAGGTCAGCTAGGTGTCAAATAATTGTTTACCTTTCAGCAAGGGCACTCTAGGCAGGGGACCAGTTTGACCACTGCAGGGAGAGGTAGAAATAAGTACAAAGTGTGAGACAGTGAGGAGACTTTCTTGCTGGAGAAAAGAATGCATTTGAGGGAGAATTGGCTCCTTGGAGGGCCTTGAATGCCAACTTGAGTCTATGTTCCCAAGCATATTGATCTTTGGTATTCCGCTATTTAGAGGGCTTGAGGCCAAGGGAGAAGAGAAAAAAGATCAGGACAAGAGGGCACAGTTAATCTGTTTTGTACAACATTTCTTAGAGCCTAATCCAGAGCCTCCTGACTAAGAGAAAAGACTGGGAGGAGGCCAGAGACCATTTCCCTCCAGCTTTTCTCTTAAAAGCCATTTTTAAAATGCAGTCAGCACTTGGAAACTAAGAAAAATTGAATGAAAACCATCTGCTTACCCATCTATCTGGTTGTGGCACATTGTCCCTTTGAGGGCCACTTCAGCTAATATGCTCCAAATACTTGCCAAAACTGAATTTCGAATCCCAGCATGTCTCAGAAGTGACCTCAGAGGTCAAATGGCCCAATTCTTTCTCATTTTCTTGACACTGAGGTCCAGAAGAGCCTTGCCCAAGGTCACACAGATGGGAAAGGGAATAAGCATTTCTATCTCACTATAATTTATATTGCACTAGCCAGGTACTGAGCTAAGCATTTTTTTTCTTTTCTTTCTTTCTTTCTTTCTTTCTCTCTCTCTTTCTTTCTTTCTTTCTTTCTTTCTTTCTTTCTTTCTTTCTTTCTTTCTTTCTTTCTTTCTTTCTTTCTTTCTTTCTTTTTTTTTAATTTTAGTGAGGCAATTGGGGTTGAGTGACTTGCCCAGGGTCACACAGCTAGTAAGTGTTAAGTGTCTGAGGCTGGATTTGAACTCAGGTCCTCCTGAATCCGGGGCCAGTGCTCTATCCACTGCGCCACCTAGCTGTCCCGAGCTAAGCATTTTTAAATAAATATTATCTCATTTGAGCCTCACAAAACCCCAGGATATAGGTGCTGTTATTATCCCCATTTTAGGGTTGAGGAAACAAGTGACTAGCCCAGGATCACACAGCTAGTAAGTTTTAGGCTGGATTGGACCTCACGTTTTCCAGTTTCCAGGTCCAACACTCCATATACTGTGCTAACAGTGTCTCTTGTACTTGATAATAACTATTCATTCCCCTTTCCCACCCCCTCTAGGATCACTTTTTGATGTATTATCATCAGATATGTTGGTAGCTTATCTCCCTCATAGAGTGTGAACTATACCAGGACAAGACTGATTAAAAGCATTGGAGAATTGGCTCCCAGGCCAGTTCTTGGCTCCATCAACTGAATTACTGGTGTCCGTCCCTGTTTTCCCACAGCCTCTCCAACATTCATCATTTTCTTCTTTTATTATCTTTGCCTGTGTGATAGGCATGAAGTAGAACCTCAAAGTTGATTTAATTTGAATTTCTCTAGTTCTTGGTGATTTGGAGCATTTCTTCATATGTTTTTTTAAAAAAATGAATTTAATTTTAATTTTTTTTGCGGGGCAATGAGGGTTAAGTGACTTGCCCAGGGTCACACAGCTAGAAAGTGTCAAGTGGCTGAGACTGGATTTGAACTCAGGTCCTCTTGACTCCAGGGCTGGTGCTCTATCCACTGTGCCACCTAGCTGCCCCACCCCATATGGTTTTGATAGTTTGGATTTCTTCCTTTGAAAACTGCCTTTTCATGTCCTTTGTTTACTATAGAGAATGGCTCTTAAGTCTTATAAATTTGAATCAGCTCCTTATATATCTTAGAAAAAAACCACCTTTATCAGAGAAACTTGTTGAAAAGATTTCTTCCCAGTTATGACTTTTAATTTTTATATTAGATGTTTGTTCAAAACTTTAAAATTTTGTAAAACTCTAAATTGTCCATTTTATCTTACATGATCCTTTCCATCACTTGCTTAGTCACAAACATTTCTATCCAATTGATCTGACAGGTAATTTATTCCTTGTTTATGGTGATATATCTAGGTATATGGTATATGGTATAAAGCATTGGTCTTCTCCCTTGAGAATTGGTACCTCTACTTTCTCTCTTCTCACTCTCTAAATTCTCTGTAGTCTGGCTTCCCCCTCGTCATGCCACTCTTTCTAGGGTTACTAACAATCTTTTTTTTTGCGGAGCAATGGGGGTTAAGTGACTTGCTCAGGGTCACACAGCTAGTAAGTGTCAAGTGCCTGAGGCCAGATTTGAACTCAGGTACTCCTGAATCCTGGGCTGGTGCTTTATCCACTGCACCACCTAGCTGCCCCCCATTACTAACAATCTTGACTGCCAAATCCAATGACCTTTTCCCAGACCTCATGACCTTCCTTCATGACCTCTCTGTAGCCTCTGATACTGTCGATCACCATCTTCTTCTTGATACTCTCTTCTCTCTAGGCTTTCTTCTCTTGTTTCCCCTCCTAGCTATCTTGGCCACTCCTCAGTCTCCTTTGCTAGATCTTTGTCCAAATAATGCCTGCTAGGCATGGATGTCTCCCAGGACTCTGTCCTGGGCCCTCTTCTCTCTTTGAAGACCTCATTAGCTCCTATGGATTCAATGATCATTTCTATGCTGATTCTCAGATTTGTTTATCCATCTCAAAGTTCTCTCCTGACCTCTGGTTTCACATCTCCAACTTCCTACAGGACGTCTCAAATTGGATATCCTGTAGACATCTTAACCCAATGAGTCCAAAATGGAACTCATTATCATTCCCCCAAACCCTTCCCTCTTCCTAAATTTCCTAATAGTGTCAAGGTTACCACCAACCTCCTCATCACTCAACCAGTATCATCTTTAACTTCTTTCCCTCTCAGTCCAATAAGTTGCCATGGTCTTGTTGATTGTTCCTTTGTGACAGCTGTCCCCTTATCTCCTCTAACACTGTCACCACCCTGGTGCAGGCCCTCATCACTTTATACCTGTACTATTATAATAGTTTGAGGGTCTTTCTTGTCTCAAGTCTCTCCCCTACTCCAGTCCATCTCCCTGAAGTGCAAGACTATTCAATCAAGTGGCTTCTTACTTATTATTTCCCGGATCAAATAAAATCCTGCATTTCGCTTTTAAAGCCCTTTATAACCTGCTTCCCCCAACCTTTCCAGAACTCCAGAACTCTACACCTTATTCCCTGCCCCACCACGCACCCAACAGACCATGATCCAGGAACACTAGCCTTAACACTCCATCTTCTTTGCTTTTTCTCTGGTTGTCCTCCATGTCTGAAACACACACACTCTCTCTGTCTGTCTGTCTGTCTGTCTGCCTGCCTGCCCTAATTTCCACTTTCTGGCTTCCTTCAAGTTTCAGTTAAATGCCACTTTCTTGGGTTTTTTTGTTTTTGTTTTTTTTTTAAGTGAGGCAATTGGGGTTAAGTGACTTGCCCAGGGTCACACAGCTAGTAAGTGTTAAGTGTCTGAGGCCAGATTTGAACTCAGGTACTCCTGACTCCAGGGCCGGTGCTCTATCCACTGCGCCACCTCGCTGCCCCTAAATGCCACTTTCAATAGCCTTTCTCTGCCCTTAATCTTAGTACTTCAGACACTCTTGTTTGTACATTGCTTGCATGTTGTTTCCTGCATCAGACTGTAAGCTCGCTGAGAGCAGGGGCTAATTTCTGCCCTTCTTTGTATCCCTTACCCTTGGCACAGTGCTTGGTCTAGAACAGGCACAATAAATGCATGACTTAAGTGAGTCCAATGTTTCCCCAGCAGTTTCTGGCAAATAGTCCTAAGTAACTAGGATCTTTGGGTTTATCAAATGCTGTTACTGTTGCTTTTGCAGGTTATGTACCTTATCTTTTAAAAAGCCAGTATGAATAGTTTTAATGAATGTATTGTAGTATAGTTTGAGATATGTTACTGATAAACCACCTTCCTTCCTTCCTTCCTCCTCTCAACCCCGCCCCCTTTTTAATTACCCTTGAGATCCTTGATCTTTGGTCCTTTACAAAAATTGTTATTTTTTCCCAGTTCTGTATTTTTGGGGGAGCATGATTGGCACGGCACCGAATAAGTACATTAACTTAGGTAGTGTTGTCATTTTTATATTCTCTATCTCTGCTTAACCATTTTCTGGTAGAGGAATTTAATAGGGCTTCATACGATTTAAAGCTGGAAGAAATCTTGAAGATTATCTAGTCTAACCCTTTCATTTCATGGAAAAATCAGGCCTAGGTAAAGGTCTGCTGCCTATAGCGGTAGTCTTCAAAATATTGTGCATTCCTATCATTAAAAAATCTTGAATCTGCACTCCCAAGGATCTATGAATTTCAAAGTTAGACCCACATAGTACTTTGGCGATAATTATATACATGATGATCCTTATGCATAAATCAAAAATGAGAAAACATTTTATCAGAAGAGTTATTAACAGTGCCCCCAGAGGCTTATTAAGTGTGTGTGTGTGTGTGTGTGTGTGTGTGTGGCGGGGAGGTGACATGGGCAGACCTATACTTAGGTAAATCACTTCAGTAGCTGGCTAAAGGATGGACTGGGGAGTCTCTTGAAGCAAGACAACCAATTAGGAGTGCTGCAATAGTCCAGATGAAAGGCAACAACAGCCTAAACTAGGGAAGTAGAAACAGATGAGATGATGTGGAGGTAGAAATGACAAAATTCGGTTGACTGATTAGATATGAGTGAATCAAAGTGAGGAATCATGGATGACACCAAGGTTGTGAGCCTTGAGACCTGAGGGAGAATGGGTGCCCTTAACAAATAATAGGGATGTTCATAAGAGAGCTTTGGGGGAAAAATAACCATAAAATCTTTAATGCAGATTGCAACTCATCCATGCTTGCTCATCTTATGGGTCACTGATCTACCAAAACCAAAATAGGTTGTATGTGGGGCTCTTAGCTTCTACCCTCACTGAACACAAAGCCAGCCAAGGGGTCCAGAGGCTGAGGGGTGCCTGCAAAGATCTGAAGAACAGGGTGTAGGCACTCTGCAGGGAGAAGGGGTAATTTTCCAAATGGTAACTATATAACCTCTGCAGTGGAGATTAGGTTATAACTGTCTCAAGGGGGGGCCATACAGGGCAGAAAGGAGGCAGCTGAAAGCTTATACAGGCACAGAATGAGCAAGGTGAGGGAATGTGATTTAGGAGATAAGCCCCACTACAGGAAAGGGTGGGATGTGTTTTATCTTCCCATTCTATTATTGGTTGGTCATGAACCTTGCCCACCACTATGGGGACCACTGATGTTTAGGGCAAAACATGAGTGGCTCAGCCTAGTTTTTCCAGTTTTCTACCTTGCAACTCCAACCCATTTTTGTAGCTCTGTTCCATTCTACTCCCTTTCACACCCTTTGCAGTGACCCAAGTGGTCTATTTACTTGAACACTTTTCGTTCATTTAAAGCAGTGCTCAAAAATACCCACATCTCTGTATGTTGAAGGTCCAGCCCCTGAGTCCTACCATTTACAAAAACTTTCTATCCCCATGCCCAGCTAAAAAAAAAAGTCATCTCTCCTTCCTCAAATGTTCCTAAAGTTGTCTGGTTTCATCCCTTATAACCACCCCACCTCCCTCCAGGGATATCTCTTTGAGGGCACACAGAAGACACTCAACAACAAATGCTTATTGTATTTCTTAGGTATTAAGAGGTGTAGTGAACAGAAAGTGCTGGGAATAGAGCCAGGTAGACCTGGGTTCAAATCTTTTCTTCTAGGGGACCCCCAGCAAATTGCTTCATCTCTGTTCTTTCATGTGCCAAAATAGGGCTATGGTACCTACCTTACAAGGTTGTTGTGAAGCTCAAATGAGATCATGTAAAGAAAAGTGCTTTGCCGAATTTGAAGGATTTTACAAATCTTATGAATTATTAGCAGAGTGCAGAAATTATCTAACCCAACTTGTTCCTTTTATAAATGAACCTTGGATCATAGGCTCTTTAGGTGGAAAGAGTAAAGAGAGGTCATAGTGGGAGGACCAGGGTAAGTGTCCTGATGTCCTGACCCTTAGTTCACTGCTCTTTCCATTATACTATATTATTTCTCATTTTCTGGCAAAGAGATTTGTAGCCCTCTATGGCTCCTATCCTTAGTCTGGCTCTTGCCAGCTACGTCCTGATGTTCCTTCAGCTTGATTAACTGACCAAGATCACTGAAGAACCCTTTTCTCTCTCCATTCAGCATTAATGCCATCTCTTGGCAGAATATTAACTTTGGATTTTCCCACCTCCTGCTATCAGTCATTAATATATTTAATGAATTCAAGTCTTAGCACATTCAGTTGTTTCAAACATTGTCCATTCCATACTACCACATCTAAGGAAATACCTCTTGAGAAAAGAATGTCATGCGATCTATAGAGGTTGGAGATCTGTTAAGGATATCACAGGAATGCACTTATGAAACAGTAATTCTGTACCATCAGAGAATTTCCCTAATTGGTTTCATAGTAACTACACTTGGGAGTGAGTCATTGGTTCAAATCCCACCTCTGCTATTACTTAAGACATGTGTAACCTTGTGTAAATCAGAATTCTCAGGGTCTGTTTTCTGTCAAAAGAGAAATCGGTTCTTTCCAGTTCTGAAGCCTAGGATCTTAATGAGTATTTTCAGACTGTGTTCTAATTAGTTGGTTTACTGACCACTGTTTAGAAAACGGAGCAAATCATCAGTTTTCTTGGAAACCTTACTTTGTTAGTATAGTGTATTTAGCAGAGTACAACTCAAATCTCCTTCAGTACTGAGAAGACAAAGTTAATTATTCTTGTCTTGAAAATCAGTCTCTTGTGGAAACTGACAATAACTTGACAATCTCTCTGGAGACACTGAAGCCTGATTGCTTAATGAGGAAAGAAGGGGAGTGACTACAAGAGGTATGGTGCTCGCTTCAGGCAAAAGTATTAAGAGAACCACCTGATGTTGGGATGGTACTTCCTCAGAAAATACGCCTACCTGCCCACTGACCAAAGGGAGGATGGCAAGAATGGACCCTAGTAATATACTTTCTCCTTAGCTCCTTTCAGCAAATCCATTTTGACCCTACTGACCCTTCATACTGTTGTCCTCCCTCCCTTTCAAAAGCTGTCTATTCTCATTGCTTCTGCTTCCTCTCCTCCCTCAGGTCTCAATTCTGCAATGCAGCTTGAGATTTTATTATTCATCGGCAACTATTCTTTCCAAAGTGGTCAATGATCCTTTGGTCCAAACTCCACCTCTAACCTCTTCCCTGTCTGGCTGGGCTCTGATTGCTCACCTTCTATTGCCCAGACCCAGCACACTATTTCCAAGACCCCTCCATACATGCAGGGCATATGATCTCCCCCCCACCCCCCACCCCTTTTCTCACTCTGCCTCTGAGCTATTTTCAGATCACTACCAGGCCTGGACAGGACTTTGTCAATCAAATGTCCTATGACTCCCATCACCATCCCTTCTATCTTCCTAGTCCAAGACACTCCCTCCTGGTGGCCACTCCCCTCTATGGATTATTTTATTAGAAGATAAGCTACTTGGGGGCAGCTACGAGGCACAGTGGATAAAGCACTGGCCCTGGATTCAGGACCTGAGTTCAAATCCTGCCTCAGACACTTGACACTTACTAGCTGTGTGACCCTGGGCAAGTCACTTAACCCTCATTGCACCCCCACAAAAAGACAAACAAAAAAGATAAGCTACTTGAAGACAGGGTCTGCTATGCTTGCTTTTATTGTATTCCTGAACACTTCGCTCAGCGCCTGGCACATAGTAAACACTTAATGAAGGTTTTTCATTTGTTTATGTTCTCTTGACAAACCTATTGGCTTTTTCCTTGAACACCTTATTTCTTGACCTCTCTGAAGCACCCGATTCTGGTGACTGCACTCTCCTCCTTCATGATGCTGCTCTCTTGGTTCTCTTACTCCTTGGGCTCATTTGCTGGATCATTGTTCTTCTCACATTCCCTGTGGGTGTAACCCAAGGGTCTGTTCTGGGCACTCTGCTCTTCTCTTGGATACCTCATCAGCTATCATGGGTTTAGTGGAGATGACTCTTAGCTCTATATAACCAGCCTTGGTCTCCCTTGAGATCTGTCTACTGGACATTTTGAACTTGACTAAGGGCACCTCAAACTCAGTAAATCCAAAAAGAACTCATAATCCCCACCCCTCCCCCCAACTCAACCCTCTCCTGAACTTCTCTATTTCTACTGACGACACCATTATACTCCCAGTCACCCAAGTTCACACCTTGGAGTCATCATGAACTCTTCCTTCCCTCTCCCTTGCCCCCATATATCCAATCACTTGCTAAGTCTTATTGACCCCATCCCTACTACTTTAATAATTGTATATCTCTTTTTTTTAAGGCAGGGCAATGACTTGCCCAAGGTCACACAGCTAGTGTCACATGTCAGAGGCTGAATTTGAACTCAGGTCCTCCTGAATCCAGGGCCGGTGCTATAATTGTATATCTCTTGGTACCTTTCTCTTCTCTTTCCTCACATGATCACCATCTAAGTTAAGACTCATCACTTCTCATTTAACCTATGGCAACTGCCTCTTAAACTGGTGTCTTTGCCTCCAGTCTTTCCCTTCTAGAATTCATCTTCAAAACAGCTTCCAATGTGACATTCTTAAAGCATTTCACTCCCCAAGTACCACGAGGATTCAAGACAAAAGACTCAGGCAGTTAAAGTTCTTCATACCAACTTCTATTTTTGTGTATGTGCATGTGCACACAAATATTATCCTTAATAGGATGTAGGTTCTTTCATGGCTGAATCTATTTCATTTTGGTCTTCCTCTCTCCAGAGTCTAGTACAGTGCTTGCTATATAGTGTAGGTACTTAACAGATACTTGAATGATTGACACCGCCCCCCCCTACATGGCAACTAATACCATCTATTTGGAAAAATCCAATATTCCCAATGAAATATGGACACCTGAAAACAAGTGTAAAGGAACTCAACTGACTCCAGTCATGTTAGAGAATTTGGGGAAACAACCTTGAGTAAGGAGGAGTGAGAGTGTCGTTGAACAGTTTGTAGACCATACTCTTCATAGGTTAAATTTTGTACCTGAAATTCTTTTAATTCCATCCATTTGTTCTAGTTACTCAACTATGAAAACAAGAACCATAAACTGTAAGGATAGGAATACTTGCAAACCATGATGGAGTGTGCTCTTTTCCATTTCAGGAAAGAATAATTTGGAGCTTTGGAGAGGAAGAGACAAAGATGAGACACACATACTAAGAGACTGAGGTTAAGTATATTTTTAATTTCTACAAGGTCCCCTTCTCAAGGAGTAGAGGAAATTTAATTAAAATGTATATAAATCAGTTGTTTTCAATATGTACAAAAGTATTTTCTACATTTCTGAATGCTACCAGCTCCCAAATATTCCTCTTCTAGTAAAGGTGACATTACAAAAACAGGCTGATGATGCACTTTCTACTAAGTATCACAATACACAACATAATTGAATTTTATTAAAAAATAATTCTAAAATACAGAACAAGTCCTTTAAGAAGAAAAGCTATTTCTGTAATTCACTTCAGTAAACTTGTGAGCTGAATGCTGCAGCTAAGGGTTGTCCCTTGTGAGGGAGGAAAACAAGCAGTGCTTCAGTTGAGGATAAAAATCTACACTGGGCTGAGAGATACAGGAAAGTTCCCAGCCCAAGGGTAACTTTTACTTTTACCTAATTAGATCTGGCAGTTTCTATCTGAGGTTCTGAACGTGTTATTTCTCTGAGTTGTACTTAGTTTGTCTTCTTCCTCTCTGAAGACTTTTGGTATGACACAAGTATTATTGTACACTTAATATGAAATGTCTAGAGGCGCATGGTAGTCTGAATTAAGTCTTTCCTAATAAAATTTTATCTACTAGTCAGTGAAACAATTTTTAAAAAACAATCTTCCACAATAGGATGGTTTTCAAGACAAGGTAACCAAGTTTTCAAAAACCTTTGACTTTTCTAACTTGAAAGCCTTTCTTTAACTGCCAAGCGTACCATGGATGCCCTGTCGTCCATCTTTTACATTTCAATCTGAATTGGTCATTAAGTACAACTGGAAAAAAATCTAATCAAAGACCAAATTAATTAACACCAGTTTTACTGTTTATAAAAAAACAAAAAACAAAAAATGGGCATAGGGTTACCTCAAAAACATCAACTACTTCTGTTTTGAAAGTTATGAAGGCCTTGAAAAAGCATTCTGTTGCAACATTACTTGTCAATGCCCCCTCACAAATGCAAGGGTTTTATTTGTCAAGTCATAGACATTCACTCCTTAATACAGAAGTTCTGCACAGAGCTGTATTTCTAGACTGCCTGAATCACTTTGGAGCTGTGTTTCCTTTTGTAAAGCCTGCTTCAGTGAATGCTTTCAGCAGGCACATCAATTCTATTCAGTAGGTCTAAGCAGTCAGATGGACATGCACAATGGCATTGCCAGGGGGCATATGGAACATAGCAAAACTTGGAAGAATGTTGAAGGGACTACATCCCAAAAGAAACCATTTAAGGATGCTGCTGTGTTGCAAAGACACTTCATTTCCCCCTTTGCTGCAACTGTAATGTACAGTGGATAAGGCCAACGTTTTAAGGAGGCACCAAGGGGCACCCAAGCACCAGAGCATGGACTGAAATGCAACTGTTTTCTTAACAGGTTAAACTCCTAACAATAGTCATTTTCTAAAAGTAGATAAAACATTAAGTTCTCAAGGATGGAGCATCCAGATATATTTACAGTTAAGGCTAGTTGCTATTCTTAAACTCACCCCTTGCTCACAGTAATTATGACTACATGATGTTTTAAGTTCATCATTTTTCTCATACCTTTGAGACAACAAAGAAGAGAGGAATGAATTAAGAACCTTGGAGGCATTACTCTGTATTCCCTGGCTACTACTGGCATTAAATCTGTGTGGTTTTATTTTCGAGAGTATGTATGTACAAGACACCACTGAATCGGTGTATAAACAGTTTTAAAACTTCAATCAGTTTAATAAAGAGAATGGCAGCCTTTGACAATTCTCCTTCACAGTTCTATTCTCGGCAGCCGAGGAAACTAAAATGTGAACAAAAGACCAAAGAATCCAAAGTTCCATGAGAAATATTTTGGGACAGAGTTTTAAGTAAATCACGAAATTTACCCAGAGATACAAACTGGAGGATGGGGAAACTTGATTTGAGAAAATAAAATTGGTTTCCATAGTTGGCTACTGTGTGGCAAAAATAATCTCAAGTGACATATTCGTGTACTTTTCAATCTTCTGTTCACCACTGAAAGAACTTAAGACTGATTAAGTGAAGTCTAGTTTCCCTTGATTTCCATTTGATACTGAAGAATAGAAAAGTGGACTGACTGCCATTACAGTTTTCACATATCTGATACTTTTCAAATAAAAATATAATCAGCACCACCAAGAGAACTTTTCAGCTGTATCTGCTGCTTTCACTGGGGCTCCGATGATTAGAATAGCTTCGGTCACTTTCACTGTCAGAGCCGTAAGATCTACAACTCCTGGACAAAAATAACGATACAAACAAACCGTTTAATTTTAAAACTTCAAAATCCTATTCTCATAGCTTTTATATGATAAAAGTAGGCCAAGAGCACAATTCTCAACATGCTTTTTATAAGAGAGTATCAGAAAAAATCCTGAAGGAGGCAGGGAGGAAGGAAGCCCAGCAGTGAGAGTAGAATGGGCCAATTATGGGACTCTGGCATTTTCATACTTTAGGAGAATAACACCAAGCTTAAAATATAATGAATAAGGGAAGGAAGGTCACATGCCAGTAACTTCTTTGCCACCCATGAAAGAATACAGCAGAATGCTGATTTAACAAAGTAATTCACAATCCAAAAGAAATATTAGCTTTCATTTTTTTATTCTTAAAATGATTGAAGGAAAAAGGTTAAATGAAAAGAGAAATAGGTGAACCAGGGAGTTAAATGGCAGCCCAGAGTCAGTGATTTCAAATTGTGGGAACCCAGAAAAATGGTGGATATTGGCCAAGACAGGTGCTTACTAACATTCTCTATCCACCAAGCACTAGTCTATAGTACAGGTATCCTAAAAAAAGTCATTACCATGTCACCATGATGCTCCTTTAATATATTATCAAGGTGTTTTTTATGGAATAACTGGTCCAAGCAGTTGGTTTTTTTGATCAAAGTAAATAATATCAGCATTTTCTTTTAGCTTCTAGTTTTCTCTTCAAAAATCATTTGACTGTCAACCTTGATTATTTCTAAGAAATGGCCTTGGTGCAGAAAGTGGGACATAGTTTTTGCGGCATTACCCTCCATTCCTTCCAAAATGAATGTATTTGTCTAAGGAAGCATGAATATTTAAAATTTTATTTTGAAAATTAACTATTTGATAGACTGATATAGTTTTTTTTTTTTAATTCAAGATTTGAAACATACTATATTTCTGCACTCAGAGACTTACTTCTTGATACAACAAAGATGACATGTCTTAATATTAATAACTCCACAGAGTTACCTATGGCGACTTACAAGAGTCCAACTTAGTGTCACTCACCTGGACCGCCTCTTAGAACTGCGTGAGCGTCGGTAACTGTCGCTCCTTTTGCTCCTACTTCGACTGCGACTTCTGCTGTAATAGCTGTCATAGGTATAGGACCTACTTTAACCAGTAACAACAAATATTTAAAGCTTTTCAAAGGTAATCATTCACATATACTACTTTAAGGAATTATATATGCATAGGGCTGTATTTTGAAAGGGGCAATACATGAACAATATCGTACAGTGAAAACAGGGATAAGCTGTGTAGCAAAGAAACATTTATCATTAATGGGAATGTTAGGTTCATTATAGTAAATATAGTAAAAGGTACTACAAAATAACAAGTGAAATACATTCACTGAAGTTAAGAGATCTTATTGGTAATTATGTTCCATAAATACCTGCTATTGCAATTTTTTTTTTGGCAGGGCAATGAGGGTTAAGTGACTTGCCCAGGGTCACACAGCTAGTAAGTGTCAAGTGTCTGAGGCCAGATCTGAACTCAGGTCCTTCTGAATCCAGGGCCAGTGCTTTATCCACTGTGCCACCTAGCTGCCCCCTGTATTGCAATTTTAAATCAAGATACTTTTTGATACTTCTCCCTTCCTTAGCCACCATTCCCCTGTGCAGTACTTGTAGCCTGCCCTAGAGAAAAGAAACTCCTTGAGGGCAGGGACTATCTCTCTTGAATTTGTATTCCTCGTATTCAGCCAATGCCTAAAGGTTAATGTGTGTTTTTTTCATTCCTTCATAACTCACTGATGCATAAATTATCAGGAAGTTTTAGAAACAATTTAATCCCATTCAATTTATTTTGATCCTGAAGAAGATGAAATACATTTTGAATTAATGGATTATGAAATAAACATAAATAATACCAGTATCTATGAAGAGGAGTGCAGTGTAGTAGATAGAGATCCAGCCTATACTCCATTTTAACGACTGTGTAATCCTGAATAAATTTTTTTCTCTCTCTGAGCCTTTACTTGCATGAACTTTTTAGGGATAAAAATGCTTGGACTACCTAATTCATGGGGTTGTTGTGAGAAAAACATTCTATAAATTCAACTCAATGAATATTTAACAAAGTTAACAAATTCACAAAGTTCTACATTATATACTGGAGATATAAAAACCACAATGAACAGTACTTGCCCATGTCACAGGGGAAATAGGTGTGAGGGTCCTTAGAGAAAGTGACCAAGACTAAAGGGAAGTCAAAGACTTCCCATTAGGGGAGAAGATATCTTAAAGACATTTTGCTCCTCCAACAGAAGGCAGAGAAAAGCTTTTATAGAGGACAGATGGTGGGGGGACAGATGGGGTGACCACCTGACAATGCAAAGTTCCCATTGGGGGTGGGGTGGGGGAAAGATTCCTGAGAGTCAGGGAGAATTTTCTTTAGGAATCATAGTCCTGGCCTCTTGAGTTATCTCTGTCTCCTAGCTCAGGTAGTAGCCACGCTTGACTTTTCTGCTATAGAATTTAATCTCCCCTTACTTCTTAGTAAGGCCCCTTACTGGCCTGATGGCTAGTTGGCCATTTTAACCTTAATAATCCCTTTACTCCTTGATATGTCCCAACCCCATATATATCATCCACAAGGGAGATACATGTACACTAGTGAATACAGCATATATACAAAGTAAATCTTTCAAGTTCTAATAGCAATGTCAGTTATTTCATTATTATATAAAAATGCAGTTCAAACCTGGATCGACTGTGATGATCATAAGAGCTGCTCCTAGATCGGCTTCTGCTATATGTCCTACTATTGAATATTCACAGGGGAAAAAAATTTATTAGATTAATTAAAATGGGCTATCGTAAAATTACAGAACCCAAATATTTATCAGTCAGTAGTAGTGAAAACTCAATGACAAACTTCTAAAATATGCAGCACACAAATCCTGTTTTAGTCTTAAAATACATTAGTGTTGGTACACAAAAGACTCAATATTGCTCACCAACTTTTCCGTTTGGATATTTCTGAAACACAGGTACTACATAAAACACAATGATACTATGTTTGCCATATCTAGTGTTGGGGTGGTGACAGTGGGTAGAAGAGATCTGCAGATCACAAGAGAGAAAGGGAACTGACATCCTCCTGGACCGTTAAGAGTGAGAAGCAATGAGAAAGGACCTAGGGAACACCTAGAAACTGGTAGCTCCATGATGAAAATATCAAGTTCTCTCCCCTGACAAAAGTTCTCCCAAGTTCTCCTTGACAAAACTGGTAGCTAAAAGCTAGTGAGCATGATTGCGCACACCTACCACTAGTGATGCAAATGGATAAAACCAGAATTTTGGAAAAACATGAAGAGACCCAGGGTCTGTATCCTTAGCTCCCTAGGTAGAAGGTTTCTATTTTCCTTCCCCAACGTAACAACATCAGGCCCTAGGGATAGGCACCGAGACTATATACCTACAGTCATTTCTTTATAGTCTTTTTTTCATCTCAGCTTGATGATCCTCTATCTAGTGTTCTTTTCCTCAAAGACTTCTATCTCCTTATGTCTTTTTACAGTTATTGGGAAGAGACAAGAACTGTGACCATGGGATGACAGGGTACGATCAAAGTCAACAAGTATTTACTAAGTTGATGTACAACATCAAGTAATATCATAGAAAAATATATATGCTACAGAATAAAGTTTTCCACCTGAAGCAAACTTACCTGTGACTTTTATAACTGTGATAAGAACTACTGCGACTTCGTGAGCGATCTCTACTGTACCATCCTCTGCTCCGACTTCTGGAATAACTTCTTGAACTACAATGCAGAAAGTTTATGAGATACGACTATATGCAACTAAATCAGTGAACATAAAGCAGCTTTTCCTTTTTTTTAAGCTGTGAAAAAGGCAATTTCAGAACAAGAAAATTAAAAGAAAGCTCTGTGTTCATTCATTCACTTAGTAAATAGTTATCAATCCCTGGCTGCACACAGAAAGTCCTGTGCCAAGTTCAGGGTATATGTGGTTTAGATCAGGCAGTTCCTACCTGGAGCTCATAGGCTGTCAAGGGGCAAGGTAGGAGACCAAGACTTAAAATAAATATGGCATTATGTAGTAAGTACATCAAGGACAAAAAAACCAAAACTACATATTCAAGGGTCAACTAACAGGATTAGTAATGATGGCCTCATGGAAGAAATGGAGTGAGAAAGATTGAATTTTTTTCTTCATTAAAAAAATATTTTAAAGGATAGGTAGGAATTCAGTAGGCAAAGACAGAGTTAGAAGAGACTAATGTAAGCAAAGGCAGAGAAATAGCAAAAAAAAATTGCATGAGTTTGGAGGACACAAAATAGTATCTATGGAAGAAACTAAAATGAGATAAACCTGGAAGAATAGAATATTGCCAATTTGTGGAGAGTTTTGAATGTCAAGAAAAAGTCTGTTACTTTAATTAGTAACCAACAGGAAGTCAGTGGGGGTTTTTTGAGAAAAGGGACGATGTGACCAGGTTTATACATAAGGACAGACTCGAGAGGGCAGAGTGTAGTAAGGGCAACGAGGTTTGTCCTGTGGTATACGCAAGGAGAGTCCAAAATAACCTCCCAAGAACTTTTACATAAGGATTCTTGACAGAAGCTAACTTAGAAGGTTAAGACGAGAGTCCAAAATAACTCCCCGGAACTTTTACATAAAGAATCTTGACAGAAGCTAACTCAGATGGTTAAGACAATGCCCAGGTAATGAGACAATCTCTCCAATTACCACAGTTCAAATTACAGAGGGTAAAAATCAATTGAGGCTGCAAAGGAAAAACAGAAAAAATGTTCTGGAGGAGAAAAGCTGTAAGACAAAGAAAGAAAAACCACCGTGATGCTGGGAGAATGGCAGAAAAGGGGGTAGAAGATGCTAGGTGTCAATTTTTAAGGGCAGCTAGATGGCGCAGTGGATAGAGCACCGGCCCTGGAGTCAGGAGTACCTGAGTTCAAATCCGGCCTCAGACACTTAACACTTACTAGCTGTGTGACCCTGGGCAAGTCATTTAACCCCAATTGCCTCACTAAAAAAAAAAAAAAAAAAAAAGAAGATGCTAGGTGTCAGTTTTTACAGCACTTAACATTAGTTTAACTCTTAGTACTCTAAAAGGAAAACTGCTTGTTCACAGACCAATAAGCCAACCTATTCCTTGAAGAAGCAACCCCTCCCGGGGCAGCTAGGTGGCACAGTGGATAGAGCACTGGCCCTGGAGTCAGGAGTACCTGAGTTCAAATACGACCTCAGACACTTAACGCTTACTAGCTGTGTGACCCTGGGTAAGTCACTTAACCCCAACTGTCTCACTAAAAAAAAAAAAAAAAAAGAAGCAAACCCTCCCTACATTGCTAGCCTAACTGCTGTTGTCCTTTGTCCTCACAACAGGAGTGCACTTCATCTTAACAAGCCATCTATCCTTCCAGCCCCCTCCTCCTCTTGGAGTCTGAGGCCCCACTCACTCTGAAAAGTGGAAGTTCCTTGAGGGCACAGACTCTCCTAGTATTTGGATGTCCCGCTTAGCATGCACAATGTTTGTCAACACAGCAAGTGCTACATCCACTGTCTTTCATTCACTCATAAATGAAACCCCAAAGAAATCAAGAAGCTGAAGTAGGATGGAAAGAAATTTGTAGAACTGGTTTCTTCATACAACCAAATGCATTAAGACATTTCATTCTCATGTTGGTGGAGCAAAAAACCCCAAAATTATCATGAGGAAATCTGTAGCGGTGGATAAGGAAGTAGAAAAATCCTTCAAACTAAGCCAATGCATACCTCCATATTTGGTACCTTCAGGGCAGAGGCAAGCACTGAGGATGATGAAAAAGGACAGAAAATGTGGTTTAGAAGAAATGAGAGATAATGACTTCCGGACTACAGAAGTTACACATAAACCAATCCTGTATGTGTATATCAAGACGACCTACAAGAAGCACATTGGTCAACAATGAACAAATTAATGTTCTCCAGTTTCAGCTGAGGTCTCACTGCTGCATAACAATCTTTTAAAATCTTCTATCCCTATTAAATTCCCCATTTATCTGTTCCAAACCTTTTCTTCTTAAGTCAATAAAATCACCTCTTTCTCCCTCCCTTTCAGCAGAGGACCTCACCCTATATCTCATCCAGAAAACTGGGTCCCATAACGCATAACCTTTTTTTTTGTTTGGTTGGTTTTTGTTTTTTTGCGGGGCAATGAGGGTTAAGTGACTTGCCCAGGGTCACACAGTGTCAAGTATCTGAGGCTAGATTTGAACTCAGGTCCTCCTGAATCCAAGGCCAGTGCTTTATCCACTGCGCCACCTAGCTGCCACCATGGGTCCCATGAGAACTCTCTTTTGCCCAATTCTACACCTCAAATCCCCTCATCATCAACCTCCAACCTCTTCTCTTTTGTTCATATATCAAAGCATGAGGTGTTTCTTTTCCTTGGAAAAGCCAATCCCTTTACTTATGCCTGATACCAATCACCCCCAGTGCTTATCCTCTCAATCCCTGCTGACTATATAACATGCATGAATCTTCCCTATTCTTAAAAACTTTCCCTTGATTCTGCTTATCCCTCTCTCAAGTTATTGTCCTATTTTACCCTTTTTTTTCAATTAAAATTTTAAAATGAAAAAACAATTTTTTCTCCCTTTTATCCTCCCACTATTGGGAGAAAAAAGGACAAAACTCTTGGAATAAATATGCACGGTCAAGTAAAACAAATTCCCACACTGACCATGTCTAAAAATATATTTCATTCTGCACCAAGTCTATTACCTCTTTGTCAAGAAGTGAATAGTATGTATCCTCACTAGTCCTCTGGTGTCATGGATGATCACTGCATTGATCAAGGTTCTTATAGCTTTCCAAGTTCTTTTTTCACACGGGTCTTCTTATATAAATTGTTCTGATTTTGCTTATTTCACTCTACTTCAGTCTCTAAGTCTTCCCAAGTTTCTCTAAAATCATCCTTTTCATCATTTAAAAAAAACACACAATAGTATTACTTTCTTCCTTGATTTTCTAATTTATTTATGTCACCTTTAATGTCTATAAGTCATGCATTCATTTGAAGCTTATCTTGGTAGATGGTGTGATGTGTTGTCTGTATCTAGTTTCTGCCAAACTGCTTCCTAGTTTTTCCAGCAGTTTCTGTTGAACAGTGAATTCTTAACCCAATTGCTTTGTCTTTTGAGTTTAATCAAACACTACGTTACTGAGTTCATCTGCTTCTGAGTGTTGTGTATACCTAATTTGTTCCACTGATCAACTTATCTATTTTTTAACCAGTACTAAATCATTTTGATGATTATTGCTTTGTAGTATAGTTTGAAATGTGGTGCCGCTTCCCTGAAAATACTGGGTTTCCCATTAATGAGAGTTTGAGTAACTTTATTTGGGATATTAAAAATAGGTTCCTGTCTAGGTACTGTTTAGATTCAGGTTGGACAAGTGACTTCTTTAAGTCTCTTTCAACCCTGAAATTCTGTGATTTTGTGACAATGGAACCACCACACCTTGACTTTAGTATCTCATTCTCTGATGCACAAATTGTGGAAATGGCACTAAATGAGAGAGACAGATAGGGCACCTTTATACCCCAAAGTATATATTGACCATGTATCCACATTTTAATCTTTATAAAAATTTTAATAATTACATATGTGTGTGTGTGTATATATATATATATATATATATATACACACACACACACACACACACACACACACACACATGTATATAGGCTATTCTCGATGAAAACATGACAAGAGGATAAGTTTTCACAAACAATATTCCACAGTAGACATTTTTCACAATCACAACTGACTAAAAAATAAAGGGAATATATATTTTTTTAAATTATAAAAAACTATTGGGGCAGCTAGGTGGCGCAGTGGATAGAGCACCGGCCCTGGATTCAGGAGGACCTGAGTTCAAATCCAGCCTCAGACACTTAACAATTACTAGCTGTGTGACCCTGGGCAAGTCACTTAACCCCAATTGCCTCACCACAAAAAAAAAAACAAAACCCAACCAACCAAACAAAAAAAACTATTTGATTCAATAGAGCAAGATGTAGCTTTAAAGGCTCTCTTTCAATAAAATGTATTCCATGTATATGTTAAGATCACAAAAGATTCTTGGATAAATCCAATGAGAGAGGTGACTTGATCAGCACTATCAAGAAAGGCAATACCAACAGGGAGAAATGTTTGTCAAAGGTATATGCTCACTATCATGGAGGCTTGGACTCTGGCAGGATAAGGATTCTAGATGCTCCTGTTTGTGGATGACACTGTGCTATTTACTTTAAGTCCTGGCATGTTGTAGAGCCTCCTAAGTGATATACATAAACAGCTAAGACTTAAGTATAACAACCCACAAAGAAAAATATCAAGTGAATAAAGAATACCTATTATCCAGGGTATAACATGCAGCTAAATGGATAGCCCAATGAGCTAGTCCATGAGTCCACATTAGGACAAGACCCTGAAGGCAGATAATAAATAGGCTGGTCAGAAATCAAAGAGGAAAAAGAAATAGGGTTAAATTACAGTTGAGAATGTGCACAGGACTTTCAATAATCCTAACCTCCTTCCTAATACAAAACACCATCTTTTTAAATACAAATATTCTTTTGATATTATAATACTGAAAATCATGTTACACCACGATCTTATAATGATTAAAATTGCAAGTAAACTGACAATCGGTGAAGACATATTAATGATGATGCATTGAGTAGAAGTGGTATAACATATCAACCAAATATGTTATTGGAAAAAAGCGGTGGCTGGTAGTTGTTTGGAAAACAGACCAAGTGCGGCACTAGTTCCTCTATCGAGAAGAAATGACCTAGACAAAGATCTCCTGTGGAAGAAGGCACAACCAGAGAGGTCCAAGATAAGTACAGGAGTTATAAGATGAAGCTGGAGAAAACCCATGATGGTGAATACTACCTACCTTTTTGACAGAGAGGTGATGGACTCAAGATGCAGAATGAGACATACATGTTTACATGGCCGATGTGGAAATTTATTTTGTTTAACTATGCAATTTCTTTTTTTTTTCTTTTTTTCCCCCAAATATTAACTATGTAATTTCTTACAAGGGTTCTGTTTCTATCTCTCCCCCCCACCCCCACCCCCGCCCAAGGAGCTGGGAGGATGTAGGGAAAGAAACTAAATGCTCATTAATTGAAAAAATAAAACAAAAAATGCACAGAGGACGCAGCCACAATGATGAGATAATAGATTCATCTAAGTGCGGAAACACAGAAAGGGATGAGTAATGAGACATAAGATAAAACTGGAGAAGGGAATTTTTTTTTTTAATAAAGAACCAGAAAAGAAGCCAGTCAGCAACCTTCCATTATGATGCTCTTCCCTAGCCTTAAATACGTTTAGTTTCATTCTTTTCACTACATACAACTATGCTGAACACAAAGTTAGACATTTATAGAAAATTTCTTGGTCCTTATTATTGGTCTTTACTTGGAAATGTGCACAACTTTGTCAACTGACAGTTTATCTAAAGACAATCCTAAAGATAATTTATTTTAGTGTTTTCCTTCTAAATAAATCTATACAATACTGAGCAAGTCCCAACTTCTATAGAAGAAAGTTTTCTCATTTATAAAATTAGGTTAGGCTAGAGGATCATGAGGTCCCTTTCTAACATTTTTTTGTTCAAGTGCCTCCTAGCTCTGATGTTCTATCAAACAGTGGAATTTTTTTTTTTAGGGGGCTGTGGGGGAGAAGAGAGGAGAATGAGGGAACAAAACCAGAAAATTGCTCACCGATAAGAGTAAGTAGAACTTCGAGATCGACTTCTTGAGTGACTGTAGGAGACAGACCTTGTTCTGTGTCTTGATTTGGTGTCAGATTTACTTCGGGAC
Organism: Dromiciops gliroides; assembly: GCF_019393635.1. Classification (NCBI taxonomy): domain Eukaryota; kingdom Metazoa; phylum Chordata; class Mammalia; order Microbiotheria; family Microbiotheriidae; genus Dromiciops; species Dromiciops gliroides. The sequence goes on from NC_057861.1 coordinate 672,179,767, forward strand.
CTACTTGGACTCCTGGACTGGCTGTTGTCATCTCGACTCGGAGTCTGTTCATCACTAGAGCTCTCTTGATTTCTTGGTCTCCTGTTTAGTCGTGCAGTTTTTCTCACTTCATCAAAGAGAGAACCAGGCCGAACTTTATTTTTGCTTTTGATTTCTATTCGCAGCCCTTGTGGTTTTGTGTCCGGTACAGAAGGTAAAGTCTTAATTTCCATAGCACTGGAAGTTGTTGTTGCTGATAGATTGCCCACGCCTTGTAAAGGTTTCCACTTATTATCAACGATGCTGCTCTGGCTTCTTTCACTCACATCTGACTTAACAGCATTTTCAAGAGTACTGGAAAATCCAAGAGTATTACCTTCCTGCTTTCCTACTTCAAATGCAGTCTTGCTCTCTGTCACATTACTTTCTTGATTAATAACCATGGTTTCTAGATTTTCATGCTGCAAATCTTGGTTTAGGGCAATGTTTATATCTGGAGTATCAAAGCTCAGATTGCTTGGAGGGGAAATCTCTAACTTTACAGGTGAGTTTCGTTCTGGAGTACAAATCTCCATATTATCATCTGTCTGCACCACATCTTCTGTTCCACTCTGAATGGTTTCATCAACATGTTGGTTATTTTTTTGGGAAGTGGATACATTTTTTTCTGCATTTAAAATGCTGGTAGAAGCACTGGGTTTACCATTGTCTTTAGAGAGTGGATTAGAATCTGCTGAAGCATTAACCACATTATGTTTGCCTGAGTGGCTGCTGTCACCAGAGAGTTTCTCAGTTTTCACATTCTTATCTTTGATACTTTCACTGTTTTCAAAATCTTGTTTTTTCCCCTTTATATCCTTGGTAACTTGGTTTTCATTAATCTCTTCCTCCTCCTCTTCACCAAATTCCAGTGGAGGCTGCCAATGAAAGGTTTCCTTTCGTTTCTGAACCTTGTGTTTTTTCTCTTTTTTTCCTTTGGATTTCTCTTTCGCCTTTTTAGTGTGTTCTTTTTTAACATTCTTCTCCGATCTGTGTTTGTGTTTCTTCGATTTTCCTCGATGGTTTTCAGAATTCGAGTGAGAGCTCTCTGAAATGGAAGGTGACAAGAGCTGTCTGCTTGGCTTCCAAGCACTCTCACTATCTGAAAGCATGTTTTCTGAAGATTTTGGTGTGGGTTTGGTCTTGATGGTCTCAACAAACTCTACATCAGATTCTGATGTAGCCTCTCCTTCCTCCTTATCAGAAACTGGTCTAGAATCTTCCTTACTCTTGTTTACTTCTCGCTCTGAATTGGACTCAGAGTCCCATCTGCTGCCAGCATAATTTTTCCTTTTGGATTTTTCTCCATTGAGAAGATGGTCAGAGAAATTCTCATTTACCATCTTCCTTTTGGAATGATCACTATCCCATTCAGACTTTGATTTCTCTTCATCTCTGTTAGAAGATGCACTTTTTTCTTGTTTCTTATTATTGGTGCCTTCTCCTTGGCCATGTTTATCCCTTTCTAGGTTTGGCTGTGTAACTTTCACAAATGATTGTTCACTATCTGAAGAACAATCTAAAGATGATTTGCTTTCACTATCTTTCCTCTTGCGTGAGGACTCATCTCCACCTTTGGCATACTTACTGTTAAGTGTTCTTTCAGAGCTACAAACCTGTCTTTTCTTTGAATCATTAACATTCTTCTCGTTGGTTCTAGATTTTCTTTTAGTTCGTCTTCCATCATCACTGCTAACAGAATATGAAGATGACCTACTATATCTGGACCTATCACTGTATTTACCTCGTGAATGAGATCTAGGAGTTGACAGAGACTGGGATCTTGAATGTGAGCTAGCTGGACTCCTTGATCTTGTGTATGATCTTGAATAAGACCTACTTCTAGAAGATCTACTTCTTGATCTTGGTGAACTCCCTGAACTTCTATCACTATGATATTTTGAATAACCACTCCAATCACTATCTGAACTCTTTTCCCTCTTACGATAAGAGGATGAAATGCTGGGCTCTTTTACATTTGTTAAACTATATGTATTCGGGGGAGGAAGTAAATGGGTTGTCTTAGCCTTCATTTCTTGAATTCGTTCATAAGAGGGCTTCCAGGGCTTCTGTCCAGGTTTCCATCTTGAAGGTGGAGGACTATCACTTAAAGGTATTACAGGAATACTTTCAGCTACTATTGGCTGCACAACCACCTTTTCATTTGGTGGCACTGCTGCTCTTATGGGTTCTGTTTTGATTGGTTTATTTTCATTTAATCGAGAGGCTGTACTTCTTGGAGATTTAGATGTTGTCCTCTGACACCTGGACTTGGAATTGGATCTGGACTTCGACCTACTTTGAGAAGGTGATGAAGATTTTGATGCTGTCCTTGACCTAGAGCTTCCTTTGGAATATGAACGGGATTGGGATTTCGATCTGTAGTATGAATGAGAATCTCGGCTATATTGGGTTGAAGAGCTTTGCTCATCCTTATCAGACTTAGACCAGCCCCTCTTAGATGAGTGCTGAGATGATGATGATGAATGAGATCTCCTTTCTCGATCACGAGGAGATTTCATTGGCCGGATTGAAGATCTAGAGGATTCAACATTTGAAAGTTGAGAAATTTTCTTTTTCTTGGTTGGTTTGTGCCTCTTACAGTGTTTCTGCTTTTTCGTTTTCTTTTTATGTTTTACTTTTTTCTCTTTTCTGTGTTTTTTGTGGTGACTGTCAGAATGTCTTATTGTACTAAGGTCAGAATAATAGCCATTATATGACCATGATCTTGATCTCTGAGACAAGCTTCTTTCATCCCACCGGCTTGAACATGGGTCACTTAACCTATGAACAAGGACAAAGAGTCAGTCTATCATCTCATTAACAAGGCTTTTAAAAAATATTTCTTAATTTTTAAAAAATTCTAAACTGCCACCACCAAAACATTATTCACTACCAAATCCATGTATAGCACCATAAGAAACCCTTGCAACAGATAAATCAAAGACCTACATGGATTCCTTAGTACCACAGAGAAAATAAAGTAATGAAGAAAACTTAAGGTTTTCCTCAGAAATAATGCCAATAAGATAACACAGTATAATGAAAAGGGCTCTAGGATGTGATCTCAGAAGTCTTTGGATTGAATCTTGGCTCTTTTTTTTTTTTTTTAACCATGTAATCCTGAACAAACCACTTCACTTCCCTATGCCCATTTCCTCATGAAAAATGAAAGACCTGGACTAGAGAATCTCAAAAATCTTTTCTAGCTCTAAATCCTTTGATCCTATATATACAGTATCAATTCATGGCCTCACTCCAAAGCAGGACTTTGACCTAGTGTGTGGGATAATTCCAGGAACACATTTGCCTCAGCATTATCTTAGATCCAAATCACAAATGCCAAGAGTCAAAGATGAGCTTTTGGGGCAGCTAGATGGCGCAGTCGATAGAGCACTGGCCTTGGAGTCAGGAGTACCCGAGTTCAAATCCGGCCTCAGACACTTAACACTTACTAGCTGTGTGACCCTGGGCAAGTCACTTAACCCCAATTGCCTCACTAAAAAAATAAAATTAAATTAAAAAAAAAAGATTAGCTTTTACCAATATAGAATTGCTTTGGGATTTCAGGAGTGCATATGTTGACCAGCTATTCTAGAAAAGGTTTCATTCCTTAAATAGATGACAGGTATGGAAGGAGTATAAGACCATGCTACTGTATATATGTAATAAGAGGAGGATTTGAAGTTTGAGGACATGCAATCAAATCCTGGCTCTGCTACTTATTACCTATGTCATCCTGGGCAAGTGATTTACCTTCTTTTGGTCTCTGGTCTCCTCACCTGCAAAAGAGTGGGCTGAACTAGATAATATTCAAACATTTACAGAGTACTTACTCTTTAACATCTTAGTCAATAAAAATATAAAATAGTCATTGTCCTCAAGGAGCTTACATTCTAATAGGAGAAGACAACGTGAATATACACACACAGACGGAGAGAGGTTAAGTGAATTGCCCAGAGTGACACTGCCAATAAGTGTCTAGGCCAGTTGTGAACTGAAGGGTCTTCCTGATTCCAGAAATACAAAGAATTTTCAGTGTAAAGAGCACTAACAATAGGGACCTCTAAAGTCCCTCCAGTTCTAAATCTTCTGATCTTAATAGTTCTCCACGCCATAGCAAAGAATTTGATTCACAGATTGATAAAGTTAGAAATGATTTTAGATATTATCTAGTCCAACTCTCTCATTTCCCAACAGAAGAAACTGACTCAGATAGGAAAAGTGACTTGCCCAAAGTTAGTGGCAGGGTTGGAACTCAGGCCCCATTGAGTTTTCAACTGCTAGTCCAGGACTCTTTCCACTGTATAATGCTGCCTCACTTGCTACCAAATTGGACAGCTCTTGAGAAACATGCTTAGGGAACAAACTTTTGTATCATGTAAAAAAAAAAAACATTTATCATAATGACTAAAATTGAGTAAAAAGTATTTTTTACATATAGTCTGATTTTCAGAGTAGGCTCAGTTATCTAATTCACTTTCATCTAGTTTACCCAAATATATATGTGTGTGTGTGTATTTGTATGTATACATACATATACACATACACATACAGACATATTCCTAATTTAGATTGTGACTCCTCATGAAAAGGTCTATCTCTAATTCTTCATTCCTCCTGGCACCTACCACAGAGCAGACACCAAATTCATTCATACAAGTACTGAGGTTGCTCCATTAAAAATAAAAGCCCTTACTTATCTCCTTTACTCCATTTTTCTCCACTGGGTGGTCTGTATGCTCTTAATCTCTGCATTTCTTCCTTCCAGTGAGGAGGTGTTTCACTGCTTTCATCATCATCTGACTCAGAACAAGACCTTGATCGAGGTGGTGTGTGATACCGCTTTAAGAATAAAAATAAGATTTCAAGTCTAAGTAAACTCCTCCTTATAATACCATTTGCTTTTAAGTAAAAGAATTGGGCATAAGACATTACCTAATGTAGTCCTGCTGTTCCCTATCCCTGGAACTTTGATACTATCCAATTTTAAAACCCAGTTCAAAGAGTACCTCCTCCTTCACAGAAGAGTTAAGTGTCTTTAACACTTAAGTCCCCTAACAAGGAATGATATAAGAACAACATCATCTATATAGAATCTTAAATTGAAAGGAAAAGGGTAGGAAGAAAATAGCCTATTGTAGATAATGTAGATAAAATAGGAGATACCCAATAATTTACTGGAGACAAACAAAAATCCAGAAAAAAGAACCAATAAAACTTAGAGTTTCAGGTGCTATGCACAAAATGTAGTGACAAGCAAAATGAACTACAAAGCCTAATGAAAGGAGACAAATTTGACCTTACACATCACTGACTGGTGCAAAGGATCCATAACCCAAATATAGCTCTAGGAGATGAATCATTTGAAAAGCACAGAATAGATACAAGAGGTAGTAGAATAACATTATATATTAAAAAGATATACTTCTGTGAATCCAAAAGCCAGGAGAAAACAGACACAATTGAGAACATTTGGATGAAGTTCAATGGAAAGAGAAAGAGAAGCAATGAAGTAACAGGAGTATATTATAGACAGGAGAAGGAAAGAGTGAGAGTAATACAAGAAACAGATCATAAACCTGACAGAAACAAGATAGACAAGTAATGAAAGACTTCAATTATTTGGACATGTGTTGACATGATCTATGTCAAAAGGAGAGAAGCTAGCTAATCATTTCCTAGCTTAATGACAATTTCATCATCAAAAGTTGGAAGAAAGAATGAGAACTGCTGCTATTCTGGACCAGATTCTGACCAATAAGGAAGAACTGCCAAAGTAGAAATGACAGGAATTTGTTGGGGAAGTGACCACTCTATCTTAGAATTTGTGATAGAGAAGAAAGTCAAGCACAGTCTGACATGCATCCTAAAATGTGGGATAACAAATTTCAAAGAGTTTAGAGAAAGGAAAACAATGAGGGTTATATAATTAAAATTATATAACAAAAACTCTCACCTTTATGTAGAGCTTTAAAATTTGCAAAGCAATGTATGTCTATTTTATCTAATCTAATCCTCACAACATGAGGTAGGGTACTAAAAGTACTATGATTGCTATTGTATAGATCAGAGAACTGAGACTCAGAGAGGTTAAGTGACTTGTCCATGGTTACTTAGTAAGCATCAAAAACAGTATTTGGACCCAGGTCCCTCTTAACTCCAAGTCTAGTCTCAAACTCCTATGTGCTCAAACATTTGGATGAATGTAACAAGATTACATTTAATTGGGATAAAAGTAAAGTCTAACACTCAGATTTTTAAAAATTCACTTTCTAAGGCAGAGGAGGAATGACTAAATAGAATTTATCTGAAAAGGATTGCTTTTGGTAGCTTGAAAGCTCAATATGAATTAGTAGTGTGTTACAGCCACCAAAAATGTTAATAGGATTTTAGGCTGCTTAAAAGGCATCATATCCAGGAGAGAGGTAATAATCCCACTCAATTCTGCCCCGGGGGAAGATTAAAAAAAAAAAAAAGATAAAACAAGACTATGTCCTTATGTCCAAGATCTCACAATGTGTTGGAAGATCTGGCACATATATAACCATAATACGTAAGTATATAAGAGGCACAAATCATGCCTTTGTGAAATGTGGACAACTCTTACTGAGTTAGAGAAAGGGCTACAGGGAATCACATTTTAGAGTTAGAAGGGACCTTCACCACGGCTATTTAGTTGAACCAATACCTGAACAAGAATATCCTCTACAATCTCCTGAACAAAAAAGAGGTCACCCAGATTTTACTCTAAAACCTTGAGTGGGAAGGATCCCACTACTCTTTAGGCCATCCATTCCACTCTAATTGTTAAGATGTTTTTCATTATCTCAAGAAGGAAATCAACCTCTCCATATGCCTTCCCATTCTTCATATTTTTATTCTCTGAGGCCAGTTAAAACTAATCTAATGCTTTCTGTCTTGGGGAGGGAGGAAGGGATGGAGAAAAATTTGGAACTAAAAATCTTATGAAAACAAATGTTGAAAACTATCTTTACATGTAACTGGAAAATAATAAAATACTTTTATGATTAAAAAATAAAAAGAGGGGAGGCTAGGTGGTGCAGTGGCTAAAGCACTGGCTCTGGATTCAGGAGTACCTGAGTTCAAATCTGGCCTCAGACACTTAGCTGCATGACCCTGGGCAAGTCACTTAACCCCCATTGCCCCGTGCAAAATAAATAAATAAATAAATAAACAAACAAATAAATAAATAAAAATAAAAATAATTTAAAAAACTAATCTAAGCCTAGTTCTGGGCAGCTAGGTGGTACCATAGTGCATAGAGCATTGAGTCTGAAGTCAGAAAGACTCATCTTCCTGAGCTCAAATCTGGCCTCAGACACTTAGCTGCATGACCCTGAGCAAGTCACTTAATCCTGTTTGCCTAAGTTTCCTCACTTGTCAAATGAACTGGAGAAGGAAATGGAAAACCACTCCAGTATCTTTGTCAAGAAAACCCCAAATGGAATCATAAAAAGTTGGGCATGGACTGAAAATGACTAAATAACAAATCCTAGTTCTCCCACAGGGCAGCCCTTTCCCAACTTGTAGGCAGCCCTTACAAACCCCCTAAAGCATGGAAGAATTAGACTTGTTCAGCTTGGCCCCAGAGGACAGAACCAGAAGAAGTGGGTAGAAGTTACAGGGAGGCAGATTCTCAAGATAACTAAAGGGTGGAACAGCTAGGTGGCGCAGTGGATAAAGCACCACCCCTGGATTCAGGAGGACCCGAGTTCAAATCCGGCTTTAGCCACTTGACACTTACTAGCTGTGTGACCCTGGGCAAGTCACTTAACCCTCACTGCCCCCCCCCCCAAGATAAGTAAAGGGTAAGTTAAAACCAAAAAAAAAAAATCTCAGACTTCATTTCTATAAACAAATGATTCAGATAATTAATACTCAACATATGTCTTTTTTTTACATCTACATAAAATTTTTATGAGCATAATCCATATCCACACTGAGGTCATCCTTGATGAGCTATCAGAAAGGAACATTCCACAGGAAATCACATCTTTACTATCACACAATTAACCAAATGATGTAGAGAACACAAACTGTCTCTGTTCTTGTTTACTGGATACAAAAAAAAATTTGATTCAGTAGAACAAATGACACCTGCAAAGACCACAAGGTTTCTTGAACACATATATATAATGATAGAGGATAGCTCTGTTCAATGATTCTTTGATCATTAATGTCAGGCAAAGTATAAAACAAAGACATGGATCAATGCCAAAGATGTAACTGTCAAAGAGGATATCTGGTCCAAGTCCAAAAGGGATTCCCTGTAGACAGTGAGGTACTACAGATACTCCAGGTTTTGACTAACGCTGTGCTAACTTCATCAAGCCTTGGAACGCTGCAAAACCTCCAAAATGAGATTCACGGTCCTTCAAGAGAGTATGGCCTAACTATTCAAACAGGAAAAAGTGGATGGGTAGCTATTAACCAGCCTATGATGGACAATTAAGTGGATTATTATAGAGCTCATCTATCAGTGTTGTGTGTGTGTGTGTGTGTGTGTGTGTGTGTGTGTGTATGTATCTATATCTCTATCTAGATCTAGATATACCTTGGATAGACACTACAAAGGTACAATGAATTGGTACCAACATTGAACAGGAAGAAGACAGCAAGCTGGATTGCTTATGAGAAACTGCAAAATCATTTTAATGTCTCTAACTTCTCCCTGAATCCTTTTAATACCATATTTCCACCAGGGTTGAAGGGCTTTGAGCCATGAAATACTATAGTCTCCACAGAACTGAAAATTATTATTATCCAGAGGGCAATGGATAAAGGAGAGGTCCATAATGAATATGAATATGATACTGGACAAACCAGGAATTACTGGAGAGAGCTAGAGTAAAAAATGTCAAAGGAACATAGGATTAAAAGAAGAAATGATCATGTGTTAAGTGATAATTTGTGATTTCTACTGGTTTTCTTCTGGTGATGGCAAGAGAACATGTACAAGAGACACATTAAGAGAGGCAGGCATATACATATTATGATCTGCATCTGGAGACAATATCCACATTTATTAGATCACAGATCCATTTTAATATTTGAATTCTCTTCCAAAGGGTCTAGCCTAGTCTTCTGAAAATGGGCATTTATTAAATACTTCTGTAAGTTAAAGAACTAAAATAGATCTCATATAGTCTATATAAGTAACCTGTAAAAGAAAAGTCAGAAGATACATACGATTGTGCCCCGTCCTTTAATTTTCCGTCCTGATTTTGATACAGATGGCTTCTGATCACTTAAAATGGGTGCAACATCAGGGAGTTTCCTAGAGCAAAGGAGAAAAAAAGTAACACAAATGAAGAAATTGAAACTAAGACTTTTATGACTTGAATATTCCACTTTAAGAAAATGGCAGGACCCGTAACACATTATAACTAGCAAGTCTGGAATTTGTTAGATAATTGCATCTTATCCCTTTGAAGACCAAAATTATTTAAACCCTTTTTGATGGAAAGCTTTAAAAAATGTATTAGGCAGCTGCCTTAAAAAAAAAAGTGCACTCCAATGCCACCTCCTACTAATTCAGGCTCATATTGTAATGCTCATTGTAGAACATCTGTCTGTTATTGTACTGTTTTGTACGTAATACTCTGATGCCTTTAAGAATAATGAAGTAGGCATTTTGCTATATTAGAAAGAGCTTTGGACTTTGATTGGAATCCAAAGAACCTTGGTTAAAATGCTGGCTTTGTCATTTACCTGGGCAAGATCCCTTCAGTTCTCTGAAGGCTGCTGGTGGAAGCAGCAAGGTGCAATGGAAAGAGCACTGGACTTGGAGTCAGAGGACTCTGGTTCCAATAGCAGCTCTACTTACCACCTTTGTGACAATAGACAAGTTACTTAACTCCTCATCTGTAAATGAGAGAGTTAAACTGGATAGCCTGTAAAATCCCCAAAAGTTCTACATCTATTATCCTTTACATATCTCAGTTTCTTCATCTGAAAAACAGGGATAAGAATAGTCACATTACTTCCCTAAATGTGAATGATCTACCTCCTCTATGCTAAGCAGTCCTAAATCAGAGCAGCTACTTAAGAGCTCTATCTTTCCTAGTTGTTCTGTCCCATTCCTTCCTGACACCTGCTGTTTCCCCCTGCTGTCAGACTGTATCTGCAGTGTCTCTAAGCTGTGGCCTTATTTTATAAACAATTTTAAATTAATGGACCTAAAAGTGGTTCTGCCCTCTCATGCAAAATCAAATGCAGCATGGGCTTTGTGACAGCAAATATTCTCATTCAGGTTTGCTCTGTGGTTGTTAGCTGTGATTCAAGTTATTCTAGCCCCAATTCAATTTAATTAAAAGAACATGGATTAAGTGCGAACTATACCCTGGAAGAGAATTATTAGGGATAAGACAAAAATAGTCTGAAGCACAGGGCCTGGCACACAGGAGGCATTTAACAAATGCTTGTTTCCTTCCTTAAGGAGCTTATAATCTAACTGGCATGGGAAGAAAGGCAGAGAAACTTGGACACAAATAACTACGACACAAATGAAGGTCAGAAAACTACAAAGATCTAGGTAACGTGTCATGAGAAATTTGCTGAGGAAACCATTACTTTCACCTGTGGACAGGACTAGTGGGAGAAGGGAGGATAAGAATGAGAGAAAGCAAGTAGTCCAGTTTGGCTGGAATACAGAGGGCATGATAAGAGGTAAACATGAGCCACTCTGAATCAAGGAGAAAGCAATCCTCACCTCAAGTCCTCTCTATCTAGCCTAGGACTTCTTAAACTTTTCCCACTCCTGACCCTTTTCACCCAACCCCAGATACATAGGTATATAAAATCGGTATACAAATTGAACATTTTACTGCCAAAATTTCACGATCCCCACATTGAGTTATACAACCCCAGATAGGTTTGTGACCCACAGTTTAAGAAGCTTTGTTCTAGCCTATCCTAGAGTAAAGCTGCTGCTGCTGCTGCTTCTTTTTTTTTTGGTGAGGCAATTGGGGTTAAATGACTTGCCCAGAGTCACACAGCTAGTAAGTGTTAAGTGTCTGAGGCCAGATTTGAACTCAGGTACTCCTGACTCCAGGGCTGGTGCTCCATCCACTGAGCCACCTAGCTGCCCCCTAATAAAGCTTCTTAAAACTGTGGGTCTTAACCCTATCTGGGATTGTGTAACTGAATGTGGGGGTTGCAAAAAATTTGGCAACAGTAAAAGGTTATGTATACCCATTTTATATGCCTATATACCCAGGGTCACATAAAAATTTCTCAGGCAAAAAGGGATCACAAGTGAGAAAAGGTTTAAGTAGCCCTGCCCTAGAGCATGCTTTATCCCAGCCAGTCACAGCAACTCTTTGGAGTTGGCTCTCTATAGACTCTGCCGCCCCCCATTGCTCCTACCCCCCACATACACACACAGAAATTAATCCACTCCACTAGGATTTCTTCTGCGTCAGAGCTGTCCTAGATTAGAAGGGAATTGAGCCTTCACTCACCTCAGTCTTCTGGATCTAGCTCACTACATATCATGCTTTATCCCACCAGGATTTAGCCAGCATGGATATCTTGCTGTCTGCCCTTCTGTCAAAAGTCTATCAACCAGCAAGGAATTGAAAGTTGAGGGGGTGCCCATCAATTGGGGAATGGCTGGACAAGTTGTGGTATATGAATACAATGGAATACTATTGTGCTGTAAGAAATGATGAGCAGGAGGAGTTCAGAGAAACCTGGAGGGTCTTAGGTGAGCTGATGATGAGTGAGATGAGCAGAACCAGAAGAACATTGTACACAGTATCATCAACAATGAGTGTTGATCTACCATGATGGACTATATCCTTCTCACCAATGCAATGGTACAGAAGAGTTCCAGGGAACTCATGATAGAAGAGGATCTCCAAATCCAAGAAGAAAAAAAAAAGAACTGTGGAGTATAGATGCTGATTGAACCATACTATTTCTTTTGTTTTGGGTGCTGTTGTTTTTTTTTTCTATTTTGAGGTTTTGCATCACTGCTCTGATTTTTTCTCTTGTAACAGGATTAATGCAGAAATAGGATTAATGTTATTATGTGTATATATATGTGTGTATGTATATATATATATATATATGTATATGTATATAGATATATAGATATAACCTATATCAGATTACCTGCTGTCTAGGGGAGGGGGGAGGGAGGGGAGGGAGGGAGAAAAATCTGAAATTGTAAAGCTTGTATAAACAGAAGTTGAGAACTATCTTTACATGTAACGGAAAAAATAAAATACCTTATATGTAAAAAAAAAAAAAAAGTCTACCAACCCAGCTAAAACCTCACTTTCCATCCCTTGTTCAGGAAAGAATGAAATCGGTTATTACCATTACTACACAAAAAGGCATGATAATCTACACTGTTCTATGGCTCTGCTCACAAACCCTATTTCTGCCTAGCCCAAAGATCCCTGTCCCTTCTTGATTCTTGATTGATCTCCTCAAATAACAAAGGCAACTTATAGGCAGCAGAGTCATCTCACTTTTTATAGTAAAGTATTTAATAAATCTTTTATGAAGGGACAAGGCTGAAAAAACTGATCAGAACTACACTGTGGAAGTTTCTGAGACAGGGTCAGGGTTTGTGCTTTCTTTGGTAAAGCAATAGGAAATTACTATAGGTATCTGAGCAGGAGAACATAATTAAAATAATGAAGTAAAAAGATTGCACAGGTGGTTGTGAGAAGGGGATAAGCAAACAGAATTTAATAAAAGGGATAAACAAGAAACAGAAAGACCAATTAAGAAGTTATTCTCATAGCCTAAATAATTCTAGGAAATAAAAGATCCTGAATTGGGTAGCTGCTGGGGAATCCAAGAGGAGGGGACAAATGCAACAGACATTGCACAGGTAGAGATGAATTCCTTAAGAAATATAAATGTCCTCATTGCCCCACCCCACCCCCCCAAAAAAGTATACTCTGAAGAAATAGAAATGTCTAAGTGAAGACAAATAGACCCCTAAGAGAACTGAACATAATAACAATGATATAAACATTTTGCTTTTTACAATAGAGGGAAACTCACTGACCAGCAAAAGAAAGGAATTACTTCCAACTCATGATTCTTATTAATTTAACACTATTAAAATTCCAAATTATTTGAAACTATTAAATTTGATTCTGTGGTAAAATATGAAAGTTTTTAACAGTCGGTTAGGATAACTGAAAGACGCCAGTTTTTCAAGGACCACCCTTTTGGGGAGGAGATGAACAGTCCGCCTGCTGCGCATGTCAGACTGCCTGCCGGGTACAGTCCGCCTGCTGCGCATGTCAGACTGCCTGCCGGGTTTTTTGACTTCCGGGGTGGAGAGAGTAGCCCTTTTTGCCTGCTTGGCGGGACACCTGGCGGCGCGGCACAGACGGTCTCCCTCTCTCCAAAGGTGGCCTTTTCGGTTTGGTGAGTTTTTATAAGGAATATACACTAAGCCTAGATTTAAGACGATTTGTACTGTATTTCTATTTTCCTATCCTTCTAATCAACAACACCTTATATACAATAAAGGCTCTATCTAGAAAACCAGAAGCTTCTTCCATTTACTAGTCTGGGAGATAAATTAAGGGAAAAGTTAAGTAGGGGAGATTTATGATCTAATATCCAATTTTAAATCTCAATTCAAAACTCAAATATGATTCGAGTTTTTTAGTCATTAATTTTCCTTGACCCTTCTGAGATGATTCTTCCCGATCGAGTGTTAAGGAACATTCCTAAGGACATATAATGATTGTGAAAGAGTAAGATATATACATACACAACTCTAATCCTGTTTGGAGTATTAAGAACTTATAGCCTCTTCTTAAAGATCTTAAACTCTCACTTGCTAGGAGCGAGTGGAACAAACTAAACATGAGCAAAAGGGATCCCCACACCAGAAAAAGACAAGATTAAAAGTCACCCTACTTACGGTTCAGGTTCCACAGTGACGACTGGCATATCTCTTCTTAATAAGAATCGATTTTCAGGTACTGGAGGGATCTCTTCTGGACGAACTACTGGCTTTTCCCTTTTGGTATTTAAATCCACTCTTTTTTCACTTATATCACTCCTCTCAGAGTGACTTAAATAAAGCAAGTGAAAACAGCTCCAATTAAAATGAAAGAAATTATATTTCATAAAAAGTCATATGAAAGTGTCAAATGTTAAAATGACGGCAAACTTAAGAAAAGTCAAGTATAATATTAATTACATAGGTAAGCACAAATCACAAAATTTCAGAAAAGCTCTTTCACGAAAGATAGTGAAGTCATTTATCCTGCAAGGGCCAAATTTAATATATTTTTCCTTGTCCAAAAAAACCCAAACCAAACCAACCCAGGTAAGAAAAAAACCATGGACATGGAAATAAAAAATTATCTCTTTCCACACATACATGTATACACACATTTTAAAATACATATTTCTCCACCCCCCCCCTCAGGAATCTGAAGACATTTTCCATCTTTAAACCCATGCATCTTATGTCTGTGATGATTTTCCAGGTAATTTAATAATGACAAAAATGCCATAATTCTTTAGTGTGTGAAATGACTCAAGTTTTCTGAACTACACTCATCTGTATACCATTTGGCTTCTATGTCCCTGCCCATCATTTTTCTCAGCAAGCCTATGTTATCACCTACCCTCTCTGGTTTGATGACTGTTTAATTCTCTGTTCTTCTTGCTTATTACTCTCCTCCTTTCGTCTCTTTTTCGAACGTTTCACTTTGAGTCTCCTCTTGTGTTTTCTTCTTCTGCTTCTCTCATTTTCAGCTTCACTGTCAGAAGAGGATTCTGAAGAGGAGGATGAATTGGAGGAAGAATCTGAATCTTCTGAATGAGTCGATAGTTTCCGTTTTTTCTCCAAAGCTTTCAAAAGATATTAGCAAAATGCAGACAGTTATAATGTCTGACTGATGAAAAATGTGATTACAAAACTGTATATAATTAGTGAAATATCCAAAACTAGATACAACAATAAGTAGACCTTATACAACTGAGAAAACTAAAAAACAAAGATATTCACTCCCTTGTCTTGTTCTTTCAATCTCTAAATAGATTTAAGAACAGAGCAGTATGGATAAGGGGACATATCTGTTAGCTGGTTTTTAGATACTTTTAAGTCTTTGAGTGTAAAAAAGGAAATAAAAGAAGGATGAAAACTACAAGTGGTGAAAATGGAGGGGTTGTTTCATCCAACCTGCTACCGTCATCACTGCCCAAATTTATGTACAATGTGCCCTAACCAACTCTAGGCTTCTGTATTAAAAGTAAATCCACACAATTTACATGTTAAAACACGACCCCCGATTTGCTTAAGAAGAAGAGAAAAAACTATCACTCCAAAGTATAATAATGAGAAAAAAGGGTCCGAGAGTCCAAATAAGGTGCCTGGCATTCACCTTATCAAAGACTGTCTAACAAATCCTATACCTCAGTGTTTCCCAAACTCTTAAGTCTGAAATTATGTTCATAGTCCCCCATAATTGTGGCATAAGGGGTGTGGGTGTTGTGTACATATGTTCATGCATACATGCATACATATGTTGGGGAACAGAGAAAGAGGAAGAGAGAGTTTAGAAATTACTGCCACAAAATGGAAGAGATTGAACATATTTCCATACTGAAAAATTACTGTCCAAATTTTGATAGATAATTTCATATTTAATACTTAAACTTGTTCTCTTAGAGACAATTTCTCACAGAACCCTCACTAATATCAAAACACTAAGGTCGGGGCAGCTAGGTGGCAAAGTGGATAAAGCACCGGCCCTGGATTCAGGAGGACCTGAGTTCAAATCTGGCCTCAGACACTTGACAATAGCTGTGTGACCCTGGGCAAGTCATTTAACCCTCACTGCCCTGCAAAAACAAAACAAAACAAAAAACACTAAGGTCATAAGGAATCTGGAACCTGTTCTTGGCATTATTTAGGTGAAATGTGCTTTTTTGCTTACAGATTTGGGATGACCTTCCTTCATATAAAAAGGATACTAAATTAATTTACCAACAAATACAGGTGTTTCAAAAGACTTAGTACACTGTTAAGATCTAACAGCTTAAAAGTGCACTAAAACTTTTAAAACACCCTGCATATAACCTCAAAGTAAGCTTTGACTCAATTTTTCAGACTGCTAAAAACATGCTTCACTGAATCCTTGTAAAGAATTTAAAGCTCAGGGGCAGCATAGTGGATAAAACACTGGCCCTGGATTCAGGAGGACCCGAGTTCAAATCAGGCCTCAGACACTTGACACTTGCTAGCTGTGTGACCCTTGGCAAGTCACTTAACCCCAATGTCACTTAACCCCAATTGCAAAGAAAGAAAGAATTTAAATCTTAGCAAAAACAAAAACCAATCTCCAAATAACAGTTTTTATTGCAATAGTTCATTGCTTTTTATTCCACCCCCCACACACACACACACATACCCTCCAAGATTAATGGAAAACATTAATATTTATTTCAACAACTTATTTTAGGGGACTAGAGAGGAGCTGAAAGGTGGCAGAAAATCTCTTACCATCTTTTGCTGATTTTGTAACAAGTACCCCACAGTCAATAACTCGTACATCTGCATAAGGTCGGCTTGCTGCATCAGTTTTCAGATTTTCAATTTGTTCAATCACTTCAAAACCAGAAATAACCAATCCAAAGACAACGTGTACACTGTAATAATACAAAGTTCAAAAAAGCATCTGCTAGGCAATAATGATAACTTTAAAAGTCTGGCAAAAACATGATACCTACTTTCATTCAACTGGCAAATAGAATTTAAATTTAGAACATGGTCTGGTCTTCTAAATTAGTATTGTGGATATAGGCTTGTAATCAAAGTCAAATAATTGCGAAGTGCTTTAAGTTTTGTAAAGCACAACATTCCCTAACGTAACCAATGAGGAGGGCTAATGTGCAATGATAGAAAAAGTCTGACCAGGGAGTCAAGAGACTCAAGTTCAAGTTCCAGCTCTGCAATTTACTAGTGGCTGAGTGACTTTGGCCAAATCACTTAAAACTCCCTGGGCCACAATTTTCCTATCTTTAAAAATTAATGGGGGGGGGCCGCTAGGTGGCACAGTGGATAGAGCACCGGCCCTGGAGTCAGGAGTACCTGAGTTCAAATCCGGCCTCAGATACTTAACACTTACTAGCTGTGTGACTCTGGGCAAGTCACTTAACCCTCATTGCCTTGCCCCCCCACCCAAAAAAAAAAAGAAAAAAGAAAAATTAATATACTGAGGTGGTGAAGTGGACAGAGCATCAGTCCAGGACTCAGGAGAACCTGAGTTCAAATCTGACCCCAGACACTTACTAGCTATGTGGCCCTGGGCAAGTCACTTAACCCCAATTGCCTAAAAAAACCAAAACAAAACAAAAACACAATGTACTGACTACATGACCCTTCCAGTTCTAACATTCTGGAGACCAAAGAAGAGGACCATCAACTCCATGTACAAATTGGGATCTACTCCACTGCTATTTTAATTAGTGCAGCAATCACAGAGCCTCATTCACCTACCCTACCATTGCAATGCCAATGAAAATGGACAACTCTTACCCATCCAGGTGTGGTGCAGGCTTTGTGGTTCTGTTTAAGTAAACATCAACATGGAGAAGATGGCAAAACCCAGGCATTCAGATGAAGAGTGTGGAATGGTTTAAAGCGAATGGTGTAGAAAACAAAAGAGATGAAGGTAAAGAGAAAAGGGGGAAAAAATCAATTATTCATTTGACAAAAACAAAAAACAAAAAAAACACCTTAAAACTGTTACAGCATCCATTTTACTGATGAATTCAAAACTTGAGATTTAACATTATACTGAATTATAGAATCAAATTACCAAAGAAACATTTTTAAGGAAAAAATACATGTATAATATATATTTGATTTAGACTCATGTCCACAAACACATGTGAAAAACTACTTAAGACAATGAGGATAATTAAAAATAATAAAGCAGTTTAGCATTTTCCCTATAAGGGGTTAAAAGTGCTACCAACATTTCCCCAACGAATTTAAGTAATTCCTCCGTCATGTAAACTATTTTTCCATACCAAATTGGTGGTTTAAAAAAAAAATCATCAGTGAATCCATCCATACTAAGCCAGCCTCAGGGAGATTGTGACAGTACTGTTCAAAGAACTGTTCATCTCTCTTCCTTGCTTGGTATTCACAGTATTAGCAGCAAAGGTGAAATTCTCTACAGAGTTCATCTTGTGAAAATACCATGGGGGGAAGCTGTTGGGGAGTCGACAAAGTCACACTTAGCACACGGCCCATTATGACACATTATTCTGGACCATGGGAAAAAAAAAAAAAAACAATACTCCCTGCTTCTGTTGGGTGTTTCAGACTCATGCTATGAAAGTACATCATTATGGTCATGAAAATTTAAACATAAGCTATTTATCCTGTTGTATACATTATACAAGTGACACTGAAACAAGATTCAGCCAAACAACAGGGGATAAACAGACTCAGAATTATACCTCATGAGCCTTTCAGTTTATGAGGAGAAACAGTTATTTGGGAGAAAGAAATACCATGCTGCACAAAAGTTATAATCTTTTTAGCTTACCCCAAGTGAATTTTCTTACTTACTCACTTTTTAAGGCTTATAAACCAAAGAAAGAAAAAGCCATAATTTCAATAGCAGCAACAAGTCATTATTCTAAATGCTGTCTTTTCCACTAGACCTCCAATTTTTAAAAATTATCGTCATAATCATGCTCAGAGTCAAATAAACTCAGCCATCCAGAAGATGCTATTTGGTCAAATAAAATTAAAATAATAGCTAAAGAAAAACTCTCAGAACTTCCGAAAAAAAAAAAAAAAGATCAAGAAAAACCTGTTTTTGCATTCCAAAACCACAAGTCTTAAATTATGCTTGGAACTCTGGGAACTAGAAACTCAAGCCAATGTGGTTAAAAAATAAATTTAAAATACAGGCAAGCAGAGATGCAGAGAACTAGTAATTCACAATAAAATGCTAAGATCATCAACTAGCATCAAGACACTACTTTGGACAATAAGAACTTTTTGAATGTTTCTATTATTACAAGTCACCAAAATGTACTCAAAATGGGAAAAAGAAATTTCTAAGGAAAAATACTGTTATATCATGACATAGATGTTAGAACACTGAAGAGAATCTAAAAACACTAGGTGAATGTTATGGACCATTATAAGGGGAAAGGACAATAGATATAGAAACTATTATCGTGGAGAACTCTGGTAATGATGTGGCGAAGATGTTCTCTCCTCAGACTCCCCTACCATAATTTCCATAAATCATACTGGACAAATAATTAGAGAGTATTCTAAGGTAAGTTAAACTTGATTCTATTATGTATAATGGCAAATAGGCTCATGGTCAAGTTTTGGGAGGAAATGCTGACACACCAGTACTCCACTGATCAAATTCTTATTCCCAAAATTAAATATGGAATAGTTATGACACAGTCAAGTTTTAACTCTAATTCAAGTGAGACGGGGGAAAGCAAAGGAGATACCTGCACTAACTAGCTGTGTGCTACCTACCTCACAGGATAAATCTTCAAGTGCTATAGAAATGTGAGCTATTATCATGGTGAGAAAACATTTTGAAAGCAAAAGCAACTATTTCTTTCAAAGTATTTCCTTTAGCTGTCCTTCCAAGCTTAGACAAAGAAGATAAATTTCAAGGGCATTTGCACTTCAGAACATGAAAATGCAAATCTGTATTTTAAAGGGGTTAAATTATTTAACAAGAATGTTGAAATGTATTCAAATTTACATGCACAGTCTAACTAGCAACAGTCAAGAAAACTAATGTGAAACAGATTTTTAATGCCTAGTCAACATTTTCTGCATTTCCTCTTTGGGTTTCAGCACAAAATCTGGATGAATGGCTGAGGAGACAAGCCAAATCGGCTAAAACAAACAAAAAAATCAGGTGATGTATCCAAAGCTAAAATGGGCAAAGAACTTTTATCCAACTAATTACATTCGTTCCAAAATCACAGCTTAAAAAATTAACAATTTTAGGAAGTCCAAATTGATTTAGGAACTCGTCTATTCTAAGTACACACACACACACACATATACAGAGTAACGATTATAAATAGCATTTACCAGAGATCAAAAAACTTCCATACATATTCCCAATTTCTCAAGTTCATCAGACATGGGTTATTGGCTTTATGTAAAAGATATCTTTGCACTAAAGCGATTTAATGAACTCATTATAGTCATATCTTTTTTCATTCATAGGATCTTAGTGGAAACAAGCCACTGAAATTCAACTTTCTTTTTATTGGATTAACCAGCTATTGATCATCTGACATGTACTGTGGCCAAAGTTCATTTTCTGATCAAGCAAGAGGATTTTTTATTATTAAAAAGACTCAACATACTAACACAGGATTCAATGCACATAACAATATGATCAAAAAGATAAAGGCAAAGACAGAGAAAGAAAGGAGAGCCTTAGAGTAATGAGACATTACCTTTGGAGCGCACGGTGTAACACTGTTTCTGTAAATTTTACACAAAAATGGCAAGAAATAAATTGTAATACATTTTAAGACAAGACTGAATCTATGTTTTAATATCAATACAAATTTGAAATTAATTATTTTCAAGTTTATGCAAAGCAAGAAAGCTTTTAAAATGGAGGGCTCTAAATTTTCTTTCACACACAAGCTATCTGGAAGTTTTTCTGAAGCACTAATTGAAGTGGGAACCTGCTCAGAGCCTTAATACTGCAAAGGTAACAGTATCAACAAACCTATTTATGAAACTCTGTAGAAACTTCTTTTCCCAAATCCCAGAAATTGGCTGAGACAATTGGTATCTTTCTTTAAAATAAGGGTACGATATTGTTAATATAAAGCTAAAAAAATAGATAAAATCCAAAAGCCAGAGAGCAGTTTACTACCATTCTAGCAGTCTAAAGCCAAAATTTCAATGGAAAATTTGGGTTAGATTGTTCAAAGGAAAAATTCAGATCGAAAAGGAATTTTTACTAATGTACTTCATCTGGTGAATAAGCAGTGTTCAATGCTTATAAAGCTCAGCAATTTTGAAGTCCCACATCACACTGGCCCATTACCAGGAATCAAAGAAAGACTGAATGTCACCACAAACAGGGAGGACTGTGCAGTTGTTTAATTCTGGAAACAAACCAATCAAAGCCCATCTGGAGCTCAAGGCCATCTACTCTCAATGGATTAAAAGAGTGAAGCTAGATGAGAAACATTCCAGAGTGGTGGGGAATCCCTGCCACCTCAACTGAATGTTCTTGTCCTATCTATTTCTGGCTCCTATCAGCATAAAAGGTAAGTGGTCCAACAAAGGTGGGAGTCATTTACAAATCACTTGGAAAGTTTATAACACAAAGTACTCCTCTTGGCCAGTGGAAAAACAAGCTACACTTATGCACCAACCAGCTGACCAACTTAATAGTACTGAAGAGCTAAACAGCTATTTCTGCATGTTCGTGTGAACAAACAAGCTGTCTTATTTTAAAAGAATTACTTCAAAAATTATAACAGTGGAAAAACTCTGGCAGGGGATTTGGCACACACCGATCTTGATCCATTTAATAAACTGTGTCTAATTTACTTACAATGGCATTTATACATAAATTAGTTCCTGCCAACAAAGCACATTAGAACTCTCAAAATAAATGGACATGTTTTTATATGCAAACTGCAAAAGCCTGCTGAACAATGAAAAATCTATACTTGCCAGGAATTCAAGATTTTGTGATTCTAGGTTTCTCAAAAAAAAACAAAACAGTAACACAATTAAGGAAATACTTTAAAAGCCAGTCTAAACTTACCTTTAAAGGTGAAAAATTTTCTATTAATCTATATCCTCTAAAGCCATTGCAAACTAATTTCAGAGGTCCCAAAGTTTTAAGACAATAATGTTTGTGCAAAAGATCACTTATAGACACTCTTAAGATACACCTAATGGCTACTGAAATGTGGTTTATTTGTATTTTAAAAGCCCCAAATATATAAAAGTTTTTTCTAACTTGCTTCTAGTTTTAAAATAATACATACCAAACTCCATCATTAGGACCAAAGTTCTTTCAATAAACCATGAAAAAGTACTTGGCTAATACGAGGCCACAGAAACACTAAGCAACATTAAGGCTGAGGTCAATTGGGATTACAACTAACAAGTAAATGGGTTATAACTTTTGTTTGTGGAAATAAATGCCAATATTAATAAGTGACATTAAAAGGTGTTGCAAGTAATAAACACTAGAATTTTATGTGCTATTTAAAAACTTTTCACAAATTCAGGAAGTGCAGCAAAAAGTGCTTTTATCCAATTCTCAAGTGCTTTGATATTAAAAGTATCACTAGAGGTTGGTGAAGAGTTACAACAAAACTACCTCATATTCCATTTGCTCACCTAAACCCAGAGACTACCTAGCAAAAAACTCAATTTTATAATTATCTAGAACATGTTCTAGAACCTCTATTTTAGTGATTTTAAATTATTTTTCACAATCATGTTAGTTTTTTAAGAAGGCAAATGCCAATTTTTTTCTTAATATTCAAATAAAAATTTCTACTTGCACTAAAAATCACCTTCCCATATTATTTTATATTAGTGTCCTATAAGAAACTTAAAAATTTTTTTTTTAACATCCAAGTAAAAACTGCTTTCTGCAGTTCCTGTAATTCAGGTTAAAAAGTTACAAGAGACACTAAGGTCTCAGGAAGAAATCTGCAATACAATTAAATACTACTCTAATAAATCTTACCAGGTATTTGAGGAAGCAATTACTAATAATCTTCATTTGTATAATGTCCAAGTTCCCTTTGCAAAATTGTAAACTACAAGTATTATGAAGAGCCCATATAAATCATAAAATCTGAATTCTTACATTTAATAAATGCTAAAAATTGTCAAGTACATCCCTGTATGCTGTTGAGAAGGAGAGGGAAACACTGACAGACTACATCTCCTGGTTCTTTCCCTAGACTGCACAGACTCCCATGAGATAAAAAACTCAGAACACATGCTGAATCAATTAACTTGTACAAAGTTATTCACATAACCCCACTGTCTTTCTTTTAGGAGTCCTTTGTGAACAAAACCTTCTTTTCTGAGCTACTGGTGAACAGACCATTTTACAAAAAGATAATGAAAATCTGGGAGCCAAAATGAAGGGTCCTGAAAGATTATGAAACTAATAACTAAAGACACTATAACAAGTAGTTTTTCCCCAGCATCCCTTTCGTTTTCCTATACTCCCATAAAAGTCTTCCTACTTAATTAAAATAAATTCACTGGCACAGTGACAATAGAAGTCTAGTTTTTGCATATGGAACATTTGGACCCTCGCCTATCAATCTTTTCCAGTGTAAGTTTCCCATAAATGACTTGTTCTTCTGCAGCTATTTTTAGTCCCCTGAATGTCTTCCTCTACAAAATGAAGGGATCTGACTAGAGAAACTCTAAGGTCAGTTCTAGCACAAACATTCTAAGACCCTATGATTCTTATTTATTGTAGTCCCATTTAGATCTCTCCCCCCAAAAGGCAGAAAAACAAGAGTCAACATTGCTATCCAACTTAATCCCAAGTCATTGAACTGCAGCATGTCTCGAAATCTACCAATTTCCCAAGTTTTTCCACTTAAGATTCTAAACATTAACATCACTTATATTAAGCCTCTTTAACTATAATGGTTTGTTAAGAATCAACATTTCCTCAGGCAATTGTATTTTATTAGTCCCTTGCTGTAGGTTTCTTGGCAACAAAATTTTCACAAATAGGACTAAATAACTACAGTCATTTTAAGGAGCCTAATTTCAAGGGGAGTAATCTTCTACGAATTTCTAACTAATGTTGAATGTGTATTGGGAAAATAGGAAAGAAAATAACAAAAACATACAAAACCTAAGAATCTACCTGGAAATCTTCAACTTCCATTCACAGAACATCTTACATAGAGACAACCACCTATTTATAATGCCACATCACACTTTACAAATTTGTAAGCAATCTGAGGGGGGACCCCAATGTAAAAGCGCTAACACACACCACAAGAAGACACTATTTTGCAAGAGCATCTTAAGACCCCATTGGGAGCCTTACAAAACAGATCACAGAACCTCAGGATTGGAGCTCTGCGGTCACAGTCATCTAGTCCAACCAGTAAGTGACCAAGAATCACCTCCCTCTCCCTTTTAACACAGTTAACAAGCACTCTTCAAGTATTTTAAAAGACCTCTTTCTACTAAGGGGAACCCACAATTCCCATGGCCCCAATCTGCTTCTGACTGCTAGAAATGTTTCCTTTTGCTCAACTGGAATGTGCTCCTCTGAAACTTCTACCCACACCTTCAAATTCTGCCTCTGGGACTAAAAAAAACAGTTAATCCCACTTTCTCATGACAGTTCTTCAAACCTTTGAACATAGCTATCAATGTCTCCTCTTATGCCCACAGTGCCTTCAACAAATTCTAATTATGAGCATGATCTCAAAGCCCTGCTCCATCCTGGTGATCTTCTCCTGGACACTTTCCATTTTATCAACCAACATCCTAAGATGTGATACCCAAACTGAACACATATAAGATCCCAAATGTGGTGTGACCAGGGAAAAATCTGGTAAAGCCATCATATCTCCCTAATCCTGGGCACTATGTGGTCTATGATTACATGAGCTTTTCTGTCTGGCATTATCATACTGCTGACCAATACCAAGTCTGAGGTACACTTTCCTCTACAGGCTATACTCCTGACTCAATGCCCCAGAAACCTCTTCACTCTGCAAACTCACTGTAGCCTTGGACTCCACATACTTTAAACACCCTCTACCCCTGTAGCTTCTTGTTCTGATTGGCTGGTCCTTCCCAGAATATCCATTTTTAAGGACACTCAGGCCAAGCATGGCTTCAGTCCTAACTCTTCTGGACTTTCTCTGTCATGACACTCTTAATGGGTACCATCTCTACCCCACCCCATACTTTTAAGCTTCCTTATATGTTGTCTTCCCCAACTAGAATGTAATATCCTTGAGGACCAAGACTTTCCACTTGTATTTTCATTACCAGTGCTTAGCACAGTACTTGGTACATAGTCAACATTTAAATAAATGCTTGTTGCCTTTTTACCACTAAAACTCCTAAATCATTTTCAGAAGAATCCCCCATTCTGAACCTATTTGTCAAACTTTTCTTTTCTCCCCATTCAATTTCATTTTATTAGATTTGGCTGAAGAGTATTTAATATTTCTCTTCCCTCTCAACTTCAGCTACTTTGTAAAAAAGCTATCACTAAGAAAGAATAAGGTAGATCTGCATAAAGGAAGTCCATGAAACAATAACATGCCACATGGGAGTATCAGGCTGATTCTAAAAGCTCTCTCGAAATCTCCATTACTCCAAGTTTATTAACTACAGCATGTCTGTTTCCTAAAAATAGTACATTATCCTTTTTTAAAAAACTGACAACTCCCAACTTTCAATGGATTTGTGGTTCAACAATACTAACCAGTGATTAGAAATGTTCAACATACACTGTCATTTTATGGGCACTATTCTCCATTTCTATCTACCCATTCAGATTTTTCACTAGTTGAACATTTTTCAGGATTTAAGGGAAAATATTTTACTTTAGGAATTGTGAACATTGCTTTATTTTATATCTAAAGGGAATGGTTTCAGTTTATGTGAAAGTAGCAGACAGATATACCAATTAAGGATATGATGGGGAAAATTGCTATGCAACTTTTATGACTCCCTTTGCCTCTAGGCATCTTTTCAGAACAAAAATAATAAACCTAAAATAGAATAGTTACTTTTTTATCTTAAAGTTTTGATTTAGATAATTTTAGTGCTATTATTCAATACATACACATACACACATACATACAAACTTCAGTGTCCACAAACACATAACTCGAGTTTATCTACTAAGTATGTGAATATAGATATCGATTTTTCTTCATATGTGTGCGTGCACATGCCCATGCACATGCTCACACACATACATTTCTATAAATGGTTATATATAAATAGCTTTGAAATGTTATTGGTTTGGTTATTAAGAAAGATATCAAATAAAAGTCAGGCTGTCTTTAAGCTCTAAAATTTCTTCTTAATTCTAATTTGTTGAGATATGAGGTTTACCAGCTTATGGGTACTGTATGTGAATAAATCCTTCAAAATTTGTACATTTATACAAATAAACACCTGACTTCTATTTGTGGTTCATACCCAACAACATTCCAAAGGAAATTAAATGGAATACTCTTCACTTCAGACAGTTACTTTTCACCTAAACATTCTCCAAAAGGACATAAACATAAGGTATATTAAAATCAAAAAGTATGACTTTTTTAAAAAGGGGAATCTTTTATTATATTATTGTTTTTATGTTAGAATTAGTAAATTTAAAATTTGAGTTTCTAAAAAGAACTTAATCTAAGTATGAAGATAAGTGACTGCCATTTTAAAATCAAAGTTTAAAATTTACTAATATGTGAAAAAGGAAATCTAAAAGAAACTTTAGAGCCCTCAGATGGTAGCTTCTTGACTGATGAATCAATAGTTTGTCATGTTCAGAGTTCAGATAAGCTTAAAAATGGAAATCTTGATCTCAATCAAAAACAAAGTTATTACATTAAATTGATTCCAAACTACCAGGATTAGTTTTTCACCTAAATTCTTTTTGATTAACTTACTTTGGACCTCAAGAAGAGTCAATAGAAACCATTTGATATATTTCCAAAATATAGAATGCACAAGTCAGTGCTTTTCCTGTGCCTTTCTAAACTACTCCCAACTACTGGCACAAAACTAAAATGACTTTCATTTTGTGTTTTATTAGCTTTCCATTTTTTGCAACATTATTTAGGCACAGCCCTAAAAATGTCTCTTATCTGAACTTTTTTTAGATCATAAATGTGGGAAATCTTTTTTTCAGGCAAAAGTAAAATGTAATATTTTAAATGAACAATTTAATCCTTTATGACAGGGAAGCGCCATTCATTCTCATCCACTCAAAAAAAGATGGCAAAGAAAACTTTTTTGTTTAAGCCATTGGGAATACATTTTTCTAGTCCATGTATGCCCCAACAGTGAGGTATACTGCCAATAAAACACACCAAACTTTACGTTATACAATTCTCTTTTACATTTATTCTATATAACAGTGACCAAAATAAGTTTGGGTATTTTTTTTGAGCAAAAATAAAATAGAAAGTATTGTAGACAACCAAACAACTAACATGAATGCTACAGAATCCAGCAAGATCTTCAATTAAGAGATGAGTTAGTTCTTTTTTTATAAAGCTTTTGTTAGGTTTGGGTTTTGGTCTAGTTATTTGAAGTTTCCTGAATACTATGAGAGTTATAAATTGGGGCAATCATTAAAAAGGAAACAGCAGCTGTACTGGACCAATTCAAATAATTACACAAATGTAACACACTGAGTTTGAACACTTTTGAAGTGCTTTTTAAGCAATCAGTTATATTTATGCAAGAAACAGAAAATAATGGCACCTCTGAGACCAACTCAAAGAGCTTCAATAAAACAAAAAAATTACATTTCAAAACAAAAATACACAACAATTTACTCAAACTTACTGCATGCTTTGCCTCATGACACATTTGGTCCTCTTCCATGAGCAATTTCAAAATACTGGGCAATAAACAAACTGGTATACATTCACGTGTATTTTAATTTGGTGGCTGTAAACTGAGCCCCGCAATTTACTTAGACATTAGAGTACCTAAAAGTCAAAGCCAATTTCTTTTGTAAAATGACTTAAAATGCTTTGAAGAAATAATAAGCTTCAAGTTATATCTCTATAAGCTCCATTCTTCAAATCCAGGACAAATGCTGAATGCTGGGACCATTCCAGCTAGACATTACATTTACTGTAACATTCAAAATGGGTAGGCAGGTAAATGATTTCATAAAAACTAAGCTGATAAAATTCTAACAAAATTGGTTTAGCAATACCATCTTTCTCATGAACAGCGCTTCTCTGTTTTAGAAAAGCTCAACTCTGAAATATGCCTACTCACATGAAAAACTGGGAACCATTGGTATGTTTCCCTCGATTTGCCATTGACAAAAGGAACGCTCTGTCATGTTTGAGAACAAAGTTTTCATCTGTTTGAAGAAAGAACAGGTTAGTCAGTCTCTAGTTATACGTCAACTCCAAAATGTAATTTTCATAGTAATATATGGAAATTTAAGGATGACATTCTTCTTCTGGTCAGTATAGATACTCGACTGAATACTTAAAAAAAGAAAATTAAGTCTAATGAAATAGTAAAAGTTCAAACAACAAAAGATAGGCCCCCAAAATTTACTTATTAAAGCCTTGAGGGGAAAAAAATCCTATATTTTTAAACACTTTAAAGAAACAGCCTCAGAAGTGTTGTTGTTCTTGTTGTTTTTACTTAGAACCTGCTTGCAGGAAGACATCCCTATCAACTGTTATGGAAAACAATAAATAAAAGCTATGAAACTATTCTGTTGCAAAGCTCTACTTTCCCAAAAGTTCCAAATACTTAAATAAATAAATAGTTGAAAAATATACATATTTGCACATTTATTTATTGAACCCCTAGATATGAATTACAAATAAATGAATTCAAATTAATATCATGAAAGATAAAATAAATTAAGTGGCAAGGGACACATCTAAATTATGAGTAAAATTAAGTGTTCCTTCTACTCAATAGGATTACAAAAGCTGTCAACAAAACCAGGGCAACAAAAGTGAAAAGGTATATTTAAACTGAAATAGGATCAACTTTCAAAGACACAAACATTTGCCATGGGGAGCAATGAAATGAAATCTAAGGCTACTTTAGGAGTCTATAGCATTACAACTTCAGACTGTCACAGCCAAACAGAACCATATTAATAAATCAGCTACTATAATCTTAAAGGGCACTGAGAATCTGGTGAGGAGCACTTATATAGATGTTCTAACAAAAGACAACTACTCTGCACATTTCTTCATGCCTCCTTACATTCATACAAGCATCCTTCTTCAAAGCAAACATTTGGTCAAAAAAATTCATTCAACAAAAACATAAGAGTACTTTAAAAAATAATTACCTTATGAACAGGCTTCTGAAAAGAGTAATAATCCAAATTTTCAAAAGAAATATACAAGGCTATTATAATACTATAACTCTCATGGTTTTGAGACCTGAAACTGGACCCCCACTATTAATCTTTGCAAATCTCTTTTCTGGGGCATTTTTGTTAAGAGGAAAAATGTAAAGTTACTTTTTGAAAGTTTTATACTAATACTATATAGCTATAATCATATCTTTTTAGTAACACAAAATAAAACATACAAACCTTTGGAAAGGAAGGGAATACCACAGTTTAAAACATATTTGTTGCTTGTATTGAAAAGAATCACTAGATATTTTTTTCCCTGACGTAATTTACAACCGTCAAAAGAAAAGAAATCCAGACAAATGTAGGTATGAAATCATATACAGAATTCTCCACACCTTCAAGCAATCTAGAAATCCAGCCATCAACTGCCCCAGGCTGTCCATAAATTTATTAGGAAGGGTGCAAAGGAACAGAGTTTGAATTTGTGTTACTGAGCTTCGTTCTCTTACCTTTTCATTTTGCAAAAGACCACATTCTCTATAAACAAAAGAATATGTTGACAGTTTTAGGCAGGAAGATAGGAGTTTTCATGAATAAAGTTGCCTAACCTCCATGCTGAAAGTCATGTTTAACCAATAAAGTTAGCCTTAATTAATCTTGTCAATTAAAAGTTAAATATTACAGTAAGTTTACCCCAAAATTCATGCAAATAAAAGTATTTTCATGCAAAGTTAGTTTCATGCAAAAGATGAACTATTAAACTTTTCATTAAAAGTCTAGGAATCAAGCTTGCTTTATCCCAGAATTGAAACAAAAACCATAAAATATTAGGCCTTACCTTTAAAATAGCCTCCATAAATTGATTCTCCTCCTTTCCCATTACCTGTAAAATATGGATTATATTAAGAAATCCTAAAAATTATAGATGTTAAATTTAATGTATGCAAAAGGAATTAATTTTATGGCTCCTATGTTGCTGGAAGGCACTTCCAAAACTTCTGTAACATTATGAAAACCACACTACTCCAAAATCTTTTAAAAACTCAGGACTTAACTTCATGAGACAAGACTCTTTTAATAATCCCTAATGTCCAAATAGATGTTAAATTCTGCCACGACAAATACTACTTCAACGTTGAAAAGTCAAGTTATTTCAAGAAGTAGTCAACTCATCAAAATATCAGAAAGCATAAGAACTTAGTACCTTCAGAATCCAAAAAACACTGAAGTCAGAAGACCTGAATCTAGTTCCAACTTTGCTACTCACTACACCTGTGTGGCCCTGAGCTAGTCACTTACCCTTCTTGAGGCCTTAGTGTATTTATCTGTAAAATGAGAGGGTTGAACTAAACAACCAGTTCCCATTTAGTGATTCACAAACCCCTTGGGAGTTCATGACACTGGTTCAAGGAGTTTGAGCTACAAATTCTTTAATAGTACCTCAAGAAGTAAATAACTGCTTATGATTATGAGTAGTATGTTAAATTAAAGGGTTTGTGGAAGAACAAAAATTGGGAACCACAAGTTTGAGGTTCTTTCCAGTTCTAAGTCTATGGTACTATGGTACTAGATTACTAATATCAATTTCATGAAAACAAAGAGGAAAATATTTTAATATTTTAACATCTAAACATTAGAAAAAGCATTCAACAAGCATTTATTGAATACTAATACATCTAACATTAATTTTAAAATTTAGCTAAGTTGTAACTTAGGAAAATAAAAGATGAAATTTATCTTAGAAGCTAAACAGATGGAGTGTTATAAGCATAATATTCAGCTTTACCTTCACTGAAGTCCCCACCCTGAATCATAAAGTTTTTAACCACACGATGGAATGTAGACCCTTTGTAACATAACTTCTTTCCAGTTGTTTTCCCAAGACCTTTTTCACCTGAAAAAAAAGGTTACTGCTACAAACATATACATACACAAACATACAAGTATGTGTATATGCATGTGGGTGTGTATATATAAATATATGTAATTTTAAAGAATCAATAATTTACTGAGGAAGGCTTTCTATCTTCCCAGAGCCAGACTGAGCACAATGGGGAGATTCAAGTAAAAGTCTGGCCCCAGCTCTCGACTAGCTAATATTCTTCTTAGAGACACAAAGAGAGGTATGAAGGAAAAAACCTTAAAATTATGTATAATTTGGGGTAGCTAGGTGGTGCAGCAGATAAAGCACTGGCCCTGGATTCAGGAGGACCTGAGTTCAAATCCAGCCTCAGATACTTGCTACTTACTAGCTGTGTGAGCTTGGGCAAGTCACTTAACCCTCATTGCCCTGCCTTCCCCCCCAATAAAATAAAATAATGTCTATTAAATCTTAACTTATATGGAAAGGAGTATCAAAAATACAGGCATTCAAAGAAGGAAATGATAGATGTGGATTAAAATAGAAAAGAAATAAGATTTGAGTTGGTTTGAGTAGGCAAAGTACTAGGCTTGGAGTGAGAAAACAGGTTTTATTTGTAGTTTTGCCACTTCCTAGCTTAAGAACCACTAAAAACAACTTGTCTAATCTCTCTAAACCTCAGTTTCCTTCTCTGTAAGGCATGATATTGTACTTCCTCATATGGCTGTTGTGAACAAAGTATTTTATAAATCTAAAAGGGCTAGAGAAATGAGTTATTATTACTGTTGAGGATGAATGTTGGGTTACAGTATGCACCAAGGCAGGAAGCAGACTCCTGTATAGTATATTCAAGGGATAGTGAGTGGGTATTTCTAGCTGAAACAGAGGAATCCAGTTAGAGAAAAGTGGGAAATAAGTGTGTATACATAAAGTGGGGGGCAAATCATAAAAGGTACTGAAAGCTATGCAGGAGTTTATGCTTAAGGTGGTAAGCAATAGTAAGCTATTGCAAATTCCCAAACAGGATAATGCTATGATTTTTTTAAAAATCATATTTTTGGAAGATTAATTTGGCAGTAGTATGCAGTATGGATTCAAAGAAGGAAATCAGAGAGAAAAACCAACTTGAATCCATTACCATAATATGGGAAGGATATGATTGAGACTTGCACTAGAAACATGACTGATTCAAGATTTTTATACAGATAAATTAATACTATTCGCTTGTGGTTTATACAAAAATAAGTCAATACAAAAATATTTGTTAGTACTTTTGTACACATACATTTAATATCTAGATATATGAGATATATATATATATATATATATATATATATATATATATCCCCATTATAAGGAAGGGAAATAACTTAGTCTTCATTAACAATCCTAAATTTGGAAAGTTTAATTATGTCACAGACTAGAATTTAATTTCTTAAATAAACTACAAGAAGTGAATTGTATTTTGGGTATCATACTTTTTTAAACTGCATTAGAAGATTTTACCACGTAAGAGGGTAACAATCTTACAACTTTTTGTTATTCCCAAAATAATGGATCCCCAGTATTATAGTGATTTATAAAATTCATTTCATTCTTCTTTTTCTGGAAAATATCTATTTTGTCAATCAAGAGACAGCGGTAATCAAGGTAACTTTTTCCCTAGAAAATACTAAATATTTCACTTACCTGAGCATAAGCAAAGGAAATTTTTGCATGTCTTTGGACATATGTCTGAGAAGAGCTGAAACATAATACGACCAACTAAAAGAAAACACATGGAAAAACAGGCTATTATCAAATAAATTCAAAATCTTTGAATATATCCAATAATACCAGTTACAACAGAAGAGAAGGTTCAAATAGATAACTGAAATCCACAAATAATTCAACTCATTTTAACCAATTTTTTAAACTTCTCCACCAACATGGCTATGCATTAAGAACAAGACAAAAAAAGAAGTTAATATAACTGGAGCTCAACCATATCTTCTATGACAAAATATTAAAAATGAGGACTTTGTGAAGAAAGTAAACTGGATGTGAACTGATCCAACTATTCTGGAGAGCAATTTGGAACCATGCCCAAAAGGCTATAAAACTGTGCATACCCTTTGACCTTAGCAATACCACTACTAGGTCTATATCCCCAGGAAATCATAAAAAAGCGAAAAGGACCCACATGTACAAAAATATTTACAGCTGCTCTTTTTGTGGTGGCAAAGAATTGGAAATTGAGAGGATACCCATTGAGAGAAGAGACCGTATTTGGACTCTTCTCAGAGCCCTAAAGGCAGAGAGTGAGTCTGGTTTCAGGCCTTACAGCTTTGTTGCCCAAACCTCCTAGTATGGGGCCACCTGGCACACGAGGCTCTGAGGAGCCAAGGCTCCTGGGCCTTAGGCCCAAGCAGGGCCTGAAGAAGGGCCTGGGTTTTGTGGGAGTCCGGCTGGGTTGGGAGTTCACCTTGAGGCGCCCAAGGTGATCCCCAAGTGACTTGGAGCTCAAGTCCTGATTTGAGTTTTGTTTCGAAAGGTTATGTTTACACAAGCGCTGTTTAGCGGGGAATGGGGACATTCTTACTCCAGCATAGGATTGTTCTGAGGAGGAGCAGACACTTGCCCAGAATAGGTTATGGCCTGGTATTGTAGTTTGTAAAATCTGATTGGCCGACTGGTACCACCTGACTAGTTTCTAGCACTGTGATTGGTCCACTTGGTACAATCTGATTGGTTGTTATTGTTATGAGGTATGTTGATAGGGGGAAAGTATGTAAATGAGGAAGAGTAAAATGCCTTAATGTGATTAGTTGGAGGGGACCCCTTGAGGGGTATAGAGGTGAGGGATCTCATGTCCGTACACTCTCCCGCACATTCAGAAAAGTACCCATCTTCGCAAAGATGAATAAAGAAGCCTTCACCCATGGACTGCTGCTTGCTTGGATTCTTTGATCGTCAACCTGCTAGCAACCCTAGGGCTGCTAACACTAGAGTTGCACAACATTATTTGAGCTGTTAGCCACATTTCTAACACCATCGATTGAGGAATGGCTACATAATTGTAATGGAATACTGTTGTGCTGTAAGAAATGACGAGCATGGGGGCAGCTAGGTGGCGCAGTGGATAAAGCACTGGTCTTGGATTCAGGAGGACCTGAGTTCAAATCCAGCCTCAGACACCTGACACTTACTAGCTGTGTAGCCCAGGGAAAGTCACTTAACCCCCATTGCCCCGCGCAAAAAAAAAAAAAAAAGGAAAAAAGGAAAAAAAAAATGACGAGCAGACTGATTTCAGAAAAACCTGGTAAGACTTACATGAATTTATGCTGAATGAAATGAGCAGAACCAAGAGAACATTGTACACTGTATCAACAACACTGTGTGATGATCAACTATGACAGACTTTTTCCTCAGCAATACAATGATCCAAGACAAAGCCAAAAGACAGTGGAAAATGCTCTCTACATTCAGAAAAAAAACTATGGAGTCTAAATGCAGATTGAAGCATACTCTTTTCACTTTTGTTGTTGTTGTTGTTTATTCTTTCTTGCTTTCTCTCCCCCTTTTGTTCTAATTCTTCTTTTACAACATGACTAATGTGGAAATATATTTAACAATTTTAATGTATAACCTCTATTAGGTTGCATGCTGGCTTTGGGAGGGGGGAGGGAAGGGAGGGTGGAAGAAAAATTTGGAACAAAAAATATCTTTACATGTAATCGGAAAAAATTTTTTAAATTAAATTAAATTTAAAAATTAATATTTGTTAAGGGATGAGTCTTTGGGAGGGTATATAGGAGGAATAAGGGAAAATCTAGGCAATGTAAAAAACGAAGGTTATTAATAAAATCTAATTTTTAAAAACAAAAAATGAAAGAAGAAAGTGAGCTGGATCTAATGTTCTACCTTCTTGATTTCTGATCTTTCTAGAATTGGGACTAGAAAGAAGCAGATGCGAAAATCCCTGGCCTGTGTGAAGGTATCCCATCATATATATTCTACCCCAGCACATCCTCATAGTAGGGGGATAATTAAATGTAAGATGCCCAGCAGAAGGAAACAGGAAAGTCAGGAGGAGCTTGAGTAATCTAAATATTACAGAATACCACCTCCCTGAGCCAACTTTCCCCATGGATGCCATGTAGATTTGAAGATGCAGTGGATAAAGCATTGGCCCTGGATTCAGGAGGACCTGAGTTCAAATCCAGCCTCAGACAGTTGACACGTACATGCTGTGTGACCCTGGGCAAGTCACTTAACCTTCATTGCCTTGCCCCCCCCTCCCAAAAGAACAGAAAAAAACAACAAAAACAAACAAAAAAGGGGGGCAGCTAGGTGGTGCTGTGGATAGAGAGCACTGGCACTGGATTCAGGAGGACCTGAATTCAAATCCAGCCTCAGACCCTTGACACTTATTAGCTGTGTGAGCCTGGGCAAGTTACTTAACCCTCAAAAAAAAAAGATCATCTAATCCCATGCTTAAGGATAATGTTTTGGAGCTACTGCTCTTACTATGCCAATATAGTAAAGGCCTTTGCTATGAGTTCATTGCATCTAATGCCTTATTGTTTTGGGAGGGGGGGGGTTGGCTTTTTTTTTTAGTGAGGCAATTGGGGTTAAGTGACTTGCCTGGGGTCACACAGCTAGTAAGTGTTAAGTGTCTGAGGCCGGATTTGAACTCAGGTCCTCCTGACTCCAGGGCCGGTGCTGTATCCACTGTGCCACCTAGCTGCCCCTAATGGCTTATTGTTAATGAGCAAATCAGTTGGCACTGTGATCTACAGTGTTATTAGTAAGTCAACTAGTGATGCAATTGATAAAGCACTGGGCCTGGAGTCAGAAAGATCAGAAAAATGTAACTTCAAATACTAGCCACGTGACACTGGGCAAATCACTTCCATTTGCCTTAGTTTCCTCATCTGTAAAATGGGGATAATAACAATAGTACCTACCTCACAGGGTTGTTGTGAGGATCAAATCAGAAATTTGTAAAATCTTAAAGTGTTATATAAATGCTAGCTTTTATCAGTGCAGACTCAAGGTTACCCCCCTGGAATCTGAAGTAGCTGCCACCCAACCCACAAATGCCCAAAGAAGGTATTACATACTGTTCCAGTAATTAAATGTATTAAACACATGAAATCTTCTTCCCTGAACTCCATACAGTACCAAGTAATCAATCAACTAGCATTTCTTAAGTATACACTATATAAGAAGCCAAGCATTATGCTAGGTACTGGGGATACAAACACCACAATGAAACATTCCCTGCCCTCTAGAGGCTTATAGTCTATCACAGGGGCAAAAATCTGATGGAATAGATGCAAAAATATATGCAAAGTAAATAAAGGTAATTAGAGGAACAAGTTAACTAGCAGTTGGGAGGAAACCAAGAAAAGTCCCATTTAAAGGCAATGCTGAGTTGAACTTTGAAGGAATTTAGAGATGGTCCAAGAGGACAGGACAGGAAAGGTGCATTTCTTAAGTGTTTACTATATGCCAGGCACAGTGCCAAGCACTTTACAAATATCTCACCTGAGCTTTACAAGCACTCAAGCAGGTAGATGCTATTATGACCCCTATTACATAGTTGAAGAGACTTACCCCTGAGTCACATAGCTAGGAAGCTTCTATGGACAAATTTTAAATCAGGTCTTCCTGACTCCAGGCCTGCCACTAAGCTGCCTAGGGAGAAAGAAGGACATTCAAGGTATTGGGGGGGGGGGGAAGAGATGGGGCAGCTTTGCAAAGGCACAAGAAAGATGGAATACTGGATGTGAGGAACAACAAGGAAGCAACCAGTTTGGCTGGAATGTGGAGTGAATGTGTAATATGCCTGGAAACCTAGGTTCCCACTGAAACTGTAAAAGGCTTGAAATGCTACATAGAAGAGTTCACATTTTCTACTAAAGCAAACAGAGAGCCAGTAGCCGGCAACGTGGCTGTGCTTTAGAATCATCACTTTGGCAGCTGGGTTGAGGCTGAATTAGAAAAGGAAGAGGATAGAGGCCACTTAGGCAGGCATTAAATAGGTCAGGTGAGAGGTGTTAAGGGCATAACTAACTAAAGTGGTGGGGTCACAAGATAAAGAGTAGGCCATAGATAGGAGAGAGGTTCTCGAAACAGAATCAAGATTTGATAACTGAATGATAAGTGGAGTGAGGGAGAGTCAAGAATGACTCAAAGGTAGTAAGTAAATGGATGAATGCAAGTGCCCTCAATAGAAACAATAAAGTTAGGAAGAATAATGAGGGAAAAAGGAGGGGGACATGCTGAATTTGAGGTTCCTATAGGACCTGGAGTCAGAAAGACCTTTGTTCAAATCCAGCCTCAGATATTTATAAACTGGTTTGCCTTAATCCAGTGGAGAAGGAAATGGTCAACCACTTCAGTATCTTTGGTAGAAAAACCACATGGACAGTATGTGGTATGGTCCATGGGGTCAGAGAGAGACACAACTGCCAATAATTGCCTGTGACAGGCTTCAAACTCAGGTCTTCTTGACTTCAAGAACATGGTAAAATCCACTTTAGGCACATAAGGCTTCCCAGGGAAATGGCTCCCAAACTGAACAACAGGATATCCAGCTGGAAATGTCCAAGATAGTTTGGTGATGTAGGACTAGAGTTCAGAAGAGAGATCAGGGCTAGATAGAGAGAGCTGAAATTTATCTGTATAAAAACAACACCCTCCCCAAATAACAACCCATAGGTGTACATGAGACCACCAAGAAAGCAGATAGGTAATAACAACAATGAATATTTATGTAACACTACTTTGTTCCAAGCACTGTGTTAAGCACTTTACAACCGTTATATCTCATTTGATCCTCAGAAGCTTGGGAGGCAAATGCTACTACTCCCATCTTAAAGATGCAGAAACTGAGGAAATAGGAGTTAAGCGACTTGTCCAGGATCACACAGCTAGCAATTGTCTGAGGCCAAATTTGAACTCAGATCTTTTTGACTCCTGGCTGGCACTCTCTATCCAGTGGGCCACCTAGCTGTGGATATATTCTTTTTGGAAATTTGCCTAATATCTCCAGGTAAACGCTAGTTCAGAGTGCAGCATACTCTGGTCCCCTGTATTCAGGGCCAATACTTTTATATAGGATAAAACTCAGTCATGAAACATCAGGGGCTGGAAAGGACCTGAGAGGACATCTAGTTAACCCATACCTGATCAAGGTACCTATGGCCAATTTCAGGATTTCCTTGATGTATAAGATACTTTTGTAAAACCTAAAGCAGCTCAAATTTCTGCTCCTGAAAATTTCAAACTATCTTATCATTTTACTGTCCTTCACAAATTATTAGAAATCATTGAGTGCCCTCTAGTGGTACTGAGACTGAAAAAAAAGTTGATCAGTGATAAAATATCTTTTTAAAGTCAACTTCTGCTTTTCACTTGTAGCTATTACTTCTGCTTACTTTAAAGATATACACGGCTAATAGCTAACCCTGAGGATTCTCTAAACCTCCCTCCCTCCCTGATCACTGGAGGGCATCGTCATTCTCTCAGCACCTCAAGGTCTCAAACCTAGGACTCATACTGATTCCTCACTTATCTCTCATTCCCCACCCCTAGTAGTCAAGCTGCTGCCAAGGTCTGCCCATTTTTACTTTTCCAGCATCTATCAAATATGCCACCACAATGAAGCACATGGAACAACTATGAAAGAAAAAACTGAATATACTAAACCTAAGAAATACTGCAAAAGCTAAGTTCTAAATTCGACTGAGTATCAGGTTCAACCTATTTCTCCAATTGTAGCTTTGTATATTTAAATTGATAAAGGAAGAAAATTGATGATGGATAAAAACAAGGTATAAAAAAAGAGAATTGGTTTGATTCCAAAATCACGGCAAAGCTATTCTAACATCATCATAAAGTCATGGACATAAGATCATAGATTCAGAGCTGGAAGGAACCTCAAAAGCCAAATGCCTTCAATTTACAGAAAAGGAAACTCCAAGTCACAGAAGTGGAGGGCTTCCTCCCCTATTCCTGTCCCCCAAAGTCACTGGACCATCAATACTTATACTTCTATAGAAGTAACAAAATCTTACTTAAAATAGAAACTTTTAAATTTCAAAATAAATCATCTGTTCCTTATAACAGTGCTGAAGTTTTATAGACACCAAACTATAACCTCTAGAGTTCCTTATCAGCTTGGTAAAGTACAAAGAGCACTTCATTCAGGAAAACCAAGTTTGATTCCATTTGACCCACCCCAAGAAGGTCAAAAATAGAAGAGGGGCAGCTAGGTGGTGCAGTGGATAGAGCACTGGCCCTGGAGTCAGGAGGACCTGAGTTCAAATCAGGCCTCAGACACTTGACACTTACTAGCTGTGTGGCCCTGGGCAAGTCACTTAACCCTCATTGCCCTGCCTTCCCCCCCAAAAAATGGAAAGACTACATTTATAGAAAAATATTTCATGGCAGCACCTTCAGTAGTTACAAACAACTGGAAACAAAGTGGTTACTCATTAGCTGAACATGTGTCTCCTCAGAGCCTTAACATCATCAAGGAACATAGGGGAATCTAATAAAATAAAAGACCTCTATCTAGACAAGTGACCCAGTAGATTGAACACATCAGGCCTGGAGTGAGGAAGACCTGAATTCAAATCCAATCTACTAGCTGTGTGACCCTGGGCAAATCATTTACCCTGTCTTAGTCCCGTTCCCCCCCACCCCCCCCCCCCCCCCCCATCAAACCACATGTAAAATAGAGATAATGGGGCAGCTAGGTGGCGCAGTGGATAGAGCACCAGCCCTGGATTCAGGAAGACCTGAGTTCAAATCCAGCCTCAGACACTTGACACTAGCTGTGTGACCCTGGGCAAGTCACTTAACCCTCACTGCCCCACCAAAAAAAGAAAAGAAAAGAGGGTGTAGGCTGAATGACACTAAAATTAGAAGGGAAGCAGGTAAATGGGGGGGGGGGGGAGGAAATCTCTGTAGCATGTTTCTCTGACAAAGGTCTCAATTCTAAAATATGTACGGAGGGGATTTAAATTTATAAGACTAAGAGTCATTCCCCAATTGATTAAGTCAAAGGATATGAACAGGCAGTTTTCAAAAGAAGAAACAAGAAATGAAAGCCAACAATAACCATATGAAAAAATGTTACAAATCACTAATAATTAGAGAAATGCAAATTAAAACAATCCTATCTCATACCCCTCAGATTGGCAAAGATGATAAAAAAGGAACTGCAGGAAAACAGACACATTAATACACTGCTAGTAGTGTTGTGAAATGGTCTGGCCATTTTGTTTTCTTTTTTTTCCCCTTTCTTTGCTAGTCAACTGGGGTTAAGTGACTTGCCCAGGGTCACACAGCTAGTAAGTGTTAAGTATCTGAGGCCGGTTTTGAACTCAGGTCCTCCTGAATCCAGGGCCAGTGCTCTATCCATTGCACCACCTAGCTGCCCCATGGTCTGGCCATTTTGGAAAGTAATTTGGAACTATGTCCAAAAAGTTACTAAACTGTATATGTCGTTGGCCCAGCTGTACTACTACTAGGTCTATATCCCAAAGAGATAAAAGAATAAGGAAAAGGACCCATATGCACAAAAAATAGTCATAGCAGCTCTTTGCATGGTCACTAAGAATCGGAAACTAAGGTGGGAGAGAACCAATTTGAGTAATGGCTAAACACAGTATGTTCTATGAATTAAATGGGATATTGTGCTGTGAGAAATGATGAAAGGCATGGTTTCAGAATACTCTGGGAGGACCAGTATGAACTGAAGCAAAGTGAAGTGAGTAGAACCAAAAGAACAATTTATACAAAAGACGACACCATAAAGACAACTTGGAAAGAATTCTGATTCATGCAATGGACAATCATAGCATCAGAAGACTGATAATGAAAAATGTTCCTAACAGAGGTGATGGATTCAAGATACAGAATAAAGACATACATTTTTCAAAAAAATGTTATTTTCAAATGAAAATTTGCCTGCTCTCCCTCACAACTCCCCACCTGCGCATACCCCTGCCCCCACTTCCTACCACCACACACATTGAGAAAGGAAGAAAATAAAAAAATCCTTGTTACAAAAACACACGAACAAGGACAACAAATTTCTGAAATGGTCATAACCAAAAAATCATCTCAATTTGTGTTCTGAGTCCATCACCTCTCTAACTCCAGGATATTGGACAAGATGTTTCATCATGAGTTTTCTGAAATAGTGGCTGATCTTTGTGTTGATTAGAGTGTCAAGTTTCTCAAAATAGTTTGTACTGACATATATTTCTAAATGGCTAATGTGGAAATCTGTTTTACTTGATGGTGCATATTTCTTAGCAGGGTTTAGTTTTTCTTTTGCTTTTTTTTTCCCCAGTGGGGAGAGGAAGTAGGGAGAGAAATGCTTTTAACTGAAAAATTTTAATTTTAAAATACACTTGTACATATACAACCTATATCAGACTGTTTTCCATCTTGGGGAGGATGGGAGAAAAAAATTTGGAATTAAAAATCCTGTAAAAACAAATATGGAGGGGCAGCTAGGTGGCGCAGTGGATAGAGCACCGGCCCTGGATTCAGGACTCCCTGAGTTCAAATCCGGCCTTAGACACTTAACACTTACTAGCTGTGTGACCCTGGCCAAGTCACTTAACCCCAATTGCCTCACTAAAAAAAAAAAAAAACAAATATGGAAAAACTATCCTTTTATGTAACTGGAAAATAATAAAATACTTTAAAAAAAGAAAAGAAAAGAATGATGAGCAGATGGATTTCAGAGAAACCTGGAAGGACTTACATGAACTGATGCTGAGTGAGATGAGCAAAACCAGGAGAACGTTGTACAAAGTATAAACAACATTGTGTGTTGATCAGCTGTGATAGACTTGGCTCTTCTAAGCAATACAATAATGATCCAAGATAGTTCCAAAGGACTCATGATGGTAAATGCTCTCCAAATCCAGAAAAAAAAAAAGAACTATGGAATCTAGATGCAGACTGAACCATACTATTTCTATTTTTTTTGTTTTTCTTTTTTGGAGTTTTTCCTTTGCTCTGATTCTTCTTGCACAGCATGACTAATGGAGAAATACATTTAACGTGACTTATATATATATATAACCTATATCAGATTGCTTGCCGTCTTGGGGAGGCGGGAGGGAGGGAGAAAAATTTGAAACTAGAAATCTTATAAAAACAAATGTTGAAAACTATCTCAACATGTAACTGGAAAATAATAAAATACTGTTATGAAAAAAAATAAAGTGACTTTAATAAAAAAAATTTAATACACTTTTAAAATGGAGATACTGAGGAGTGCCTGGGCATGCTTGGCCCAAACTGTATGTGTGTGTGTATACACACACACACACACACACACACACACATATGAAAGCTACTGGCAGGACACAGCAGAAACTTTACACCAAGATCACAGCTAAAATAGGAAAAGGTCATTTTTATTTCTCTAGACCTCAATTCACTGAACTGTAAAATGATGAGATGAGAGCTGAAAATTTCTTTTCAAAAGTACATTAGTAGGGGCAACAAGGTGGCACAGTAGATAAAGCACTGGCCCTGGATTCAGGAGGACCTGAGTTCAAATCCGGCCTTAGACACTTGACACTTACTAGCTGTGTGACCCTGGGCAAGTCACTTAACACCCATTGCACAGCAAAAAAAGCCAAACAAAATAAAAATAGCCTCTTAAAAAAAAAGTACATTAGCACCATTAACTAGTGGTATGAACATGCATAAGCAGACTTAATATTTATATATATATATATATTTAACATTTGATATTTGTGTAACTAATTTTATTTCTGAATAATAATAACTAGTGTATAGAATATTAACAGGACCTGGAGTGAAGAAAACATGAGTTCAATTTCAGCCTCAGACATTTATTAGTTGTGCAGCCCTGGACAAATCATTTGTCCTGTTTGCCTCCACTTTCTCATCTGTAAAATGGGGCTAACAGTGACAGTACCTACCTAACAAAAGAGGTAATATTTGTAAAGTGCTTAACTTAGCACGTGCCTTCCCTTCCCTCCTTTTAGTGGTCTTTTGAAGCTTAGAATCTCAGAGAGAGAGAGCAATGCCCTTTTTATCTCATAAGAAACAAAACAATCAAATTTCCTAAGGATTTTGCTTAATATGTGCTTTCACCGAAGTATTTTTCTCAATTCAAAAGCAATACTTTATACCGGATTGCTTCTTTACCTCTCTGTACCCTTCAGTATCTCAAATTTCAATTCATTCACCAACCTTTAGTATTTACATGTACTCTTGTACTCAAAACTAAGGATACAAAGCTAAAAATGACAGTCTTTCCTCAAGGAGCTTAGAATCTCAAAAAAGAAGACTACAATATTTTTGCAAATGAGCATGACAAGACAGAAAGAAGGTGATAACAGCAAAGGTATGATGGAGACAAAATGCTCTAGGACTGTGCTGTGTAGGTACACCACCTTCCACCACCACTGATGACATGCTTTGTTTTCATAAACTGCTGTGGCCAAAAAGATCTTTTTGCACCTGGCAGTCAATCTTCTGGTGACAAAGGTTCTTGACCCTTATCTAGGACAACTCAGACAAGAAAGTCTGTTGCTGCCTTTGTAGGGCCTGCTGGAGCCTTCTAGAATCAAGAATAAAGTAGCAGAGTTATACCTATCATGTACATGCCCTTTTGTGAAGTGAAGTGCTCTTGTGCACATTAATTCACTTCTGTTCTTAGGACTGTTTGCTCTCGTTTTTGGATTATAAATTCCTTTAAAGGGAGGTATTATCAACTTTAGGTATATAACAATCCCCAGAGCCTGTACTTAATTCAGTTCACAAAAGAAAACTTTTAATAGTTATTTATGGATAACTCATTTCTTAGATGTAGTTCAATTTTTCTGGGCACATGGTTTACTAATTCTGTGTTATCCAGAACACCACATAGGCAAAACCACTCCAATTTTATCCCCGTAACTCAGGTTTGAATCAATGTTTCACTCACTGAAAATCCAACTGTCAAAATATCTACTACTATAGGACATAAATAAGAT
Source organism: Dromiciops gliroides (assembly GCF_019393635.1). Classification (NCBI taxonomy): domain Eukaryota; kingdom Metazoa; phylum Chordata; class Mammalia; order Microbiotheria; family Microbiotheriidae; genus Dromiciops; species Dromiciops gliroides. The sequence goes on from NC_057861.1 coordinate 672,223,773, forward strand.
TTGGTCTCTGCACTTAGGTAAGTTCCAGTCTGATGAATGAAATGACTGAATATAAATAAAGGTACTAAAGTACCATGGTAGGATCACTTCAAGAGAACAATTTTGTGGGAGCAGAGGTAGAAAAGGAAACTCCAAAGACAAGAACACCCTGAGAAAAGCAAAGCAGAACAAAACCTCTTCCTGCTTTGAAATTTAAAACTGGAGAAAATCCGTTGCAAGCAATCATCAGACCCTTTCTGTTTGACTATTCTGCAACTTTTTACCAAGAAAGAAAAGAAAAAGGCCATAGGTGATGTCGGTAAGGCAACTTCCTGTGGGACCAATGTAAGAAGAAATGTACTCAAGAGTTAGCCCCAGGGGCTCCTTTATTAGCAGGATTAGATTGGGAGGAAAGATTCTGGACCTAATAAAGGGCAGCCTGCCAAAAACTTGATAAAGATGATATGGCAGTGGTATTCTCCAATCCCTGGTAACAAAGTCTGTAATCGCCTTTTATATATCAAAACTTCTAAGGAAAAGAGATGATTTTACTTTGAGGACAGTGCAACAACTAGCCAGATTTTTCTCCCCAAATTAGCTTCTTTAAAATCCATAAAATGACCAAAAGTAGCACCGGAGAAGACTTGGGGGACTACTACAGTAGAATATTTCATATAATGTCAAATCACAGGATCATAGATGCAGAGACAGAAGGCATATGGGAGGCTAACAAGTCCAACCTCCTCATTCAGCTGATGTGTTGGCTGATTTAAAATCTTTGTTACAAAGTACGTTTATTGGGTATGGGAGGAAGGTAGACTATATTCAGAAATAAATGTGACATGAAAACAAAGCACATCCAAAAAAATCTCTAAGAAACATGCCTGGTGAATTCCATGTACCCAGGAAAAGTCCTATCTACTCCAGGACATCCATACTCAACAACACAAACATTTATTTAAGCATCTACTTAAACTTAAACACTGAAGTGCAAGGCATTGGGAATACAAAGGGAAAAAAACAAAACCATCTCTGTTCTCAGGGAGTTTATAGCCTACAAAATACAAAATCATTTTAGGAAGGAGAGAACTCTACTAGGGGGATGGGGGGCAGAAGAAGTGAAGATAGGGAGGTGGCATCCGAACTGAGCTTTTAAGGTGAGGAGATGGTACACTCCAGTTATGGGGGGCAAGCTAAGTCATGCTGTCAGGTAATGCCATGTTGAATGTGAGGAGAAATTCATTGTCTAGAGTCATGACAAAAGTGAATAATGTGAAATAAGGATGGAAAGGTAGGTAGGAACCTGAATGTGAAGGGATTTAAAACACCAGGCAGGAGAGTTTTAATTTCACATTAGAATCAACAGGGAACTTGAGAAGTGACAAAGTCAGACCTACCCCTTCAAATTATATTGGCAACTGTGGAGGATGAAATGGAAAAGAGAGCATAAAGGTAGAAAGATGAATTAAGAGCCTGTTGTAATCAATGTCCAGGGCAAGGATTGAGACCCTGAACCAAGATGAGAGTTATGTATTTATAAAGAAGAGAGCAGCTACAAGAAATGTTGTGGGTACACAAACAACAAAGCTTAATGAGGGATCAGAAATGGGGCTAGTGGTAAAGGAGGGAGAAGAGGCAAGTTTAGGTCCTATGTTACACTCTAACATTCCTTGCTCTTCTTACTTCTACTATAGTCTATTTATTTTTAATCTGGAACCATGATTCCATCACTGTTAGCTTTCCTAACTGTAACTTCCTCTACCAACAGAGATCATAGATGCAGAGCTAAAGGGGGCCTTGGAAGTAACCTAGTCCAACCTCCTCATTTTACAGATAAAGAAACTGAAGCCCATAGAGGTTAAGTGACTTGCCCAAGGTAAAGGTAGTAAATGGCAGAGATAAGATTTGAACTCAGGGCCATTAGTACCTTCTAAGTAATTTAGTCTCAGAGACCTGCCCAGGGTCATAGAGTCAAATAGGTGATAGAGGTAGAATTTGAACCCTGACAACAAGGCCAGGTCTCTTGCTTTCACTTTCAAAAGAATTACTTATATGATATGTAACTGTATATTTATTCTGCATATATCCTGTATTTTCTTATCTGGGAACATGAAGTATCTTCCCAGTAGACCATATAAGCTCTTTGATGGCAGTGACTGCTGTTTCAGGCACATGGCTCGGGGGACAGGGAAGAGAATAAAGGCTTAAGTCCTACTGATAATAGATATAGCATTTTTTAATGCTATGACCTCATTTTTATCAGAACTTTTGCTCTCTTGCTAATCCAGGCAAGTGTGATTACTATCAATAATCTCTTTCCAATGAGGTTCTGTTGTTCATAGATAAAATTAACACTGAGCACACAAAAAGTAGAACATATTAGCTGAATAAACTCTGGTCAAATTCTATTCAAGAACAAGGCACTTGTTCCAAATAAAGCTCACTTCATTCAACCAGTCTTTCTGAAAAGCTATGTGGAAATCAAATAAATACCTATGACATATTAAATGTGTGAGAAAATAATGGGTTTTGGAAGGAGGGGATTGATTGGATTAAGATTGACTGGATTGACTGACCACTGATTAACTCACTTAAAATTAATTCACACCTGGCCCTCAAGAGGGTGTGTTCTCAGAGGGTGTGAACTCTAACCTCAACAGAAGACCACCCTCAAGTCCAGTGAACCAATGGATTTGGGGGATGCTAGCCAATTAGCTTGAAGCAGTGTGTAAGGAACACCTCTCCTCTGAAATCAGAAGAAACTTCCACTCTCAGTTTGGCTAACAGGCTCATGTTAGAGGACTTGGAGGAAGAAGCAGGCCAGGCTGGAGCTCTAGGCTAGATAGGCCTTTTCTTAACTTTCTGACCCAGGTGTTCTCTTTTCACTAACACTTGGTATGCTTTAATAAATGCTTAATGCCCCCAAACTGGTGCTAGAGCTTCTAATTTATAAGTAACAAATATATTAGAAACCCCAGCGAATTTTCCCTAAACTTGGGACAGAAATGTGGTCACCTTAGAAACTAAGTTATAGATGGGTATCATCAACCAGATGACCCTCAAGTGGAGTTTCCACAATTAGACAAGTTTGGTTAGAACCCTTAAAGTAACACATTACCAGGAACACAATAAATACTTAATAAATGTTTGTTAAATCGAATTGCAAAAAAGATACATAGGTCATAGCAACATTATGCAGTGCATGCCTATGCAGGGCTTTTGTTCTAATGGTTATTTGTAGTCAGGATTTCACCTATACCGTGAATACAGTGATAATGACAACAGCAGCAGCTAACATTTATATAGCACTTTAAGGTTTACAAAACACTTTACAAATAGTATCGCATTTGATCCTCATAACAACCCTGCTATTACTGGGTGAAATTATTATCTCTATTTTACATAAGAGAAAACTGCAGTGAATTTTGCTTGCATTTTCAGGGATCGTGGTTTGCAGTTTACTTAAAACCTAAATCTGAAGAATAAATATGTTCTATTTGATAAAAAGGTCAGGCTGTGCTAACTTTCGACCTATGCTAAAAAGAACTGAAATAAACCCTACATAATGCAGCACTGTGATTAAAAACACTGTGACAAGCTTTTGGAAGAAGTTACTTAATAGAGAGTCCACTGATTTTTTTTCTAGAGAGCATACAATCCTGTAAAAACCGCTTGGAAAGGAACATGTTCCAACAATATTTACGCATTAAAGTAATATGTCTTTGGTAACCCCAGCTACTTGGTAGCATGATTTATTTAAAATTATTTTATATACATATATGTTGTATTATAATACAGCGAAGTTACTGTGATTATCATGCAAAAATTGTTACTAATGGCTCTAGTTTTATAAATTTATAGACAAAACATAATCAAATATAGGTTTATACATTAAAAAATTTAGTAGATTTCATTTTCACAGCTTTGTTGGGAGAGCCCCAGAAATTTTGGCTACAGATTCTTTTAGAAAATGCAGTCTGGACTGCAGAATCAGTGGTTCAGCAAAGCAACATCAGAAATGCATTAGGTCTCATGTAAAACCAGAGTCGTAGAAATGTGAAACCATAACTCATTTGCATTGAGAAGGGGGTCAGTCAGCTAAGTTAGAGGGGAAGCAACCCTCAGCCCTCCCCCCCCAACATAAACTGATGAACTAAATGATCAGCTGCCAGGAAGACGGGAGGTTATTTGCCAAGGGCACGTAGCACAGTAAAAGAGCACTGAACCTGGAATAAGAAGACCCAAGTAAGTCCCAACTCTGCCACTGTAACTTTGGGGAGTCACTTTCTCCTTCTCAATATAAAGAGTCAGTAACATCCCTGATTTTAGCTCCTATAGATCTAGGCAATAAACAATAGGTCAACCAAATGAACATAGCTGGATTTGGTCATAAAGTGTTAGGCATAGGCATAGCACCTCATGTGTTTATGGCAATTATTTCAGCTAGTAATCTTCCTATAAAGAGCTTTTCATTAGAGTAATTAATCAACAGTCATTTACTAAGCACCTACTAGATCAAGCACACAAATATTAAAGGGAGCCAGTCCCTGCCCTCAAGCTTTATAAAATTCCTGGATAATCAGTTTTCTCTGCATCTTAAACCTTGCACACAGTAAGCACTTAATAAATGCTTGTTTAACTAAACTGACCTATATTGGGAACTTTAGCTCCCAGAGTTATACTCAAGTGAACTAAAGTGAAATGGCAGCCAGATGTATTGGGAAGAACAGTGATTTTAGAATCAGGGGTCCTCGATTCAAAACTGAGCTGTGGATGAAGTCACTGAAAGTCCCTGGATCAGTTTCCCCACCTGCAGGATATAGGGATTTAAACCAGGCAACCTCTTAGGTCCTTTTCCAGCTCTAAAGTGAATGATCCAATTAACTTAACTTAGATTTTTCATGGGTTTTTGGTTGCAATTTTGAGGAAGACTTAATTAAGCCCTGCCTCTTAACTGAAGAAAACGTTACACGTGAAATAAAGGTCAAGACCCAATGACCTGACGTTCACTAAATATTAAAGTCGGAAGAGACCTCCCTGGCTGTATGACCCTGTGCAAGTCATTTCAACTCTCCAGGAATGCACTGGCTCAGCTGTCAAATGGGGATAATGCTACCCGTACTTGCTCCCCAGTGGAGGAAGACTTTGTAAACATCCTTAAAAAGCTACAGAAATTGGAGCCAAACCCCTGCATTTCACAGGCAGGGAACCCGAGGCTTCGAATAACGTTATAAAAAACAGACCGGGGGCGCCCGGGGCCGCCTCGATTTCCGTGGCCGAGGAGCAGGGAACAAAGAGGGGTTCGGGCAGCGCCTCTTCTTCGGGAGGCGCAGAGAGAGGAAGGGAGGAAGAAGGGGGTGTGTGCACGGCAGGTCCGAACCCCACTGGTCCACCCACCCTGCTTCCCCGCTCGCTCACCCGGCTCACGATTGATCTCGATGTCGAAGTGGCACTGCGGCCGGTCCTGCGCCCCCATCGCGACAGAAGCGGCGACAGCGACAGCTGGCCCTGGGACAAGGGAGGAAAGGGGGAGGCTGGTTAGGAGGCGGCGGGGCCCAGGCACCGGCAGGGGAAGGGGAGGGCGGGGAGGAGGGCGGGGCTCCCGGGAACGCGCGCGTGAGGCCGGAGGGGGGCGATGCCTCCGCACTCCGGCAACCGTGACAGGCCAGGCCGCGGCCCCGACCGGCGTCCAGCGCCCGCCTGCTCGCAGGGATTGGGATGGGCCCCGAGACGAGGAGGGACAGTCCTCACCTGGCGGCTCTTCAAGTGACCGAAAACAAAGAGCGGCCACCGCGGCGGCAGCCCGACACCATTTACCTACCCACACTGCCACCTCCCTCCTCCCATCCAGGTCCTGCCTCCCTCCTCGAAGCCCCCTCCCCTTCAACGCCTTCCGCCCCCCTTCACGCCCCTTGCCTTTTGGCGTCGCCAAACAACGCGAGATCACTGCCAAAGGCCGCGAGAGCCCTATGGCGAGGGAGGGGGAATAACGGAAGAACGAGAAAAGTGCAGGGGGGGAGGGGGGAGAGAAGACCTGCTCTGGAACGGGCTTTAAAGTTCTAGTGCCCTATAAGGGAGGGGAAAAGTGGAAGGTCGGTGGTGTAAGCAGAGCATTCTGCGCACGCGCTCGTCCTCGCTTCATTTTCGCTCCTCCCACTTCTACCCCCACCCCCGACCCTACCCCCTTTCTTCTGCCGCTTTTCTCGGTGGTACCGAGGCTGAGGCGGAGTCTGCGCAGTAGGTAACTTCCGCTTGGGACTAAAGGATTGTTGAAATGTAGTCAGGTTAGCGAGATTGTGGAAGGGTCTAGAGGAGGGGGCGTGGGCGCGCAGTAGGTAACTTCCGCTTGGGACTAAAGGATTGTTGAAATGTAGTCAGGTTAGCGAGATTGTGGAAGGGTCTAGAGGAGGGGGCGTGGGCTCGTAGTGGGATAAGATGTCGTCACTGCCGCTGCGTAACTGCTTAATAAATGCTGTTTTATTCATTTCATCTGATCTCTTCTCCCCCCTCCCCCAAAATCTCATCTTTCCCCCAGTTAGTACTCATCTTCCTCTAGGACATCAGAAAGTTCTGGTTCTTAATGTTTACCGCTCTTAAGAATTCTGTTGGGCCGTTTGGAACTTAAAATGTAACACCCCCCCCCCCCAAAAAATTCTGTTGATGTCATCCTCATTTTGCGGGGATTATGTCAACTCCCAGTACACAATAAGTGCTTAATGTGGAATTCGTAAAAGGGTGTTGGACTAGACACTCTCCCAAGTCAATCAATCAATACACAAGTATTAAGTTCCTAATACGCGTGAGGCACTTTGCTAAGCACTGGGGATACCGAAAGAGGCAAAATACAGTCCCTGTCCTCGAGGAGCTCACAATCTAACGAGAGAAACTAGATGCAAACATATACAAAGCAAGCTATATACAGGATAAGTAGGAAATAAGGGGAAGGCTTCCTCTAGAAGGTGGGGTTTTATTTGGGACTAAAGTGAAGGAGGGAAAACGTTCCTGGCTAGGGGGGACAGCCAGAGTGAATCCCTGGAGGGGAGTGGCTTGTTTGTACAAGGGCCTGGGGGCCAGAGTTACCTGACCCAAGAGGAGCAATGGGGAATAAGGGGTGAGAGAACTGGAAAGGTTGAAAAGGGCTAGGTTATGAAAGGCTTTGAATGCCAAAAAAAGCATTTTGTATTTACTCCTAGAGGCAACAGGGAGTCACTGGAGTTTATGGAGGAGGGCAATGACATGATCTGACCTTGCATTTTAGGAAAATCACTTTGGTGTCTGAATGGAGGGTGGATTAGAGTGGGGAGAGACTCTCTGAGCTCAGCAGGCTGACCCACACGCAGTAGGTTATGTCAGCAGTCCAGGTGTGGAGTGATGAGGACCTGCACCAGAATGGTGAAAGTGTCAGAGGAGAAATCCATAGGCCTTGGCAACAGCTTGGCTGAGAGAGTGAGATATCCAGAATGACTCCTAGATTGTGAGTCTACGAGACTGGGAGGATGGTGGTATCCTCTAACATAAGAAAGAAGGTAGGAGTGGGGCAAAGGTTTGGGGAAAAGATAATGAGTTCAGTTTTGGATACATTGAGTTGAGGATGTCTATTAAAATTCCATAAAAATTTAATAAAAAAAATTTTTTTTGGTGGGGCAATGAGGGTTAAGTGACTTGCCCAAGGTCATACAACTAGTAAGTGTCAAGTGTCTGAGGTCACATTTGAACTCAGGTCCTCCTGAATCCAGGGCTGGTGCTGAAAATTTCATAACAATTACATTTTCTTAAGACAAGACAATGGCCCACCCAAGAAAGAGTATGCACACACCACATTTGGTGGTCTCCATAAACTAATAGTCATTCCTGCCATAGAGTTTTGTCTCATGTAAGGAAAAGCATCCTACTCTTTGTCAAAGTGCTATATAAGTTATTTTTAGTGTTACTCTCTGTTGCCTTGGCTACATGAATTCCACTTCTAGCATTTACCAGCTAAAATATAGAACTATACAGTAAAAAGAGATGGTCATCATTAATAGAAGGTTGGATGAAGCCCCAATACACTTTCCAGCTGTAAGTGACCTTAGAGTTTCAGCCATTTTATTTCACAGATTATTAGATTTAAAGTTAAAAATTACCTTTAAGATCATCTAAGCCCAGGTCCTTTGCTTTATAGAACATAAAATTTATCACTGCAACTGACTTTAGAGATTATCTAGTCCAATACCTTTCTTTTATAAATGACTGAGGCCCACAAGGAGAGGATGGCCGATCAAGGCCACACATGTATTAATTATCTGAACCTAAGTCCACTGACTCCAAATACAAAGTTAAACTGCTCCATAGCTGCCTTTTTGTTCTATAGTTCTCCAAAAGTGGAAAGGAAGATTTTTTTGTTCTCCATATTTAATAAAGTTAATTTTAAAAAGGAAATAAAGAAAACTGGCATCTCAGAATTTATAAACTATAGCTAGACCTGCAAACTGACAAATATATGCCATAAAAAGTATCTATATAAAAATCTTGCTAAGCATTTTGGATACTACTTTATAGAATGATGAAGCACATTTATTATAAGTAATAATTTGTCAACACGATTATTGTGTAGCTAAGGAGCCACACTTGGTAGTTATGTGCAATTAAAAATGAATCCTTTTTCTAAACTCCCCAGAACTACAGACTTATGATATTCCTTAAAATAATGCAGCAGGAAACCAAACCAAGAAGAAAATAACCCTGTCTTTACAAATGACTTCCCAAAGAACCCCTGAAGAGTTTGCTTTTATCCTTGTCTCCAATTCATCTTTGTCTGCGATCAGACACTATATCTACCTCTTCATTCTGCTTGACACCTTTCAATCTTACTTTTCAATCCATATTAATCCCATTTGCTATATATCCCCTGAAGGGCACAATAGCCTACTGTTTCACATATACATTCATTCCAGATTTAGTCTGGGGTGTTGTAGAAAAGAAGAGGTAGCATAGGTTAATTGGTAAGGGAATCAGGAAGACCTGAGTTCAGCTCCTTCCTCTAATACAAACTAGCTGTGTGACTGTAGGCAAGTCCCTTAACCTCTCAGTGCCCTATGCAGCCTCTACCTGGTCAGCAAACTATGGCCAGAGACCATATGCCAGGGGCAGATGTTTGGATTATTTTTTTTGCAGCCACCAGCTAAGAATGGGTTTTATATTTTCAAATAAAGTTTTATTGTATTTTTAAAATATAAATACTTTTCTTAGTACCAGGCTGGCTTTGGCCCTTGGACAGTTTGCCCACCCTGTAGACTCTTAAATTATAGATGAGTTACATCTGCACAGGTGGAGGGATTTTCTTCCTCACTCCAGTGCAATTACAGGTCTGGACCAAAAAGGAGAGAAAAGGCAGAAAAGAGTTCAGGATCAGGAGGAAATAAAGAGACCTGAGATAAGAGTCTTGGCTCTTATCTCTTGAGGAGGTAGCTTCACCTTTAAGCATCACTTTCCTCATCTATAGGTGATACTCCTTTTCACTCACCTTGCAGGGGAAAAAGGTAGCACAGTGGATAGAGCCCTGGTCCTGGAGTCAGTAAGACATGAGTTCAAATTTGGCTTCTGGCACTTACTAGCTGTGACTGGGCAAATCATTTAACCTCTGCTGCCTCCATAAAATGAAGATAACAGCACCTACCTCTCAGGGTCGTTTCAAGGATCAAATGAGATAATATTTGTAAAGTGCCTCTGTTGTTCAGTTTTGTCCACTTCGTTGTGACCCCTTGTACCACAGCATGCCAATACTGACCATGGGATTTTTCCTGTCAAAGATGGTAGAGTGGTTTGCTGATTCCTTCTCCAGTGGATTAAGGCAAACAAGTGAAGTGACTTGCCCAGGGTCACAGCTACTAAGTATCTGAGGGTTAAGGAAGGCAGTACATGAGATGATTTGGACTGTTTATACTAATTTGGAGCCTGAAGCATCACATGGTTGTGGTTGTTCATCCTTCTCAAAAAGAACCAATGATAGGGGCAGCTAGATGGCGCAGTGGTTAAAGCACCGGCCCTGGACTCAGGAGTACCTGAGTTCAAATTGGGCCTCAGACACTTGACATTTACTAGCTGTGTGACCGTGGGCAAGTCACTTAACCCCCGTTGCCTAAAAAAAAAAAAAAAAAGACAAAAAAGACAAAAAAAAAAGAACCAATGATATCAAAAAAATAAATAAATTTTAAAAAAAAGAACCAATGATATCACAAAGGTGATGTCTTGACATGGGCATGAATTGGATTTAAGTAAGACCAAAGCTTTGCAAAGTTGTCCGCCTCCCTCTCTCCAGAGTCATCTAAGTTCAGTGGCAAAACAAAAGTCAAGACAACCAGCCATGGCCTGGGATGCAGTGGGTGACCTTGGCTTTTCTAAATTCTGGTTTTCCCAGATCTCAGTTTGTCTGAGGCCATGCTCATTCAGTGACTAGAAACTAGGTAGGAATTGAAACAAAAGATGGCTCAATTTGGAACAGGAAGTTCTTTAGAGTTGCTGGACAGAACAGAAAAAAATTGCTATGTACACTCATTCTAAACCATCAAACCTAAACAATGAGCCAGAAACTTGTGGCGGGGGCTATTATTGGTTACACGATGAGAGTCAGATTGATTTGGATTTAAAGGCCTTGTCAAGTAGCTGCATATGAAACATGATGGACTTTTTAAAAGCCTGTTTTTTCAGAGCTATATTGTAAGAAATCATAAATGAAAACTTTGGAACAATTAGTAAATTGTCCCAGTTTTTTGAAAAAGAAAAAAATAACAATAGTAAAAATAAATGGAAATTTTAGCAATTATAAAAATAACCATGTGTCACATAGTATACAAAATATCACACACATTTTATAGGTTGCCTACTCTTAAATAGAATTGAGCATATTTAACTAAAGCAAAATGAAAATGGACAAAGTATAAAACTAGAAGTTTGAAGTAAGAAGCCCAGGCGGGAGCCTGAAATTTCAAATCCCCAACAATATTTTAATACATTGAACATTGAGGGACAGCTAGGTGGCGCAGTAGATAGAGCACCGGCCCTGGAGTCGGGAGGACCTGAGTTCAAATCCCAGCTTCAGACACTTGACAGTTTACTAGCTATGTGACCCTGGGCAAATCACTTAACCCCAATTGCCTTACCAAAAAAAAAAAAAATACATTGAACATTAAAGTAACAATGGTTGTTTGAAACCTCCCTAGTGAAGCCCCATTGCTCCTAGGAAATTCTGAAATTTAAACTCTCTCCTATACCTAATCTTCTGATCAGGTATTTCAAAGACCCACCTGAATACTTTGCTGGGTAACATTGGCAGAATCATTTTACACTGCCCTATTCTCAAAGTCTCATAGGGGAAAAGGGAAATTATCTCACTAGTGTCTTTCACCTAGCTAGCAAAACAGAAGGAAATTCTCCAGTCAAATGTTGCAACATGCTGATCACTGGAGGTTCCAATGCTAGCTAATAATAATATTTCATTTAGTGCCTTATGATTTGCCAAGTACATTACATGTGCTAATTAATTTATCTCAAAAACACCCGAGAGCTAGGGGTATCCCCCTTTTATAGATATTTTATAGATATAGATATAGGTATCCCCATTTTATAGATGAGGACCATGAGGCCAATAACTGTCAAGTGATTTGTCCAGGGTCACATATTCAGGTGCCTCTTGCTGTAAACACGTACTACAAAGAGCTTGCAACCTCTTGAGTTTCTCTAGTGTCCTGCTGCAGCAGCTTTCTCATAAATCTGCAGTCTCTCTTTCTCTCAGAGCACCCTACTGGAAAGACCTTCAGCAGATGTCTCAATGTTAGATAAAGGCAGCCCAACTTCCCCCTTCCTGACTTTCTCTGGCTCCTTAGACATGAGCAGGACAATTCAGAGGAAAAGTAAAACGTGGCCATGCAGAAGTTCTATTTACATGGCAGCCCTTCAAATGCCCGAAGACAACCATCATCACCTCCTCTACACCCCCACCCGCCCACCATATGTCTCCTCTTCTCCAAGTTAAACATGTGAAGGCTCAAGGGTAACCTCAAAGACCTGAGTTACAAACACTGGGCTCTGGTACTCAGTAAACATTCTGAAGTGCCCGAAGTTTGCTCCAAAGAAAGATGATATTTCAGGAATATTTTTTGGGTCTGAACTAACCAGGGTCACTCTATATACCTCTTCACTAATATCCATGATGCCATTCAGGCTCCAGATGTGCTGTGATGTAATCTATAGATACACAGTCCTTTTCACTAAGGTCACAGAGTCTTAATCCTCTCTGAGGCTCTCAGAGTATGCTTAAGTACTCCAACAGATCTATGAAGACAGGTCTGGGGGTACTCCCTCCAGAATCACAATCCAGCGGTACCTTCTCATGATCACTGACTTCTGTCCATGTCCTTACAGGTGTTCTCACTAGAGAAATTCATCTAAAATTTTGAGGCCTTTGCCTTAGGTCTTTTGACCTACATCATCAGTCTGCACTTGCCTAACATTTGTACTTGATGTTTCATTGGTTTCAGTTGTTTCCTGTGTTTTTTTTAATGTAATTATCTGGGCAGCTAGATGGTACAGTGGATAAAGCACCTGCCCTGGATTCAGGAAGACCTGAGTTCAAATTTGACCTCAGACACTTGACACTTACTAGCTGTGTGACCCTGGCCAAGTCACTTAACCTTCATTGCCCCACACCAAAAAAAAAAAGTATCATTGCTATTGCTATATATACAAGTTTTGGTTAAGCATTTATTAATATTATATTAGTAAAAGATTGATTATGTATCTCCCTAACTTCTCATGGTCTCAGGCTGCTTGGTAGAGAAAGCAGAGAGAGATCTTCAGCATGTCAGTTAGCAGTAGCAGGAGAAAAGCCCCAAAAGACCCACACTGTCTCCCAGAGAGACAGCATGTGGTTTCAACGAGAAACAAAATTACTCAAAAGACCTAGAAGACCCAGAAGACCTAGAAAAAACTTCTCATAGCATCTTCCAAGGGCTTTTATCCTCTTTTGATAAAGGCAGGTCATCATACATTGACCAAAGCTAATCAGTTAGCATCGTTCAATTCCATTGGTTGACATTTCTTGAAGGTGTTCCACATTAAAATAAACTATAGGGGGGCAGCTAGGTGGCACAGCGGATAAAGCACTGGCTCTGGATTCAGGAGGACCTAAGTTCAAATTCAGCCTCAGACACTTGACACTTACTAGCTGTGTGACCTTGGGCAAGTCACTTAACCCTCATTGCCCCAGCAAAAAACAAACAAACAAAAAATAAATTAAATAAACTAAAACTGACATCTGGAAAAAGAATGCAAAAGACTCTCACTCAAGTTGCTCAAGGCAAAGTCCATTATCTAGGTGTGGTTTAATATAATCAGTCCTTCACAAAAGCCAAAAGAATCTATTTCCATTCCTTTTGTTCCCTAGGGTTTGTCCCAGATGAGATTTGAAGAAGTTTCTTGAGTGGAGGGGAGAAAGGACTAAGTGATCTCTGGGTCCCCCAAGAAATCCATTTTTAATAATTTTCTCACATTCTGATGTGAAAACTTAAGTCCTCATTTTGGTGTAGTCTCCTGATTACCAATAACCACTTACAATGAGTATCTCTCTAATATCACTGATTGACATTGTGTTGTTTCAAATTTATATGGGGGTGCCTACTTACAAATTAGAGGCTGTAGCACCAGTCTTTGGCATTAAGCATTTATGAAAGCATATTAAATGTTAGTAAAGAGAGAACACATGGCTCCGAAATCTCAGAAGCCCTACATACCTAGGGAGAGAGGACCAAGTGGCTGCCTCCTTCAGCATCCCCGGCCGAGAGTGTGAGTCAGAGAGCGTAAGCTCCCAGCAGTCCAGAGGAGAGGCTGCTCTTACACCCTGCTCAAAGCAAATTGACTAGCATCATTCAAATCTATTGGTTTACTGGATTTAGAGTGGTCCATATTCAAATGAGCAGTAATGCTGAGGTCTGAGTCCAGAGGACAGACCCTCTGAGGGGAAAGGCTTTCAGGTAGGTGTGGTTTTAATCTCTGTTGTCTCTGTTCATAGTCCAAGGTCCAACTTGACTGACTCTGGGCTGGCCTTAAAAAAGGTCAGGCAATTCGGTCCTGGGGGGTGGGGGAGGAGGGGAGTGTCTGGGATCCTCAAAACCCATTATTTTTTCACAACACAATGAGTACCCCATTATCATTTTAACCAGTTAACATCAAAAGGATATTTACTGAGAAGAAATAACAAGAAATACAAAATAATCTCTCCTATCATCTGGGCACACTCCTCCCCTCAACTACCTAGATCTTTGAAGAGAAGGGTCTGAAACCTAAAGTGGTGGCTACAAAGCATTCATCCAAACAAGTTTGCTTATGAATGTGGTCGAACTGCTGCACAAGTTGCTTCCTTCCTTGCTGCAAGAAACAGCATCTCTACTATTGGGTTGATCTGCCACTATGCTGGGTCAAGAAGGCCTCTCCTTGGTACTGGCACCTTACCGGGCTCAACTACTGGCACACTCTGGGGTATGAACCCCAGTTCCTGGGGCTCTGGAAGCTCACTCTTGCAACCTTTCAAAGCTCACAAGGTCACCAATACTCTTTCATCCAACAGCAGGAAAGAATGGACTCCACACAGATGGAAGCAATAGCAAGTCCCAAGCCATGGCTTAGGTAGGGAGATTAAGGTCTGAAGCCTCTCTTCACCTGCTAGTTTACAGCACTTTGTCCGCCTCACTGGAATGTATAAATTTAGGAGTCAACAGAGCACCAGCCCTGGAATCAGGAAGACCTGAGTTCAAATTGATGTAGGAGGTAAAAAGGGGTTAATAGAAAAACCTAAGACCCAAGCTTTAATTCAGGTATTAGCTCCAAAAGGGAGTTAGACCCCAGTTAATGGATAACTTACAAGTCAGGATACTAGGTTCTTGTACCCACAGAAATCAGTACCCATAACGGGACCGTAAAGGGTCAGGTCATATAACAATAAAGGAATTGACAGCCTATAGAAATTCAGACTAGAAATAAAAGAAAAAAAAATGAAGGTGTTTTGAAATGTCACGGGAAACAGAGACATGCACAGAAAAGGCCAAATTTGTCCCCAGATTCACCTTATGACGTGTAAACCCCCAAAACACACCTCCACTGAAAAAGGTACCCACCTTGGGGGTTGGCTTAGGACCCCAGGAACTCCAAATTAAGATAAGCCCTCCCCTGTACCTCCCAAAGGTAGAGAATATTATAATGAGACTGATGAATCAATTTATCCATACTATAAATATAACTGTCTTTCCTTTCACTATTCAAGAGATACCTTTCCACTATTCTGGTTCTCTCCCTGTGGTCACTCACAGTATTGCAATAAAACTTGGGAAACTGAGTCACTGAGTCTTGTAATTCTTTTGGGACAACTCACGATCAATTTGACCCCAAATTTCTGCCCACATCAAAATGGCCTCAGACACTCAGATACAGGGATGTATGACACTGGGCAAGTCACTTAACCATCCCGCCCCCCCCCCCAAATTAAAATACATGGGCTCTGCCTTAGTCTGATGATTCTAGTTCCAGAGTCTTCTTGAATACCCTCTTGAAATTGGTCCCAGTTTCCTGGAGTACATCTGTAGTTAATCCTACTAACAGCACAGGCCTGAACCAACAGCTTCTCTACCAACAAGCAAACCACACCATTAAAGGGCAGTAAACTGCAGGCTTCCACAAATGGAAAGAGCAAACTAAAGAAAATCCAGGTGATGGAGAAGTTCCTTGGAGATGTATCCTGGGCTGCATAGGTGTTACCAAGTGCCACATCAAAGGAGCGCTCCACAGTGGAATCACTGCAGCTTCATGAATACACACTCTCCTTGGATGAAACCCAGGGAATCTACAGCAGAGGAGAACAAAACAATGATTTCCTTGTCCTCTTGAGATCTAGCATTGTAAGGATGTGTTTGCTTGTGAGGGTTTGACTTTTTGGGGACTCTGGCATTCCTTTTCTGAGGCAAGGAGAGCACCCAGAAATTTTCTAGTCTCACGGTATTGAAGTAGAAGGGACTTTAGAGGTCACCTGGTCCAAACCCCTCATTTTATAGGGGAGGAAACAGAGCCCTTGAGGGAAGAAATGCCTTGTGGTGACAGGGCTGGGATTCAAACCACAGAATTTCAGAGTTTTGGAATGGGACATGATTTCAGCAGCCAGCTACTCCAGCTCAGACCTAAAAGGATCCCTCATGCACCGCCATTACTCATGTGTACCATACAAATCCCCAGTGAGTAGTCATCTAGCCTTGCCTTGATGACTTCCAAAGAGGGGGAAGCCACTAGTCAGGACAGTTCATTTCTACTTTGGACAGCTCTGATTCTTACTCACCTATTTCCAATTCCTCCTCTCTTGTTCCTGGTGTTGTCCTTTAGAGCACACAGAATAAGTAGAATCCCTCTCCACACAACAGGCTATGAAATAGTTCAAGACCAATGTCATGAACCAGGTCAAGCTGATTTTTCTGCTGTATCCTTCTGTCATTTTTATTTGTTTCAGTCTCAGCCATGGGGGAATTTTCTCCCCCTCACTGATGCACAGTTAAACTGCCTTTCTTCTAATTTTGCATTAATAATAACAACTAGCATTTATAGATGTGGCGAATAAAATTAAATGTGGTCACCCTATAATTGTCCCAAGTGTCAGGGAATTTAGCTGGGATTTATAATGTATTTGTTACTTAGAAATTAGAGGCTACTGCACTAGTTTTGGGGCATTAAGTATTTATTAAAGGGGAAGCTATGTGGCACAGCGGATAGAGCACCGGCCCTGGATTCAGAAGGACTTGAGTTCAAATTTGGCCTCAGACACTTGACACTTACTAGCTGTGTGACCCTGGGCAAGTCACTTAACCCCAATTGCCTCACCAAAAAAAAGTATTTATTAAAGTATATTAAATATTAATAAAGAGATAGAGCACATGGCTCAGAAAGTTAAGAAGCCCTATATACCCAGGATAGAGGGGAAAGAGAGAGCCACATGGGAGAGGGAAGAGCATGCCAAGAGAGCAAGAGACCCCTCTCCAGGGTTTTTAATCTGTCTCAGATAGAGGTGGGTCACTCCACCTTGATCCAAACTAATTGGCCAGTAACATTCAAGTCCATTGATTGACATGACATGACATGGTCTTAGGTTAGTTAATTTCCTTTAGTTAGTTAGGAAGGTGGATCTATATTTCCTTTGAAATTCTCCTGACTCTGGACTGGCCTTGTAAAACCAGCCAGAGTTCGTGTGTGTGTGTGTGTGTGTGTGTGTGTGTGTGTGTGTGTGTGTCCCCCAAACACCCTATTATTAATAATTTTCTCATGTAGAGCACTTTGAAATTTGCAGAATTGTTTACATATATTATTTCATTTGATTCTCACAACAACCCTCAGTCAGTCAACTAGAACTTATGCTAAGTGTCTACTATATGCCAGGCATTGTGCTAAGCCTTGGGGATACAGAGCCAATCCCTGCTCCCAAAGATCTTATAGTCCATTGAGGAAGATGGCATGCAAACAATTTTTACAAACAAGATATTTACTGGATAAATTGGAGATAATCAACAGAGGGAAGGAACAAGCATTAAGAAGGTTTTGCAGGGGAGGGGCTAGGTGGCACAGTGAATAAAGCACTGGCCCTGGATTCAGGAGGACCTGAGTTCAAATCTGGCCTCAGACACTTGGCACTTACTAGCTGTGTGACCATGGGCAAGTCACTTAACCCTCATTGCCCTGACCAAAAAAAAATAAAAGGATTGGGAAGGGATTCTTGTAGAAGGTAGAACTTTATCTGAGGTTTGAAAGAAGCCAAGAAAGCTAGGGAAGAAGGGAAGGAGAGAAAGGAGGGAGTTCCAGGCATAGGGAAAGTCAGTGAAAATGCTTGTACAGTAGTTGGGGAATGGATTGTTTTGTCCAAGGAACATCGAGGCCAGTGTGACTAGATTGAGGAGTACCTGGAGGGGAAGGAGGGAGGTGGGGCCTAAGATTTAATAAGATTGTAATGATGGAATGGGGCCAGGTTATGGATGCCTTTCTAAGTCAAAAAGAGAATTTTATATTTGGTCCTAGAGACAATAGGAAACAAATGGAGTTGATTGAATAGAGAGAGGGGCATGGTCAGAGCTGGAGTTTAGGGATATCATTTTGACAGCTGAGTGGAGGATGGGTTATAGAGGGAAGAGACTTAGAGAAAGGAGACCCACCAGCAGGCTATTGCAACAGTCTGAGTGTGAGGGGATAAGGGCTTTCACAAGGGTGGTAGAAGGAGAGAAGGGAGAATAGATGAGATATGTTGAAAAGGTAGAAACAATAGGACTTGACAATTGATTGAACATCGGAAGGTTAGAGAAAGTGAGAAGTCAAGAATGATAACTAGGTTGTGAGTCTGGGTGACTGGTCACAGTATTTAGGAAGTAAGGAAGAGGGGAAGGAATGGGAGGAAAGACACCAAGTTCAGATTCGGACATATTGAGCTTAAGATGTCTACAGGATGTCTAGTTCAAAATGTCTGAAAAGCAGTTGGAAATGTGAGATTGGAGGTCAGCAGAAAAACTAGGGCAGGAAGGGGAGATATGAGGATCATCAGCACAGAAATAATTGAATTCATGGGAGCTGATGAGATCAACAAGGGAAATAGTATAGAAGGAGAAGTACCAGGACAGAGCTTTGAAGGGACATTCCTGGTTAGCAGGTGTGACCTGGAGAGAGATTCAGAGGAGAAATCAGATAGGCAGAAAGAAAACCAGGAGAAAGGAATTGCAAAAACCTAGAAAGAAGAGAGGGTCAAGGAGAAGGGTGATCAACAGTGTCAGAGGTCAAGAGAGATGAGGAGTGAGAAAAAGGTCATTGGATTTGGCTATTAAGAGATCACTGATAACTTTGGAGAGGGCAGTTTAAGTTGAATGATTAGTTTGGAAGCCAAACTGCAGAGTTAAGAAGAGAGTGAGAGAAAACAAAGTAATAACGTACCTTGTAGAGAGCCTACTCAAATAGTTTAGCCACAAAATGGAGAAGACATAGCAAATGACAGCTAGCAGGAAGGGGTATATCAAGTGAGGTTTTAGGAAATATGGCCTTGTTTGGAGGTAGTAGGGAAACAGCCAGCAGACAGATAAGGAAACTGAGGTTGAAAGAGGTCCTAAGGGTTACACAGTTAGTAAATGTCTGAGGTAGGATTCAAACACAGATCTTCCTGACTCTTAGTTCAAGACTCTCTCCACTGTGCTGTCCAACTGCCGTGAACTGTTCTAATACCTTTCTCTGGCTATTCGAGATTAGACTTATTGCAGCTGAGCCTCATTGTACATCATCGCTATTGTTTTTTTTTTAACTATTGTTAGTAACAGTAATGAAAATAATTCTTATGTCTATGTTGTTGTTTTGCTCAGTTGTTTCAGTTGTGTTGGATTCTTCCTGACCAAATCTTGTGCTCTACTAGTAAATACTTTTCAGGAATTCAGGGATCCCTCCTCTCTCAGTGAGACATTGGAGGACTAGGTGTGTGTGTGTGGGGGGGTGAAATACAATTTTTAAAAGTATACTGTGGGCAGCTGGGTGGTGCAGTGGATAGAACACAACCCTGGAGTCAGGAGGACTTGAGTTCAGATCTGGCCTCAGACACTTGACACTTACCAGCTGTGTGACCTTGGGCAAGTCACTTAACCTTCATTGCCCAACCAAAAAACAAACGAACAAACAAAAAATGTATGCTAGTGATTCACTCATAAGTTGTAAACAGAAGGGTTATGTGCTAGCTGCTACTGTAGTTTTCCTCTATACAAAAGGACCTGACTCTTAGAAGATTGGTATTGTCTTTGTTGGCTACCTAGCATCCAATCCCTACCTCAACTCCCAGGTCTGAGCTCAAGCTACCAGAGTAGACTTTTTGCACACATAAATAAAAATGCATAAAAGAGGGCATGGAAGATACCTGCCTAGATCTGTGGGCATATTTCAGGAAGTGTTCCCAGCTCCCAGTGCCTGCCTGATTTCTTCTCAGAACAACTTAGGGTTGAAAATGTAAAGAAAATGAACATTCTATGTTTCATAAACTTATTTAAATTGTCACAGTTTTGCTAACTTGGCTCAGAATTTAAAAGATACAACATTAAAATTACTGATTGCTTCGTAAGGCCAATGAAACTCTGAAGACCTCCCCTTCCCCTTCTGGGCTTTGGCTGACTCTCAAAGTTGACAGGAAGGTTGGAGAGACAAGGAGGAAGTTGTCTCACCAATAACAGGCTCTTACTGTCTTGGTAAATAAGTCATCAGAGGATTCAAGGCCAGAAGACTCTGACTGGATGCCAACAATTCCTTCTGATGTCTCTGGCATCCAGGTGGCTTCAGTCTTGACCTTCATGGCTGTTCAGACATTGCCAGTCCCACTCCAAAGATACCTAAGAGATAGTGGAGGTTCCCAGATCCCTAGTCCTATTTTACAAGCAGAATGACACCCTAAACCCCTCCAATTTCTTTCTTTCTTTTTTAGTGGAGCAATGAGGGTTAAATGACTTACCCAGGGTCACACTGTTAGTAAGTGCCAAGTGTCTGAGGTCGGATTTGAATTCAGGTCCTCCTGAATCCAGGGCCAGTGCTTTATCCACTGAGCCACCTAGCTGCCCTATACCTCTCCCGTTTCTGAAGGCAGACTCAGTAGCCCTATGGTCTCTCTCTCTCTGAAGCATGTCTACTGTGATTTCCATAAAGCAGGTTTCTCTCTTGGTTTTAATTGTCCCACATAAAAGACAACCTTTTGACAACTCCATTTACATGAATAGTTCCAAGCAATTCACTCCAAGCCCCCTCCATTCACTATCTTTGTTTGGCACCTTAAAAGTTCCAGGAAATTGCAGGGGAGGACCTAAACTGTTTCACACACAAGTTACATAAGAATGAGTCATCTCATAGATTATGGTATTAAAGTAGTTGAAGTCAATAAGACAGAAAAAGTCCCAAGACCTGAAAGGCCAGCTTTTGGTGAAGAGAACCATTTAAACAGATTGTGGTCTTCAAGAGATTCCATGTCTCCATGAGATAGGAGATATTTTATCATTTGAAATGAGAATAAAGGGCAGCTAAGTGGTGCAGTGGATAAAGCACTGGCCCTGGATTTCAGGAGGACCTGAGTTCAAATCCGACCTCAGACACTTGACACTTACTAGCTGTGTGACGCTGGGCAAGTCACTTAACTCTCATTGCCCCCCAAAAACAAACAGATAAAAAAGGAAACTGAAATGAGAATAAGAATGATAATAACAGGGGATTTCAAACTAGAAGGAATCTTAGAAATCATCTCTTCCTCCTCCCTTGTTTGTTGTTGCTGTTTTTTACAGAACAGGAAACTGCCACCCAGAGCGGAAAGTTACTTAGATAAGGTCTACCCTGCTAGTAAGGAGCAGAACTTGGATTCCAACTTAGGCCTTTTGCTTCCAGGCCCAGAACTCTTTCCACCATTGCACAGTCAGAAGCTGGACTGACCTAGCAGTTGCTTTGTGCCTCCATGTTCTCTTTGTGTGGGATTTGTCACTTCCACCAGCTTCACTCCAAGCAGTTTTGAGTGAATATGTCGGGGATCCAAAAAAAGGACGATGGATTCTTGATTCAAGTGATGATATCTGAAGTCTCTTCCTACTCAGAGTCTGTGATTCTCTAAGTCTCCTTCCTCCAAGATGCCTCCTGCTTGCTAAGAAAGAAGCAATTGACCACACAGGGCAGAAACAGGTGACAGGCATCTCGGTCACCAGAACGTATAAAAGAAATGAGTTTTAAGCTGTGACCACATACATGTGCTTGCATAATTGACTCCGTGTACCATGGGCAGCAGTCCTTTTCCATAATGGAACTGTCCAGGGCAGTTTCAAGTACCCACAATGAAGAGAATTGTCAGTGGTTAGTGGATGGCAAACCTCAGGCCTCTTGCTTCCCCATATCGTAGTTGAGTCTTTTGCCCACCCCCCTTTATCTGTTGGGCCAGGTGTATGAATCTATTCTCAAAAGGCTAGAGCTTTTCTTCTCACTAGATGGCTGAAATCTGGGATCCTCTTCTCTGCAAGATGTCCAGGGTACACTGTGCATCCTCTTTATTCTCTCTAGATGGCTGAATCCCGGGGGCAGCTAGGTGGTGCAGTGGATAGAACACTGGCCCTGGAGTCAGGAGTACCTGAGTTCAAATCTGGCCTCACAGTAAACACTTACTAGCTGTGTGACCCTGGGCAAGTCACTTAACCCCCACTGCCTCACTTAAAAAAAAAAAAAGAAGAAGAAGGTTGAATCCCAGAATTTTCCCAGAATTTGCTGGAGAGGAAACCTCAAGATTGGTGCTGCCCAGAAACTCCCCCTTCCATCTCTTGACGGCAGGCCCTCCAGGATGAAGATGTTGTCTAAGAAATAGCACCTTTTCTTTTCAAGAGAATGGATCCCCAAACAGTCCTCCAGAAGGCTGGGCTTCTAGAATTCTTATCCTTCAGCAACGTGGTTGCTCTTTCTATGATTGCCATCTCAGAGGCAAACAGGTTATGTCATTCCCTTTTCATATCTGGGGGCAGGAACTCAGGATCCAAGAACTGAATTCTCTGACTACAATGTTCCTGTGCCTCAAGGCAGCCAGCATCAGTCCCTGGAAGGCAGGTTGTGCCCACCCAGGCTTCCCCCACCCCATCCTTACTCCTAGTCCTACATAGGTCTGTTCTTAGCTCTGCTGCTCTCTGGTCTCAGAGCCACAGTTCTCAGGGGGAATTTCAGGGACATCTTGTTATACCTGCATTGTTGAAGATGATGGTGATGGTGGTCAATTAATGACTAAATGGGTGTATATAGTATTTGACCAATATTTACTTAGGGAGAACCTGCTTACATGCCCAAGACTGAGCTAGAAACTTCAGGGAATACAATGAGGAAAGATTCTCAGTCAACACCTCTAGCTCTGGTCTGTCTTCTGAGTTTTAGTCCTGAATCTTCAACTTCAATTGCTGAACAATTGCAAATTATGTGTCCTGACATTTCCTAACATCAGCACATCTTTAGCACGTGGCTAAGGGCTTTGCTCATCTTAGGCATTTCATAAGTGTTTGTTGTTGTGAATTGAATTCAGAAGCAGCATGATGTACTAGAACACTGGATTTGGAGTCAGAAGATCTGGATTTAAATCTTGACTTTCCTACTTATGACCTGTGTTACCCTTAGGCAAACCACCTAATATCTACAGGCCTCAATTCCTTGAATAAAATGAGAGGATTGGATCAGATAATTTTTAAGTCTTCTCAAAGTTAGACTATCTCCTACTCCCTGCTGTTACTTTTTTTTTTTTTTGGAGGCAATCAAGGTTAAGTGACTTGCCCAGGGTCACTCGGGTAGTAAGTGTCTGAGGTCAGATTTGAATGTTCCTCCTGACTTCAGGGATGCTCTATCCACTGGCTCCTCCACTTTCAAACTCTTTCTCTACCACCAGCACTCGGCATGTTTGGTCATGTCTGACTCTTGGTGATCCCATTTGGGATTTTCTTGGCAAAAATACTACATTAGTTTACCATTTCCTTCTTTAGCTCAAACATGGTTAAGTGACTTATCCAGGGCCACACAGCTAGTAAGTGTCTGAAGGCAGATTTAAACTTAGGAAGGTGAGTCTTCCTGACCCCAGGCTTGATACTCTATCCACTGCATCATCTTGCTGCCCCTAACATACATATTGATGTTCCCTCAAATACTCTTTTTTTCCCCCTCAATCTACCAAACACCCATGACTTACTCCTCTATTCCATTTCAGCTATAGAGAGGGACATATCTTTGACTACCATTACCCACAAGCAGTACCACACTTAGACCAGGTAAACACAGCTCCAGGACCATCCCCTTCCCCTTAGAAGGCCCTGCTTATAATAAAACATTATTAAGATAAAAATAAAATATGCAAAAAGAAATAAATTTATGAATGGTACAACTAAGTGAATGTTACATTGGTTGTATTGGATATATCACATGACTTGGATATGGGAACGTCTGAATATACCTAAATTAAGCCAGTCCAATTGTCCTGACTTATGTAGTCCAAAGATGGTGGAACATGGCTCAGAGGAAGAGCTATTTTGGAGCTGAGGTAGCTGGTTGCTACATCCATGGTTGCTATGTCAGCTCAGCAGTGGCAGGTCTCCACTCCCAATTCTGTCAGGATGAGTGGTTGGGAGCTTAATTAACAGTTTCCTTCAGTCCCCACCCCCAAAATCCCTGCTGTAGGAGTCCAAGGAGGGAGGGAGGGGAAAGCCTTGAGTTGCCCCAACCCTTAGGCTGGGATGGATTGGGCTTGGGCCTGTCCCCCAGGGTAGGTAGGTGAAACTTCTGGACAAAGAGCCCCATAGGCTGGTAATGAAGTCAATGGGTTTGCTGCCTTGGCATAATTTTTTCTGCAGTCCCCAGAACTCTCTGTGTTCAACAGAGGTTGCCTTGGCTGGTGAGTCATCCCCTGTCTCAGAACATGGGATTTGAAAAGTCTTTTTTTTGGTGGGGGGAGGGGAGGAAAACAATTTGACAAAAGGCATCTTAGTTCTCTCCAACAGCAGCACTGGGTGGAGAAGTTTTGGAGTGGCTGTCAGTGTCATGCTTCTGCCCCGAGCATCCCTTTCCCTCCCACCCCTAAATGCCATGGGAAAGAATGGTGTGAACCATTTTTCTGGAATGTCTGACAGATATTGCTTCAAATAGCCAGGAGGATGGATGGGGAGACTCACTGTTTAACTGTCAGCAGTCCTGTGCTCTGCACAGAATTATAACAAGTGGTCCTGTGGACCATGACAGTGTAAACTAAGACATGACCCCTACGGGACCTTGATCCATCTTTGGGGGAGGGGGGGAGAGAAAACCAAAGGGAGACAGTACCTGTAAAAGTCAAGAGTGATCTTTATTAAGCAGGTACAGTTGTGATCATGTGGAGGAGACAGCTAATGCTAAACAGCTGAATTTGAGGAACTCGAGGAATAGTTTATATAATTTTCTAACAAAGGAAGGTGGGAAAAGGACAGATTTGGGGAGGAAAGGAGATGTGTTATGGACAAATAGTTCCAGGCATGAAGGTTAGAGAGTTTCAGGAACAGGGGAACTGATTTCTTGATACAAGATAAGCACAATGATGCCGAGGCCAAGTCTTGAGTACAGACAAGATGAGCAGGAGGTTTAGAAAGACCTGACCAAGGTCTTGAGTCTGCAACTTCTGCTCAAGGTTGCCCCTGAGTTAATCAAGGCTGGTTCTGTGGTCGGCTACAGGCATCTCCAAATTCAGGTAGAGTTCACTCACAAAGGATCATTGATATGTCAAGCCATTCGGTATACTGATTGATCAAGTCAGTCCCATACAGCTCCCCTCAGTTACCTAGATGATTGGGGGGCTCAAGCAAATCAGGGTAGTTAGCATATTCATCTTCCCAATAGTAATCCAAATTTAGATTCTCACCTTGACTCTGTACAACAGTGTTTTAAATTATAATACTTCTTATGAAAAGGTTAATATTGTAAGTAAATTATTCTAAATCTTCACTGATAAAACTGCATGCCTCACAAGAGCCCATGAATTTTGTAATACATTTAAAAACCAAATTATAGAGACAGGCATCCTTCAATAAATGTTTTCTGGGGGCAGCTAGGTGCCACAGTAGATAAAGCACCGACCCTGGATTCAGGAGGACCTCAGCCACTTGATACTTACTAGCTGTGTGACCCTGGGCAAGTCACTTAACCCTCATTGCCCTGTCCCCCACTCCCCCCAAAATAAAAATAAATGTTTTCCTAGGACCCCCAAATATATCCAGGGATGATCCTGTCCACAAATTTCCACTTCCATATTTAAAGACTCCAATATTCCTATATTGAGATAATATTTGTAAAAAGCACTTAGCAAGGTGCCTGTTATATAGTAGATGCTACATAAATGCTCATTCCCTTCCCTTCTCCCAAGTTATTGTCATTATTTTTTATCATTCCACCTATTCCTATGTTTTACTCTTCTTAACCCTATTCATCTTCACTATAACTTCTAATTCTTCTACCCTACTGTATTTCTCCCAGGCCTTTGCCTCTGTTTTAGCTAAATGCTTCCCAATCTTCACCCACTGGTAAACCAGTTCAACTCTATATTAATTTTCACTCTTAAATCCTTTGTTCTCTTGTCATTTCTCTAATCACACCTTGCCAGCTCTGGATTACATCCACTGTCTTTCCTCCTCATGTGCTGCTGAATGGAGATAGAAGAAGCCAAGAAACCATGTTGACTGGGTCTGCTACAAATTTATGTTATCTTATCTCAACAGGGCCCTCACCATCACATAGGAATTCTTCACGTGATCCTGTATCCCACTTAGCATCGTGGCTCTTGCAAACTTTTCTTCTCGAGCTTTTGCTAGGACTCTTCCCCCATTCTCTCAGCTAAAGACCTCACTGAAAAGATGGAAGCCATTTGCTGAGTGCACTCTCCTCCCCTTCTCCTCATATCCTTCTGACACCATCTCCCATTATCTCCTCTCTAGGCTCTGATGAAGGGGTGACCCTTCCTCTTTATCAATCCCTCTAATATACTCTTTTTTGGGGGTAGGGGGGCAGGGCAATGAAGGTTGCCCAGGGTCACACAGCTAGTAAGTATCAAGTATCTGAGGCTGAATTTGAACTCAGGTCCTCCTGAATCCAGGACCCGTGCTTTATCCACCGCACCACCTAGCTGCCCCCAAATACTATCTCATTTGATGAAATCAGCAGATACCATGAGTTCAAAGATTATGTCTTTGCGAAAATTAATTACTAGATTAATAGTAAACAGATGTGTATTTGATATTTCAAACTGGGCGTTTGCATCCTCAGACTCAAGCTGTCCAGAGCAGAATTTATTTCTCCCCAAACCCATTTACTTTCCAAATTTCCCTATGCCTGTTGAAGACACTGCTATGCTTCCAGTCACCCCCATTCCAAACTCCAATGTCATTCTCAATACTCCATTCTCCTTCAGACCTGTGCTTTAGGAAGATCCCTTTATCTAATGGATTGTAGTGGGAGGCAACTGAAGCTGGAAAACCAGTCAAAAGTCTAATAAATAGCCCTAGCCTGATGCTTTATGAGTGGAGAGAAGGGGACCTACCTAAGAGTGTTGTGAAGGTAGATACAAGATTTTACAAGACTGGATATGTGGATTGGGTGCAGGTTAAGGATGACACTGAGGTTTAGAGCCTGGATAACTGAGAGGATGGTGATACTCTTGGTAGCAAAACATGAGTAAACTTCCCCTCCCAAGTCTTGGGAAGAACAATTAAAGAGAAGAGTAAACAGTTTTTTTTATTTGGATCCAGCAGGGTTCTCAAATGTTCTTGTCAAACCTTCAATAGACCAGAATGCCACAATGGGTGTGACCCATAGTCACACCAGACCTCCTTTCTATCTTTGATAGAGGTCATTAAGGCTTGTTTTACAAATACAAATGTAAGTACAACAAATATTTATCAATCACATGCTCTGGGTGGATCCTTGAGGTTATTTGGGGAGAGATACAAGGTTTCAGAAATATGAAGTCACAGCCCCAAGTTGGGGTCACTCTAACACACAAGACAACATGATAAGTGTATTCAAGAGTTACAAAATAAAATGCTAAAGGATAATTTCAGAATGGCCTGGAAAGACTTCTATAAACTGATGTATAGTGAAGTGAGCAGAACCAAGAGAACATTGTGCACAGTGACTGCAGTATTTTTTGATGAAGAACTGTGAATGACAATTATTCTCAGCAATACAATGAGCCAAGACAATCCCAAAGGACTAATGATGAAGCATACTATCCACCTTCAAAGAAAGAATTGATATTGAATGAACAAAGACTGAAGAATACTATTTTTCACTTTCTTTCATTTTTTCCCCTTTTCTTCAAGTTTTCTTATACAAAATGACTAATATGGTAATGTTTTACATAATTGTACCTGTATAACCTATATCTGATTGCTGCTCCAGGGAGAGGGGAGGGGAGGGAGGGAAGGAGGGATAGAATTTGGAACTCAAAATTTTAAATAAAAATGTTTATTATTTTTTAAAACAGTAAAAGAAAATGCTAGGTAAGATCTGAAGACAAGATGGTTGCCAGCCTGAGGGATCAGGGAGAAGCAGCATGATGTGGTGGATAAATGACTGACCCTGGAATCACAAAGTCCTGGGTTTGAATCCTGCCTTTCTCACTTCTGAACTGTATGACTATACAGAAGTTATTTAGCTTCTCTAAGTCTCTGTCTCTTCATCTATTAAATGGGGACAATAATATCTGAAGTACCTCACATGGTTGTTGTTGTTGAGGAGCAAGTGTGATAATCTTTGTAAAGTGAGCTGCAAACCCCTAAGAGCCATATAAATGTGAGTTATTATTATTCTTGGAGGTGTGGGATAGATAGGTGGTCCTGCCTATCACCTGTAAAACCGAAGTACATGCTCCTAAATATCCTAGTTTCCTTTATAAAATATTGTCAGGAAGACCCAAGTTCAAATTTGACTTCACTTACTACTAACTGTGTAACCCTGGGCAAGTCCTTAACCTTGTTTGCCTCAGTGTCCTCATCTATAAAATGAGCCAGAGAAGGAAATGGCACACTATTCCAGTATCTTTTTATTCATTCATTCATTCATTCATTTGTTTGTTTGTTTATTTATTTATTTATTTATTTATTTATTTTGTGGGGCAATGAGGGTCAAACGACCCACCTAGGGTCACACAGCCAGCAAGCATCAAGTGTCCAAGGCCAGACCTGAACCCAGGTCCTCCCAATTCCAGGGCCAATGCCCCATCCATTGCGCCACCCAGCTGCCCCCTCCCCCATTCCAGTATCTTTGCCAAGAAAACCCCAAATGGGGTATTGAAGAGTCAGACACTACCAAAACAACTGAACAACAGTTTTTTCCAATGATGTTGAGTGGCCACAAGTCCTGGAATACCATAGTCTCCAAAAAATGGAAATTTTGGATACCCAAAGGGTAACTGAGGCTGCATGGTGGCACAAGTAAGTTATAACACTTTTAAAAATGAGGAAGTGATCCAGAGAAGTGTTCTCCTCAGAGAAAGGTGTGATTGAAGAATAAAAGATGGGCCAGGGGCATAGCAAGAACAATGGAAGACCAATGTCTAGCTTTTGTATTTCTCTGGTTTCTACTCAATGTCAAGAGAACAAGAGGAAAAGCTCTGGGATATTTAGGGGAAGTGCCTGGATTAGATTTATGGGACACAGACAAGGGTCACCCAAGATGAGACTGAATGGATGGATTGTGATCTATTTCACTGGAGATGAGACCTCAATAAAGCCATATTAAAGTGTGTAATAGGGTATCAGTTCCCTACAGGTACCAAGCACCTAACTGGGGGTGATATTCCTATGGCTGAGACCTCATTCCTCCACATTGCTTTGGAAGCAGAGAGATTCATTCATTGGGAGAATGGTCTCAGGAGAGACTGTGCACATGGGGATATCTCTTAGGAGGAAGGGACTGGAGAAGCTGAGGACTAGAGATGGGAAGGAGGAATGAAAGTGGTGCCCAGAGTCTACAATCATGTCTATGCTTCAGAGATGATGGCAAAGGTATGGCTTGAGGAATACAGATCATCTGCTCTTCCAGAGTCAAACCACACTCAATCCTCTTTGTCAAGATGTTTACCTACCACTCTGCTCCTAGTGCCATCCTGAGAGACTAGGGAAGGCAGGAGGTTGGTGCAGAGAGAGATGAGAGAGAAGCAGGTGGCTTTAGTGCATTCACTCTATGGGGAGCAGCACTCTGAACTAACCTGCCTGAATGATAAGGGGAAAAGGGATGCTCAGAATTGTAAACAGATTAATCTCTTTTCCAGACCAGAGTATGGGTGGAACAGATGTTTCCCCTCCAAATGGGTTGCAAAAAATAAAGGTTTAATTAGGAATAAACCAGGGTTCCCAGGACAAATGTGGGAGAATATGACCATTTTGAGAATCAGTGCCAAGAATTCCTGCAGCTTTGTTATTTGCCATGTAATATTTTGAGGAAATATTTGTAAATACTATAAAAATGTGTAAATATTGAGTGATGTAAATCTTAAGTAAATGTTGAGTCAGTTATCCCTTTTTTCACAAGTATGATATATGTAATTAATACTGGCTGGTCCGGGGGAAATTCAAAGTGGGAAAAATGAGGGTTCTGTGACATTTTAAAAGTTTTGAGAGATGCCATTTCTGGGTAATTAATCATTTTATTAATCATGCTAGTGGATAATTAATAAAAGGGTTCAGCGGCACTCTCAAATGCTAAAGACCCCTCATGGAACCCATTCAGCACATATGCCTTTGGAAGACTGGGTGCTCCTGATTGGTTAACAATTAATGACAAGAATGAATATTATAATGAGAGGTGGACCTATTCTAATAAGGGCTGTAACTCTGATTATGTTAGATTCTTATTGGCTGGGAAATCTAGACAAAGGATCTATTTCTACCCAAGCCTGAGTAATACACAATGGGCCAGAATTCACCATAGATTGAATTCTTTGTAAGGTTCTCTAATTGGGTGGGGTCTCCCACTCAGGATTTGGGCAATCTCATCCAATAACAACATCCTTCTATTCGATGTCTTGAACAGCCTACGGGTTTCTGAAAAAATCCTGGTCCTAATTCAATAATTAATTATTAATATAAGAGATAAATAATCATTTCTCTCAGTTCAGAGAAATAATTTGAGTAGATATGTACTCTTACTGAGTAAGAATACCTGGAAGTAATCTACAGGGTTACTTGTAATATATAAAATGAGGAGGCTGAATTAGATTATCTCTGAGGTGATTTTCAGCTCTAAAATAAAATGACTCTATGAATTTAAAATAGAAAATATGGAACACTTTCCTCAAATGAGTTGGGAGGCCAGCATGGGAGGAAAAACATGGCTAGACACTAGCATGTGTGAAAATAGTTCTGGGGAGGAAGGGATTAGTGGGTTGTAAAACTCAATGGAAGTCAACAATGCGGCATGACCAGAAAATAAGCTATCTTCCTTGGGCTTTCTTGAGGCACATTCAGTTGAGCAGAATATGTGGGTGAAAGGAAGACAGTCCACCTCAGGTGGCTCTTGTTGCACCAAGACAAGAGACTACATGACTGACTGAACATGACTACATGTTCAATCTCCCAGAGAAGAGGTGGAGGAGGAAGGTAAGCCCTTAGAGGAGAGACAGGACTCTCACTGTAGTGAGGTGGGGGCCTGGAATTGACGAAGGGGGAAGGTTGCATTGAAAGGCACCGGGCCAGCATGAGAATAACAGGTTAGAAAGACTGGCTCCCTTAGATGTTGACACCCTGGGATAAAGTCCACTGTTATCTTGTACCAGGGGATCTAGGAATTCAACTTTTTTTTCTTTTAGTCCCAGAGGGCAATACCAAAGAGCAAGGGATAGCTAGCAGTTGCAAAGATGCAAATTATGGCTTCACCTAAAGAACTTTCCAACAATTTGAGCTAAACCAAAGTGGAATGAACTGCCTCAGGAAGTGGTAGGTTCTCCCTCACTAGGTATCTTCAAAATCCTAGTGCCTGCTTTCTAGGGATGTTATAAAGGATATCCTTGGTCAGGTACAGGTTGGACTAGATAGCTTCTGAAGTCCCACCTCTCTCTAAGATTTTGTGATTTTATTTACAGGGATATGTCAGGATCTACTCATTGGAGATTGACCCAGAGAGTCCTGTCATGTCTGGAGAGCAGGATCCCTTTGGTTGGTGTCCCCACTAATCTTTGTTAATCACCAAGAAGCAGGAGGGACCCCTAGGAGTGGTCTGAGCTGCCCAGAATGCTACAGCTGTTGGCCACTGTTGAGAACTGGCCTCAGGCTGGGCAAATTGAGCTCTTGGCCAAGAGAGTAATTCTGAGCTTTCCTCTGCTTGCACTCTCTGGAAAGGGCATGCAGATAGCAGAATTTCACTGATGTTTTAATATGAAAAAGCTCATGAAACTGTCCATACAATTTGCTAAGAAACCATGTTTCTGTCCCTGCAGGGAACAAATTGCTTGTTGGTAAAACTGGAGTTTTAAAATGACACCTACGTAGGGAACATGCAAATTTGTGACCCAGATTTTACTTTTCCCATCAAATTCTGAGCACCAGAAGATGTAGTGCCCCTTCTTTAAAGGTGTAGCTCTTAGGTGAACAGAAACACAAGCATTCTTTATTCATAAGGAATGAGGTTGTTCACTGCCAGGACTTAAAAGGGACCTTGAAGAATTCAATGATCCAGCCAATGGCCCTTTTTTATTGGGCATGTTTAACTTAGCAGGAAAGACCGGGTGACTTACAATGGAGCCAGTGCTTGGAGCACAGTGGGAGAATCTGGGTCAACAAGGGATGGACCCTAAATGAGGGTAATACAGTCAATGCCTCCAAAGCAAGACCACAAAGGGCAGGAAAGGGAAATAGTTAGGAATGTCACCAGAGAGCCTTGGGCACAGTACTCTTAAAGCCAGGGAAGGAAG
Source organism: Dromiciops gliroides (assembly GCF_019393635.1). NCBI lineage: Eukaryota > Metazoa > Chordata > Mammalia > Microbiotheria > Microbiotheriidae > Dromiciops > Dromiciops gliroides. Next base: position 672,256,237 of record NC_057861.1, read on the forward strand.
AAGGGAGTTCATGGTTGTCCTTCAAGACGTTTCTCACAGGAGCTGGGGATGTACCACTTGGTACATCAGGGCAGCTGAAGGATGCTAAGGAGACATGAGGAGAATGAGATAGAAGGGCAGGGTCTCTGTTAGGCATGACTGATTGATTTCCTGTATCGGATGAAACAGACCAGGAGATGCCAATTAGTGAGGTGGTACAGGAAACAAACCTCCCTGAACCTCAGTTTCTCATTTATGAAAAGCTGTAGAATCTACTTCCCAGTGTTGATGGAAGATTCAAGTGAGGTAATGCATGGGAAGTGCTCAGCAAACTCTGAAGCATTATGGAAAGTCAGTATTTGTTGCTGTTATCTGCCCCCCTTTTCTGTAAGGCAACAGAATGCTTTGTGAGTACCCTACTGATGGTATCACAGAACTTTTGAAGCCTTGAAGAGGAGAAAAATCTATTTGGGTTAGTTAACAAGGATCCTTTCTAAAAATGCCAACACATTCAGGAAAGATAGACAGAGCTACTAGTCATTCCTCCATGAAAGTGAATATAGGCTCATACTCACTTTTCTCCTAACAAATAGGAACTGAAGGAATGGGAGCATTGATGAAGGCAGGTAGGGGGAAAGAAGAAAGAAAAGAAAGGGATAGTTTGGGAGCACAAGGCACTACCAAATAGGGAGGGTCTAGAGGTACCTTCCAGGTAGCCAGAAGGCAGCATAAGGACACTGGGTGCCTTATGGAGAAGGGGCAAAGGGTGCCAGTAGGTGGAAGAGGGTCACAGAAAGTAGAGTGAGAAAGGGCCAGTGACAAACTTTACCTCCTCCTCAGTTTGGCAGAAGATCGGCCATGCTTCAAAGATAGAATCAGATGAGTGGATCTTAGAGCTAGAACGGACATGGTAGATCCTTAAGGGAGATGTCAGAAGGTAAGGTCACTTTACAAATAGATTTATTTCTCGACCTCCTTAAGTTCAGTTTAGATCATGGGGCATCTGACCCAGAGAATGACAAGACTAACATCAAATGCACATAATTAATTGTTCTTGGTAGAACATACTCTCCTCCCATCTTAGTCTAGGTGATGATCCAGTTTGGATGACTGGTAATGCAAGTTGATCAGTCAACAAGCATTTATTGAGCACTTACTCTGAAGGATGAACAACAACTGTTCTGGGCACAGTCTCCCTAACATTTCCTTGGTGCCCCTAATTAGATGGAATAGGAAGCTAGCACACCTGAAAAACACATTTATTTCTTAATGTCTTTGTTCAGATTATTCTTTAGACCGTGAGCTCCTTGAAGTCACAGAGCTTGGCATATAGTCGGCACTTAATAATTGCTTATTGATTCACTGACTAATCTATCATGAAATGCAGCTAGGTGGCAAAATAGCTTGTGTTCTGGGGTTAGAGTCAGGAAGACCTGAATTCAGATCTTGCCTCAGACATTTACTAGCTCTGTGACCCTGAGTGAGCTCCTTACTTAATTTCTCTTAGTCCCAGTTTTTTCATTTGTAAAATGAGATAATAATAGTACCTATCTCACAGGTTTGTTGTAAGAATTGAATTAGATAATATATGTAAAGTACTATATAAATGTTAGTTGATGTTGTTATTATTATTATTTTGTTTGTTTGTTTTTTGCAGGCAATGGGGGTCAAGTGACTTGCCCAGGGTCACACAGCCAGCAAGTGTCAAGTGTCCGAGGCCGGATCTGAACTCAGGTACTCCTGAATCCAGGGCCAGTGCTTTATCCACTGCGCCACCTAGCTGCCCCCCTGATGTTATTATTAACCCTTGAGTCAAAGGCTTCCTCCTGATGTTTAGGATCCAGGTACACTTTTGGCAGTCCTCTCATTAATCTGGCTTTCACAAGATGGAACCTGGGGACTGTAGTGCCTACTGCTTCCCCAAGGGTTGCCCTAGCTTCCCTGCTAAGCACTTAGATTTACAAGATTTCGAACAATGAATAGATTTTATTTGCACAGTGAAAGAGGACAAAGGACTTGCCGGTGAACTCAGAGTTCAGCAAGCCCTTTCCCTTTCCAGCAGGCCCCCTGTCCTATCCCCTTATTCCTAATTCACAGGGCTACTTCCCTAGCTGGGCTTCTGGTGAAAGGTAGGGAGGGCTTGGGATCTGATCCTCCACACTGGTCCTGTATATATTACATGATCTCAGTCTCATCTCCACTCTGACATTGACAGCCATCTCAGGACTAGTGACTTCGGATGCTGATGGTACCTTTTGGAGTCCCACATTCCAGACCTCATTTCTTGCTTAGTGCAGCCTAACATCACACTGCCCTTATTCCCCTTCATGAGCCTGATGGTTGTGCCAAACTCGCTTTCTTGCTCTCACATGATATTCTCTCTCTCCCACCCCTAAATCTTTGGACAAGTTGGATCCAATGTATGGAATGAAGCACCTCTACCTCTTAGAATCTCTAGTTTCCTTCCATGCTCATTTCAAACACCTCCTCCCATGAGGTCTTTCCTAATTGCACCAGTCAGGAATGCTTTCCCTAGCCCAAATTAACTTGCATTTACTTTGTAGTTACTTATATATGTACTTAGGGCAGGTAGCTGGCACAGTGGGTAGAGCCTTGGGTCTGGAGTCAGGAAGACCTGAGTTTAAATCCAACCTTAGACACTTACCAGCTATGTGACGCTGGGAAAGTCACTTAACCCTGTTTGCCTCAGTTTCCTGATCTGTAAAATGAGCTGGAGAAACCACTTCATTATGTTTGCCAAGAAAATCCCAAATAGAATCATGTAGAGTTGGATACAACTGAAAATGACCAAACAACAAATATATGTGCATGTATACACACACACACACACACACACGTATATATTTGTTTTCTTCCCAGATACAATATAAACTCCCTGAGGGCAAGGATTAATTCACTTTCCTCTTTGTTTTGTCAGTGCCCGGCCCATAGAAGGAGCTTAATACAGGCTTGTTGATTAATTGCTCTATTCCTACAATATGTCAGTCAAGAGTTTTCAGAGAAGGGCTAAGCAAACAGTCTCAGAGCTTTTGGAAGAGATTGGCTTTTGTTTCTCCTTATTTTATTTCATCTTTCCTTCTGGTTGCCTGAATTTTGCAAGTGTTTCAGGCACCTCTCCATCACTGCCTTATGGTGTTTACCAGTTTTAGCATCACAACTAAGAGCATTATCAACCCAGCTTCAGTTCCAGCTCAGTGTTGCTGGCCATGTTATTTCTGTAGCTGCCTCAGAAGACTCGGTTTTTCATGGCTCTTCACTGCTGTTTTAAATTCAACAATCCTTTATTAAATGCCTTCTTTGTGCAAAGCGCTATTCTGGGTGCTGGGAGAGAAAGAAAAATGAGGACTCTCCTCAGAAGGGGATAACAGGGTAGCAGGGTGATACTGAAGTCCCCAAACTCTCAGGTTTGGGGGTAGGAGATGCTTTTGCTGTACATCAAATTCATGGGTAATGGGCTGCCTCTGCTTTAGATATGCCCCCTCCTCTTGCTACCTAGCACCATCATCCCACCTCCACCCTTTGCCTCTTTTCTGGAACCCTCCATTTCTGGAATAATCTAGAATACCAGAAATTTTTGTGTCCTGCGATCGATGTGGTCAGGGTGGAGGACCCACCATCCTCTGAACACTCTGCTGGGTTGTACAACTGTGTTGTCCCTCTCAATTAGAACTTTTGCATATTTTTATTATTCACTATTGTGGATTCTATGTTTCATGGATTATAGAAAAGGGAGTTATTTTTATTATCTATGATTATATATTTCAAGGGCCTGTTTTATAAGAGGACCCCCAGCATACTGGGTACATCCCAATATAAGATGGGGAATTTATAGAAAGACACTAAAAAAAATCAGACAGGAAGAAAAGTCATGAATAAGCTGCAATATATACCATTGGAGGGAGTACCCCCATCAGTGAAATCAAAGATCTATGGAAGCACCAGTCTGATTAAATTATAGACAAATGATTTCCTGTCAGATATACATATAAGCATGTGCATACAAGAATACAGAATATATGTATGTATACAGAATATACATACAAACATATGTCAAAGTTTATTTTTGTGGGTATATACAAGTTTGGGAGAATTTCCATGTCAGTATATCTGGAGAAATTGAAAGATGGTGTGGCCAGTGTGAAAATAGCAACTAAGGGCAGTTAATTGCAGAGCTAGAGGGATTTAATGTGGATAAGATTTATGTTCACATGATGATTCAAGGAAATCAGCTTAAAAATTCAACATTTAGTTCCACACTGATAGTCTCTATAGCCTTTGGTTTTATAATGAGCTTTCCTCACAACAGCTGGGAAAGATGGGCAAAGGAAGTGATGCCATGGCTCCAAAAATGTCAGTATTTATGCCTAGAGTTGAATGCTTAATAACAGGTTGACAGTGGGATTCTGGGAGAAACTTAGGGGTCGTAACCACAAAAGACATCACTGAAAAATTAATTTTTAAAAATGATGGCTCATTTTTACAAGGTGCTTTAAAGTTTGGGAGACAATCAGGGCTAAGTGATTTGCCCAGGGTCATACAACTATTAAGTGTCTGAGGCCAAATTTGAATTCAGGTCCTCCTGACTCCAGGGCCAGTGCTCTATCCACTGTGCCACTTAGCTGTGTTCTACTGGAAACAAAGTAGTTAGATGTCCATTGATTGGGGAATGGCTATGCAAGTCGTGGTATGTGAATGTAAGGGATTATTGCTGTAAGAAACTATGGATATGATGAAAGCATGGAAAAGCTTACATGAGCTGAGGCAGAGTGACTGAAGCAGAGCCAAGAAAATGATACACACAGTGATTACAACAATGGGAAGAGGAAGAACAACAACTACAAAACAATCAAAAGTGAATATCAAAAATTACAGAGAACAAGCTGGGCCCCAAGGATGAGCTATGTGAAGACATGCCCAAATCTTATTCCTTTGAAGAGGTGGGAGGTTCACAGGAATAGAACACTGTATCTATTTTTCAGACTTTTCCAGTGTATTGATTATTTTTATTAATTTCTTTCTCTTTGGGGCAGCTAGGTAGTGCAGTGCCCCTGGATTCAGGAGGACCTGAGTTCAAACCCAGCCTCAGACACTTGACACTTACTAGCTGTGTGACCCTGGGAAAGTCACTTAACCCTCATTGCCCCGCAAAAAAAATGTGTTTCTCTTCTTCCTCTTTTTATTATTATTTTTTTTTTGGGGGGTGAGGCAATTGGGGTTAAGTGACTTGCCTAGGGTTACACAGCTATTAAGTGATAACTGTCTGAGGCCAGATTTGAACTCAGGTCCTCCTGACTCCCTGGCCGGTGCTCTATCCACTGTGCCACCTAGCTGCCCCTCTTCTTCCTCTTTTAAAAATATTCTCATGTTTTACATAATTACACATATATAAAACCTATATCAAATTGCTTACTGTCCTCAGGAGGGAGGGAGAAAATTTGGAACTCAAAACTTTTTTAAAAATTAATGTTAAAAATTTCCTTTACATATAGTTAGAAAAAATACTATTAAAAAAATTCTTGGGGGTGGCTAGGTGGCACAGTGGATAAAGCACTGGCCCTAGATTCAGGAGTACCTGAGTTCAAAGCCAGCCTCAGACACTTAACACTTACTAGCTGTGTGACCCTTGGCAAGTCACTTAACTCCCATTGCCCCACAAAAAAAAAAAATTCTTTGTTCTATGGAATGGCTTTCTGTGGAGGGGGAAAGGGAGATACCTGGAGAATTTTTTGCAATACAAAAACAAAAGATGTCAACAAAAATATTTTTGAAAAAGAACAAAAAACATTCTGTGTTCTTTGTTATGCTGTTTTTAGATTAGGCCAGGGTAGCTTTATTTCTGCAGTGGATTACACTTGGGTTGGAGGCACCATCCAAAGAACTAAACTTTGGGAATATATGAATGCTTGATAGGAACCAGTGTGTAGGTATCATTCATTAGAGAAGACCTAACAGTTAACCTTAAAAAAGATGCACCTTTGCTGTAGTCTGAGAAAACTCTAGGACCAGCAGTAGTTTCTTGCCAAATTAAGGTATCATATTCAAAATGGCTTGGGGTTTATGGCAGTCTTTCCTGGCTTTAATTTAAATCATGAAACCAATCTGTTCAGGGAGCTAGGCCCAACTTTCCCTACTTCTAGAGCTGGTATACTTACTGGGAAATACAGACTGCATGCAGGTAAGAAAAGCTGTCCAGGAGCTGAAAGAAAGCAGCCTTTGTGAGATGTTAAATTTCTTTTTTAAAAAAATCTTATTTTTATTGGTAGCTTTCATTTTTACGTCACCTTCCTTTTGGAATGTGTTCCTTCCCTGACCCCTCTCCAATAAGTTGTCCTTTGTAACAATTTAAAAAATTTTAATTTTAAATGTAAAGAGTTTTAAAAGTGGGGGGAAAAACTGTTTAACCAAACAATCAACATGTCAATGATGTCTCATAGCATATGCTATATTGTATACCCACAGGTCTCCACTTCAACAAAGAGTGGTAAGTGGTATATATATTTTTTTATTCTTTCTTTCCTTTTGTGGGGCAATGAGGGTTAAGTGACTTGCCCAGGGTCACACAGCTAGTTAGTGTCAAGTGTTTGAGGCCGGATTTGAACTCAGGTCCTCCTGAATCCAGGACCAGTGCTTTATCCACTGTGCCACCTAGCTGCTTCCAACACATTTCTTTCTTTTTTTTTTTTTATACCAACACATTTCTTAATGTTAAAGGAAAGGCTTATTCAAATCTGAGGTCAGGATCTTTTTTTCTGAATTCATAAACATGGACTTGGAGCTCAAAGTCCTAATTTGAAATCCTGACTCAGCCACTACAACCTTTGTGACCTTGGGCAATCTCTTAACATCTCCAGGCTTCAGTTTCTTCGCCTGCAAAATGAAGGAGATGGATTAGCTCACTTGGAAGGTCCCTCCCATCCCTAAATCTATGATTCTATAAAATCTGAGATCTTCAGAGCTGCCCTCCTGCAAATCATAGATGCCTTAGGATTGGAGCTCTGGAGCACCTAGTTCTGTTAGGGAGATAAGCAATTCAACAGCTACAATGAGCCCAGGGAAAACTTCAAAGGACAAGAACTGGCAAAGGTCAACAGCCACTATGACCTAGTAGGGCCAGACTGATCACTGTCCTAGACAAAGATTAAAAAATTACCTTACTCTCAGGTAGCTTAGAATCTAATGGTGGTGCTGGTGGTGGTAGGGAAGGACACTGAACACATACAGGTATGATGCAAGGTAGACACAGGCAAAGGAGATGTCACCACAAAACTGGGTCTGAAAATATTCCTCTTTCAAAGAATTACTCGCACACGTGATCCAATCAAAATTTAAGTAAAAGTTTTATTATTTGGTACACAGAGGTATGACTGGGAGAAGTCTAAACTTCAGCTCCTGGGGAGGAACAGATTTATGGCATCTTCTTCAATCAGTCAGCACATAGAGGTATGGCTGGGAGAAGTCTAAACTTCAACTCCCCAAACAAAGGAGAAGGTGATAGTTTTATAGGGGAAAGAAGAGGTTGGGGGAGAGATTTAGGTCTGAAAAGTGACAGCTGTTGGGGGAATGAGGATGCTAGCTATTTGGGGAGTGGGATCCATGAATAATAAAAATTCCACATTTCTGACTTGAGATTATTGTCACTACCTGGTCCTAATCACATAGCAAACACGACTAAGCTCCCACCTAAGCTGATGCTATAAATTTCAAGGTGCCCAGCTTTCTGGGTGTCCGTAACACATATGCTTTGTTATCTGTTTGACTAACCACTATCTGGTTAATTAACTACTTTGCTTCTCCAAGTAAAGAGTAATCTCTAACCCCAGCAAGTTGATCAACCATATTTCTCCATGGTCAGAGTGTCCCCCTCATGGCCAGAGTATCCCTAACTGGGCCCAGGCCTACTAGGCTGCTACTACAGGAGAGATCCAGACAAGATGCCAACATACAGACAGGTTCTCTAGGAGTGATTTGCCAGGACCATTGATATGAAAGGAATTTAAAGGAATTTTCTGTCTATAACCCAGAGAAGGGTTACAAGCAGCTAGATGCCACAGTTGATAGAATGCTGGACCTGGAGTCAAGAAGACCTGAGTTCAAATCCAGCCTCAGACATTTACTAGCTGTGTGACCCTGAGCAAGTCACTTAACCTTGCTTGCCTCAGTTTCCTCACTTGTAAAATGAGCCGGAGAAGGAAATGGCAAGGCACTCTAATATCTTTGACAAGAAATCCCCAAATGGGGTCGCAAAGAGTCAGACACTACTGAAAAGCTACTGAATAACAACAAATCCACAAGTGTTAGATTAAGGAGTAAGTTAGATAACTGTAGACCGAGGGTGTCCAAAAGACAGGGAGAGCAGCATAAGGTGTGCATGAAGCAGGTAGCATTAACATTGGCCCTTCCGGTGAGGGAAGTTAAAGTGAGGATAACCATCATGGGACGGATGTGGTTATCAGGGACCTCAAGAGGACATGGTGACATTTGAGTTGGGCTTTAAAGAACTAGTAAGATTACAATAGGTAAAATAGTAAAGGAAGTGTGGGGGTGGAGTGGGAGGCTATTGCATGAATAAAGGCATGTCCAGGGTACAAAGAGCATTCCCAGTTTTGGTGGAGGGTTAAGTATGTGGAAGGACAGTGATATTTCATATCGCTAGAGAGAGACTTTGGTACCAGATGTGTCAGGGACCTTGAATGCCAGGCACAGGACTTGGAATTTTCCTTGATAAGCACCTTCAAGTCCATTAAAACACCATTAAGCCTCTATTGTGAGCAGATCTTTGTGCTCTGCACTGAAAACTCAGATAAAAGAAGCCCCTGGTCCCCCTGGAACTCTAAGAGGGTTAAGAGACAAACATCGAACTAGAAAGGTGTAAAGTGAAATCTTAGGCATTACCAGGTGGTGAGATTAGGAGAGTTAGCTAGAGAAGGTGAGGAAAGGATTGGGGAGGTGTTATTCCCTGCAGATGGAAAACTCCTTAGCTACTATACAAAGTTACACCACACAACTACTGGTATATGGTGAGAAAAGTGACTTGTCCAAGGTCATAGAGCAGGCTAGGGGCAGAGCTGTGATGAGAACCCTGTATCTCCTAAGTCTCAGTCCACAGTGCTGCTAGTTCGTAATCTTGAATCATGGCTTTAGTGTCAACATCAGAGATTTATTTGTTGCTTTAACTTTTTTTTAAACATCTTTTATTCTTTTTGTTTATTTGTTTTTTTAGTGAGGCAATTGGGGTTAAGTGACTTGCCCAGGGTCACACAGCTAGTAAGTGTTAAGTGTCTGAGGCTGGATTTGAATTCAGGTACTCCTAACTCCAAGACTGGTGCTCTATCCACTGCACCACCTAGTTGCCCCTGCTTTAACTTTTGATTGCTCTGGTCCAGTTGTTCTGATAAAGAACTTGAAATTATGCTGAGTGACTAAATTGTACCTGTCCTTTGACCAGCTAATGCTTCTACAAAGCCTATAAACTGAAAGGTGGCCAAAGTGAGAGGGAAAGATTCCATGGACTTAAAAAATAGCAACAGTAGTATTTTTGTCATGATAAAACACTAGAAGGAACATGGTGCCCATGGTGCTCCATCAATTGGGAGATGACTGAATATGAATGTAAGAAGATAGTATTATGCTATGAAACATGATGAATATGAAGAATTCAGAGAAGTAAGCAAAGTCAGTAAAATAACTGACCACATAACATAAAGGAAAACGACCAAAAAACCCCTCAAGAACTAATTGGGGGGGGGAGGGCAATGAGGGTTAAGTGACTTGCCCAGGGTCACACAGCTAGTAAGTGTCAAGTGTTTGAGTTCAGATTTGAACTCAGGTCCCTCCTGAATCTAGGGCTGGTGCTGTATCCACTGTGCCACCTAGCTGCCCCAAGAACTATTTTCAATGCAATGACCAATTGTGGTTCCAGAAGACTGATGCTGAAGCATGTTGCCCACTGCTTGGCAGATAAAGGATGTGCTGCAACATAACAGTTGCTTTTCTCCTCCAGGTGCAGAAAGAGACATATATTTTTGGACACAGCCAAAGTCTGGTTATGTTTTGCTTGACCATGCTTATTTATTACAAGAGAGAGTTTTTGTTTTTAATTTGGGGAAAAGGTGGAAGAGCTGAGGACCAAAAACAGTAATGTCAAAAAAAAAAAAAAAGGAAAAGGGAAAAAAGAGTCAATGAAACATTTTAAAGAAGACACAGAATAGAATAGAAGGGGGTTTGAGAGAGATAAAAAGGACATCTTTGAAACAAACCTGTGGAATTTATATTTGTAAAAAAGAAACAAATTGGACATAATGGAGTTTCTGGGTTTCATATGCATATTTTTCTGTTCTTTGTATATAGCAATGTCTGTGTTTGTTGGTCTTTATCATGTTCAGAATAAAACACACACACACACACACACACACACATATATATATATATATATAAACAAGGGAGGGTTTCTATTTATTGGGGACAGAGTTGTAAGGGAGTCAAGCTGGAAGTGATGGTGGTAAAAAGAAAAAAAAAAGAGTGTCAATTGTAAGGGGCTAAAATTCTAGCTAGTCTGTCTAAAATATCTAATGAGTGGTCACCAATAAATTATAAGATTTAGCAAGAGTTAAACTTTTAAGCATTTATTAAGGAGAATAAGAATTTGGTGAAGAGAGAGAAAACGGCCTGGATTCATCTATCAAAGGGAGAGCACATTTTTGCTCCACTCTCCAGGAGAGTCCTCATGAAAGAGTGCCAACCACACCCTCCTTAATCCCACACCCTCCACAATCCCACAAACTGGAAATGTCCTGTCCCCACACACACAGTTCCAAGCTAATTGGCTGATAGCTTTGATCGACAGAACCCATGAGCAAACGTCACTTCCTGACGCCAAGGACCTGACCGCATGGCTTGCCCTCAGACGCCTTCTCCTCATGGCAGAGCTTTCCTACAGTAGCTCTCCAGCAGGTGGCGTCATTCCAATCGTCACACAATGAACATTAAAAATAGACGTGAGGGGAGAGGGATGTTCAGAAGGAGGCAAAGAAAAGGAGGGCAACTTGGATACTATCTTGTTAAATTTAATATATGCTCAAAAAACCAATATGTAACAGTTCATAGTTTCATATGCAATCTTCTTTTTCTGTTCTTCTTATTTGTTTGTTAAATTCATGAGAAAAAATAAAAACTTACATTTTAGAAAATGATGTCAGCAGAAGTAAGAGAACATGTTTCACAATTGCCACAGTAATTGTGGGACTTAACCTTTTTTGTGTCATGGATCCCTTTGACTCATCACCATCACCACCACCACCATCACAACAACAACAACTAGCATTCATACGGTGCTTTAAGGTTTGCAAGACTTTTAAAAAGTATATTAAAAGATAAATAAGATATAAAAGATTACAAAGGAAACCAATTATATTGAAATAGTTATCAAAATATTAAAAAAAAAACCCAAACAAGTATATGGAGCTCAGGTTAAGAATCCTTGAAGTAAAGGAAAATATTGCTCAAAGACTTGAGAATTTTGATCGATGCAAGGGTTAATCAGGACTTCAGAGGAATGGTGTCAAAGCAAGTCTCTAGCTTCTCAGTAGAGAAATGAGGAGCCAGACAAGTGGAATGAGAAATACTTTTTTCAGATACGGCCAACGTGTTGTTTTGTTTTTTTTTTGTAGGGCAATGAGGGTTAAGTGACTTGCCCAGGGTCACACAGCTAGTAAGTGTCAAGTGTCTAAGGTCAAATTTGAACTCAGGTCCTCCTGAATCCAGGGCAGGTGCTTTATCCACTGCACCACCTAGCTGTCCTTGAATGTGTTGTTTTTAAGAGAGGGCTCTACTTGGTGGGGATGAGGAAAGGGAAGGGAAAGGGAAGTTATAATGATGAAAAAAGCGGGGGAAGACAATAAAATATTGAAAAGGAGATTTTCTAGAGGGAGGAGAAAGAATTTGGAACTGAAAATGAATTTTTTTTTTAAAGAAAAAGAGGTTTGCATGATTTCATTTGATCCTCACAACCACCGTGTGAGGTAGGCACTATGGGTGTTATTCTGCTTTGCCCTCAATTCTCTCCCTTCTCTGATTTTGCTCAAGTTCTTTGAATGTTTTTGCAATACCCTCCCTCCTGAGCACTTTTGGGATAACTTCTGTCCCGGGGGGAATGGCTCCTCTGGGACAACAGATGGCTGGCTTGGCGAAGCCTTTGCCCTAGAGCTTTCAACAGATGCTTCCGCTGCTAGGGCTTGATCTGGGAATGGCTGGCATATCACGGAATCACAATCTTAGAGCTGGAAGGAACCCAGCAGGGCATCAAGTCCAACCCATATCTGGGCAGGAATTCTCCTCTACATCATTTCTGACAAGTAGCCACTCAGCTTTCACTTGAAAATTTTCGTTTAGTTGTTTCAGTCATGCCCTGCTCTTCGTGACCCCTTTGGGGTTTTCTTGGCAGAGATACTGCAGTGGTTTGCCATTTCCTTCCCCAGCTCACTTGACAGATGAGGAAATGGAGGCAGACAGGTTTAAGTGACTTGTCACACAGCTAGTAAGTGTGTGAGGCCTGATTTGAACTTAGGAAGATGAGTTTTCCTGAGTCCAGTCACAGTTCTTCATCTAAGTGTCCCACCCAGCTGCCCTAGTAATGATAATAGGAGGCATTAATATGGTGTCTTGTGATTTTTGTCATTTCACTTAATCCTCGCAACTACTTCACATTAGGGATAGAAAGTATTACTATCACAGTTTTATAGAAAAGGAGGAAACCGAGGCTCATCAAGGTTAAATGACTTGCCTTTGGCCAAGCAACTAATAAGTGACCAAGTTGGGGATTTGAACCCAGGTTTTCTGCCCTCCAGGCTTAGTATTCAATCTACTATGCCATGTAAGGAAACGGAAGTTCATAGAGGCTAAGGCAAGTGGCAGAGTTGGGGCTTGAACCCAGTTCTTTTGACTCCAAATCCATTTCTTTTTCTATTCTCCCAGAACTGATCAGAAATGGAAGTAGGCTGGTCACTTAGTGAGGGTTAGGAAGAACAGTCTTGATATATGGTCAGCCATGATATATTTAAAGAATCCAACGAAGACCTCATCATGTTGGGTGCACCCTCTAGGAAGGATTTACAAAAAGGCATGGATAAGAATTGTACAGTTTGAGAAAATCTGGAAGGACCGCAATGGGGACAAATGGAGGGAGCAAGCATGCTGGTGACATCAGACATCTCTAGTATAAATACCTTGAGTGGCATTTTTATAAAAGGGGAGCCATCTGTACAGAGATAATTATAGCAGCATTATTTATCATCGCAAAAAATCGAGCAACCCAGATGCTCAACAACACAGGGATGATTGAATAAACTGTGGCAGGTACATCAGTATAATAGGATTATATTCAAAGCAATTAGGATGGTTAAATTTGAGGAATAAAAATAAATATGGAAAGGCCTATATGAAATAATGTGAAGCAAAGAAAGCAGATACAAAGTTGTCTATCTACACACTGCCAACAACTATACAAAAGGGAGAATGTCTACACAGACTAGGGGGTGTATGGACAAACAGGGAAAACTCTAGAGGTCCCAGAGGGAACTGTTGATTAGTTGTTTGGATTGTATATTGAATATTATATATTGAAATTCCTTTTCTCAAATATAAGTAATTTCCATGATTCCACAGGATTGATGATGCAAAATGTTCCACGCTTCCTGATAGAAAGGTGATGGGGAAAAAAAAGAAAGAAAGAAAGTAAGAAAAGAAAAAGTTAGGGGGCAGCTAGGTGGCTCAGTGGATAAAGCACCAGCTCTGGATTCAGGAGGACCTGAGTTCAAATCCAGCCTCAGACACTTGACACTAACTGTGTGACCCTGGGCAAGTCACTTAATCCTCATTGCTTGGCCAAAAAGCAAACAGAAAGAAAGAAAGGAAGGAAGGAAGGAAGGAAGAAAGAAAGAAAGAAAGAAAGAAAGGAAGGAAGGAAGGAAGGAAGGAAGGAAGGAAGGAAGGAAGGAAGAAAGAAAGAAAGGTGATGGACTCAATATGTTGCATGAGATATGACATCCTAAGACATGACCACTGTGGGAATCTATTTTGCTTCAATCTGTGTATTTATTACGAGGGTTTTATTTTTCTTTTCTTTTCTCTTCGTTAGGGGGAAGAAAAGGGAAAAAGAAGAGAAAATAAAAGCTCATCAGTTGCAAAAACAAAAATGTCATTTAAAATGTAGCAAGTTAAAAGTACGTGCTTGATTGGCTCTGTTGGTGTTTAAAGGTAAGTTTATAATGCATTTTAAAATATTCCAAAAAGAAAGAAAAGATCAAAAAGATATTTTAAAATACACAGAAGAAAGATGAAAGAAGTTTACAAGGGGGCATGGACAAGTGGGAAAGTGTTGGTATGATTATATTAAACTTATTATATGCCCTTAAGCAAAAACCCATGCCGGACTTCACAGAGATTCACAGTTTCACATAGGAATCTCTTTTTTTTCCTGGTCTTTGAAGATGGAAATGTCCAAGTTTGTAGCATTTTAAAAGTTCATAATAAAAAAGAAAGTTTTAAGAAGAAAAAATATTGATTTCAGTACTTTGAGCATCATTGGCATTGGCTTTTCCCATGGACATTGATACTGCCTCACCTTGTCTGAGGAGATATGTTTCCTAAATTGCTCCAGTCAAAACAATTCAAATCCAGTCAAAATCCAGTCAAAACTAGATGGTAGCCAACCATCTAGTGATGAGCCTCTCCAAGATTAGCTAGTCTGGTCCTCAAGTGCTGGGAAAGCCCACAGTCAAATTCTTTCTAGGTTGGTGGAAGATCCCAAAGTTGGCACTCTACTCAAATACCCTTTAGGAGTCCACACTACAGGGAGGAATCAGAGAAGGAGATTAGTGGAAGAAAATAATGTAAAATGAAAGAGTCATGTGCTTTTCAAAGCTTATTCACATCCATTTTGTCCTCACAACAGCCCTGTGAGTAGGGAAGAACAATGTTAGCACCATGGTCAGGGATTAGAGGAAATCTAGGAACAGTGAGCTGTCAGGAAAACAGCCCTGAGAAGCTAGCTGCTGCTCTGATCTGCCTTAATGGATGTACAGATGAAAAATGAAGAGGAGGGGCAGCTTGGTGGTATAGTGGATAGAGCACTGGCTCTGGAGTCAGGAAGAACTAAATCTCACCTTACTGAGCAAGTCACTTTATCCTCTTTTAAAAAAAATAGAGTTAAAGGGGAGAGATGTAGGGAGGGAGCAAGACCGTGCATATCGTTGGAAGTAATAGACTAATAGAGGCATCTAGTGAGTGGTTAGATAGTTAGGACCGGAGGGAAGAAGACCTAAGTTTAAATCTGGCCTCAGACACTTACTAGCTGTGACCCTGGGCAAACCATTTAACCCTGTTTGCCTCAGTTTTCTCAAATGTAAAATGGAGACAGTATCTGTAAAGTGCTTAGCTGAATGCCAGGCATATAGTAGGCAATTAAATGGTTGTTTCTTTCCTTCCTGCTACTATTTAGCTTTGTGAGAGATCCATTTAAAGTTATTTTTACTTAAAAAAAATTTTTTAATTAAAAAACCCCCAATTTTCTCTCTTCCCACTCCCACATTGAAAAAAGAAAACTCTTATAACAAACATGTCTAGTCAACCAAAAGAAATTCATACAGTAGCCACATCCAAAAAATATGTCTGCATATTATTCAGCACCCAAATTCATCACTTGTCAAGAAGTGAGTAGCATTATTTCATCATGAGTCCTCTTGAATTATGGTTTGTCTTTGCACTGGTCAGAATTCTTAAGTCTTTCAATGAAGTTTGTCTTTGTAATGTTATTGGATGAATTGTTCTGGTTTTGTTCACTTCATTCTTCATCAGTTCTTACAAGTTTTGCTGGGTGTCTCTGGAATCATCTCTTTTGTCACAATAAAAGGAACTTTTCTACCCCTAATTCCAAGATTAGTCATTGCAACTTGATGAAGTGAGGAATCTGAGGCCCAGAGAAATTCAGTCATTCAATCAAAGTTAATTTGTGGCAGGTGCAGGATTTGAGCTTGTTTCCTAACTACCAAGTCAGGATGCTCTTCATCATTCTTAACACTGTCTCTCAAGGAGAAGGAACCTAAGGTGGAGGAAAGCTGTCAGGTTTAGACATGAAGGGTACCTAACATATCCTTATTGACAGACTGTGGCAAGGAGGGCCAACTATGGCATTAAAAAAACCAACTCGGGGCAGCTAGGTGGAGCAGTGGATAAAGCACTGGCCCTGGATTCAGGAGTACCTGAGTTCAAATCTGGCCTCAGACACTTGACACTTACTAGCTGCGTGACCCTGGGCAAGTCACTTAACCCCATTGCCCCGCAAAAAATAAAAAACAACAAAAAAACCAACTCATGATTCTTCAAAGTTTTACATGCTTAGTGCTTTGAAATAAGCATAAAGAAAAAAGATGTCACTAATGCTAAGGTACTATTGATGCTGCTGCAAAATGACCCAGCTGTTCTCGAAATTGATTTGAAATCATACTTTTAAAACTATGCTATGCCCAAAGGGAAAGGACCCACATGTATAAAAATATTTATAGCTGATATTTTTGTGGTAGCAAAGAGTTGGAAATTGAGGAGCTGCCCATCAATCAGGGAATGGCTGAACAAGCTGTGGTATATGATTGTGATGGAATACTATTGCACTCTAAGAAATGATGAGCAGCACATAAAAGAAACAAGAAAAAGCTTATGGAGTGGAGGGGGAAATGGGGAAGAATTTGGGGACAGAGTGAACCTTACTCTCATCAGAACTGGCTCAGAGGGAATAACATACACGCTCAAGTGGGTATTGTAATATATTTTGCCCTGAGGGAAAGTGGGAGGGGAAGGAGTTAAGGTGGGATGGGGGAGAGGCAAAGGGAGGGAGGGAAGATTGGGGGAGGGAGCAGTAAAAAGCAAAAACTTTCGAGGAGGGATAGAGTGAAGGAAGATAGAAAATAGAGTAAATATCAAGGGGAGGGAATAAGATGAAGGGTAATGTAGTTAGCAATAGTAACTGTGAAAGAAATGATGAGCAGGATGATATCAGAAGGACATATGAAAAATGCAAACCATCAACCGAGGAAGAAGTGATGGTATCTGAATACAGATTGAAGTATAATTTTGTTAGCTCCTCTTTCTAAAGTTATTTTGTCTATTTTCTTTCACAACCTGACTGGGAAGATGTTTTGCATAACTGCACACGTATGACACATTGAATTGCTTGATTTCATAGGGAGGGTTGAGGAGGGAGGGAGGAAGAAAATTTAGAACACAAAGTTTTTAAAAAATAAGTGTGAGAAATTTTGTTTTTAATTTTTTTTACATGTAATGGGGGAAATTCTAAATAAAATGAAAATTTAAAGAAAAAAAAAGAAATGATGAGCAGGCAGATTTCAGAAAAACTTGGAAAGACTTAAATGGACTGATGCTGAGTGAAGTGAGCAAACCCAAGAGAACATTGTACACTGTAACGATTGGAGTGATGCCACCTGCTGGAGAGTTACTGTGGGAAAGCTCAGCCATGGGGAGAAGGCATCTGAGGGCAAGCCATGTGGTCAGTTCCTTGGCATCAGGAAGTGACGTTTGCTCATGGGTGCTGTCTATCAAAGCTATCAGCCAATTAGCTTGGAGCTCTGTGGGTGGGGACAGGATGTTTCCAGTTTTCACAGGAGGCTTGTGGGATGAAGAAGGGGTGGTTAGTTCTCTTTCATCAGGACTCTTGTGGAGAGGGGAGCAAAAATGCAGGCTCCCTGAGATAGATAGATGTAGGCATCTAGGCCTCTTCTCTCTCTTCACCAATTTCTTATGCTCCCTAACAAATGCTTAAAAGTCTAAACTCTTGCTAAAGCTTATAATTTATTGGTGACCAATATATTAAATATTTTAGACAGTATAGCTAGAATTTTAGCTTCTTACAACACAATATCAGCAACATTGTGCAATGGTCAACTATGATGGACTTAGCTCTTCTAAGCAATACAATGATTTGAGACAATTCCAAGAGACTCATGATGGAAAATGCTCTCCACATCCAGAAAAAGAACTATGGAGTCTGAATACAGACTGAATATAACTTTTTTGTTTGTTTCTTCTTTCTTGTGATTTCTCCTTTTGTTCTGATTCTTCTTTCACAACATGACCAATGTGGAAATATGTTTCTAAAAAATCATTCACTTGTCCATATCTTTTGTTTTTTCGTTTTTGTTTTGTTGTTGTTGTTGTTCTGGGGCAATGAGGGTTAAGTGACTTGCCCAGGGTCACACAGCTTGTAAGTATCAAGTGTCTGAGGCTGGATTTGAACTCAGGTCCTTCTGAATCCAAGGCCAGTGCTTTATCCACTGCGCCACCTAGCTGCCCCCTGTCCACATCTTTTGATCCAATGACATCATTACTAAGCGTTAACCTCAAACACATCAAAATCAGATGGAAAGGTCCCCTCTATACAGAGGTATTTATAACAGCACTTTTTGTCATAGTAAAGAACTGAAAGGAATATGAAGGGTGTGAAGCAGTGTTCTCATTAAGTTTAGCATCAATAAGGGTCAAGGGGAACACCAGGTTACCCAAGAAGTGGCAAACTAGTTCAGGTAGGAAACAGAGTAGGCCAAAACTCTTGTGCTGACCAGTAGTGAACTCACGCCGATTAGTAACCCCTGCATTTCCAGCCTGGGTGAGATTTCCAGCCTTAAAAAATAAAAAAGCAATATTATGATTTGAAAGTGCTATTTATAATAGACGCACAAAGGCAATGTAAGTAGGATTGGAATAGGATCACACATTTAGAGGTGGAAGGGACCTTTGAATTAATCTAGCCTGATCCTCTCATTTTTACAGGGAAGGAAGCTGAAGCCCAGATGGTTATCTATAATCTCTCTTCCCACCAATACATTCCCTACACTGTGCCAAACTAATCTCCCTTATGCAGGGGATTCAATCACTTCCCTCCTCTTGCTCAAAAACATCAAAAACATGCTGAGTGACAAAAAGACCAAGTCCCAATAACCTGAGAATCTTTCTCCCAAACATGGGAGTCTGAGGGTTAAGATATGCAATTTATTTAATCAAAACATATCCGACAGGTGTGGGGGTACTTGCCTGTAATTTCCAATATTGGGGAGACTGAAGCCAATGGATTTCTTGAACTCAAGAGTTCTGAATTTCAGTAGGGGTAAAATTTGACATTAATATGAGTGTGGGGTAGGAATAGGAGGTTGCCTGATGAGAGATGAATCAGATGAAGTTCGATTTGGAGCAAGTGAAAGTTCCCACCTCAATCAACAGAGGGACCTGTCCTATGAATGACCATTGAACTTTCAGCCTGGGAGAGCTTAGGAGATGCAGTCTTAAAAAAGCCCAAACCAAACCAAAAAAATCCCCAACATATTCAATAATCCCTGGGGTAGAAGCAACCCACTAAACCATAATAGCAGTCACCAATATTTATCTGTCTAGCTATATATAGGTATCCATCTGGTTTAATTCATTCATAAGGAAGTCCCTAGGTTCTTAGGAGCTCCCCTCCAGAGTCCTAGAGCTGGCATTTAATAGACATTGCCCAAAGGACCCACAGCTGGGTCTCAGATCAATCCACCTGTATTGTTGTTGTTCAATTATGTTCAACTCTTTGTGAACCTGTGGACCACAGCAGGCCAATACTGTCTATGGGGTTTTCTTGGCAAGGATACTGGAGTGGCTGACCATTTCCTTCTTCTGTGGATTAGGGCAAACAGAGGCTAAGTGACTTGCCTAGAATCACACTGATAGTATCTGAGTCTCTTTGAATTCAGGTCTTCCTGACTCCATGTCCAATGCTCTATCCACTGAGCCACCTAGCTGCTTTACCAATCCACCCACAGGCAAAGCTAACTCAATCTACTCTAGGTCTTCACTCTAGTCTTAGCTCACAGCAGCCGTACTTAGTATTGAGGGTGTGTGTGGGGTTAACTCAAGTCACCAGTTACATTAGGGTCCCAGACTACAACCCCCCTCCCTTTTTTTTAACTTCTCTGGGCCTGAGTGTCCTCATTTGAAAAATGAAAGATTGGACTAGATTATCTGTAGGGCCCGTTCCTATTTTAAATTGGAATGCAAACTTCTTTGCCTGACTTTCAAAACCTTCTACCATCTGTTGCCATCCTAGCTCTTACTCATAATACCTCCCCCTACGCACTCTAGGCTCTAGCCAAATTGGCTGGGCCCCGAGTTGAAACACCTCTTCGTTTCCTGATACTGTTCCCTAGGCTTCCATTACTTTCCCTCTCCTTAACTTTGTGGAATTTCTCCTAATCCTTGGTCAGGTGTGACCTCCACGAAGTTTTTCCTGCTTTCCTTCTTGGACTTTACACCTTTCTAATAGACAGGTCACAAGATCAGCTTAGAATTGCAGGTCATCTAGTCTGCTTATTGGATAGATGAGCAAACTGAGGGCCCCAGAGGGCCTATGTGACTTGATCACATAGGCAGTGAGAAACAGAGGTAAAACTGGAGCCCAGGTCCTATCTCC
Source organism: Dromiciops gliroides (assembly GCF_019393635.1). Lineage (NCBI taxonomy): Eukaryota > Metazoa > Chordata > Mammalia > Microbiotheria > Microbiotheriidae > Dromiciops > Dromiciops gliroides. The sequence goes on from NC_057861.1 coordinate 672,276,740, forward strand.
ACAGTCAGCATTTCCCCCCTGTACTTCATTTTATATCATGTATCATTGTTTTATGATCCTACATTGGCATTTCATACCCCTGGGGGAATGTAAAGTCTGGGAATGGATGGTGTTTTAGCTGACCTTTATAGGTCCCCAGTGCTACAGACAGCACTTTGCACACATCAGGCACACATGCATTTGTTGAACGCATGAATAAATGGCCAGCTTCCTCTATTTCAACCTCTGTAATTCTGTTCCGCTATAAGGCCCATGTGGCCAATTTGTTGTTGCCTTTCTCTCATTCCTTTAAGGAGGTTGCCAGGCCAAATAATGTCAGATTAATCTTTTTATTGTAACAGCTTCTTAGATTTATGAACACAAGGTACCTTCTCAGGGGAGTTCAGATGTTTCAATGATAGCATCTTGTTAATGCCCATAGTGAAAAATAAATCAACAGAAAAGCCAGGCAATTTCCCGTCCACATTGAGTGCATCGGTCAGTTTGTAAATATTTTCTGTCCCTTTACCAGAAAGGGGAAAAGGGGTGGAGGGGGGAGGCTGGTTTTAGCACCTCTAATAATCTACAGGGGCTAGGACAGTGGTTCTCAGCTTTAGAAAATGCAAGCATCTCAGGGTTTAGTGAGGGTTACAGCAGCTGGGTAGGAGTTAGGGAGACCTTCCCTGAGGATACTTAGGTCATCATATATTGAGTGTAGAGGCAGCTAGGTGGCGCAGTGGATAGAGCACCAGCCCTGGAGTCAGGAGTACCTGAGTTCAAATCCAGCCACAGACACTTAACACTTACTAGCTGTGTGACCCTGGGCAAGTCACTTAACCCCAACTGCCTCAACAACAACAACAAAAATATATATATAGTGTAGAATAATTTCATCTAAAGAACACTGAACTAGAAGCCAGGGGACCTGAGTTCTGATCCTAGCTCTGTCATTAGGTGGCCATGTAGCCTCAGATGATTCTCTCTGGACTCTGTATTCTCTCCTACGCAAAGCTCTTTTTTTGCTTATAGCCATCTTTTTTTCCACTATGCCATCTTGTGAGGTGTCATCTGCAATTACGAGTGTTAATGTGAATGACCTCTAAGGTTTCTTTCAGAACTAGATACCTGTAAGACTCTTTAGATTATAAAATCAGAGAATAACCCCTTCATGTGACAAAGGAATCATCTTATCTCCCATATATTTTTTCTAGGATGGCAAAGGGATGAGAATGTAAAATTAAGGCCTAGAGTGGGTTTGAGTAAGAATGAGAAAGTTAGAGGGGGGAAATGTCAGGGGAAAAAGAAAAGGCTTTTTGCTCAGTAGCTGACTGGTTGATAGAAAATCATTCTTAAAAACTCTTAAATGCTTTGTTTCTTTTTTTTGCTTGATCCTGATGTACTTGTACTGTCCTTTTTTGGGACCTCTCAGTTCTAGTATGGTTTGTAATAGAAAATCAGCTCTTGAAAATTCACTCTCCAAACTCCACCCAGGGTTCTCTAGGAATAAGCAAAGCTTAACAATCAGAGAATCCCGAGGTCATCAAGCAGCCCTTCTGCCCCAGAAAGCCTTTAAAGCTTACAGTTTTAATGCAGTAAAGGCCTCTTGGGAACTAGAATGCTTTCATTAAGTTACTTCCACTATTTTACTTGACAATATATATCCTTTTATGTGAAAAAAATGTATGATTCCGTCAGTGTAGATCCTTTCTGCCAACAAAGATAATTCCCTCTGCTTTTATTGGAAGAGGACTTTCTGAGCTGCTGCTGCTACCCCCCACCCCACCCCCATGACTTCTTCCATCCCCAAGGTGGGGGGTAGGGTTGTCCTCTCCAAACCTAGCTATCTTGGTCCCTGAGCAATCGGTCACTGTTATTCTTAAGACATTCTAGCTGGTGGGACTAGCCAAAGCTTGGGTGGCTGTGACAGAGCCTTTGAGAAGGCAGGCTCACCTGTACTCCAAGAGAAAATACTGTATAACTATTAGAGCTTAAAAAGGCCCTAAGACTTTTGGGACACCCCGTCTAGTGGCTGAAAACAGTATAAGAACATTTCCTTAAAACAAAACCAATTATCCAAGTACTCAGACTGACTCTTCCTACCTAGTCCAGGTTAGGTTTTCCTGTGACCACATGTCACGGCACATTCCCAGTCAGGATCACTACAATCTATGTCTGGGGACTTAACAATGACTATTATACCACTGCATTATGGTAGGTATGGCTACCTACCAATAATTAGTTTTAGGAATGCAGCCAAGATTCAATGTCTTAAAGCTTGAATGTCTCATTTCTAGATGGGGGAATGATCATACTTGTTTCACCCCAAGTTGGGAGAAGTATACTTTTCACACTTAACATGCTAGAGAAGTGTCACAACTTTTTAGCTATACGAATGGAATGTTTATTGCAAATAGAGTTCCACAGCTCCCAACAGTCTTCAATCTTCAACAAGTAGTATTTCACTGAGATTTTAAGAAAACACTTTCAGAGAACCATAACTTTAATAAACAATTACATTTATATGTACATACATAACAGGGTACTGCTGGGAAATGTCACGCCGGCTATCCCCTCTCAGTCTCCTTTATGCCGACAGCCTGGGATGTAAGCTCTGAAAGGGTATCCTGATGGTTTTTGTCCCCCAAAGATGGCAATTCAGAAAAACGATGTGCTGCTGGGTGACAAATGCTTAGAGAGATGTGCTGAGTGATGAAAAGTGACATTTAAAATCCAGTTGCTCTTAATGTTTTGCTCGAACACTTCGCTCTTGAAAATGGGCCTGAAGTATGGTTTCCCAGGTGCAACTTGAACAACTTGGCAAAAGTCATGGCTCCATTTATTTGAAGGGGATACATACTCACAATATGGCAAAGAGCAAGGACTAATCAATCAATCCACTGTTTTGGGAGCATTTGCTGGGCTGGCATCTGCAATGGTAGCTAAATAAATGAGATTTCTGTGCAGTACATGCTGGTACCTATGGGAGAAAAATCCATAAACTAAATCACAGGGCAGAAAATAGTAGTTAGCTTCTAGAATACATTACACAATAAAAACTAAAATTAATAAAACAGAGGAAAGGGCACACTGCAGCTAGTCTGACACTTATGGGAGTTGCAAATGACAGTAACTATGATCTCCTTTAAAGGGAAAGTGGAGTTGCCACATGGCACAAGGAAGAATGGGGGGAGCCTCAAAGACCACCTAGTCCAAATCCCTCATTTTACAGAGGAAGTAAAGCCAGAGAGGGCAGGTGACTGGCTCAGCATCACACAACTACTAAGTAGTAGAGCTGGGACCTGAAGGCCTCTCCCTGGAACAGGTTCTGAGTTCAGGTTTAATCAAAGAGATGCCATTGGTGAAGAAATGTTATTTAAGTCATTCACACAAATTGGGATGGGCCTACTGAAGGGGGTTGGTCAGGCTACCAAGAGTCAAAGATGAAATCCTGGGTGATGTTGGGCAGCCTCAGTTTCCTCAACTCTAAAATGATGGGGTTGGCCTGAATGATCTCTAAGATCCCACCCAGCTCCAAATCTATGGTCCTATGAGATCCTAAAAGTGGCTCCCACTTCCCTGCCCACCCAGGAGCGGCTGAGGAGACCTAAAGGCAACTTACTGTGTGCACTCTGCAGCCCGACCCTTGTTCTGGTACTCCACAATGCACCGGATCAGCTGGTCATTTTCCTCCAGCAACTGAAAGACATCAGAATCACGACACATATCTATGGGGAATTCAATTTCATTCAACAAAACAGTTACTAACCACCTACTGTGTGCAGGTGCTGGGAGGGATAAAAAAGACAAAAAATAACATGTGAGGAGTGCTGTCTATAAGAAGTTTGCTGGTCTGGCTACAGATAATAAATATCAATTACAAAAAGATTAAATGCTTACAAGTCAAAAAGGGCAGCTGGAGAGATGTGTGGGACAGCATAAATAGCAATAGGATTGACTTTGGAGGCGCTAGGTTCAAATTCCAGGCTCAATCCTTAGGACTCTATGACCTTGGGTAAAGTCACTGACCTTTCTGACCCTGTTTCCACTCATCTAAAACAAAGCTGAACTAGATCTCACCATGATTCTGTCCAGCTCTAAATCCTATGATCTTCTTCCTTTTTTTTTTTTTTTTTTGCAGGGCAATGAGGGTTAAGTGACTTGCCCAGGGTTATATAGCTAATAAGTGTCAAGTGTCCAAGACTGGATTTGAACTCAGGTCCTCCTGAATCTAGGGGTGGTACTTTATCCACTGCGCCACCTAGCTGCTCGCAATCCTATGATCTTCTAAAAGACATGTTATTTGGGTTGAATTTGTCAAAGAGCTCCTGATACCCATTTTCCAGAATTGCTGGTGTGATGGGGATGCCTGTGTGCTGAACGCCAGGTGGTCTGCCTTATTTTTAACTGGGTCTCATAGCCATGCTCCAATCAAGATGCTTTTTAAAAAGTAGGTTTAAGGGGCAGCTAGGTGGCACAGTGGATAGAGCACTGGCCCTGGATTCAGGAGGACCTGAGTTCAAATCCAGCCTCAGACACAACACTTACTAGCTGTGTGACCCTGGGCAAGTCACTTAATCCCAATTGCCCTGCCCCCCCCCAAGTAGGTTTCTATGGTCTCAAAAAACCCAGAACCTTTAAACTTCTCCAGTGTTGACTTTGCTTGGCAGGATCCCTCTTGGTCATGCTGCCAAAGCGGCTCATTTTCAGTTGTCTTTATTTTGTTTTTTGTTTCTGGCTGTACTATGGCAAGGATATCCAGGTTGTTCTTCCCCACCTGTCTTCCCCAAGGGTCTTCACACTTGTTCTAGATAATAGTTCTGATCCCTGGACTCCAGTGAATGTCAACAGACTGAGGCCTCTCTTTGTAGAATCAGATTTTGAGCTGGAGGGGCCTTCAGAGACTGTCCAGTCCAGTCCCCTCCTATTAAGAGTCGAGGGTAGAGACAGCTAGTTGGCGCAGTGGATAAAGCACCGGCCTTGGATTCAGGAGGACCTGAGTTCAATTCTGACCTCAGACACTTGACATTTGCTAGCTGTGTGACCCTAGGCAAGTCACTTAACCCCCATTGCCCTGCAAAAAAAAAAAAAAAAAAGGAAAAAAAAGGAAAAAAAAGTCAAGGATACTGAACTGCAGTAAGGTTTCAGTGCTTTGCTCAAGGGTCACAAAGGTAGAAGAGGTGGTAGGGCTGGGATTGAAGCAAATCCTGTGATTACTAATCCAGCATCCTTTTCATTTACTCACTGTGCTTTCCTTCATCAACAAAGATGCATTTAACAAATACCTACTATGTTCAGAGTCTTGTGAATCCCCTAATGGACCTGGCTTCCTGTCCTCCAAGGAGCCTCAGGTATGATATAGATATGTGGGGATGAAGACAAACAGAAGCTATCAAACATGGTTACTGAACTTATAAATGTGTAGACAGAACTAAGGAGATGCTACAACTTGGGACCAATGATGTTCAGAACAGTGCTGGTCTACCTTTAGTATCACCTTAGCTGCCCCAAGTATTTGGACCTATACAGGCCTATTGCTAATGTCTGTCTCATTTCCTCAAAGGGCTTTAAGTTCGGGAAACACATGTGGAAACACAGATAATTATACCACCCAATATTACATGAAAAAGCCACTTAAGGAGTTGAGAGTGGTGGCATATGAGTTCTTAAAAGTCTATTAGGAGAAGAATACGGGGAGGTTTCCTGGAAGAGGTGGCATTTGAGTTGGACTTTCCAGAAGAGATGGAGATTCTGCAGTTTTAGGAGAGGAAGGAGGATGTTCTCAGGATTGAGGCACAGAGGGAGCAAAGGCCTGGAGGCAGGTGTTTGAGAAGCAAAGCGGTGGTTTGGCTGGAGCCCAGTACCCGGAGGGGAAGGGAGTAATACGAATTAAGTCCCCTGGGTTCACCATCCCCATCTCACTAATCCTACAAGCGGTTGCCAAATCTTGCCATCTCCAGCCTCCAGCCCCTTCCTCCTGCCACACGCCCACCCTAGTTCGAGCACCGATACCAGGACTAGCATGCGATCGCCCGGGGAGAGGTCCTGCGGCCACAAGCGGCTCCCCACAATAATCTACCAACTGTTGGGCGCTGGAAGCCGCCCCTCCCCCCCCATTCCCAGGCCCCATCCTGCCCTTCCGCCTGGGCACACATGCCCAGGCCTCGGTCTCCCCACCCCGGGGCCCCTCGTTTCCTACAAGGCTCAGCTCAAGCCCCCCGGGCTCCGGGGGGTCTTTCCCCTAAAACTGTCCGATTCTACCTGGCAGTCCAGTGCTTTTAAGAGCCTAGAAGTGCACTGAGACTTTTGGGACACGCCCTCTGCAAGACAGGAGGCTCCCCGCGGGAAGGGGCGGGTTTTTCCTTATTTTGGGTCTTTTTACCAGCCGCACAACACAGCAGAAGCTTAATAAAGGCTGTCTCGGGGCTCGGAAGCCCAGGGGGTCCGGAAGCCCAGGGGGCCCCGACGTTTCCAGAGGATAGTAAAAATAATTATGGTTATGGCGGCACGTGGGGGCGGCAGAGAAGGGGAGAGAGGGAGACAGCCTGGAGAGGCGAGCCTAGCAGCCAGTACCCAGCTCCAAGACCCCGAGCTCCAGCCTGGGGGGCACGCCAGTAGAGAGGGAGGGAGCGGAGCCAACGCTCATTTATTCCAGCTAGCGCATGCGCAGGCCTTACCCGCTGGATGGTCTCCTGATTAACTTCCGCCTTCCCCCTCAGCCGCTCTGGCACAAACGCCACCGACATCCCGGTATCCGAGCGGCAGTCCTCAGGAACTGTCGCGCAGGCGCGCGCACGCACGCACGTAAACACAGACGGGCACGCGAACTTTCTTCCCCGCCCTCCAATAGGGTTACGTCAAACTCGGGCTCCAACCAACGGCTGCCTACAGAGGAGGGGGAGGGGGAGAAATGGGCTGCGCTAGGCGCGCGCGGTGCGCGCGGCGCTACTGGCGTCACTGAGGCGCCGATTGGTTTTCAGGTTCCTCAATGGGAAGGGGAGGGGTTGAGAGGGTGAAGCTTGAGATTGGACGGTCGCGGAGAGGCGCCTCTGGCGGTGATGTGTTGCGCTTTTCTGCTGAGAAGCACTGCTGTGTTCCCTTCGCCCCTTGCCCTAGTCTTTTCTTCTCCAGGCTAAGCATTCCTAGTTTCTTTTACCTTATCCCGGTCTTGAGCACTTAATTGGTTGCGTCCCTAATAATATCTGGCACATACATCCATTTTAAGGTCTGCAAAGCACTTGACATCACTATCTCTCCAGCATCGATGTTCTTCCTAAAATATCAAATCGGATAACACTTGTAAAATGCTTAGCATAATGCCTAGCTATGAAAGGTGCCTATTCTCTATTCAGTAAACATGGTGCCCAGAACTGCATGTTCTGGATATGGTCTGACCAGGGCAGAATGCAGTGCACCATTTTGGATCTCATTCATCATCCTGGCCACACCAGTTAACAGTGCCCCTAAGGCTCTGTCCTTAGATCCTTTTCCTTCTATACTATTTCACTTGGTGATCTTGTCAGCTCCCCCATGCAACTATCATCTCTATGCACTTGATTTTCAGATCTACTTGTCCATCCCTAACTTCACTCCTAACCTCCAGTTTCTCATTTCCAACTACCTATTGGACTTTCAAACTGGATCTAAATTCGACATGTCAAAAAATGTAAATTCAATTCATTTCCCAAGCCCTCTCCTCTCCTTAACTTCTCTATCCCTTTTGAAGGTACCATCCTCTCAATCACTCAAGCTTGAAACCTAGGGGTCTTTTTTCAACTCCTTATTCTCACCACCCCCATTTCCAATTACTTGCCTAGTTCTGTCATTTCTGCCTTTTCAGTTAAATGCTTTCTTCTCACCTCTGACACTTCCACTACCTTGATGCAAGCTCTCATCACCTCATGCCCTGACTACTGCAATAGACTGATGGTTGACCTCCCTGCCTAAAGTGTCTCCCTACACCAGTCCATCCTTTAACTCCGCTGATAAAGTGATCTTCCTAAAGCATAGGTCTGACCTATTCAATAAATTCCAGTGGCTCCCTATTTCTTTCAGGATCAAATGTAAAATCCTCTACTTGAATTTTAAAGCTCTTCATATTATAACCCCTCCCTACCTTTCTTCCACCTTATTCCCTTTCATGTACTCTAAGATCCAGTGATTCTAGACTCCTCATTATTCCTCACATAAGGCATTCTCTCAACTTTGTGCATTTTCACTGACTTTGGTCATGCCCAAAGTTCTTTTCCTCTTTACTTTTCTTCAAGTCTAACAATCTTCACTCTGACATGTTTTTGATCATACCTTCCTAATGTATTGATCTTGTAATATTGAGCATTATAGTTATGTGTCTGTCTCACCCACCTTACCCTGGCACCACTCAATTAAATTGTGACTTCATAAACCATATCTCATCTAAACTTTGTATTTTTTCCAGTGTCCAGCACCGTGCTTTTAAAACTGTTGTTCATCCTTTGTTTTTCAAAGAGGACCAGTGACATCACGGGTGATGTCTTGATTTGTGTGTGAATTGGATTTAAGTGTGGAAGACTTGCACAAAGTTGTCAGCCTTTCTCTTTCTTTCAGAGTCATCAAAGTTCAGTGATAGGAAAAAAGTCAGGACAACTGGCAATGGCCCAGGAGGCAGTGGATAATCTTGGTGTTTCTGATGTCTGACCAAACTCTAAGCTTTCCACAATGCCTGCTTAGGTCACCTACATGGCTGTTGGAACAAATTGTTCTCATCTGTCCATTCTAATGAGGAAGTCTTCACATGCTTCACATCCCCCTTTCTCTGACAGGTTTGAGGTCTGTTGGTTACCCTCTACCTGGTTTAGCCGGTCTTCTGAGATGGTTTTACTGTGGTGTGACCACTGCACATGCTACAGCTTCTTGGAGCCACAGGTGAGAGTTGGGTGAAGGTGGACTCCAAAGGTGGATGATTGGCCTTGGAGAGTGCTTAACAAACCCTCACACCAGAGGAGTTATTCCTCTCTGAACACCCCTAACACTTGAAAACAGTAGGTATTTCATAAATATTGGTTGAAAAAGTAAATAGGGTAGGGATAATACTGCAAGTAGTCACTGGAGAGCAGCCATGAATCATGGAGAAGCTGTACCAAATCTAAAACTATATTATGAAGTGGCAGTCATCCAAACTATTTGGTACTGGCTAAGAAATAGAGTGTGGATCAGTGGAATAGTTGGGCACATGAGACACAGTAGAAAATGACTAGAGTTATCTACTGTTTGATAAACCCAAAGGCTCAAGCTTCTGGGATAAGAACTCACTATTTGACAAAGACTGCTGGGAAAAACTCTGAAATAGTATGGCAGAAACTAGGCATAGACCAACATCTTACACCATATACCAAAGTAAGGTCAAAATGGGTACATGATTTAGACATAAAGGGTAATACCATAGGTAAATTAGGAGAGGAAGGAATAGTTTACTTATCAGATATATGGAGGGAGGGAAGAATTTATGTAACAAGTCATTTCCCAATTAAGAAATAGTCAAAGGATATGAACAAGCAGTTTTCAGATGAAGAAATTAAACCTATCTATAGTCACATAAAAATGTTCTAAATCACTATTGATTTGAGAAATGTAAATTAAAACAACTCTAAGGTACCACCTTACTCCTATCAGATTGGCTAATATGACAAAAAAGAAAAAAATGTGCATGTTAAAGGTAGCATGTGAACCCAAGTCTTCTGACTCCAAATTCTGGGCTCTTTATGTTATAACATTATGATCTACATAACTAGACCACATAGTGATTTGCAACCATGTGTCCATGACCTTCCATGCTTCTCTGTCAAAGAATTCTTACATAATTTGAGGTCATGAACACCAGGATTTTAGAGTTGGAAGGGTTGTCAGTGGCCAGCTAATCCAATCCCTATTTGAACAAGAATATTCTCCATGATATAGAAGACAAGAGGTCATCTAGCCTTTGCTTGAAGACCTCCAGAAAGAGAGAACCTACACTACCTCCTGAGGCAGCCCTTGCCACTCTAGGATAGCTTTAATTATTGAGTTTTTCCTTACACCAAGCTCTACTTGAATTCACATTTTCTGACTCCTAAACTAATAATCTTTCCATCATGGTAAGGTGTGACTTAATTTACCACAATTCCTGCCACTGTTTTGTTTATGATAGTTCTGGAAATCTCCAACCTCAGAAACTACCTGTGAGAAATGGCTTTTTGGGGTAATCAAAGATAATAGATCTGGCTATACTGACTTCAGAATGTGGAGCAGGTTCCCCTTCTAAATAGTGTATCCCATATTTGAAACATATCCAAAAGGCTGTGACATTGACAAAATCTATGCCAATTCTTCTTACTTGAATGCTAGTGGTAAGATGAGGAACAACAGAGGGAGGACAAACTCAACCTGGAAGGGAATTAGATTTAAAGTGTTGAGGGTTCATAAAACCCATTTGGATTTTGCCAGTGCAAACTGAGAGGGGGCTCAAGCTACATATTAAATGAGACTGTTGTTTGTCTTTTGTTCTAAAAGAGGACCATGACATTGGAAGGTGATATTATGACTTGCAATGAATTGGATTTAAGTGAGGGAGGGCTGTGCAAGGGCACCAATCTCACTCTCTCCTCCAGAGCCATCTGAGTCCAGTGTCAAGATATACATCAGGATGACTGGAGATGGCCTTGGATGTTTGAGGCAATTGGGGTTAAGTGACTTGCCCAGGAAAATTGGAACACTAATGCATTGTTGGTAGAGTTGTGAACTGATCCAACCATTCTGGCAAGCAATTTGAAACTATGCCAAAAGGCTATAAAACTGTGCATGCGCTTTAACCCAGGAATACCACTACCAGGTCTATATCCCAAAGGGATCATAAAAAGGGAAAAGGACCCACGTTTATAGCTGATCTTTTTGTGGTGGCAAAGAATTGAAAATTGAGGGGATGCCCATCAATTGGGAAATGGCTAAACAAGTTATGGTTTATGAATGTAATGGAATACTATTGTGCTGTAAGAAATGATGAGCAGGCAGATTAAAGAACAACCTGGAAAGATTTACGTGAATTGATGTTGAGTGAAATGAGCAGAACCAAGAGAACATTGTACATAGTATCAACAACATTGTATGATGATCAGCTGTGATATACTTAGCTCTTCTCAGCAATACAATGATCCAAGACAATGCCAAAAGACTCATGATGGAAAATGCTCTCCACATTCAGATAAAGAACTATGGACTCTGAATGCAGATTGAAGCATACTATTCACTTTTGTTGTTGTTGCTTTTTCTTTCTTGTGTTTTTTTCCTTTTGTTCTAATTCTCTCAAAACATGACTAATGTGGAAATGTGTTTAACATGATTATAACACATAACCTATATCAGATTGCTTGCTGGCTTCAGGAGGGAAAAGGAAAGGCAGGTGGGAGAAAAATTTGGAACTCAAAACCTTACAAAAATGAATGTTGAATCTTACACCTTATACTAAAATAAGGTCAAAATGGATACACGATTTAGACATAAGAGGTGATACCATAGGTAAATCAGGAGAGAAAGGAATAGTCTACCTATCAGATCTTTGGAAAGGAAAACAGTTTATGACCAAACAAGAGATAGAGTATATTATAAAATGTAAAATGGATGATTTTGATTACATTAAATTAAAAAATTTTTGTACAAACAGAAGCAATGCATCCAAAATTAGAAGGGAGGCAGAAAGCTGGGAAACAATTTTTGTGGCCAGTGCTTCTGATAAAGGCCTCATCTCTAAAATATATAGGGAACTAAGTCAAATTTATAAGAAGTCACTTAACCCCCATTGCCCTGCAAAAAACAAAAATAAAAACAAAACAAAACAAAAAAGTATAAAAAAAATCATTTATGATCTCCTTTATCCCTTGTTTATGTAGTCTATGATAAGTAAGTGAAAATGGCAGAGCATAAGAGAGATAGGACAGGATAATAACTATCCCCAACCCCAGCTATATATCTGAAAGGTAATTCCTTCCATTCTCTTTTAATTTTTGAATGATGTAATATTTTTTTCAGGGCAATGAGGGTTAAGTGACTTGCCCAGGGTCACACAGCTAATAAGTGTCAAGTGTCTGAGGCTGGATTTGAACTCAGGTCCTCCTGAATCCAGGGCCGGTGCTATATCCACTGTGCCACCTAGCTGCCCCCTGAATGATGTAATCTTTCATATATGTCATGTGTCTATTTGGAGCTTATTGTCATATATGGAATAATATGCTAATCTAAGCCTATTTTTTGCCAAACTGTTTTTCAGTTTTCCAAACAGTTCTTGTCAAAGAGTTTTTTCTCTAGTCATTTGTATTCATGGATTTATTGAACACACTATTGTTCAGTTGCTTCTGGGTCTTATTTATCTGGTTTATTTTATTGTTCTAGTTTTCCTCTTTTCTTTAATCCAGTGCCAAATTTTTTTTGAAGATTCCTGCTTCATAATAATCTAGTGTTTGTAGGGCTCCTCTTACTTTTTAAAAATTATTTCTCTTGAGATTCTGGATCTTTTGTTCCTCCAAATGAATTTTGTAATTTTTTCCTAATTCCATAAAAAGTCCATTTGGTGGTTTGGTTCAAGTAACACTTAATCTCTTAATTAATTTAGGTTCCAATATTCTTTCCACTGTACTATTATGGTTAATCACAGTCTCTGCTCCCAAAGATTCTTTTTCTGGAGGGGTGGGGATTTGGGGGAAGGGAAGGAGAATTACTCCTTTTAACTTTACTTTAACTCACCAACTTCATCATTCCTTCTTACTCATCATTGAGTAACTTTACTACTTTGTTCCCAAGCATCTACTGATCTCCCTTATCACCAAATCTCATGGTTTAAGTCCTCATCTTACTTGAATTCTATACAGCATTTGTCAGGAAAACCAGTTAGAGGGCTGTGTTTTGTTTTGTTTACAATTTCAATCTACTGAAAACTTCCCTAGGCCAGGCTGCTATGAGAAAGACTTTGGAATGAGTTTGGGGAACTTGGGTAGAAAGTATCTAAAAGTTAAAAGTAAACCAAACCAAGTATTATTTGAAAGTTAGTCCATTTGTCTGCATAGAAGCAAGGGAAAAGAGGGAATATAAGGAGAGGTAGAACCGTTGCTCTTTGGAGATGGTAGACTCAGGTGCTAGTACCTGTTAGTGTATGCAACGTGTACACTTCTAAGATCAGCAACGTCATTCCTGTGGCACTGAGCCAATGTTTTCCAGGAGCCCTGAGGCTTTGTCATCCACCTGCCAACTCAGGGGAAAGTGTCAAAGTACAGCCAACTCTCAGATGTATGGACAAGAAACTGAATATATACTTCTTTTCTCAATCTAACAAACGGATATTACCAGGCCACAGAGCATGGTCTTAGGGATTTGACTCTGTGAGGACCACAGCCTTGTTTGGAGCATCTTAACCTCTCCGGTTGTCTGAATTTGTATATACCTACACCAGCTGAAGGCTTACAAAGTGCTGTAAGGTCAACCAAGCATCACTTTCTTCATAACCACTCCATGAGGTAGGTGTAGCACTGATTTTAGAATCAAAAGATTTGTATTCGAATCCTCATTTTCCTAACTACCTATGTGACCTTTTACAAATTACTTCACCTTTATGGACCTCAGACTTTAAATTGAATGAAGGCACAAAAGGGTATTTATTAATAGAATCCTATTCAACGGGCACCAAAGTCTTTAATGGATTGATCCAGGGACCTATCTTTGGCTCTGTGGTATCTAACATTTTTGAAAGAGACTTGAATTAAGGTATAGAAGGTATGGTTATAAAATTTGCATATGTCTCAAAGCTGGGAGGGATAACTAAGTCTTTGGATAGCAGAATAAGTAATCAAAAGGATCTTGACAAGCTGGAATAATGGGCCAGATCTGAGAAGGTGAAATTTGGTAGGACAAATGTGAAGTCCTATGCTTAGATCCAAAAAATGAACTTTATAAGTACAAGATGGGTGATGTTTGGCTAGGCAAATTTATGTGAAAAGAGCTCTGGGGAAAAAGACCTATTTACACAAAAATATTTCTAGCATCTCTTTTTGTGGTGGCTAAGAGTTGGAAATCAAAGGAATGTCCATCAATTGGAGATTGGCTAAACAAGCTATGGTTTATGATGGTGATGGAATATTATTGTGCTATAAGAAATGACAAGCAAGGGGCAGCTAGGTGGCGCAGTGGATAAAGCACTGTCCTTGGATTCAGGAGGACCTGAGTTCCAATCCAGCCTTAGACACTTAACACTTACTAGCTGTGTGACCCTGGGCAAGTCACTTAACCCTCACGGCCCTGCAAAAAACCCAAAAACAAACAACAACAACAAAAAACCCTCATGGGTTTGGCTAGGAGTTCAAAGTTTAGGCAATTGAAGGGTATTTAACTAAGCAAAACAAGGACATATTTCTACTGACTTAACAAGAGAAATATAATTTCAATCATATCACAAAGAAATGACAAGCAAGATGATTTCAGAAAGGCCTGCAAAGACTTATACTCCTGACTCCAGGGCCGGTGCTCTATCCACTGCGCCACCTAGCTGCCCCTGCAAAGACTTATATGAACTGATATATAGTGAAGTAAGCAGAACTAAGAGAACATTGTGTACAGAGACAGCAATATAGTTTGATGAAGAACTGCAAATGACCTAACTATGCTCAGCAATACAATGATCCAAGATAATTCCAAAGGATTATTGATGAAACATTCTATCCACCTCCAAAGAAGGAACTGATATTTATTGAACACAGACTGAAGCACGCTATTTTTCACTTTCTTTCATTTTTTTATTCAAGTTTTTTGTACAAAATGACTAACATAGTAATATTTTACATAATAAAAAATAAAAGAGCTCTGGGGATTTTAGTGGAAGGCAAGCTTAATATGAATCAATAATAGCTGATATTTATGTGGTGCTTTGTATACATGATCTCATTTAATCCTTATAAGAGCCGGGTGAAGTAGATATTGCTAGTATGTACATTGCCCCTTTATAGATGAAAAATTAAGTGACATATTCATGACCACAGCCAGTGTAAAAGGTGAGATTTGAATCCAGAGCTCTCCTGACGTCAGTCCAGCACTCTTTCTATTACAGTACACTGAAAACTATGACATCAATCAAATGTGATCTTAGATGGAATTAATAAGGACATTGTGTCCAGAATGAGGAGGGTGGTGTGTGATAATTCTGCTATCCATCAGCTTGGTCAGATTAGATCTGGAGTCTTGTATTTAGTTTTGGGAACCACTTATTAGGAAGGGCATTGTCAGGATGGTGTGGGGACTAGAGATTGTACCACATAATCATGTAGGAAGAACCAGAAGTATTTAGTTTGGGGAAAGAGAAGATTTAGACGACACCTGATATTTGTCTTCAAGTATTTGAAAGGCTTTCATGTGAAAGAAGATTGGATTTATTGAACTAGGAAAGAATGGAGGGAGGGAAGGAGGGAGATTTTGGCTCAGTGAAAGGAAAAACTATCTAATAGTCTGAGCTGTACAAAATTGAAAAGGGCTGCCTTCCCTGAAGGTCCTCAAGCAGGGGCCAGATAACTACTATTTAGGAATGCTATAAAGGCTATTTATGTCTTGATGAAGGTTTGACCAGATGCCCTTTAAGGTCCTTTCCAACTTTAAAGATTCTGTGACCAAATGTTCTCCAAGGTTCCTTCCAGCTCTAAATCTGATGATCTTCTGAAATAAGCTGTGCAAGGCTCATTATCCTCGTTTTACAGGTGAGAAAACTTGGACTTCAGCCTATAGGATCTGTTTTCAGCATCTTTTCTAAACGATGAACCCACCATCTCCAGAGACCATTTCACTTTTGGATAGCTCCAGCTGTTAGGAAGATTTTCCTTATATCAAGATATATCTTCCTTCCTATATTTTTTATATTGTCATATAAAATATGCCTCTTTACCATTTCAACCCATTTTTTCTAGTTCAGTGCCCTCCTAGTCCAAACAGAACAAATCTAATCCCTCTTCCATGGTAGCGTCTTCCAAGTGCTTGAAAACAGGATCCCATTCTCCTTCTACCTAGTCTCTTCTTCTAGTCTTCTTCAGGCTAAACATCCCTTGTTTATCTCACCTCAGGCACTTAATAGCTGTGTGACCCTGGGCAAGTCACTTAACCCGCCTTAAAAACCATGTGGGGCCATCTCTGGTCATCCTGATGTATATCTTGCCACTGGACCCAGATGGCTCTGGAGAAGAAAGTAAGGTTGGTGACCATGCACAGCCCTCCCTCACTTAAATCCAATTCATTGCAAGTTGAGATATCTGTCACTGTCCTCTTTCAGAACAAGTTCAAAGCAACAACAACAAAAGCAACAACAACCCTTTGACACAGCTTAATCTTGAGGTCTGATACTATTCTATTTGCCTATGTTTGGATAGTCCAATTTTGATGTTTCTCCTTAAAATATAGAACCCAGAACTGGATAGAATATTCCAAACATAGTTTGATTAGGGCAAAGCGGAGCAGAACTGTTATGTATCTAGTCCTGGATCCTCTGTCTCTCTGTACAGCAAAAGATTGCGTTAGGTTTCTTGGCTGCCATATCAAACTCTTGACTCATTAAACCTACTGTAGTCCATATGTAGGGGTGTATTTAGGGGGAAGATCATAAGAGTATGGTTTTAAAATCTGGACAGGGACCTTAGAGGCCATCAGGTTCAAATCTTTAATTTTACTGATGAGGAAACTAAGGCCCAGAGAGATGTTAAATGACCACCCAAGTTCACAGAGCAAGTCATTATCTGAGGCAGAGTTTGAACCCTGGTCTTCCTGACTCCAAGTCAACTCTATAGTACCTTGGGTAGTTCACTTTGGTTTGAGTGGAGAATATGTTCTAAGTTCCTTCCATCTCTGACATTCTGTATTGTAAGATCCTTCCCAAATGGTATTCTGTGTTCTAGGTTCTTAGTTACGTTGTAACTCTGACATTCTAGATTCTAAGGGTCCTTCTAGCTCTTACAGTCTAAGTTCTAAGGTCCTTTCCAGGTCTAACATTCTATCTTCTATGGTTCTTCCCATTCCGTGGTTCTGCATTCTAAGTCCCCTTTCCCTTCTAGCTCATTCTATAGTCCTATCTGACAGTCTGTGTCCTATGGACACAGATCTTTCATGCTGAGACCCTTCCCCAGCTCTGACATTCTCTGTTCCATGTCCTAAGGGTCCTCTATCTCTAATGTTTTATGAACCGAAAAATCTTGTGGAGTTTTCCCAAGGGAAATATCTTGGGGGGGGGGTTTGGGGCAATTGGGGTTAAGTGACTTGCCCAGGGTCACACAGCTAGTAAGTGTTAAGTGTCTGAGGCTGGATTTGAACTCAGGTCCTCCTGAATCCAAGGCTGAATCCACTAAGCCACCTGGCTGCCCCCCCTTTTTTTTTTTAAATAAACATTTTTAAAGTTTTGAGTTCCAAATTCTATCCCTCCTTCCCTCTCTTGTTCCCTCCCTGAGGCAGTAAGCAATCAGATATAGGTTATAAATGTGCAGTTATGTAAAATATTACCATACAAGTAATTTTGTACAAGAAAACTCGAATAAAAGAAAAAAATGAAAGAAAAAAGTAAAAAATAGCATCATTTGGCCTGTATTTAATCAATATGATTAGTTCTTTCTTTGGAGGTGGATAGTCTGCTTTATCATTAGTCCTTTGGGATTTTCTTGGATCATTGCATTGCTGACAATTGTTAAGTTCATTCATATTCTTCATTGAACAGTATTGCTGTTACTGTGTACCAATGTTCTCTTGGTTCTGCTCACTTCACTAGAAGTTCATCTAAGTCTTTCCAAGCCTTTCTGAAATCATCCTGCTTGTCATTTTTCATAGCACACTAATAATATTCTATCACCATCATATACCACAGCTTGGTTAGCTATTCCCCAATGGATGGGCATTCCTTTGATTTACAGTTCTTAGCCACCACAAAATCTTCTTTAGGTTTTAAGCCTACTTTAAACAGGAAAGGTTTATGGGTGGGCAGCTAGGAGTCAGCGTATTGGTGTCTGCATGCCGCCAGCCTACTGCCAAAGCCTCCCAGTTCCTCTGGGGGGTTACAGCCCTTCTGCAAGGGTTGCCATGACAAGCCCTGAGCCCAGCTGCTCCCCACCTCCTTAGGGACTGCTGCTGGAAGAGGGCTGGGCTACCAACAGGGGCCTGTGAGCCTGAATTTATCTGGCTTTCAAGCCACGCTTTCTCTTTAGCAGGTAACGGAAGGAGCCTGGGAAGGGAGAGTTTTATTGCCAGAGATTTTTGGAAGGGTCCTTGGAAATCATCTGTTCCAGCCCCATATTTTACAGTTTGGGAAATTGAGGGCCAAGGAGGTTAAAGGGTTCCCATTAGCTCTTGAATGGCAGACTGGCACATAGGAGATGCTTAATAAACTACATATTTGACTGACTGAAAACCAAAATCTCTTCCTTTTCTTCTCTGGGAGGAAGTTCTGGCAATTCCCCACCTTGTCTGTCATTACCTACTTACCTTTGCGGGTACTCCTTCCTTCCTCAATCCTTAGATTTTAAATTTACTGTCTCTTTAAAAAACGCTCGCTTGCCGCCAGCCTCGCCTTCTGCCCTGCCCCGAGGCGGGGCTGAGCCCTAAAGAGCCAGAGTAATCCCCGCCCTCGGCACGCGCCGACGCCTGGGACTGTGTATATGTAGTTAGGGGGGCGGGGGTAATAGCCGCTTTGCCAAGATGACACATGCGCACACGAGCCACCGGCCCGCGAGGTGTAGGCGGCAAATCAAGCCCCGCCCCCTTGTCTTCCCTCTCCTCTCCTCCCCAGTGGGCCCAGGCCCCGACCAGCTGTCTAGGTGTAGGCAGGCGGTAGGGGAGGGCAAGAAAGCCGCGACCTTTGAGAGACGGATTGACTAGGGATCTCGGTGACATTGAGGCGGCTGCGGCGGGGGCTCAGAGACGAAGTAAGACGTGGGAATGGGGAGAGGCACGGAACTCCAGTTTCCGAGTGGCCGTTAGCCGGGCCCCAATGCCCGGCAAGGAGGGGTTGGCGAGAGCTGAGCGCCTGCGCAGAAGGGGTGGGTTGCAGGAGGGCGAGGTCTCCGCGTGCAGGCGTTTGTTGATGAGGCGGGGCTTGGGAGGAGAGAACCCACCTAGGCCGACGCTGGGAGGCCGGGCCGCAGGTTGCGTCTGCGCATGGGCGGGAGGGCGGAGGGAGGTGTTGGAGATGCTTGGATAGGTAGTAAGAAGCATCCGTGAGTCAGAGTGAGGTTGAGAATGGGCAAGAAGAGACTCAATTTAACTCTCTATAAGCGTTCCTCCGTCCTGTCTCATAAAGTACGCAAGCATTTCCCGGGAGTGTGGAGAAGGGGGAGGGGGCGGGAAACGATGTGTGTGTAGGCAGCATTTTATGGAGTAGGGAGTGACAGGACCCCAGGAGAGATGAGACAAAGCTTATGGAGGGAGAGAGTATCAGCCACCGGGGGAGGGCTCTGTGTGTGTGTGTCAGAGTGTCTGAGAGGTGCGAGTGCTTTCTAGGCGGTGCTGTGCGTGGAAGAATATGCCAAGGGGCATCTGGAATAGAGTTTGTTAAATTCTGTTCGACCAACTGTAAGCGCCTTCTTGTTGTTCGGTCGTTTCAATCCTGTCCGACTCCTTGTGACTCCATTTGGGGTTTTCTTGGCAAAGATATTGGAGTGGTTTGCCATTTCTCCAGTTCATTTTACAGATGGGGAAACTGAAGCAAACAGGGTGAAGTGACTTGCCCAGGGTCCCACCGCCAGGAAGTGTCTCTGGTCATATTTGAACTCACGAAGATTTTCTTCCAACCTCTTACTGTGCCACCTGCTTACGAATTTAGCTGGAGGGCAAGAGCGGCTTCACCCCAGGATTTTCCTGGTTAGAGATTCAGATTCAGCCCTTAGTATGTCAACCCCTCTACTCCCGTGGAGTCATGCCTTTTGTTAGCTCTTCTTTTTGCCTTGTTGCCCCATCCTGACCTGCTCGAGGAGATTGAGAATGAACAATGGGAGAAACTGAGTTGGACTTTAGGAGAATAAAGCGACCTCGGGGCTTGGACCAGTCTTGACTATCTACCATTTTTTTTTTCAGCACTTCTGAGCCCTTTTGAAGGCTCTAATTTAGCTGCTGTCAATATAGATTGATTTATGTATATGTCTCTATTTATATATATGTGGGTGTATGTGTATACACACTCGTGTGTTGTTTTACCCTATTAGAATCTAAGTTCTTTGAGGTCAGGAACTAAGCGCTTAATAAATGTTTATTTAATTTAAACTATTATATAGAATATATTTGCATCAATATCATTCATAAATCCAGTATATATATGAAAATTTAAACTTACGAATAGATATATTTAGAATCTTAGGGCTAAGGAAGACCTTAGAATTCTAGTCTACTTAATTTTAAATTATGGGGTTGATTATTTACTTTAAGAAAGGATTTGCTACATTATAAAATGATTTATAATCAGAGTTCTTAAATAGTAAACTCCCGTACTATGTTTAATAATTTGATTTGTAAAAAATTGACCTGTCAAGAGTTTTTTAAGGAATGTAGATGTTAAAAAATCTTTATGAATTGTCAGCTTTTAATATCAAGGTGAATGGGGTTATGTCAGTACTTTGAGAATCTTTGATTTTGTCAGAATGGCCTTTAGAAGTTGCTGGGACCCCTAAAATTAATCAGAACTTAGTGAAGTTCTGAAGACATATGGTCAAGGACTTTTGTGGAGGATTGGGGTTAATACGGATAAATAGAATGTGTTACAGCAGTAATCACATATCTCAGTTCTTGGTTCATTTGCCTTAAATTAACTCTTAGTGCCTAAAACATAGTAAAGGTGACTGCTTTTGCCTGCCAGTCCTCTGAGGAAGGTACCAAAAATCATCTGTGAAGGCAGTAGGATTAAGGGGAGAAATAGAGAGCAAAATGGTTGGTCATCTACTGAGTAGAATCAGAAAACCACAGAATGTTAAGCATTGAGAAGTACTTGCAATAGTTTTTTTTGGGGGGTGGGGCAATGAGGGTTAAGTGACTTGCCCAGGGTCAAACAGCTAGTTAGTGTCAAGTGTCTGAGGCTGGATTTGAACTCAGGTCCTCCTGAATCCAGGGCAGGTGCTTTATTCACTGCACCACCTAGCTTCCCCCTTAAAATAGAAATTATGGAAAGTAGACTTAAGGTTGATATGACCAACTTCCTTTTTTTTTTTTCATTTAATAGTATTTTTTCCCCAATTACCTGTAAAGATAATTTTAAAAATTCCTTTTTTGTAAGATTTTGAGTTCCAAATTTTTCTCCCTTCCCCCTCTTCAAGACAGCAAGCAGTCTGATATAGGTTCTACAGTACAATCACGTTAAATGTATTTCCACATTAGTCATGTTGTGAAAGAAAAATCAGAACAAAAGGGAAAAACCAGGAGAAAGAAAAAACAAATAAAAAAGTGAAAATACTATACCTCAATCTACATTCCTAGAATCCATAGTTCTTTCTCTGCTTGTGGAGAACGTTTTCCATCATGAATCTTTCAGAATTGTTTTGGATCATTGTATTGCTGAGAAGAGAAGAGCTAAGTCTATCAGAGCTGATCATGGCACAGTGTTGCTGTTCCTGTGTATAATTCTCTGCTCACTTCACTCAGCATCAGTTCATGTAAGTCTTTCCAGGGTTTTCTGAAATCATCCTATTCATCATTTCTTACAGCACAATAGTACTCCATCACATTCATATGCCACAGCTTGTTCAGCCATTCCCCAATTGGACAAACTTCCTTCCATTTTTAGGAACTTCTAAAGGTAATGAGTTCCCCAAGACCAAAGGTGTTTAACTTGGCTGATCACTTGTTGGGGAGATTGTAAAGGGAATTCCTTTTTGAGGATTGACTTGAAAATGATTCCCGAAAGTCTCTAGTTATTCCAAGATGTGACCTATATTGGTACTATGAAAACTTCTTTTGGCCCAAACCAACTTATGTGTAAAATAGGTAATTTTTTTCTGTGATGGAATGAGGTTTGCTTATACAGACGTAATATTTTAATTAAATTTTTAAAAATTATTTCTGATGTCTTTGGCAATATTTTTATTAAATAAATGTATAGATTTTTTGAACTCCATATGAGATTATGTTTTAAGGGTGAGTAATCCAAGTTTGTTATAGACTTCCTCACTGAATTTAGTGCTTTGCAGCATTAATTAGTTAATCAACTAAGCTATCTTAAGGGGGCATCTTGCACCTTCGGTTCCAATTAATGTAAAGAGATTTATGCCTTGATGCCTTTGTCATGTGTAAATGCCTCTTTGACTTATTATATTAATTAAAAAGTTGTGAACAGTTCCTGGAGAATCTATTGAATCAAAGGCATAAACCAGGTATGTACTGAAAGCAGATGATGCTACACAGGAAATATCTTGTAGGTGCTTGAAGAGAATAAGTCATACCCTGTGGGGCTTGGATAAAACAACAGGCAAGTTCCAAATTCAGCCTAATTGTGGAGTAGCTCCCAACAAGCCTGGAAGAGGGAATCTGTCTCCTCTCTCTTCACTTTCCCTTCCGCCACCTCCTTTTTGAGGATTGGCTTGAAAATGATTCCCGACCATTTGAATTGAGGTTGGATGATTTGGACATGTCAACAATGCAACATGGTGAAGACCAATAATTTTGTTCTGACTGTATAAAGAGGCAAAATATCCAAAAGAAGTGAGAGAGAAAAAAAAGAAGGGAAAGAATAGTCTCACTGTGTTCTATCCTAATGGCAAACTCAAATAGAAATGGGGGCCACTAAACTGTAAATAAAGATCCCTGAAGATTGCTAGATGACCATTTGAATTGAGGTTGGATGATTTGGACTTCCCATCAGTCTGTAGCAATGTCCAGGAGATAGCTGATGGCAACATCTGCATGGGGAGCTAAGCACAAGCTACAGAGGGCAGCTAGGTGGTGCAGTGGATAAAGCACTGGTCTTGGATTCAGGAGGACCTGCGTTCAAATCCGATCTCAGACACTTGACACTTACTAGCTGTGTGACCCTGGGCAAGTCACTTAACCCTCATTGCCCCATTAAAAAAAAAGAACAAGATAAAAAGATGAAGGAAAGACAGCCTAAGGTCTCTTTTTTCGAAGTCATCCACAACTCTTCTCCCCCCCCCCCCAACCTCCACTGTTGGAGCTTAGCAGAGAGTTAGATACACCAAAGGAGAACTTCATGAGGGCTCCAGAGAGAGAGAGAGAGAGAGAGAGAGAGAAGGACTTCTGTGGAGCTCTCTAAGTTTGAGCCCACTATCCCCAGGCACTTTGTGGATATACACAAAGAGGGGGAATGTATCCTAGACAATTGGAGTGATATTTTGTTCTGCCTATTCTTGCTACCTGTAGCTAAAAGCTAATTATAACTGATGGTCAGTGGAGAGCACGCTGGTGGGGGGCTTATGAGCCAGTGTGTTAGAAATCAGCTCCAATCCCTAAGAATTCTAAATTATTGAAGAAACAAGTAGTTAACCTCCTTCAGAGGAACCAGCTTTCCTGTGGAAGTGACTCCTGAGGGTGTGCTATACCATAATTAATCCTCAAGTTTTATTGCACTTTCTTTTTTTTTTCTTTTTTTCTTTTTTGTGAGGCAATTGGGTTTAAGTGACTTGCCTAGGGTTACACAGCTAGTAAGTGTTAAGTGTCTGAGGGTGGATTTGAACTCAGGTCTTCCTGACTCCAGGGCCGGTGCTCTATCCACTGCACCACCTAGCTGCCCCTATTTCATTTTCAATAACTGAAAAGGTTAATCTATATTTAAAGTTAAACATCAAATATAAGTTTCATGAGTCACCATTGTCAAACAATTAAAATTACAAGCAACTTAAAGAGCAGTGGAAGATTCATAGCATCTCTAAAATTGATATTGATGTCTTTTGTTTTTAGGTCAGATTCATTTCTGAATTCATCCCTCTTGTACACAGCAAACTTTCCCCTATAACATTTTTTTTAAAGATTAAGGTATCTCAGACTAATAACAATTTGAGTGAAATCTATCATTGACATTATGTATAAATGGAAAAAAAGTGGACTAGCCAGTCATTTAATGAGGCCAGCTTTTCCCTGTAATTCCTAGTTCTGCCTCTGGGGTCAAGTGGAACAAATCTAATCACTATTTTTCTGTTGTATTTGAAAGTCAGAAATTATGTTTTCCTTCAGCCTTTTTTTCTCTAGGTTTTTACTTAAAAATTTCTTATACTGATTTTTGCATGATTGAATCTCTAGGTCCTTCCGCATCCTTCCCATCCTCCTCTGGATGCTCTGGGGTGTTAAGTGTGCTTCCTAAAATGTAGCACCTAGAACTGAACATAGTACTCTGGAACAGAGCAGAGGTATCAGACATATTGCCTGGCGCCTCTCAAGTGTGGCCCAAACCAGATTAAAATGAAATAAGGAAATGTTTAACAAAATAAATAAACATACAGTAAAACATAGATATCAAAATTTAAACTAATTCAACATGCAATCTTCAGGGATCTTTATTTACAGTTTAGTGGCCCCCATTTCTATTTGAGTTTGCCATTAGGATAGAACACAGTGAGACTATTCTTTCCCTTCTTTTTTTTCTCTCTCACTTCTTTTGGATATTTTGCCTCTTTATACAGTCAGAACAAAATTATTGGTCTTCACCATGTTGCATTGTTGACATGTAATGATTTTGGAGTCCACTAAAATCCCTACATCTTTTTCATATGAACTGATGTCTAGCCATGCCTTACCCCTTTGTGGGAAGGAAAGGGGGTCTTTGGTGGCAGAAGGGAAAGGGAGTAAAATCCCAAGCTAGGGCAGTCTTTCATGTTTAGGAGGTATTCCTAGGTTAGGGACTGTCTTTTCTGTGTTCAGCTTGTTGTTTAATTGGAAATGATTTCCCTAAGCTATTAGATTATTTTTTTGGGGGGGCTCATAAAATGTATGATTTTCCCGCACACAGGCATCAGTGTCTCCTGAAAGAATAAGGTTAAGGGAGTACTGGTATCAACCTATTCAAGTAGGTTTCTCACTCACTAGTAAAGATACAGAATTTCTAGAAATTTTGTAGCCATGGGGAAAAGAAGAGGGGTTAAGAAGAGAGAGCAGAGGGTCAGCTAGATGTCGCAGTGGATAAAGCACTGGCCCTGGATTCAGGAGTACCTGAGTTCAAATCCGGCCTCAGACACTTAACACTTACTAGCTGTGTGACCCTGGGCAAGTCACTTAACCCCAATTGCCTCACAAAAAAAAAAAAAAAGAAGAGAGAGCAGAGAAAATGGAGGTATGTATTGTAGGTGGACCTTTTGAGGAGTTTAGCTATAAGAAACAGAAGAAATACTGGACAATAATTATCAGGGGAAAGTGAGGATTTTTTCAGGATGGGGAGACATGGATATGTTTGTAGCAAGTAGGAAATGAGCCAGTAGAAAGGGAGAGATTGAAAATAAGTGAAAGAGTAGGGATAACGGAAGGGGCCATCGGTTGGAGGAGATGGGATGGTAAAGGGGTTATTAGCCTTGGTAAGTAAGAAGTAAGGCCACTTCATCATGAGAGATGGGTGGAGGAGATAGTGGCAGAAGGCACCAGAGTGATAAGAGATGAGGAAGAGGAGGAGAAGAGGGAGTTTGTGCTGAATGGCCTCAATTATTTTTCTGTAAAATATGAGGCAGTTCTCTGCTGAGAGGGTGGGGGGAGAGAGAGCCATGGAAGGTTTGAGGAGGGATGAAAAGATTTGAAAGTGTGCAGTGGGCTAGGGAGTTGATAAGGGAGGTAGATAGGATTGCCTGGTGGCAGTGAGGGTCCACTTGAGGTTGTATAACATACATTTGTAGTGGACGCAGTGTGAACAGTTTATTTAGTAGGGTGGTGATATGGTCAGACTTGTGCTTTAGGAAGCTAATGTTGACAGCTGAATGGAGGATGGACCAAAGCGAGGAGAGACTTATGCTAGGGAGAACGACTTGAATTCTTTCTTTGTGTGTTGACTCCCTCAATCAGAATGTGAGCTTCTTGAGAGAACAGGGACTGTCTTTGTTTTCTGTTAGTATCCCCATCATTTGGCACAGAGGGATAATGAAGGGAAGAGAGCTGAAGGGGACATGAGAATGGAGACATGGGAGATAAGAAGAAAGGTTCATCTGTGGGGCCTGGTTGGAACCAGGAGTGTCAGAGAGCCGGGAAATGAAAGAGAAGGGAAATGCCCCCAAGGGCCAGCAGACATGCAGCCTCTCCTGGCAGTCTAAGATCACACACTTTAACAAGATGCCATTTGTTTCTTTTCAGGGAGTCCTCATGAATTCCTTTTTGGACCATGTCCATGATCCTTTTTGCCTGTGTGGTACGGCTGAGAGATGGATTGCCCCTCTCCGCCTCCACAGACTTTCACCATAACCAGGACTTTCTGGAATGCAGAAAGCGGCTAAAAATGCTGTCCTTAATTCTGACACAGTTTCCAGGTCGAGGGACTGCAGAAGGACATGACCTCAGTATCCAGTAAGTCAGTACTTTTGCTAGTCATTAGCCTGATTGTGACATTAAAACATAGCTTTCTTTTAACCTTAAGCTGTATCAGACATTTTAAGTTACCACAGCTTGATCAAGTCTTGTGCCAAAAGTGTTGACCTGGTATTTTAACACTGATTTGAGGATAATAGTAGCTAGCATTTACATAGCCTTTAAGGTCTGCAAAGCACTTAACACGTGTCCCTTCATCTGATCCTCCCAACAACCCTGTGATATAGGTGGTATTATCTCCATTTTAGAAACTGAGGCATGGAAAGTTTAAGTGACCTGCTCAGGGTCACATGATGAGTAAGTGTCTGGAGACAAGACTTAATTTTTCTGACTCCAAACCCTGAGCCCTGACCACTGTGCTTCCTAGAATACTACTAATAAACGGCCATTTTGGCGGTGAGGGTGTGTGTGTGTGTGTGTGTGTGTGTGTGTGTGTGTGTGTGTGTGTAGCATTTTTTTTTTAAGTGAGGCAATTGGGGTTAAGTGACTTGCCCAGGGTCACACAGCTAAGTGTTAAGGGTCTGAGGCCGAATTTGAACTCAGGTACTCCTGACTCCAGGGCCAGTGCTCTATCCACTGCGCCATCTAGCTGCCCTGTGTGTAGCATTTTAAGTTTTATAAATACCTCCACACAGTAGTTCTGTTAAATAGGAATTGCCATATTATTCCTTTCCTCACTGAGACCCAGAGAGGGGAAATGGTTTGCCTAAATTCACAGTTATAAGGAGCAGACGTAGGATTTTTTATTTTCCTAAATTACATGTAAAAACAAATTCTGACATCAATTTTTTAAACCTTTGTGTTCCAAATTCTCTTCCTCCCTCTCTGCCCCAAGAACTCAAGCAATTCAATATAAGTTATGCATGAGTAGTCATGCAAAACATTTCCATATTAGCCAGGTTGTGAAAGAAAACAGACAAAAACAAAACTTCAGATGAAGGAACTAATAAAAAAATTATGCTTCAATCTGTATTCAGATACCATCAGTTCTTTCTCTGTAGGTCTTGCCATATGTTCATAACTGAAAGTTTGTAGCAAAGAAAACAGTGCTATGTAGCCGATGTCCTTATTCTACATGAAAAGGTAGAACCATCTCAGTGCCTTAACCAAACAAAACCCATTGACTTAGAGTACTTTGTGTGAAATTCAGGCTACTGGTTTAGCAAGCTTGTCTAGTGGTATTTCCCTCTTTAACCCTAAACTCTCACTTCTACCCTAGCTTAAGACAGGGAATATATTGGACAGAAGAGGTTATTTCTTGAAGCAGACCCCAATTACAGCTTACACAATGTAAAAGTCTTAGCCTAGAAAAGCATAGCAGGCTGGTACCCTTTGATAGACAGCCCAACAACCTTCATTAACCTTGAGAAAAACACTATTATATGATTATATGTTCAGAATGTTGGCCAAGACTCATCAGGGAAATTTAAAAACATCTGTTGTTTACAAAGATAAGGTAATTGATAATTTGTTTTAGAGTTCCATAAAAGATGGCCTTAAAAATAAGTTTTAACCCCTATAGTTGTATACAAAATTCTCTCATTGGCAATGCCTTATTTCTCATAGATGCCATGTAAGTGATGTGTTATTGTAATGTTTCATTATTATATTTTTCTAAGTAATAAACATTTTTATTTATAGTTTTGGGTTTCAATTTTTATCCTTCCTTCACTCCCTCCCCTCCCCCCTCTATGAGGCAGTAAGCAATCAGATATAGGCTATACATATTACATTTCTTATACGTTTTTTCTCCCATAAAATACTAGTCAAGACAATCAATTGCTAATCAATCAGTTGTCCTATTAGCTACTATTTCCGTACAACCAAGGCTTCTGTAGATGTTACTCTGAGGCTCTGGCACCGAAGCTTTGAGCTCCCCAAATTACTGTTGCTTTTAGGCAAGGCTGTAATCAAAGAGGACAGTTGTTCATTGGATACAGAAGGGTCCATAGACATGGAAGGGGTTTTGTTTAGGGCATTTTCACTGAAGGAGCCTTCTGATTTGCTTCCGCTTGTTGGTGATGCTAGTTCCAGCCCCCTTCCCCAGCTGGATGGAGAACAGGCATTTATTAGTCATTCATTTCTGAATTTCCTACCCAATGCCTGCCAAGCAGAGGAGGATAAGGGAACAACAAGACTCTGTAGCCACTGCTCTTCAGGCCATATTTAAATAATCTTTGTTTCCATTTTTATAATTGTAGAAACTCTATGCTTCAGTATTTCAGACAAATTCTTTCCACTCTGAAGTTGTTATCCTCTTTTAGTCTGCTCAAAGTTAATTTGGTATGCCTTGGTTACAGGACACTTCCTTTTAGGGGAATCGAGTCTCAGAATACTCATTAAAGCACAGACTGGAGAATCTGTGTCTGATACCATATTATGAAACATTGTCTTTTAAACCAACTAAATGCAGAGCCAGGGAAACTTGGACTAGAGACTTGACCTGTGATTTCACTGATGTGCTGGAACTCCTTCCACCAATGCAGGTCCACCCAGACTCTGCATCTTTAAGTCTTAGAATTATCTAGGGCATTGAGAGGTGAGGTGACTTACTTAGGGTCACTCAGCCGGCCAAGGTGGGCTGGACTGCAACCTAAGTCTTCCTGACTGCAGTTATTACTGTCTATCTTCTGAGAAGTTTTCTGCTTCTTATAAGGTGAACTTCTTGGTCGCAGAAAAGAGGAGCTTAATTTTACTTCTCCAGATCTGTAATGAGTTTCTATTATGTAAGTTTTTTTGAGGTAGGGAAGGACACTGGAAGTTGCCATTCTTCAGTTGAGGATTACATAAGTAAAAAAACAAGCTACTGTAGTTAAAAATACACATGCACAAACACATATATAAATTCCATTTATCTACTTTTAAAAGCAAATCCATTTTCTCATTTTTAATGGAGAATTATCCTATCTTTCTGTACTACACCTCATATTATAGACAGAAGAAAGGGGTTTTTTTTCATGCAGCAATACCCCCATCTTGTGGAAGTTTAGTGTATTTCTTTGAAAGATTTTAAAAGCCATGCTGTAATGTCACAAATAGTGCAAAAAGGTCACACCACCTTGCCATGCTTGCTGTAAAAGTCCAAGGTGCTCTCACAGCTATGCTTTCTGTCAGCACTTTCCTCTGGTTGAGATCCTAGTGGAGGGTGACAGGTGTTTTGCTTTCTTAATTGCTGTATATTAAAATATTTGTTTTAGGAGGCATTCTTGTTGTAGTGTATAACATGGTTATGTTTTTATCTTCAGAACATTTGAACTTTTTTTTTAATTTGTAGAACAACTAATTAAGTTGTACCCTGGGTATTATGTTAATTTTTTGTGTTCGGTGTGTGTGTGTGTGTGTGTGTGTGTGTGTTGTTGTTGTTTTGGTGAGGCAGTTGGGGTTAAGTAACTTGCCCAGGGTCACACAGCTAGTAAATTGTCAAGTGTCTGAGGCCAGATTTGAACTCAGGTCCTCCTTACTCCAGGGCTGGTGCTCTATCCACTGCAACACCTAGCTGCCCCTGTATTATGTTAATTTTAATGCTAACAAAATAAGGACAATGTAAAAACATTTAAAACTAAGAGCCAAGTGACTGAGCAGCTGTTTACTGGCCAAGAGAAAGAAGTTGACTCCAATTTTCCCTGTGGTGTGGGATTACCCCCTTTCTCATGGCCTGAGAGCACAAGTGGAAAGGGAAGGAGCATTCATTTTCTTTTTTAGTGGAGAAACTTGAGCAAGGATAGATCCAGATAAAATTTTTAGCTATGGCTAATAGTCATTAAAGCTAACTAATAATAAAGTTTCTAAATGTGGCAGTTGTAATTACAAACCTATTCTAAGAAATAAGCCTGAAACAGCAAATTGGCTAAGACCCTGTCTTACTAAGGCCTGTTTGGGTTTAGGCCTTTCATCCAACCATTGTCTGCTAAGTGTATTTTGTTGTGTTGTTTGTGTAGTTGTGAGATTTAAAATTAGATATACAAGCATTTAACTCCCCCTTTAACTTTTCCCTTATATATCTCCCAGACCACTAAGAAAAAGAAGCCTCTGAGCTTTAATCAGTGAAGGATTAGTTTTTATTGTTTGGGAATTAATTAGACAACAAAAGGTGATACCAATAAGAGACATAGGAAAGTAGATCTAAGCTCAGTCTATATTCCTATTATAAAACTCACCAAATCCCAAACTGCCTGCCAGGCCGAGAACCAGCACCAAACACCAAAACTCTCAGGCACGGCTAAGCTGCAAAGCCAGAGAGAAAGCTTGAACTTCCGGTCCACCCTCAGTTTTAAGTTGGCGTCCCAGAAGTTCGTCATAGTCTCCACCCCAAAAGGGAGGTCCTTCAAAAGCTGCTTCAGTAGCATGCGCTCAACTCTCAAATGATTCAGCTAAAACTTCCGTTTTTTACCACATAGTATATTGCAGTTATCTGCTGTGTGCACTGTGCATTGTTGGGGAAGTCAAAGTCCTGGTCTTTGGCCACGGGGAGCATACGGCCTACTTGTCACTTTCCCCGTGGCCTGAAGGCACTGACTTTCTGTCTCTTTAAGGCTCTGCACAGGTGCTGCCAGTTTGTTTGTCCCATAAATCTTTCTCTGAATTCTCCAGCCCCCCCCTCCCATTTTCCTAGAGTATTTTGGGTCTTTCTCTTGCCCCAACCATATTCTACTTTGTCTTACTTAACTGTGACTTGTGCCATTTCTTCCTTGTTAGATTGCAAGCTCCTTGAAGGCAGGGACTATATAATTTTTCTTTTGATCCCCAGTGCTGCTCACAGGACCTTTCGCATAGTAAGTACTTAATATCTCTTTGAATTGGGCAGGTGTGATGTAGACGCACCAAAGCACTAGAGATGATTCAAGGCAAAGGAAATGTTCCTGTTGTAGGATTGAGAAGAGCTGCTCTTGTTGTATGTGTGCTGATGGTCAGGCAGTAAGAGAAGTAGGAACTTGCTCACACAGCTTTCGAGTCACTCACCTTTGCTGCTCTCGTTTCAGTTTTGATTCTTTTGGAGCTGTAGCCTGCATGGGGATCTGCTCCCGAAGTTACCCTGTGGCCATGGCCTTCTGCTTTCTGGAGGCTCTTCGGTGGGAGTTCACAGCATCCTATGATGACACCAGCATAGGCTTGGCTTCCAGACCATATGCCTTTCTCAAATTTGGTTTGTAACTTCCTTATGTGTTTATTATGAGAATTACCTTATATTTGTGTGTTTCATAAGCTGCATATTTTGTTAAACCCATTCTGTATAATCCCCTGGAGGGGGAGACATGCACACAGTGAACTAGGGTAGTATCTCTGTGAATGGAATTGAGAAATAGTGTGGCGCTTCAGCTGAGATGATGAGTAGGAGAAGAGAGCAGAGAGGGTGGTGAGGCCAGAGAGGCTTAGCTGAAGGAATGGGGCATGTTTAGCCTGGAGAAGAGAAGATTTAGGGGGAGTGAGCGCTGTCTTCAAGTATTTGAAGGCTCTCAAGGGAAGCGCAGTTAGACATGTTCTTCTTAGCCACAGAGGACAGAGCTAGGAGATATGGGCAGATCCAGTATTGAAGTGAGGAAAATCTTTGGAACAAGTCGATCTATCTATCCCAAAGTGGAATGGGTTCCTCTGAACTGGAAGTTTTCAAGCAGAGGCTTGAAGAACCCTTGTGGAAGGTTGTCCAGGTGTGGGTTGAACTAGATGGCTTTGGGAGTCCTAAGAACTCCAAAATTCTGTGGTTCTATAATTCTGACTCATCTGCAAAGAGATGATAACTGAATCAATGGGACTGGAGAAGGGGGCCAGGACAAACTTTGGGGAGCACCCAGGCTTAGGAGAATTATCCTTTGTCTTTCCTCAGGTGAAACATCTCTAATTCTTTCATCTGTTACCCAACTCACATGATTTGGCCCCGCCCACCCCAGCTATATTGAATACCCTACCCATGATGCAATGTAACTTGTTAATGTCCTTTCCAAAGTGTGGGGTACAGAACTGAACACAATGCTATCCAGATGTTGTCTGATTAAGGAAGAGTACAGTAGGGCTGTCACGTCTCTTGCTGTGGATCTGTATGTGGAATTGTTAGAGGCTGTATCTAAAGTAATTTTCTATTTAGCAAGAAAGTCAAAGGACAGTTTCTAGTGTAGAGTTTTGGACATTCCATTGGTATTAAGTAGGTTTAGATTTCCTTTGTATAGTCTTCCTGTGAGACCTTAACCAAGTTAATGTTCTTTGTCTTAATATTATCATCTTTTTTTTTTTGGCTGGGCAATGAGGGTTAAGTGACTTGCCCAAGGTCACACAGCTAGTAAGTGTCAAGTGTCTGAGGCCAGATTTGAACTCAGGTACTCCTGAATCCAGGGCCGGTGTTTTTATCCACTGCCCCACCTAGCTGCCCCAATATTATCATCTTGATGGATGTGGCTAGGTGGTCCTCTTCCTCCTTTGACTTGGTATATGTTCTTCCCTTAGTCTCACACTTTGCTGAAGATGACGTTTGTCTCTCACATTATGATTTCTGCTAGTTCTTGAGTGTTACTCATATTTTTTTTTTTTTAGTGAGGCAGTGAGGGTTAAGTGATTTGCCCAGGGTCACACAGCTAGTAACTGTCAAGTATCTGAGGCCAGATTTGAACTCAGGTCCTCCTGAATCCAGGGCCTGTGCTTTATCCACTGTGCCACCTAGCTGCCCCAAGTGTCACTCGTATTAAAAAAAAAGTGGAGGGCAGCTAGGTGGCACAGTGGATAAAGCACCAGCCCTGGATTCAGGAGGACCTGAGTTCAAATCTGACCTCAGATACTTGACAGTTACTAGCTGTGTGACCCTGGGCAAATCACTTAACCCTCATTGCCCCACCAAAAAAAAAAAAAGGTGAATTCTAACAAGACTGCTTTGCCAGCAAGACATCTGTTTGTCAATACATTGAAATCTTATAGTTCACATAGTTAGTAAGATCATATAATGGACTAATGTAATACTCTTGTACTTCTTCCACCCAGACTGGTAGTCAAATGTTAATAAAGTAAGCAAATAGCGACACGTGCAGATTCTTTGATTCTGCTAGACAGTCTGAGGGTAGTATAGTCATCTCAATTTGACCATGTATTCAGAATATGAGTTCTTCATTTCCTTGGAAATGTGAACTTCATTTGGTAAATTCTAATAAAAAAGATAACATAAAAGTCGAATTCTTTCTCTGCTGAAGTTGCTTGATTGCTTTTTTACAGACAGTGTCATTCAGAAAGTGAAATGGCATTTTAACTATGCAAGCTCTTCTCAGCTGAAGAACCACCTGGAAAAGATTCAGGAAGAACTGGCACTCCAGCCTCCACTGGTCATGAGACTAGAGGACATAGAAGTAATGAATGGGCTGAGAAACAGTCACTCACCCGTGCAGGTCGAATATGGTAAGTGAACTGAATGTGATGGTGTTTGGTGATGATAGAGGAATAATACTTGTGTGCATCGCTTTTTCTCCCATATGGTTTTATTTATGTGTAAAATGAATACAGACTGGTCTTGTCCCTAGAATGTAACTGAAAAACAACTCTATTGTCGTTTGAATTTTCATGTGAATAAATTGTGTGAGTAAAGATCACACTGATAGTTGGGAAACTTCGGACAGTTAATATGCCTAGAGTAGATTTCAGGAATGGAATTAAAGAGGTAGTATCCTGTACTATGGAGAACACTGAATTTGAAGTCAGGAGAAGGCTGTCACTAATGAGCTAATTAGGCTTTAAATCAATTCCCCTCTCTGAGCATCAGTGTCTTCATCTCTAAAATGAAGGTGTTGGACTGAATCTCTAAGCTCTCTTCCACCTCCTTACCCTGGAAATTATGCTTCACTGGGACACAGATCAGTGATTTTGGTTTCTCTTGGGCCTCCTTGTATGGTATTGGCTCTGGCCAGTTCTCTCAAACTGGAAATCTTTGGGTACCATTCTGGTGCCAGATTGTCTGCTGCACAAAGCCCCACCCAAGTTAAGGATGGGCAAGACACTTATCAGGTTGACTTCTGGGTAGAGAATTATTTGTCTATGGCCACTCAAGAAACACTTCCTTATTATTTGCCCAGCATATGATAATTTGTAATTTCATAATTTCCTGCTTATACAAGAAAATTGATGTTCAGCTTCTGAGAATTTTGGTTTCCCCACCTTGATAAAATGCATGACAATTACTTGTGTTCCTTTTATTTTATTTTCTTACCCATAATCTGTGGCTCAGGTTTTTTCATGTGACATTAAAAAAATCTTTGGTTATCTTAGGTTTAACTGAAAGTACAAGTAAAATCTATTTTTCTTCTAAACTCTTGGGTGAGTCACCTTGTCTGGTCCCTTTATTGGCAAAGCTGTTTTGCTGCTCAAGGTCACAAATGCAGCAACTTGAGTTTGTGGAGCAACACAAAAATCTGGTGCTCACAAGCCATGTCCTGTGACAAATACGGATTTAGGAAAGGGATGCTCTAGTAGTTATGACTTTGCTTGAAACACAAATACAAACAAATTCCAGAAAGCTTAAACTTAGCCCTTCTTTCTAGGACAGTTTACTGTGCTTTGGCTCAGCCTCTTGTGTCTCAAGGCTAGAATCCTAAAAAGGTAGCATGTTCAGTTCTAATGGGGGAAGCCTTGAATTGCTCAGTGGGAACTCTAACATACTAACAATAGCGATGGCTGTGATTGTTATTTTGTGGTAAATGTGAGGACAAGAAAGGATGATAAGAAAGGAAAAAGAAGGTGATGGCATACCCAATCATCTGTGGACATTGTGGGGAAAAATCAATTCAGAGGGTTTCTAAAAGAGCAAAGTAAATTGTACATTTGTTCTAATCATTCTAAGAACAGCTTATACATTTGATGTTTCCCTTTTTGCCCCCAAATCCCTAAACATTTTGAAAATAAAAAGATACTTGATTGTGTGTGTGGTGGTGGTGGGGGATTGGAAGAGAAAGGCCAAGAATATTTTTATACCCAGCAGATATGAAAAAAACAATTTTATTTTGGTGAGGCAATTGGGATTAAGTGACTTGCCCAGGGTCACACAACTAGTAAGTGACAAGTGTCTAAGGTCAGATTTGAACTCAGGTCCTCCTGACTCCAGGGCCGGTGCTCTATCCACTGCGCCACCTAGCTGCCCCTAGAACAAAAATGTTTTACATGATGAATGTTAAATTATGTAACTGAATTACTTGTATGACTCCACACCAATATAAAAATAAAACTCTAGCACTTTTTGTTATCACAAGAGGTTGCTTTCAGCTGAAACCTGAAAAAATAGATCTAAGACCCCTGTTTGGGTGAGGTGGGGCTATCCAATGTTGTAACAAAGGCTGGAGGAAATGTCTCTGAAGCATAGATCCTTTCTGTCCCTCACTTTCCACTTTTGTTTTTTGGTTCCTAACCATTGCTTTATTTTTATTAATACACCTATGATTATGTCTGCAACATAATTTAAATTATGTCTACAACACAATTATAATTATGTCTGCAACATAATTATAATTAGGGGAAGTATAGTTTATTTCTTTTCCTTTATGTAGACACTATGTAACCAGAAATGCTTTTAATTAAGAACTTAATATTATTATTTTAAATTATGAAGCTCCAAATTACCGGATGAAGCCAGTGACAGCTCTGGGGATTCTGTCTCTTATTCTAAACATCATGTGTGCTGCTTTGAATCTTATTCGAGGAATTCATCTAGCAGAGCATTCCTTTCAGGTAACTTTTTCCTTTATATTTGGGATTGTAGGGTAATTAGCAGTAAAAGAAATTGATCAGGATGCAGTCTATTTACTAGGCTATATAGCTGTGGACTATAACATTTATGAAGGTTTTAAAATGAAAACACTCAAAAGAAGTAGAGTTTACTTTAATAACTTGGTATAGCTTAGAAAAATGACAGTGATTTTGGAAAATCTGTTGGGATCCTGTTGGGTTGATTGCTGAAAACAGAACTAGGAATAATTGATAGAAGATGCAAAAAGTCATGCCTAAATGTGATTATGGAACAGTTTCCTAAAAATTAGCATGGAATGAGCTGGATAGACCTTACTGGATAGACCTCTTCATGCTAAAGCTGGATAACCAGTTATAAGGTATCTTGTAGAATGTGTCCTCATTTAAATACAAGTTGGACTGTCTCCCAAGGTCCCTTCCAAGTTTTAGATTCTGTGCTTTTTATGGGTTCTTTGCCACAGGGAGCAAATTTGGCAAGCCTTGCTGTGGCTTTTGGCTCCTCAGGTGAACATTTCAAAGTTTGGAGTGCCAAATAGAACTTGCTTTTTAACTATCTCAGCCTGGGGACCCCACCAATTTCTACACTTCTGTTGAGGTACCACTATCCTTCTAGTCACCTGGTTTCTCAATCCTAGAGTCACTCACAGCTTTTCATTCACTTCTCCCACATTCATATAGCTCCAAAGTTCATTTCTGCTAACATCTCCTGCATCTGCCCCTTTTTTACGTAACACATCTACCAACCATTTCAGGCATTTGGTGGGAGATATGATTGACAACATACCGATAAGTTGGAATGTCCAGAAGCAGACAGTCAGAATGTCAAAAGGCCTTAAGACCGTGCTATATGAAGACCATTTGTAGGAACTGGGGATGTTTCACCTGGAGAGGAGGAGACTTGGGGAGTGGGGATGAGATGGGACCTGGTAGCCATCCTGAAGTGTTTAAAGAGCTCTCACGTGGAGGTGGGATTAGCTCTCAGAGGTGGAGAAACTAGGAGGGGAGAAGTTGCAGAAAAGCAGATTTCCTCTAGAAATAAGGGAAACTTTCCTAAAAATGAAACCATTCAAAAGTAGAATGGGCAGGGGCAGCTAGGTGGCGCAGTGGATAAAGCGCCAGCCCTGGATTCAGGAGGATCTGAGTTCAAATCTGGCCTCAGACACTTGACACTTACTAGCTGTGTGACCCTGGGCAAGTCACTTAACCCTCATTGACCTGCAAAAAAACAAAAACAAAAACAAAAAAAGTAGAATGGGCTTCCTTGGAAGGTAGCAGGTTCTCCTTTGTTGAATGTCTTATAGAAGAGGCTGGCCACTTTTTAGGGATATTGTGGAAAGGGATTCTTGGACAGGTGTGGGTTGGACAAGATAACTTCTGGAGTGCCTTTTAACTCTGAAATTCTGTGGTTTTAGTTTTGTAATAATGTTTAGAGGGACATTTGTAAATGCATAATGGCTAAAGGGTAAACAATTTTACAAATAGGTTATATAAATATATATATACATATATACAAATGTATATACGATAGGTAGAGAGATACGCACTCTATATCTAGGCATCTTGTTTGGACAGTGTCTAATATGTATTTAGGGGAGGCCAACAGCAGTTTTGTGTTAATATAACTAATAGCACATCTAGTGCTTCACTGCTGTCTAGAAATGCCTTTCCTCAGTATTGTTGAGGGTCTTTAATCATTTTCAGCTAATAATAATTTTAGGGGGATAGTCTTGATATTAGCTAGTCCTAATATGTATTCATATAAGAATAAATCTTGTCCTCCTGAAGTATGTAAAGATGGCTCTTTGGCAGGTCCTCATCACCTCAGACCACCTGCCATAAGTCTCTCACTACTCCAGTCCACCCTCTACTCAGCTGTTAAATTAATCTTCCTGAAGTGCAGATCTGATCATGTTACTCACCTAGTCACAATTGCCTGGTGATTAGAACCTTCCTAATCTTCCCCCTCCCCCCACATTTCCAGTCTTCTTTCACCTTACTCCCCTGCAATATACATACTTTTCACTCCAGTGACATTGGCCTCTTTTCTGTTCCTTACATGAGACATTCCACTTCCCCACTCCGAGCATTTTCATTAGCTTTCTGCCGTGCCTGAAATTCTTCTCCTCCTCACCTCCACCTTCCGACTTCTCTGGATTTCATTAAGTCCCAGGCAAAATCCCCCTTGTGCTAGAAGCCTTTCTGATCCCCCTTAATTATAGTGCCTTCCCTCTCCTGATGAATTCCTCTTCATCCTGTAGATAGTTTGTACTCTGTACGTAGTGGTTGACATGTTTGTCTCCCCCATTAGATTGTGAGCTCCTTGAGGGCAGAGGCTACCTTTGACCTCTTTTTGTGTCCCCATGCAGCACAGTGCCTGGCATACAGTGAGTACTTAATAAACGCTTGTCAACTGACTGATATTTAATGAGTACATGAAAAAAGACAAATACTGAACTCATTGCCACCAACTTGTATAAGCAGTTGCTTTGTCAAGTATTGATTGAATTCTTTTTTGTCCCTTTTATGTCCCTTTTTGTCTCAGTACCATCCCGTGATCCCTCCACTAAACTCTTTGTCAGGTTTCCATCTTACCATCCCTTCTTCTGGATCTAGCATTCTAGTTAGCTTTGGTAAAGAAAGCAATTGTTTGTTATAAGAATAGATTTTAGTGATTGTGAAATTTTAAAAAGCCTTTTTTTCAAGTATGTAATTATAGATCCTCTACGCAAGCCCTATTCTGATTGCTCTTGGGGATGTAGAGGTGACCTTAAATGTCAAAGGCTATGCTAGTGAGGCTTAAGCTCTGCTAGATCCAAATACACTGGAAATATGGTCCCTGCAATGAACTGTATCACTTATCCAAGAGTTAGTCTACCTGAGTATAGAGAGTCTCATTACCAGACTGTTGGCCACCAGATAATGATGAATACTTACTGGTCCCAGTCGTCCCTTAGAGTTTCTATTAGTGGAGGTGTTGCATCCTTTATTGGTAGAGGGAAACCCTCACACTAGTGACATTATGGATCTTAGTGTTGGACCTGCTGAAGTATTTCATCATACAAATGGGTAATATTGTCCTGCCACTAAACTAAGCTAAATTCTTGGTATTACTAATGTCTTCAGTGGCTCATGTGAAAGTCATAAGAGCCAAGGGTGCTGTGAGAAAAAGGGGAGGAAAGGAAATAATGGTGAACAGAGATGGGCAAAGTCAGAGACAGAGAAAAATACTTTATTGGAAAAGAAAAAGTACTTTGGTGGTTTGTGAATTCTAGACAACCAGGTGGCTAGTTAGGTCCTTGGGCTATCAAGCCCAAATTTCTGCTGGGTCCAGGTTCTCAGCATGAGAAGCTTGTACCTGTAAGCATGGCCTTGAGGACCTAGGGTCACCTCCAAGTTCATGACAAGACATTGGACAAAGACATTAGGAGGATATATTTATAAATATACCTATAACATTTTGTCTTTACATGGTTATATGTTGATACCTCACAGGTCCTATTCTTAAACTTCCCTATAGCATGGTGGTGGCCTTGGGTCCTCAAAGGTGTTGTC
Organism: Dromiciops gliroides; assembly: GCF_019393635.1. Classification (NCBI taxonomy): domain Eukaryota; kingdom Metazoa; phylum Chordata; class Mammalia; order Microbiotheria; family Microbiotheriidae; genus Dromiciops; species Dromiciops gliroides. Next base: position 672,316,475 of record NC_057861.1, read on the forward strand.
AATACGTAGCATAAGTTTTGACCAGTTTTATACCATCCTGGGAAGTCTTGGGGTGTGGTCTGAGTGACGGACTTGTGTTTGTCTAATGACCAACCTGGGTAAGTACATAGAGGCTGGTCACCAATAGATTGATGCCTAGGAGATGAATTCTTGGGCTTTGGAAACTCATGAAACAAAACCACAAAATGACCCTCAACTGGCAATGTCTGGGGCAGAGGGTACTAACAATCACATAGTCCTAGGAACATTCATTTAATTGTTGGCACTCTGAACGTAAGATCCTTGTGCAATAACCAATAAATCTACATGGTTCTAGAGGAACTGAATCTTGCCAATACTGACATTCTTACACTAAATGAAACTGGAAGGCATAAGGAAGTTACTGCTAAATGAAAGGACTGTTAGGTTCAATTCATCAAGCATTCATTAAGGGCCTGCTGTGTACTAGGCACTAGGGATGCAGAGACCAAAAGAAAACACAATATACAAAACACTTGGGGAGGTGGGGTGAGGAAAGCACGAACAAGTGGGAGTATCAAGACAGGACTTGTACAGGGCTGGGACTTGAGCTGAATTCTGAAGGGAATTAGGGATGCCAAGAGTTGAAGGTTAAAAGAGAGTATTTCAGGCTGAAGGGGTAGTTGGTGAAAGTCATAGAGATGGGAGAGGGCATTTTGTGTGCAGGGCACACAATGTGGAGGGCGATAATCTGAAATAAGTTTGGAAATATAGATTGGAGCCAATTTTTGAAAGACTTTAGATTATGAAGAGAGGGGTGTTTATATTTTATCCTAGAGGCAATAGGGAGCCACCGAAGTTCCTAAACAGGGCAGCAACACCTTCAGACCTTGCTTTGGCCATATTAGTTTAGCAGCTGTTTGGAAGTTGAATTGGAGAGGGGAGAGAAGAAAATGCAGGGAAGCAGCAGTGAGCTCTGGGCATGGGCTTTGGACCTGGGCTAGTCCTGGTGGTTAGGTGGCCTAGTGGTGAAGGGCTCTGCTTATGGATCTTTACAGCTGAACCAGACTAAGCTTATGTCAGTCAATGCTGGGAACGTCGAACATTTTCAGGGCACTTTGGATGGAGTCTTAAGATAACCAAAAGAAGGGATCAACAACTACGAAAAAATCATTAATGATACTGTTGAATGAGGCATCTGAGAATGGGTCCCTCGTTAGTGAGCCTCAGCGTTTGCTTGCTCACCTTTACAGCATGTTTGGGAATGAGCTCCATGTAGGCCAAAGGGCTTCTTGCTGAAGGCTGGGAAGGGAGGAGGGAGGCTTTTTGCTAACAGCTTTTTAGTCACACAGGTGACTCTGTGCAGGGAATATCAGATTCTAACTGTGATTATTGGTTGTTGACTGTAAAAAAGTATTTCACTTCACAGAACAAAATGCAACCCCAAAGCTCTTCTCCATCAACTTTACTTACATGTATGGGTTTGGATTTTTGCGGGGCAGTGAGGGTTAAGTGACTTGTCCAGGGTCACACAGCTAGTAAGTGCCAAGTGTCTGAGGTCGGATTTGAACTCAGGTCCTCCTAAATCCAGGGCTTGTGCTTTATCCACTGTGCCACCTAGCTCCCCCCCCCCCACCACGTGTGTGTTTAAGATCATACAAGATTCCTTGATAGAAGCAACACCAGATCATTTTGTTTGTCCTTAAATTATTAATATCAAGCAAGGCATTAAACGGGGGTGGGGGGTATGCTCACCACAGGTGTTTGCCATTGTGGTGGAGAATGTTCTGCATTGAGCTCAGATGGAAGAAGGTGCCCTATACATGATAAAGCACACCACATACAATCAACAGAGTGTTATCTGCACACAGGTGTATCAAGAGCTGAAACATTGCAGAGCCCTCTAAATGAGATTCACAGAATCTCAGAAGTTTGGCCTGACTGCCCACACAGGAAAAGACAGAGGGCTAAGGAATGCCTGTTGTCTGGCCGTGCTATACAGCCCACTGAACTCTTTTTCTAATACACATATCTAAGGGAAGTATTTCCAAGGACCCCAGGGCTATTTCACTACTAAGACTGGCCAGTAGCAACTGCCCACTGGGTTACCTTGCCACCCACCTTTCCTTTACCTCACCCCTGAAGGTTTCAGGATCTCCCAGACCCAATCTAGGGGAAGAGCAACATGGCTTTCATACCATCTGGGGGAGCTGAACGTTACCAACTGCAAGCCTTCTAGTGAGATGGACCACCAGCAGGCCTTGCAGTCTGCCCTGTTCCTCTCCCCTACATATCCCTGGCACTGCCTGAACATCTGACTTGTTAGTTTATTAGAGATTCCTGGGCCTTGAGATTTGCTCTGCTGCAGCACCTTTAGGACTCTTGGGCCTTTCTATCTCCCTGCAGCTGAGTGTGAGTTCCTTGAAGGCAGGGACTGTCTTCAATTTTTTTCTTTTTAGCCTTAATACTTGGCACACAGTAAATGATTAATAAATACCTTCCCCCCCTCTTTCATTTAAATGGATTATGATCTGAATCTAGATTTGAATAGCAGGAAGAGAGTGGGCTGTATTTTATTTTATCTGATAAATAATGCCTTGTTTTCAACTACCCCAGTCCTTTCTTTAAACAAAAAAGCTTATCTTTTAACATGGACATTTTTCCAGTGATGATTATCTATTCATGTAAATAATCAAATCACCCAGAGGACAATGGAAAGATGTGGTAGGATGAGTCAGCTGCTTACCGGAGAGGCTGCAAGAAGCAGCCTAAAAGATATCCTGGGAAATATCTGAATAACTTTGCCAAGTACTGAGAGTTACTGGAAAATGTGATTGACTGGTCATGTAGCTTAGATAATGTTAAGAGACCTTGAAGAAGACCCTTCAGTGTGTTGTGTGGACTCCTTAGAGAGGATTTTGGGGAAAACATAAATAAGAGTCATACAGGCCCAGGAGATATGGAGGAGTTGTAACCTGCACTGTTAGAGGGAATGTCCACATTCAAGAGATCACAGACTCAGTGAAGCGTACCACCTCACAGGGATCTTTTATATGGCCACCTCAGCCATGCAGAAAGCAACTGAAAATTAAGATGAAGGCCAAAATAATGTCTGAATAACTAAAATTAGGTTATTGGACAAAGACTAGACTACTATTTATTATTATTATTATTACAGACTAGACTACTAAAGCACGTTAATTATAGATTTACTAGGCTCAGAACTACCCTTTTAATTAATTAATTTATTTATTAAGTGAGGCAATTGGGGTTAAGTGACTTCCCCAGGGTCACACAGCTAGTAAGTGTTAATTGTCTGAGGCCGGATTTGAACTCAGGTCCTCCTGACTCCAGGGCCGGTGCTCTATCCACTGCACCACCTAGCTGCCCCGAACTACCCTTTTTAAATACAGATCTGACAACACATAAGGGTAGCTGGGTTGCTTAGTGGATAGAGCACAAGGCCTGGAGTCGGGAAGACCTGAGTTCAAATCTGGCCACAGACACTTTATAGTTGTGTCTCCCTGGGCAAGTCACATAACCCTGTTTGTTTCCGTATCTGTAAAATGAACTGGAGAAGGAAATGGCAAATCACCCCGGTATCTTTGCCAAGAAAACCCCAAATGGGGTCACAAAGAATCAGACATGACTGAACAGCTGACAAACATGGTGATCACTTTTCTCAGTCTACAGTAGATTAAAAGTTGCTAATTAAAAAGGTTTAGAGGCATGCTCCCTGACAGCAGACAGAAGTGGTTAGTGGTGAGTGGAAAGACCTGGGTTCAAAATCCAGGCCCTCTGACTCTGGAGCTGGGATTTTTAACCATTTTTGTTTCATAGACCCCACTGGCTGTCTACTGAAGTCTATGGACCCTTTCTCAATAATGTTTTTAAATGCACAAAGTAAAATACATGGTATTACAAAGAAAAATAATTATACTGAATTGAAGTTAACAAATATTTTTAAAAACAAATTCTTAGACTCCAGATTAAGGACTCATGTGAAAGACCCATTGCTCTTTCTACCATACCAAAATACATTATGTTTCATATGCTCTGTTTTAAGATAGTTCCCTTAATATGTTATAGATTTCTACGTTATGGTTTTAAAACCTCCCACAAAACTTTCCTGTTGATGCCAGGTTAATGAGGTGTTACTATAATTGAAAACACAGCTAGAGACTTCTGAGTGATGTGAGCAACATGATGGTAGACGTGTTTTCCAATTCCCACAATTTCTCATACCTCTCTGAAACAGAAATTATGCACCGAAGATAAAGCAACTTCAGCTGTCTCCATGGTTTAAAAACCTATAATCCAAAAGAAGGTTAGAACAAAACCAAAAACAAACCCATGGTCTATGAACTGAGACTCACTGACCCTGAGCTCATTCAGCACCCTTCTCCCACTTCAAAGCCACTGGCTGTAAGACTGCACTAGCAGACCTGAGAAGCTGCCACAGGTTTACAACAATTCCCACACACTTTGGTACCCATTCCCACTTTGCAGTGCCATGGAGACCCCCGCTCCAGGCTGCAGAAGTTTTCCTGGGCTGCACCCTTGGGGAACAAAGCCTTTCCAGCTCCCATAGCACCAGTTCCAATAGACCATACCTGACAGGGCTCGGCCAGAGAGCTATGAAACAGTGGGAGTGGGGCAGGACATGAGGCCAGGATATCATGTGTCTGTTGGGATGTGGGGCAAGGAGAGAGAGGGATGTAGCACCCTATTAAGCTTGAGGAAGTGTACACAGCATCCAGCTGGGGCCAGTTCTGATCACCCAAAAGTCACTTGGGTTAAAGACTGAGGCAGGTGAACTGAATTTCCCAGCATGGGAGGAGGCTGAGATGCTTTGAGATCCAGCCCCCAAGGAAACCACAGTTAGAGAAGAGGAAGTGAGTGATAGATAGGGGAGAAAAAGGGAGGAAAAAAGACTGAAAGTACCAATGATTTCAGGAATAAGAACGCTCAAAGATCTTGAACATAACCAGATAAATTAACAGGGGAAACATCAGCAGCAGGAAATATGGTCTCCAGATCTAGTAAACAAACTCAGACATCTGCGAATAAACCCTGCAAAACAAAGGAAAATGATCCAACACTTGAGACAGGATTCTGAGGAATGTGAGAACATAGAACCACAACATACTGTTCCTTAATTGTTTAAAAGGGAAATGAGAATTATGAGAACAGAATTTATGTCCCACATAGCAAAAATAAGGGACAGAATGGAAAAACTGGCATCTGAAATTGCATGTTTGACCTAAGAAACAAAAGAGAAAACAGCAGATTGGAAATGCACATATACAGCAATGAAAGAACATCTAGAAGAGAAGCAAAACAATAGCATTAAAAATATAGACCTTTACTATGTAAGCCAAACATATTTGATTTTGAAAATAAGATGTGTAGAAACAACTTAAGTATTATAGGTCTCCAAAAAAAAATGAGAGAATAAAAGCCCTTAAGACCATAATGCAGGGAATAATAAAAGAGAAATACCCAGAACTTCTGAACATAGAGAAAAAAATTCACAGATCACTTCCAGAAAAAAAAAATTCAAGGCTGAAATCTCCAAGATACACATAGTGGTTAAATTTGACAGTTCAGTTCAGAAACAAGTTTTACAATCGATCAAGAGAAAGACCTTCAGATACAAAGGAAAAGAAATCAAATAATGCAGGAATATACTGTATCCACCTGAAAATGTAGGAAAGAACATAATAATGTGTTCTGAAGAGCAGTGGAACTCAAGATGCAGCTCAGGGCAACCTATTCTGCAAATCTGAGCTTAACCATACATGGAAAAAAGATGGATATTCAATAATAAGTAGGCAATTGAAATACTTTTTTTGAGAAAAACAACAACAACAGAACTGAAAAGATTATTTGCTTCTTGAACACCCCCAACAACAGAAATGCAGAAGGAGTGAATGAATGCAGCCTCCAAGGACAACAGCTGCCACAAAGTGACAGCAGAGAGACCAGTGAGAAACCTCTTTCTAAATACACACAAGGAGATGGGAATGAAGGTGAAAGTCTGGTGGAGGGAACAATGAAGAAGCAAGCATATGGATAGGACTAGGCAATACCCTGCTGACAGGGGAATCAGTGTTCTTTGTGGAACTACATTACAACATAGAAGGGCAAGAGAAGCAGAGGGTTAGAGAGGAATGTGTGATGTGGGAGTCAAGTCAAAGACTAGCAATGAGAGGAAGGTGACTTCTCTGGTCTCAGAAAGAGAAGAGCCTACAGAAGAGTGGGTAAGGAAGAGGGAGAAGTATTGAAATAGGGGAGGTGTCAGGAAGAAGGCCCTACTTTGGTGGTAGAAGGAGCTTCCGTTGACTAGCTTCTGTGGGCTGAAGAGAGATGGTCTGTGAAAGGAGATGGGGACCTTGTGTTGGGTGTGGCCTAGGGTATTTGATGCTTAAAAAGTCTACTTATCCTACTTTGGGAGAGGGGAGGGTGTTCAAATTCCTCAGGGCAGCTGTAGGAGAGCATAGACCCAAGGAGGAGATAACTAGAGGAGGGTTTGGATAAGTGGCAGGTCTGAGCATCAGGGACATAGTCGGGGAGAGGCCCAATGATGGGGCACCTATAATACTCCCTGGCACCTATTAATCCTTCAGAATTGTTCCAAGAGTGAGATATAATTGAAAAGGGCAATCCACAGGACGAGTTCTACAAGACTGTGGGAGAGAGAACACAAAAAATAGAGGGATAGGGGCAGCTAGGTGGCACAGTGGATAAAGCACCGGCCCTGGATTCAGGAGGACCTGAGTTCAAATCCAGCCTCAGACACTTGACACTTACTAGCTGTGTGACCCTGGGCAAGTCACTTAACCCTCATTACCCCACCAAAAAAAAAAAAGGAATACCTTAAAAAATATAAGATGGGGCAGCTAGGTGGCGCAGTGGATAAAGCACCAGCCCTGAATTCAGGAGTACCTGAGTTCAAATCCGGCCTCAGACACTTGACACTAGCTGTGTCATATAAGATGCCCAGACTGTCAGAAGACCAGATAGAGATCTTAAACTAATCTCAGAAAAGGAAATGCATCTAACTGTCAAAGACAAAAAACCCTCCGGATCCTGATGAATTCATAAGAGAATTTTTATCAAATTTTTAGAATATTAAAGAACAGTTAGTAGCCATGCTTCACAAATTATTCTTAAAAACTGAGAAAGAAAGTACCTTAATAGAATCCTTTGATGAGACAAGTATAGTTCTAATACCCAAATCAGGGAAAGATAAAACACAGAAACAAAACTATAGGCCAATATCAGGAATGAACATTGACTCAAAATTTTTGAACAAAACATTTTTAAACAAAATCTGTCAAAAAGACTACAATGATTTACCCAAAGAATCATTCATGATGAACAAGTTGGATTTATACTAGGGATGCAAAGATGATTCAGCATTAGGAAAGCAATAGACATAATCATATTAAAAGCACCCAAAACCACACGATCATCTCAATAGGTGCAGAACAATCCATTGACAAAGCATAATATTCTTATGTTAAAACTCTTACAAAGTATAGGTATATCATAAAAATGTAAAATATCACAATATCATAAATAATTTAAGACCAAAACCAAATATATGCAGAGGAGATACACTAGAACCTTTCCCAGTAAATCCAGGAGGAAAGTAAGGATGCCCACTCTCCACACTATTATTTGATCTAGTGGAAATGCTAACAACAGCACTGAGATGAGAGAATGAAATTAAAGGAATAGAGATAGATAAAGAGAAGAGAAAACTATCCCTATTTACTAATAATGTGGTAGTTTACTTGGAAATCCTAGAGTATCAGTAAAGATACTAATTGGGTTAATACTTTCAGTAACATTTCAGGCTACAAAACAAATCCTCAAAAATCAATAGCATTTTCTATATTGATAATAACAAAACACAAAAGGCAATAATAGAGAGTTCCCATTCCAAATAACTACAAAATGTATAAAATATCTGGAGATTGACCTAACAAAGCACACAAGAGACTTATATAGATTCCATTGCTAAATACCTTTTAAAGAAATATTCTTATTTGCCCTTCGTTTTCAAAGAAGACCATGACATAGGGGTGATGTCATGGCTTGCAGTGAATTGGATTTAAGTGAGGGAGGGCTGTGCAGTCACCAATCTCACTCTCTCCTCCACAGCCATATGGGTCTAGTGGCAAGATATATATCAGTATGACTGGCCTAATAGCCTGGATGTTTAAGGCAATTGGGGTTAAGTGACTTGCCCATAGAGAGTGTCTGAGGTCACATTTCAACTTAGGTCCTCCCAACTTCGAGGCTGTTGCACTATCCATTGCACCATCTAGAAGCCTCACTTAAAGAAATAAAGAACAACTTAAAAAGCTGGCCATACCAATCTAATAAAAATAATAATACTACTAAAGTTAATTTATACCTTTAATGCTATGCCAATCCAGTTACCAAGGGGATACTCTATAGAATTGATAAAATAATAATAGAGTTCATTTGGAAAAAACAAAAGATCTAGAATATCAAGAGAAATAATGAAAAGAACCAAGGTTGAAGGGATAATAGCACTTCTGGACCTCAAACTATATTATATGCAGTATTCATCAAAACCATCTAGTATTGGTTAAAAAACAGATAGCTCAGTGAAACAGACTAGACAAAGGAGAATCAGAAACAAAAGAACTCAATAGCCCAGTGTTTGATAAAGTAGAAAACACAAATTACTTAGGGGGAACCCCCCCTCAAATCCTTATTTGATGATTTAAAAAAAACTGTGGGGGAAACTGGAAAGCAGTTTGGTAGAAATTAGACTTAGACCGACACCTTACACCATATTCCATATATTCTAAATGGAAATGTGACCTTAATTGTAAAGAGTGTACTATAAAGAAATTAAAATGAGATTGTATACCTCTCACAGCTGTGGGTAGGAGAAATAGTCCTTTTTTAATCATAAAAGTGTTTTATTATTTTCTAGTTATATGTGTAGAAATAATTTTCAACATTTGTTTTTATAAGATTTCTAGTTCCAAATTTTTCTCCCTCTCCCCTCCCCAAGACAGCAAGCAATCTGATATAGGCTATATATGTACAATCACATTAAACATATTTCTGCATTAGTCATATTGTGAAAGAAGAATCAGAACAAAAAGGAAAAACCTCAAAAAACAAAAAAGTAGAAACAGTATGGTTCAAACTGCATCCAGATTCCACAGTTCTTTTTTCTGGATGTGGAGAGCATTTTCCATCATGAGTCCTTTGGAATTGTCTTGGATCATTGTATTACTGAGAAGAGCTAAATCTATCACAGTTGATCATCACACAATGTTGTTGATACTGTGTACAATGTGTAGGAGAAATATTCTTAACCAAATAAGAGAGAGAGGCAATTACAAAAGATAGAACAGATACCTTTGACTGCTTAAAACTGAAAAGCTTCTTCCCAGACAAAATTAATGCATTTAAGATAAGACAGGATGTGGTTAAACGGGGAAAAAATCTTTGTATCAAATCTCTCTGATAAGGGTTTGGTATCAAAGATATATAAACATTTTTTATATAGCCATTTCCTAATAGATAAATGCTCAAAAGGTTATGAACAAACTATTCTCCAAAGAAGAACTGTATTCATAGTTACATGAAAGTTCTAAAACATGAATAAGAGAAATGAAAATCAAGACAACTTGGAGGTTTCACCTCACATCCTGCAAATTGGCAAAGATGACAAAAAATGGCAATAGTCAATGTTGGAGAGGTTGCAGAATAATAGGTCCACTAACACATTGTTGGTGGAGCTATGAAATAAAGAACCATTTTGGAAAGCAGTTTGGAATTATGCAAATAAAGTGAATTAAATGTCCATACCTTGTGAACAAGAGACTTCATTGCTGGGCTTATACTCCAAGGAAGCCATCTATAAGAAGAAAAACCCCATATACTCCAAAATCTTTGTAAAAGGTCTATTTATGATAGAAAAGAATTGGAAACAAAGTACATATCCATCGATTAAGGAATGGCTGAACAAATTGTGGTACATAGATATAATGGGATATTACTGTACTGTAAGAAATGATGTGTGTGATGAATACAGAGAAGCACTGAAAGATCTATATGAAGTAGAATGAAATAAGCAGCGCCAAGAAAACAATATACACAGTAATTTCTTGTTGTTCTGTCATTCAGTCCTGTCTGACAGTGACTCTGTGGTTCATATTGTCTTTGGGGTTTTCTTGGCAAAGATACTGGAATGGTTTGCCATTTTCTTCTTCAGTGGATTAAAGCAAACAGAGGTTAAGTGACTTGCCCAGGGTCACACAGCTAGCAAATATCTGAGGCCAGATTTGAACTCAGGTCTTCCTGACTCCAGGCCCAGCACTCTATCTCCTGAGCCATCTAACCACCTCCACACAGTAACTACCATTACATAAATGGAAAGAACAACTATACACCCCAAACTCAAAAGTACAAGTAAAAAAAAAAATTATAAAGATCAAGTGGGATTGGAATGAAGAGAGATGAGTAGACACTCTCAACTTGGGTGATCCCAAAGGTGTTATAAATAGGATATATTTTTTTACTTTTTCAAAATATTACTCAGTTGTGCTGATTTTTTTTCCCCTTTCTAAAAATACTTTTTGTTATATGGGATAGTTCTCTGGGAGGTGTAGCAACAGGGTTACATGAGATTTTATGGCAATGTAAGAAACAGAAAATATCAATCAAAACTTAATTAAACAACTAGAGGCAAATATCTCCATAGTCAAAAGCAACAGAGCAATGTATTTAGTTGAATACAATAAAGTATGTGCTTAAGTTCTAACTTGTATGCTAAAATAGAGCTGTGCATTTGTAGCCACTACTTAGGTCCTGAGCTTAATTTATCCTCATCTGGTAATTTCTTTCCATTGTGGAGTGAAAAGACGCTTGCTACTGAGGGAGGGAGGAGAGAGCCTAGGGGAAGACTTGAGTGGGCACAGGCTACTGACAGCAGCCAAGGGAACTTACTAGGAAGGGAATGAAAATTAGGTGGTGGCAGCCAGTCTATATTTTTGAGCCATCGAAGTCCTAATCAGGAGGCCAGTCTTGTGTGTTTCTTACTTGTGTTCTTCTTTTCTTTGTGTCTCATTTTTAAAATTTTCTTTTATATCTGATTCAGGATGATCCTGAGACAATTGGCAGCATAATGGCGTTTCTTATCCCTTTTGTAGCCTGCATTTTTCAGGTGGGTTTGTGTTCAACTTTGGTTGGCAGGTTAAACTTGTATATTTTGTTGGCTTTGTTTGAAGTCGCAATAGACTATTAGATCCTTGTTTTATGTCATGATATTTTCATTGGAATTTTAAACCGTAGAATATTGGAGCCAGAAAGAATCTTAAATCTCATCAGCCTAGTCCCCTCATTTTACAGAGAGGAAGTAGGCCCATCCGAGAGAGGTTGTGACTTGCCCTAAGTCAGTCAGCAGAGCCAAAGCTGGATTCCAGGCCCATTTTGAAAATTATTCATCAGGCAGGGCAGAGGAAGCCTAGAGTTGAGCAAACAATTATAGCTGGCTCATCCTATGTGACATTTTGATTTATATTCATTGTTCAGATACACAATTATGCAAAGATTGAGTTTCAGAAAATAAAATCTTTGTCACACTGTTTAGAAACCATAATACTGAATTAGGTAGACTGGTAGGGAAATTGCTATTTTAATTCTAGATTATTATTATTTTTTTACTCTTCTTAGATAATGAAACAAACATAAAGTAATACAGCAGGAACTTTGGATTGTTTTAAATCATATTTTTCAGATAAGCCATCTACTTAAAGCCAGTAGGCCTCTTAGGTCCCTATGGACTAAGCCAAGTTACAATAAAATTTCCACTAATCCTTTCTTCCCAACGGTGGAGGTCTGACTGTTAGAGAACACTTTAAAGCTAATAGTGTTTTATTACTTTAAAGTGCCTATGGCACCTGGTGACCATTCTCTCTCTGCACGTGCACATAGATAGGGATCATTTCCAGTGATTCTGCCACTTAATAGCTGGGTGACCTTAAGCAAATCACTTAATTGCTGAGGGCCTGAAAGGGTTTCTTTAAGAGCCCTTCTTGCTCTGACATTGAGTGCTGGATTTGGCATCAGTGAACCAGCTTTCAGATTCCAGCTTTGCTGCTTCTATGATTTGGAGCAAGTCACGTTTCTTCTCTGAGCCTCAGTTTCTTCATCAGCAACTAGATGACCTTTGAGTTCCCATTCACTTCTAAATCTAGGCGTCTCCAACAGTCTATGATAGCTGTAAGGGCAGAGGACTATACTATTTAGAGTTGCAAGAGACCTTCAAGATCATTTCCTTTTGCTCCTTCAAATTCCACAAGTAAGGAAATTAAGTTCTCTGAGTCCCGTGAGTTTATTCCATGTATGAAATTGAAATGCATTTGTATCATAGTACAAAGGGAAATTAACTGCACATGGATTTAGGCACATTCCAGTGCTTGTCAAGTGTTTAACTGGCTACTTGGGACCAAATAGCCAGTGTGATTTAGTTTAATATTTTTACCAAGACGTATCTGTAGCCCAATTTCTTTTTTTTTTTTTTGTAATTTTTACCTTTATCTATGACCCTTAAAGACAGCAGGGTTCTAAAAATATATTTTATCTTCTTATTAACATGTAAACAATTCATCACCACTTAATCCTTTTTTTTTAATTAATAAAGTATTTTATTTTTTCCCTTACATGTAAGATAGTTCTCAACTTTTGTTTATACAAGCTTTACGATTTCAGATTTTTCTCCCTCCCTCCCCTCCCTCCCTCCTCCCTAGACAGCAGGTAATCTGATATAGGTTATATATATATATATATATATATATACACACACACATACATACACACACATAATAACATTAATCCTATTTCTGCATTAGTCATGTTATAAGAGAAAAAATCAGAGCAATGATGAAAAACCTCAAAATAGAAAAAAAACAACAGCATCAAAAACAAAAGAAATAGTATGGTTCATTCAGCATCTATACTCCGCAGTTCTTTTTCTTTTTTTTTTTTTCTTGGATTTGGAGATCCTCTTCCATCACGAGTTCCCTGGAACTCTTCTGTGCCATTGCATTGGTGAGAAGAATATAGTCCATCACAGTAGGTCAACACTCAATGTTGATGATACTGTGTACAATGTTCTTCTGGTTCTGCTCATCTCACTCATCATCAGGTCACACAAGACCCTCCAGGTTTCTCTGAACTTCTCCTGCTCATCATTTCTTACAGCACAATAGTATTCCATTGTATTCATATACCACAACTTGTCCAGCCATTCCCCAATTGATGGGCACCCCCTCAACTTCCAATTCCTTGCCACCATGTAAAGAGAAGCTATAAATATTTTTGTACATGTGGGTCCCTTTCCCCTTTCCATGATTTCTTTGGGAAAAAGACCCAAAAGTGGTATTGCTGGGTCAAAGGGTATGCACAGCTTTATCGCTCTTTGGGCATAATTCCAAATTGCTCTCCAGAATGGTTGGATCAGTTCACAACTCCACCAACAATGGATTAGTGTTCCAGTTTTCCCACAGCTTCTCCAACATTTATTATTTTCCTTTTTTTGTCATTTTAGCCAATCTGATAGGTGTCAGGTGGTACCTCAGAGTTGTTTTAATTTGCATCTCTCTAATCATTAGAGATTTAGAGCATTTTTTCATATGGGAATAGATAGCTTTGGTTTCTTCATCAGAAAACTGCCTGTTCATATCCTTTGACCATTTCTCAATTGGGGAATGACTTGGGTTCTTATAGATTTGATTTAGTTCCCTATATATTTTAGAGATGATGTAGCCCAATTTCTTAATTAGAAATTTGTCTTGCTGAATATAGATAAAACAGCCACTTTACTTTGGAACATATGGGCTAGAGATATCATTTTTATTGATGTTATTAACTCAGCCAGATGGCAGAAATTATATATGATATGACTAATATTCTCTTTCTCTCTCTCTTTTTTTTTTTTGTGGGGCAGTGAGGGTTAAGTGACTTGCCCAGGGTCACATAGCTAGTAAGTGTAAAGTGTCTGAGGCCAGATTTGAACTCAGGTCCTCCTGAATCCAGGGTTGGTGCTTTATCCAATGCTCCACCTAACTGCCCCCATAATATTATCTTTCATTTGAAATATGGGCCACATTTTTCTTCCTCTTCCCATTCTGTTTTCTTCCCCCACCCCACCCTGAAAAAAAAAATATGCTTTGTACAAAACCTATCATCTTGTCATAGTAAGAGTATGATAAGTGACCAAGAAGGTGAACACAGTAACTATAAAAGTTAATACAACATATTTATTGGCATTAAAAAAACTTTTACAATAAAGTTTTATATACATGTAGTAAGTGTGTAATTATTTTTAAGGGTATACATCTGTATATATAATTTCAAAGTTATCCCATTTGTTGGGGGGGGGTAACTGGTTTTCCAGGTGGCCCATTTTGGACTAATTAGGTAATGTGACTGATTTTCTTATGTAATTAATTAAAATCAGCTCATTATTTTAACTATACAGATGTTTGCCATAAACTTCCTGATTCAACATCCTGTATTTACAATACTATTTCCCTTTCAGAATTTGTTTACATAGTAGAATGCTAGACACTGTCCTACTTTTCATGAATTTTGTAGCCACAGATTGAGGCAAATGGGTTAGAAGCAGTTAGTCACCTGTGGCTTATTTCTTAAGAGAATTTGATAGTTGATTAATGTTTAGTATTTCAGTGCAAAAGCATACAGAATTAGGGTGTCTGTTTATTCTACTATTCATTTTAGTGTATTATCCAAATTCCCCCTCCATTAAAAAAAGCCTTTTAAAAATAATCATCCAAGTGAAAAGTGTGTGTGTGTGTGTGTGTGTGTGTGTGTGTGTGTGTTTTCTTCCTTCTGAACCTATCTAGAGCCACTTCTGTCTGATACCAAGCTAAGTCCTCAGTATGGAAAGAAATTAATCTTACATTTTCCTTGCCTTTGGTATGTGCTGTCTTTTGAGAGAAAGAAGTGCTGATCTCTTTCCATTTGATTCTATCTTATCAACTCTTAGATAATGTCAACTGCGGCCAGACAAGGTCATTCCTTATTTCTATAAATGGGAGACCCAGCAACATTCTCTTTCTCGACATTTTTGAGAAAGGATTAGGCACAAGGAGCCTACTGTGAGACACTTGTTTTAAAGAATTACAGGAAACATAAAATCAAGATACAACTTTCAAGAAATTAGAAGCTTCTTAATTTTTTTTTTTTTTTTTGGCGAGGCAATAGGGGTTAAGTGACTTGCCCAGGGTCACACAGCTAGTAAGTGTCAAGTGTCCGAGGCCAGATCTGAACTCAGGTACTCCTGAGTCCAAGGCCGGTGCTTTATCCACTGCGCCACCCAGCTGCCCATTTTTTTTTTTTTTGGCTTCTTAATTATTTACAAAGTGGATTGTGAAAATCTGTGATGTGGCAGTGAAAATTTCAGACAATGAAATCCCAGAGTTGGAAAGGACTTTTAAGAGCATCTCATCTCCTCTGACCTCCCACCCTAAATAAGAAGCATAGACAGGGTTGTTGTGTGGAAGGCACTTTGTCAGTCTTAAAGTGCTACAGAAGTAGACATGAGTCCCTCCCTCTGTGGTCATCCCCCCTCCTCCCCCAGAAGAAATCAGCACTTGTGCTGGACAGGGGTGGAGAGTTCAGTACTTCACCCAGCAGCTCACTGTCACTGCAGTTATGTTCAGTGCCCTCTGATAGGTGCTAGGAACACAAAGACGAAACCCAAAGCTGGCCTTGTCCTCTAGTTCTTTATATGCCGAATTCAAACCTGCTTCCCTGTGCCTTCTTCCTGATCTCAGTTGTGGCCTCTCCGAGCAGATCAAGTCTAATTGTGCTCTCAGGGACAGCTTTGTGGGTGACTTATAACAGGGTGGCATGTGTGGCTATCTGATCAGAAAGCCCCGTGTGTAGGACACAGGGATATAATTATGTTATTAGGATCAGAGGGGGGTAGATTGAGACCTAGGAGGCAATGAGGTACCCCCCTAGTCCAGTCCCCTATAATTCAATTACAGTTTCTACTTGTCTCAAGTCCCTTGGTGTGATACCTGGTTCCCCATTCATCCAGGGTCACAGGGATGCCTGGAGGCATCAGAGGCTCTGGCCATTGCACCTCCTGCTGCTTGGCACCTAGGTGGTGATTCCATTCTTGTTGAATTGATAGTCATGTCCATAGTAATAGTGAGTGGTACAGCATTAAACCCTTTTGACATGCTCGTTTAAGTGTGCTAGCAATCAGGACAGATTTCTTTTGGCCAGAAAGCATGGCAGCAGCACAGTGGGGGAAAGGGCAAGGGGAGGGTAAGGTATTTCATCTTTAGCCAGCTTGTTCAATGTCAGAGACCTATACTACATGTATGCATATGCAAAAATTTGGAATTTTCCTGGCTTTTGAGAAAGTTCACTTTCTTAAATGAGTTTTATTCATTTATATATCTTGTAAATCATAAAATGCTATGTCAATATGTTATTGTTATTGAATTATTTAAATTGTGTCTGACTCTCTGTGACCCCATTTGGGGTTTTCTTGGCAAGCCTACTGGGGTGATTTGCTATTTCTTTCTCCAGTTCATTTTACACATGAGAAAACTGAGGCAAACAGGGTTAAGTGACTTAATCAGGGTCACACAGCTAGTACATGTCGGAGGCTAGATTTGAACTCAGTTCTCTTGCCTCCAGAGGCAGCACTCTGTACATTGTACCACCTAGCTGCCCTGTGGTATACCAATATGAGCTGTTATTTATTAGGAGGGAATCTGTAGGTATTGAGCTTTACATTCTCATTGTTGCTAATAGGACTTCTTTCCTTCTGTCCTTGCAGTGTTATCTGTACCTGTTCTACAGTTCCACAAGGCTTCTGAAGGTGGCCATCATCCTGTTCTTCATTTGTCTGTGCAATATTTACCTGCATGGACTAAGGAACCTCTGGCAAATACTCTTCCACATAGGAGTGGCTTTTCTGTCTTCCTATCAGATATTGACGAGACAACTGAGAGACAAAGTGTTTGACAGTGGTGTTTGAGACCCTGGGGGCACCAAGGCTGGCACTGGCCTCTCTCCTTCCTTCCTTGGTGAGGAGGAAGGACAGGGGAATGCACAATTTTTCCTGTGGAAAGGGACTTACAGCCACTTGTCTGGTTTGGCCTTTCCCCTTTTCGTTTTGGGTCTTACCAAACTGGACAGAAGAACCGGAGGTTCAGACTTCGTCATAACAGATGTAATAGAAGGGAAGAAGAGAGCTGCTGTGCATCCCACACATTCCAGGTGGATACAGAGCAGAGGGAAGGCTCTCCCATGCAGCTTGGCATCTTATTTGTAACAGTAATAATGACTTAAGTTTTTATAGTGCTTCAGAGTTTACAACACCCTTTCCTCCAAGCAACCTTGTGAAAGGTAGTGTGCAAGGATCATTATCCTGATCTACAAATCTTAGGATTAGACATTGAGATCCGATGCCATCATGGCCAACCCCTTCCTTTTACAGCTCAGGAAACTGATGCACAGAGGTGAAGTGACTGGCCCACAGTCACATGGCTAGGAACTGTTGGAACCTAGATATGAATCCAGGTCTTCTGACTCTAAGTCTTGCCTCTTGAGCAGGAACACGTTTGTGAGATGTCATCTGGGAACTAGAAATGGAACAATTTTGGACTGGAATCATTGAATCAAGAACTGAAAGGATGTTTGTTATTGTTGTTGTGCTATGCAATCATTTGCTAGAGCTAGAGATACTACTTTTGGGGGGCAGCTAGGTAGCTCAGTGGATAAAACACTGGCCCTGGATTCAGGAGGACCTGTGTTCAAATCTGGCCTCAGACACTTGACACTTACTAGCTGTGTGACCCTGGGCAAGTCACTTAACTCTCATTGCCCCACAAAAACAAACAAACAAAAAAGAGAGAGATACTACTTTTGGAGATTAAGTGTTTGCCTCAGAAGAACTACTTATTTCTTATTTATACTTATTAATTCCTTAATTCTTTTGAATTAGCCAAAAGATGATGGCAGATGTTTTTTAAAGGGTCTGTAGATAGTTTTTAAAGTATTTCCTTTATAATAATCAGAATAAATTATGAAATTGAGCTCTAATTGCAGTTTTTAAAAAACACAAGTTAGGGGCAGCTAGGTGATACAATGGATAAAGCACTGGCCCTGGATTCAGGAGGACCTTCATTCAAATCCAGCCTCAGACACTTGATACTTACTAGCTGTGTGACCCTGGGCAAGTCACTTAACCCTCATTGCCTTGCAAAAGAAGAAGAAGAAGGAAAAGGAGGAGGAAGAGGAGAATCTAATTTGATTTTCTGGAATTCTAAAATTTAAGTTTCCAGTGCTGAATAGTATAGTATAGCATAGCCCAAATTCACTTTTTTTTTTTTAAGTGAGGCAACTGGGGCCAAGTGACTTGCCCAGGGTCACACAGCTAGTAAGTGTTAAGTGTCTGAGGCCAGATTTGAACTCAGGTACTCCTGACTTCAGGGCTGGTGCTCTATCCACTGTGCCACCTAGCTGCCCCCCAAATTCACTTTTAATGCTCATCTGGCATGAGGAAAAATATGAGCTTTCTTAGTGTTTAGGGCTATTGATTTAATTTTTTCTTTTTTCATTTGGACCTACATGATGGTGAGAAAATTAAAGAAGTTTTGGGTAAGCCAGTACCTATTTGCAACTATTTGTACTACATGAAAGGCTAATCTGTGACCATGTCATTTTAAAATCATTAATATTACATATGTTAAGCACATTGAGATGGACAGATCCGAATGATTGCAAAAGTATCAAGCACTTATTAATGTGCCAGGCACTATGCTAAGCACTAAATAGTTCAGGAATTGCTCACTAGATACGATTTTTAGTTGGCCAGTAACTGAATTAGAAAAATTACGTTGACTCAGGAGCATTGTACAATATTGAGAAGAGACGCAACAGAAAAGAAAAATGAATTAAAATTAAATAGGTCCAGAACAGTTGGTACAACTTTGTGTAGCTGAAACCCACCTGTCACAAGAAATCAAAGTGTTTGGAGTGAAGCTGTTTGGTTGCAGAGATGGGGCAGCATCCTCAGAGGGCCCCCATTGGCCGCACAGTCCACTGTTGAGCTCTGCAAGCTTAGGAACTTAATATCATCATCCCTTTCTTCTGTCATTTCCCCTGTCCCCCCACCATCCAACTTGGTCAGGTAATAACTCATATTAACCAAACTCACAAGAGATGAATGAATGATAAATCAGAACATAAAGTTATTCATTTACCATAGGAAGTCACTTTGAAGCAGGCTGGGTGATTGAGAGACAGTTAGTAGTATCTGTTATTCCTTTGTGGAAACCCTACTAAGAAAACCAAGTTAATAATAGAACTTGGCTTGACTAGTTAGAGCCAGAACCAGGAGACATTAGAAATGTTAAAGGATATTTGTCCTCAAACTCTAATGGTTGGAAACGGGCTCTATTGCATTGTAGACTGGATACTTTGGCTGGATGGTTCGGATGCTTTCTCTCCTGAAGTGTTCTAGATCAGAACTGAGAGAACTTTTTGGCTTTCCTCTTTTCTAGATTCTGTGTAGACCTTGCCTTTCTCTTGTGACACCATTGTCCTGAATGTTACAATGAGCTTGACCAAGTCCTAGTTAATTTGACCTTATTTCTTCTTCAGTTGGGTATCTCCCCACGGTAGTTTTGGAAACCTTTTTAGCCTCATCATCAAATACTATTTCTTAATTTAAGTTAGTTTAAAGGGTGGCTAATAACGCAATCCATTTTGTATTTATTCCACTCTTCAACAGGTGTTTTTGTCACATGGAAATTTCTTGGTGTTTTAGATGTACTTTTCGATGATGAATTCAAAAATGCCAATGGAATGCTCAGTTATCAAATGTCAATTTTGATAGAAAATGTAACATGAGGGAGTAATAAAATATGATTTGATTGAGGGGGAAGAGGTGTGTAGGGCAGTTGGGATATGTTCTCATATATGTTTAGTTATGCAGTGAAACTCAACGTGTAACAGACTGTTCTGTGAGTTGTGTGTTCACTGTCATTTGGTAAACATCACTATTTCCTATTTGATCAGATATTTATATTTTATAGAGATTGGTGTGCATTTAAAAAATTCCCATTATGTCTCCTAAGTTTGTCAATCATCTGAATGATTTTTAAGTGTGTGGTAAACTAACTTCTAAATGTTAAAAATAAGACTTTATTTCTCTGATCAGGAAAACATATGGAAGGATTCTGTTGATTGGTGATCAGAACAAGACTTGAGCCTCTTACCTGTGCTCTGTCACTTGTGTTAGATCACCAAGTGACTAAATACAGAAATCTTGTCATGCGTCACTTAAAGTTCCTAGAATTTGGGGAGAATAAAAAGAGTATTCAACAGATTACTATTTTTTGCTTAGCAAATAAATCAAGGATCACCTCTAAATCTAAACATAAACTATGCAGTATCCAAATCTACCACTAGCTCTCAAGACCTGATTTACATAGTGAAGATCTACTCCTACCAAAACCACCAGACAATTGGAATTTGGATGAAGATGATGGACCAGACAGTGATGATGAAGCTTAGCTTGCCAAGGGGTAGGAGATCAGCAAGCAGGTGATCTCCCATTGGAAGTAGCTTTTCCATCCTTGCCTCCTCCTTTAGTAATTCGAGAAGACCTAAATGACCTTCCTGTTGGTGTTCTTAACTCATCCCAAAATGAAGCTACACTTTGAGGCTAATAGGCAATACTCCCTTGCAAGAGAGCACTAAACCCCTTTGAACCCTGTTCAAAACAGGACATTTCTCTTGAGAAGCATTACATGTGGAAAGTATTGGCCTATCTCTAAAGATCTCAAAGGGATTTCTCTTTTAGTAGGATTATAACTTGTGTCTATGAAATACCGCTGTGTTATTTGTGATCAGGACAGCCAAGAGAGAATATGAATCAGCACATTAAAAAGTTACTAGCTTCAAAGAACTAACTTCAGGAAAGAAAAAAATGTGGCCACTAGTCAGTCACAAAAAGTTTTCTTACTACTGTTATATGTTGTTTACTTTAATGAGAAGTTTTGTCAAGACAGTGGAATCAAAATGGTGCAGACTTAAAATTTTTACCTGAAAAATAAATTTCTAAGAGTCCATGAGGCTAAAATCAAAAAGACATTTGTGGGGCTTTCAAATAAGGGAAGTGATGAAAAGTGAACATTTCAAAGAAGAGCTGAATGAAGTTAAAGGAGCTCTGTGAAATCCTTCTGAAAAGTGACCCAAGACTTTCTAGCAAATAACTTAAGAAATAAAACAACCAAGGAATTTGGATAGAGAAGATGAACCTGATTACTTAGATTGTGATGATAGGGCCCAGCATACAAGGTAGGAGACCTGCAAGGTACATATCCTTCTTTTGAAGTAGCCTTCCTGTCTGTTGTCAGTGACTTTTTAGAAGCTTATGGAATGGAATGTTACTCAGGAGCTTTGGATTCCTATTTGCACGTCTTTCTGGAAAATCTAGGTGTCATCAGTGAGGAACACAGAAATCTCTATACTGGAAAGACAATACCTGGGCAAGCAGAGTCCAAACATGCTAACTGCTTTGGGGAGCTGAGGAAAAATGTTACACAGCTGAAATGTTGTTTTAATTGTTTTTCTTTCTTTCTTTCTTTCTTTCTTTCTTTCTTTCTTTCTTTCTTTCTTTCTTTCTTTCTTTCTTTCTTTCTTTCTTTCTTTCTTTCTTTCTTTCTTTCTTTCTTTCTTTCTTTCTTTCTGTGAGGCAGTTGGGGTTAAGTGACTTACCCAGGGTCACACAGCTAGTAAGTGTTAAGTGTCTGAGGCCGGATTTAAACTCAGGTATTCCTGACTCCAGGGCCAGTGCTCTATCCATTGCACCACCTAGCTGCCCCTTAATTGTTTTTCAATCATTCCTGACTCTTCATGACCCCATTTGGGGTTTTCTTGGTAAAGATACTTGAGGTTTGCGATTTCCTTCTCCAGCACATTTTACAGATGAGAAACTGAGGCAAACAGGGTTAAGTGACTTGTCCAGGGTCATGCAGCTAGTGTCCGAGGCTGGATTTGAACTCGGGAAGATGAATCTTCCTGACTCCAGGCCTAATGTTCTATGCACTATGCTACCCAGCTGCCAGCTGAAATAAAATAGGAACTAATCCACAGCTGTATTTTAGTTAAACTAGAACAATTTTGTTTAGTAAAAAGTTATTTTTAAAAAGCATAAAACTAGCACAGTGGATAAAGCATCAGCCCTGGATTCAGGAGGACCTGAGTTCAACTCTGGCCTCAGACACTTGACATCTACTAGCTGTGTGACCCTGGACAAGTCACTTAACCCTAATTGCCCCCCCTCCTCCCAAAAAGCATAAAACTGATTCCTGTGATGATGGTAGGTAGGCAAAATCCATATTTGAAATCAGCAAATAGGTTCACCTAATTTTTATGAATGTGACAAAAAAGAAACTTGTTTTCCAATGGTTTTTGTTGTTACTGTTTGTTTCATCCTTAAATCCTAATCCTTAAATTCTGGGAGTGGATCCTATTTTAACTAATAGCACCCTATAGTTCTTAATTAACTGGATTGTTTTCTCTGCCTCAGCATTTTAATGGCACTGGATTTTTAAAAAAAGCTTGAAGCAAGGTGCTCTTAACTTAAAACTCCTCCCCCATCACACCCCCAAAAGAGATAACAGAATGATTAGATTTGAAGCCAGAGGACCTGTACAAGTACATAGAGCAAATGGAGTAGCTTTATTACTTTCTTGTGTGTTTAACCTTCTCCCAGTTTCCTTATTTCTGGAATGAAAGGATTGAATTAAATGGCTTCTAAGGTACTTTGCAGCTCTGAATCTGAGCCTGTGAACTTCCAGATGTCTTAGGGTGAGGCTTTTAGAGCAGGCTGAGTCGCTCTTAGGGCTCTCTCCATGGACAGTGACCATAGATTGCTAAACCCTACAATTGTTATCCCTGGGAGAGATTCTTAAATCATAGGCTGCCTTTGAGGCTTCGAGGGGCCTTAGAGAATATCTAGGCCAATGCCTTTATTTGACAGATGAAGAAACTGAGTCTCTTCATGTCTAGGAGCTGGAGATGATGGTACTTGTATAGAACTATTTTAAAATCGTGTATGTGAAAGTACTTTGCAAAATATATAAAGTGTCATACATGTAGCATATGGTAGTAAATATCACAGGCTTCTCAGAGTAAATCCTGTGCAGGGTTTGTGGTACCAAGGAGAATAGACATAGTTTTAGATTTTTCTTTTTCTTTTTTCTTTTTTTTCTTTCTTTTTTTTTTTTTTGCTTTAGGAAGATTCTTCAACAAAAGTTAAAACAAACGAATGTTCCCATTCCTTAAGCATCCCAGTGAGTGGAGAATTTGCTCTAAAACCGTAGGTCTAGGTTCTGAACTTCCTTCTCTCTCTTTCCCTTATGGCAAGAAAACTTTGATGGACATTTGGACACAGTACCCCTACTTTTCTCATAAGACCAAATGCAGTGCCCTGATGGCTACTTTTTGTCCCCTAAGACTTTCCATAACAATAGTAGCTCATTGTTTTTATTCCATTTTAAGGTATAGACACTAGAAAGATGATTCTCGATTTTCAGAAGGACACTTTCAGAGGACACTTAGACTTAGGAGATGAAGGGACTTTGCCCGAGGTAATGTGACTAGTAAGTGATAAGAGTCTGGACTTGAGTCCAGGTCTTCTAACTACCAAGTTCAGTGTTTTTTCTTCTTTGCTGAACTTAAGCCATTTATGGTTCAGATAGTTCCAAGATTTGGCCTCCCCAGGTTTTCTTAGGATTTTGTGCTAGAAGGACTTTTTTATCTGTTTTTTAAAAAATCTACTTACAGATAAGGAAACTGATGATTAGAGTGATTAAGTGAATTTTCCAAGGTGATGTAAGTGACCATTATGTAGCAGAGACAGGATATTACAGTTAGACATTTTTTAAAAAAGCATTTAAAATATCTTTGCCAATTTAAATTTCCACAATTACCGCATATTGCAGAAAAAAGGAGACCCCCCCCATAAACATTTTTTAAAATGTGTTTTAATTTCTTAAGCCTCTTACAGGGAAAATTATTTCTTCTCCTTGTTTTCCCCCAAAGTTTATGGGACCGAATCCTCATTCTTTGATAAAAACATTCTTGATAAGGTTTTTAAAATGTAAGCATCCATTTGGAAATGTATGTGAAAAGTCTCTTGCCAAGGAGATATAGTTTGGCAGCAAATCTACTTCAAGAAGGCTTGTCGGGGCGGCTAGATAGCACAGTGGATAGAGCACTGGCCCTGGATTCAGGAGTACCTGAGTTCAAATCTGGCCTCGGACACTTGACACTTACTAGCTGTGTAACCTTGGGCAAGTCACTTAACCCCCATTGCCCCGCAAAAAAAAAAAAAAAAAAAAAAAAAAAAAAAAGAAGGCTTGTCAGTGGAATCTAGAAATGACTAGGAAGTCCCATCTGAGAGCACAGGTTTGTTTGTTTAAAAAGATTTTCTCTACTCTTTTTTTACTTCAGGTACAGAACGGGTTCAGCATAAACATAGGACTTGATACGTGTGACCTGTTTTTGTTTGAATATTGGTTGCTTTCTCAGCTACCTCTTTTTTGTCCCTTTATGAAATAGTGTCTTGAAGGAAACATCTGTCATTCCAGAGTGATGCTTTATGTATTTGGTTTTTCACTAATACCCAGAATATAAAACCAATCTGACTTTGTGTCCTAAGAACCACTTTCTGTGTTTTACTTAATTTTTAGTGCTAGGGTCTGTAAATACTTACATTTCTGTATTCCTTTTAACACCAAAGATTTTCTATTTTCTGAAATGAAGGGTGCGGTTTTGAAATGGTGCGGTTTTGAAATGGTGCACTTGAATTGTGGTCATTGAACTTGTCCATCAAATGTAAAGTGTTTTCTTTGGCTTTGTATACAAGTACATAGAGCAAATGGAGATGATTAAGAGTTAGGAAAAGAATAAATAAGTTTTTGTAAACACTGCATTAGGGGCTCATGTTTTTACAGATCCTCTCTCTTGGTGAGGAACTTATATACCAAAAGTATGGTCATCCAAAGACATCATTGGGTCTGCTTGTCTTTAATCAGCTAGAAGAGCTTAAATGATACAAAGATTAGGCCAGCAGCAATCTCATGATCCTGAAACATGTGCAAACTGGAAAAGACCCTGGGATAGCCAAAATTGCTATCCTAATGACTGGCCTCAATGCCCAGCATTTCTAAGCCTTGGTCCTCCCCAGAACATTACTTCCTTTTTAAAAATTTTATTTATTTATTTTGGTGAGGCAATTGGAATTAAGTGACTTGCCCAGGGTCACACAAGCTAGCAAATGTCAAGTGTCTGAGGCTGGATTTGAACTTAGGTCCTCCTGACTCCAGGGCTGTCCACTGTGCCACCTAACTGCCCCACATTACTTCCTCTTAATGAATACACAGTTTAAACAAATTTGGTCACATGGTATATATGAAGTCATAGAAGTTAGAGTTGAAAGGGATCTTAGAGAGTGTCTGGTCCAACCCCTACACTTTACAAATAAGGAAAGTGAGGCCAGAGGAGGGAAAGGGACTGGGATTATACAGTAATTAAGTACCACCCTGGGCTTCCTCAGATCCAGTATTTCATGACCTATAGCAGATTGAGGAGGGGAAAGATCGCCAAGGATAGCCACCTTAATTGCTTTCACAACCCCAGGCTTACAGTGTTGGAAGAGACTTGAGTTTATTCAGTCTTCATTTTACAGATGAAGAAATCAAAGCAAAGTAATATAACAAGTTAATGGTAGAGCAGGGATTAGAAATGGAGTCTCCTTACTCAAAAAATCACAGGATCTCAGAGCTATAAGGAACCTCAGAGGGTATCTGAATTCAAACCTGAGTTGGAATCTCCTCTACAAAATAACAAACTGGACCATCCATCTCCACTGGAAAACCATTGGCGATGAGAAATTTTCTTTTGGATAACTCTCTGGGAAGCTTTAAAAAATAATAGTGGAGCTCAGGCAGCCTGTGGAGAGCAGAGCTAGGTGTTTTCTTTCCATTTTAATTCACCTATCAATCATTTTTGTTCCGTCTTTCTGACTCCAAAGATCATTCTTATGAGGATGTAATCACTGCCACACTGCCAGCGAGACAGGAGAGAGGCTGACAGAAATAGCAAAGCATTATTGCCTGGGGCTAGGCCATGTTGAGGCAAATACCTTCTACAGCTCACTGTTCCCTGAGTGCACCCTTGTATCACAGCATGGCCACTATGATCTCTAATGTTGGTTTTAGAATTGAAGGCGAAATTTTAGCCTTCATAACTTGATTCTTCATGAAATGGAGAGTCCAATGAGGGGAACTGCTTTTCTGAACCATATTTTTATCAATAAGGAAGTTAACTGCTGAAGTAGGTATGATAGGAAATGTGAAGGGAAATGACCATTTCATTTTACAATGTGTGTTCTAGAAGGAGAGGAAAGCTGGGTATAGTTTGATCCTAGAATTTTAGATGTATTTGTTCCTCTCTTCCTTAGTTTCCTTGTACTTCATAGAATCCCAGATGTTAGAAAGGACCTTGGAAATAATATTATGTTTGAAAATTAAGGCAGACTAAGAGATAACATTCTGAGTATGATCAATTTATTAGGGTAGCAGTAACAAATAAATTGGGTCAATAGTCTCTCCTAATAACCAAAGATTCCAGGGTAGGGCTCACCAGCATTTATATAACTTCGGAAGTACAGAATTGGATAGATGAGAAATACATTAATTTCAGGGTAGACAGCATCATAAGGGTGGGGACAACATGATTGGCTACATCAAGGAAAGAAGCTAGTACCAACCCCTCTCCAACAATTAAGAATTATCAGTTGCTTTATAGGAGCCATCTGTGACCCCCTAAATTCCAATCCAATGTGCAACAAAAGGACATTGAGGTACTTCAAGCATTTTCAACTTATTAGGGAGTCTGGGGATCCCTAATCAATTGGGTCCAAGATCTTCCTCACAATTAGGGACCACTCCTCATGGGTGCTCACTACTTTTATCCACTTGGGAGAGCACTAAAAATAGAATGGGTAGTACAATTTCATGACTGGTTAACACCAGAAGCTGGGTGGAGGAAAAGGGGGACTCTTATGATTGGTTGAGGGGCATGCCCATCAATCAACCACCTTTGTCAGCAAGCTTTCGAGTCTTTAATTGCAGATTTTCCTGGTAAATGCATTCCACCTGCTGCCCCAACAGGGGTTTTCCTAGGAAGTTAAACATCTGGTGTTTTGGTCAACAGTATCCTAAGAGTTAGGCAAGTGGTGGACAACAGGAAAAGTCAACAGGTAGCAGTGATGATATTCATAGGGTTGAGGGGTGTTGATGCTATAACAAGCTCTGGGGTTAATGCAATGTAATTCTCTCTAACAGTTATATGATTTTATCCTATAATCTATAATGATATCACTAATACATAATAGCAACATCACTAATAGAAACGATGTTATTTGGTCCTAACATGTAACTCTTATCCTAAGAGTATTAACATACATGACTAACTGAAACTTAATCCTAATCTGCTTGATTCACCAGTATAATCCCTGATACCCATCAAATCACAATAAACTGAGTAAATGCTGATTAATTTGAGTAGGGGGTATAAAAATTGTCATCACACATCTGCATCTTGTAATCTTTGCTAGGGGATCAAAACTACCAGACTCATCTCCTTGGAAGAAATAAAAACTCCCCCAATTGCACAAGGACAAGAAAGGACAGACAACATATCTTTCGAGGGTGGTACCAAGTTAACTTGTAACTTTAACTCTGAAATTAAGTTGAATTCCTAAATTTTATTCAAGGACACAAAAAGGTGGTTTTAAGCAGATGCAGACTGTTATAAAATTAATTATAACACACAATTATAAATTATAAATGTATAAATTAAGCACAAATTATAAAATGATAAAATTATATACAGCATAAACTCAGTCAACTCGAGGTAGTAATTTTGATCTTTTCAACATAAACGCCCAATCCTTCCCAATGTATGTATCCCCTCTACAGTATAAAACTGGTTAGATGTCTACTTTGCAGGATTATCACTTGTTAGTGATGGGAGCCACTAATTAGGTATTTGAAAAGCTCTAATTTTTAGATCTTGTATTAGGCTAAAATTTAACTCTCCATTATATTTCCACCCATTTGTCCTTTTAAACACATCTCTTTCACATGAGAGCTCTTCAGATACTTGAAAATGGCCACTGTGTTCCCCATAAGTTGTTTCTTGAGGTTAAACATCTCTAGTTCCTCCTGTTCTTCAAAGGACAGCTGAAAGGGGACTTTTTGCAGCCACCTATAGGTGATTTAGCCCCATAGCTTTGGCAATAGATGAGAGATGGGAAGATTTGAGCAGGTTGCTGAAGAAGAAAAGAAGACAATGGACATGGAGCAAGGATGCTCTTCTTCCTCTTGTAGCTCCCAATTCTCAGAAGCTGCAGTTGCAAAGAATTTAATGCTTTGCAGATACTTGCTGAGATGCCTTGACTCTCAGGCCCTCAACAGCCTGGGTTGGCTCACTGGGCAAGCTGCTAACATCTCTTTTTCCTCCATTAGGTTTCTTTAGTATGTTGGTATGGTAGCACAAGCAGTACCGAGTAAGCATACTCAAAAACCTGTTTTCCTGTTTTCTGACTTATGGTACCCGCATCTGCCTAAAACCACCTTTTTGTGTCGAATTAAACTTAGGAATTCAGCTTAATTTCAGCTTTTAGGTCATTGTGGATTCCCAACCTATATTCTGTAGAAGTTTGGGAAGTTGTAGTTTAGGAAAAGAGTAGCAAGTGTATTTGTTACTTAAGCTATGTATTGCTAATATATCTTGCATTCTATTTTAAATAAATGTCTTTTGTATATTGCTCTGATGTTATATGATTAATTCTGGATGGTTGGAGGGAGTTTCAGAGTAAAAAATGATGGCTTATAAGTCCTGGTTGAATAGGTAATTGATATGAACAGGTTCCAGTTATCTGCAGGTGGTAGAGATCTATAGTTTTGAATCCCATATGCCTCCTGGTCACCCTCCTCTGGATATGCTCTTAAAATACCATGTGAACTTTTCATGACAGCAAAAAACCCCCAACCTGTCATTTGGGGAATGGCTAAACAAATTGTGCAATAATAGCCATAAGAAATGGCAATGATTGTGAAATTAAGAAATTTGATTTAACTGGCATAGAATGAAGGAAGCAGGATCAAAAGAACAGTGTATACAGTTAATAAAGGCAGCTGAACTCTGATTATATGCAGTGAACCAGTCTGTCTCAGAGAACACACAAAACACATTTCCCTCTTGCACCCCCCGCAAAGTTATTATAAAATGTCAATGCTTAGAAGTAAGCATGATCATTTTGGTATCCCCCTCAAATTCATTGAGCTTTGAGTACAGTAAAATCCTCGGGTTTTTTCCACAGATATCTAATCAGGTCTTTCCCTTTCTGTCATAGACATGTTAACTGTGGCTCCCAGCTTCGTGTCATCCATACATTTGCTAAGCATGTTAACTATGCCTTCATCGAAATCCTAGATTAAAAAATATTTTTAAATTATTTATTTGTTTTTTTGATGAGGCAATTGGGGTTAAGTGACTTGCCTAGGGTCACACAGCTAGTAAGTGTCAAGGGTCTGAGGCCGAATTTGAACTCAGGTCCTCCTGAATCCAGGGCCAGTGCTCTATCTACTGCGCCACCTAGCTGCCCCCAGATTAAAATATTGAACAGAAAAGGACTATAGGCAAACATTTTGTGACACCCCACCCATTCTAGAACTCACCCTCCAGTTTGGTCTCAGTTTCTTAATGGATGCTCTACATTGTCTAATACCTTCCACACTAGAGAAGAGCAATAGAGAAGTTCAAAGATAGAATGTTAGAACTCAGAGGGTCCTTAGAGATAAATCAGCTCATGAGTTAGAGATGGAGACCGGACCTGTGATTTTGTTGGCATGGGAACATCCATGTGAGGAAACTATCAATGTAGAAAGTGTTGGTGGTCTACAGCTCTGAGAGGTCAAGTGCCTTTCAGCTCACACCATCTATCAATGAGCATAGTTTGGAGGCCCGCTCTCTATTATCCTTGGTATCTTTCTCATCATAGGCAGCTGGTGGCTCAGTGGGCCTAGAATCAGTTCAAATCCAGTCTCAGACACTTCCTAGCTGTGTGACGCTGGGCAAGTCACTTAACCTCTGATCACCTGATGAAGGGATCCAACGGGGAAGGAAATGGCAACCACTCTAGTATCTTTGCCAAGAAAATCCCATGGATGGTATTGGCAAGCTAGTCAGGCACATGTAACAAACAATAAACAACATGATCTTTCTCATCTTGTCCAATCCTCTTCTCTTTTACATATGAGGAAACTAAGAAGAGTTAGTAATTTGCCCAAGGCCATACAAATAAATAGTAGCTAGAGGGAATTGAAACTCAGGTCCTCCCATTCAAGATCCTGCACTCCCCTGATAGAGAACATGTGAAATTCCTGCTCTTCTATTTACTGTGTGGAAGACGGTGGAGGAAAGACATTAAACGCACAGAGCTCCTGATACAATTACTCCAATTACCCCCAAAACAGCAATAAAAGAACCCCTGGAGTAGAAAAACACACAAAAATATGGGCTGAGATTATTTTCCAGCTATAGATAGATTAAAGGGGGCCGAGCTGGGCTGCGAGTAAAGTCCAACCCTGTGATTATGCCGATAGAGACCCCAGGACACCGTACCAGAGGTACTTAACCCCGGAGCCTCCAGATCAGCAGCAGCACCAGCGTCTTCTGGAACAGAGCTTGCGGTCGGGTGAGAGGGCTGAATGATGTGTGGCTTTGGAGAATCCAGTTAACCTGAAGGAATCTGTTTTCTCATTTGTAAAATCATAGCAATGAATTGGATGATAGGGTCCCCTTTAGCTCTGACCATTGGGTTTGAGGATGAAAGGCAGTGATATTCTCTCTAGATGGGCCCCATGAAAATGTCTAAGGTCTCCACATTCCAGGTCCCTCAGTCTGCCCTTACTGATAAGGTAGTAAGCTCCCAGAAGGCAAGAACGAGTTTTCATCTTTTTATTCTGCAGCCCAGGGCACAGGTTTCTTCCTGCCCCCCACCCCAAACAAACAATCAAATAAATAAACAAAACCAATACACAGCAGGTGCTTAAGAAATGGTCATTGAACTCAATTGGTGCCTGCTTTTCTTTGCCTGTCTCCATATAGGAGTAGGTGGGGAGCCTCCCAAAGATTTTCACTTATCACATACCCTGCCTGCATGCATGTATGTATGTATGTGTATGTGTGTATATGCATATATGCACGTATCTATTATATATGTAGACAGAGCAAGAGAAAGAAGGAGGAAGGGAGGGAGGGAGGGAGAGAGAGAGAGAGAGAGAGAGAGAGAGAGAGAGAGAGAGAGAGAGAGAGAGAGAGAGAGAGAGAGAGCTTGCCTGGTAAAAAAAACTGAGAAACCTAGGACTGCCCTGGGAGACTCCTGCAGAAACAGAGGCATTTCCTCAGGGCTGTCATGGGGCTGAGGGGGCAGACTTGTTCCCTCTTCTTCAAGATTTGGTTTATAATCTTCTGCCACCTTCACCTCCTGTCTTCCCTGACTTCAGTTCTCAGCTAAAATCTTACTTTCTTTAAGAATCCTTTCCAGGCTCCCCTTGATACTAGTGCCTTCCCTCTGAGATTACCTTCTGTCTATTCTATATATTTTGAATGTACATAGTTGTTTACATGTTGTTTCCCCTGTGAGAGTGGTAGCTTATTGAGGGTAGGGACTGTTTTTGCCTTTCCTTGAATAACCAACATTTAGCACAATGCCTGGTATATATTAGGCACTTGATATATGACTGTTGGCTGACTGGCCCCTTCAGATACCGGACCTTCTGGTTCCTAACCCTTATCAACGTCCATCACCCCGTCGCTTTCACTCCATTCCCTTCCCACACTCTTGTGAGGCAACCACAAAATGAAATAAATGCAAGGGACCTTAGAACTACATCTTCATTTGGAAGGGAACCATAGAGGTAAGTTACAGGGAGACAGATTTCAGCTCAGAACAAGGAGGAGCCTAACAATGACAGTTGTCCACTGGTGGCTGGCTTGGCAAAGTATTGAACTCTGGTCTTTGGAGGTCCTCAAGCAGAGTTTCAAGACTATTGAGTAGATACTTCCCCTGGGATGGTCGGACTAGAATCAGGGGGTCCTTAACCATGAACTTATTTTTTAGAAAATAATTTGGTAACTTTCAAAATATCGGTTTCCTTTGTAACCCTATGTATTTTATTTTATACATATAAAAACATTATTCTGAGGTGTCCATGGCTTCACTAAACTGCCAAAAGGGGTTCATAACACACAAAAAAGGTTAAAAATCCCTTTGGCTAGATGGATGTTCCCTGATGTCCCAATTCTAGGTTCCATAGTGCTAGGCTAGGAAGTCATTAATAGTTGCCCTGCTTCGTGACCACTAGAAGGCAGCAGTGCGCCAGCTACATTTATGTCCAGTTACAACCAGGACAGGGGCAATGTCCAAAAGAGTCATAGTTGAATTCATAATCTTGAAGACAAAGTTCCCTAAAACTAAAGGAATGTTCCAGTACCTTCAGAGCCATTCCCGATTGGCTCAGGTATATGGTATTTGGTTTCCAAATTCCATACACAAGGTTGTTCAAATAACCTAATATTGATTACACCTGGGAAATTTTCAGAAAAAGGCAAGGACTTTAAAGCAAAATAACTCAATAGGAATTCATGGGATTTTAGGTTTTGGAAGGGATCTTAGGGCTCATGTCCTTTTGTTTTACAGAAGAAGAAAAACAGGATATTGGCTCCAGGAAGTAGCATAGAATGTGGAATGTCAGAACTTGGAATATCAGCACTCTCTGATTTTATAGATGGAGAAACTGAGGCCCAGGGTGGTGTAATGACTTGCGCAAGGTCAGGCACTTATTGGCAGATCTAGGACTAACAACAAAGATCTCCTGTTTCTCAATCATGTGAGTTTCCCCCCTCCATTACTCCATTCTATTGCCCTCCAAACTGAAGACAACTTGGAACAGAACAGAGACCCATCAATGTGAAATCTCAGCTTTCCCTCAAGCCTCCTAGGGGAGTGGGTTCCCCTGGTTCTGTACCAAATCTAAAGCTTCTTTTCCATCCTCATCCTCCTTTAATAGAGCTTTTTATTTCTCTTCAGAACACTTTAAAAGTGCTTCTTCAAGCATCATTTGCTGCTCCAGGGCACTACAGGGCTATTCTTATAGATTAGGGAGATGTTCTACATGAGTAAGATAAGAAAGGGCGATGGTATAGTAGAGAACTGACCTCAGAATTAGGAAGTCCTGAGTTCAGATTCTGCCTTCAATACTTTCTGACCATTAATCATGAAGTGTCCCAGACAACTCTTTAAGATGATAATTTGCAAATTGGTAGAATTTTCTCAATGCGGGTTCCTTCTATGAATTAAATCACAAGTCTGGTGCAAAAAAAAAAAAGAAAGAAAGAAAAGAAAGAAAAAAGGGAATCCCCTTCCCTCAAGTCATGCAGCATTGCCAGGCATAGTCCGAGTAGCATTTAGGATGCTGGCAAAACTGTCCTCAGTGTCTCAGGAACTCCAAATCTAAGAATGGAAATCTCTTCTGAAAGCGAATGAACTCAGCAGATCTTTCTTGGGTGACGCTGTGTGGAAGAGATAGGAGGAAGCAGTACCAAGTCTCATGGAATTCCCATTCTATTTAGGAAGACAAACTGGTGACAGAATAAGACAATGCAGTGTGTGCTTCTGGGCTGGATTCTGAGGTCAAAATTCTAGGAACTGGAAGTCAGGGAAGAGATAGTCATAGGGCTGCAATGATCAGTGAAAGCTTTCAGAAAGAGATTTCACTTCAGCTAGGATGGGGAGAAGGGAAGGAAGAGGGAACTACATTGAACCAAGATACTGAGGTGAGAATGACCCTGGCAGATTGTGGGGGGAATGAAGAGATGAGTGGAGGGCAGTGATGAGGGAGGAGGAGGAGAAGGGACTGGATGGGCAGGGTCAGGTCAGATGATAGAGGGCTTGCCTTGGTACATTTTGACTTCCTGTAGGGAAGATTTCTGAGCAGGGAAAAGGCATACATGCAATGTTTTAGGAATAATAATAGCTAGTTTTTATAGAGAGCTTTAAGGTTTGCAAAGTGCTCTACATGTCAACTCGTTTGGTCCTCACAACCACCCTATGAAGTAGGTGTTGTTATCCCCATTTCACAGATGAGTAAACTGAGGCACAGAGGATGTTAAGTGCCTTGCGCAGGGTAACACAGGTAATAAGTGTCTGAGATAGGATTCAAACTCGGGTTTTCCTCACTCCCAAGTCCTATCCTCTCTCCCTCGTACTAGGTGGGATAGACAGCTGATTGCTGGGTGTGTGCAGGATGTATCAAAGGAAAAGCAGCCAGATGCAGGGGGGCCAGTTAGGGGGTTATTATACTAACCCAAATGTTGAACTTGGTGGGGGGGGGTCTGAACTAGGGTCATGTCAGTAGTAGAAGAGATGAGGGAAGAGATGCAAGAGATGTTGTGGATGTAGAAGGTAGAATTGACAAGAGTTTGCAACTGATTAAGTAATAAAGAATCGTGACTTTTTTAAAGTTAATTTTTTTCAAATAAAATATGGCTTCTTTCTCCACCACCATCTATCCCCTCCCCTTGAGAAAGCAAGGAAAACAAGACAACATGTCTGGTATGTTTTAAAATGTTTAAAAATGTACAAAATGCTTTCTGTGAGTAGTAAAGGCAAAAAGAGAGGTCAGTCCACAAGCACTTATTAAACACCTTCTGTGTGCCAGGGTAAAGAAAAGACAGCACTTGCTGTCAAGGAGCTCATGGTCTCATGGGGGGAAACAATAGATAAATAACTATGTACAAACAAGACCCATATGGGGTAATTGGAGATAATCAACAGAAGGAAAGCGCCAGAGGAACACAGAATCTCTTGGCCTCCCCTACCTGAAGACCAGGTGTGCTAAATCCTTTTCCCTACCGCAGGGTTCTCCAGTACACTTAAGAGGGATTGGGTGTGTGTGTAGGCTCTTTACCAATGGCTCCAGTCCCCACTGATGGTGTTTCCCCCCACCATTTTAGGGGTGGTTCCATGCACCCCAGTCCCATTTAGCCACTAACAGCCAAATTATCTTTTATAAAAGAATATTTACTTCAAGAGGCATCATCATAAGTATACAAACTTACCCATAACACTGTGGGAGGCATCATCCCTCCCTCCCCATCCATCAGTCTCTGAGAAGGGGAGGGGATTCAAATCCCAATTTAGCTCAGTTCCTATAGATCACAGCCACAGTTCCAAGTCCAAAATCCACCTTGTGCTCATGTCCCAGGCATCTGGCTTCTCCAGACTTCTCTGCTGGGCTGGCTGGCTGCACCATCCTGCCTGGAATCCTGCCTCCAATATTGTTTTGACTGGAGGCGATCACTGGCAGCACCTGAAATTGAGAACCAGTGACAAAGGACAGAAATAAGCACCTCTTCCCGTTTTGTGAGCCGAGGTAAAAGGGAGAGTGAGCCAGGGAAAGACTTTCTCTCCTTTTCACTTTCCCTTCCCAGTTCTGTTCATGGTGTTTGCACCTGAACCTCAGCAGGAAGGAGGGTTTGGAAAAGAATGGGAGCAGTGGGAGAGAAGAAAGTGACTGTCTCAGTCATGCCAGTTTAAAGACATCTGTTCCAGTTATAGGAGCCAATCAAAGGAGGCCACACCTGCCCATGTGGAAGGGCACAATCAGTGACCCCATCTTAGAAGAGCTGGGCATGCCAGGCGAGCTCTATTAGGGGTGTTTCCATGTTAGGGGAATGGGGCATGCTCTAAAGGCCCTGTTACAGGAGTGTAGGGTGAGGATGAGAGTCAGGACAGGCTTCTAGTAGAAGGTAGGATTTTAGCTGGGACTTGAAGGAGGTCAAGGGAGTCAGGAGGTAGAGGTGAGGAGGGAGGGCATTTCAGACACGGGTGACAGTCAGTTAAGAAGCTCCAAATTAGGTGGTGGAGCATCTTGTTTGAGGAACAAAAAGGAGGCCGGTGTTAAGTGGCTCATAGAGTACATGGCAAAGAGTAAGATGCTAGAAGCCTGGTAAGAGAGAAGTTTCAGATGAATGATGAGGATAGAAGCCAGAATGTAGAATTAAGATGGGGAGGAAAGGAAGTGGAGACATGTATTGTAGACGGCCTTCTCAAGGAGTTTAATTATGAAAGGGAAGAGAGATAGAGCAGGGATCAATGGGGGAGACATGGGCATGTTTGTAGGCAGACAGGCAAGGGGAGGTTGAAGCTAAGAGAGTGGGGTTGATAGAAGGAATGATCTGCTGGAGAAACAGGATGAGATAATGTCACTTGTGCATATAGAGGGGTTTGCCTTGGCAAGGAGCAGGGCCACCTCATCATGTGAGACAGCATTGAAGGAGATAATGGCAGAAGCTATCTGAGTGATATGACATGAAAATGATGGGAGAAGAAGGAGCTCAGAGCAAGAAATCTTGTTTGTTAGTGAAATATAAGCAAGGTTGTATGTAAGCTAATAGGGCAGAGGGAGGCAGAGCTGTGGGAGGTTTCAGGAAGGATGAAAAGATTTGAAAGAGCCACTATGGTGAGTGGCGTAGTTAGTTAGGGGAGGCATAAAAGGATTGCCTTTCAGCAGTGAGGGCCCCGTTGAGGTTATGTAACATAAACTTGTGCACCCAGTTATCGTGGTTTCATCATTTTCTCCAGCTTTGTCCAGACGGTGGAAATGATCCAAGCATAGGTTTGTCAGGGCAAAGTTAGTGATAATATAAAGGGAGGAGCAGGGGTCTTAAGGAGAAGTTGGTGTAGAGTTGAACTGGTCAAGATGAGGATCAAGAGGTTGAAGGATTGGAGCTCATGATATGGATCGAGAACAGGGTTTGGGTTACAAAACAGAGGGAAAGGCAGAATGAGAATAGATTATGCTCAGATAAGGGAATTTCAGAATTTATGAACATGGAAGTGGGTACTTGTAGGTCATGGCAAGATCAAGAGTATAACACATTAGGACCTTCCGCTTCCAGGGGGAGACAAGGACAGGTCATGTGGCTGTAGCCTGAAAGCCACCCGACTTCTTTCTTTCCCTCAGGAATAGAGCACCTGTAGTGGGGACTTTGACACCTGTTGCCTTGGGAAGGAAACACCACCCCACCCCCATCCCTGTCCGGCCCTGTGGGCAGCTGGCTTTCTGCTACCACTGCCTCCCTTCAGTGGCTTTTGTTTCATCTGCTCTAAGGTTGGGAGGGCGGGGAAAGGTCAAGAAGCCGGAAACTGGCTATTTCAGCTCCCGAACACAGTCAATATTTGTCTTTCCAAAATCCTCTGTTCTTTCTGTCTGGGAAGGGAGGAGACCTGGTTTGTGGCAGCCTGTCAGACAGGCTGGTCACAGCCAGGGGATCCTGGCTGCCAGTCACCCAGGGGAAGGCCCTGTGGAGGCAGGAGGAGGATCCTCAGGCAGCATCAATGGCCATTTCCATGAGTGGTGTGGCTCCCTGCTGGGTCTGACATCCCAGCTGCTGGGAATCACCCCCTGGCTTGTCCCAGTGCCCGTAGTTTGTCCTCTACCACGTCCATGTCCATCCTTTCAGCTTTATCCCCTGTTAAAATGCAAATCTGCTGAAATGAATAGGGCAAAACCCAAGTAACCATTTGAGCAACCCCGTTCATTGGCTGTGCAACTTTGAGTAAGTCATTGCTCCCCTCTGGGCCGTGGTTTTCTCGATCTATAAAATGAGGGGTTGGGGCCCAGTTCTTCCAGCTCTGTGGATTCTGTGATTCAGTCATAGAATGACTGAGCTGCAGTGACAGAGAGACCATCTTGTCCAACACTTCATTTTACAGATAGAGAAACTGAGTCACAGAGCCCAGAAATGATTTGTGCAAAGTCACAGAGAACTGGGAGCAATACTGAGACTAGAAGTTGAGATTAGAACTCAGGAGTGTCGATTGCCAGCACTGGGCTCATTCCATATTATGTCTTTCCTTTGAAGGAATAGAGCCGCTCAGTCCCCATGGTCAGGCCCCAGCAGAAGGGCCAGGAGGGCATTCTTCCTCCTGTTTCCCCTCTTTTTTCCAGCCCTTCTTCCCACCCCAGCCAGGGAGCCCAGCTGGCCAGGACCAGACCCCAGAGGCTGCTGGAAAACATAAACAAAGGAAGCGCATATTACCCAGGGGCTTCCTGAGGACTGGAAAAGGGGCCTGTGTGGGAGGGTTGAGGTGGGGAGTTCAAGGGGTGATGTCTTGGATGACCGACTGGCTCCTCGAAATCAAGATGTCCCAAGCAAAACCCATCATCTCACCCAAACAATTTCCTCCTTCCAACTCCTCTTTGTTGTTGTTGATGGTGGGACCATCCTTCTAATCAGCTGGGCTTGATGCCTTGAAGTCAGCCATGGAGTCGTGGTGCATGTTCTAGACACAAAGTCAGAGATCCAGCTCTTCCATATATTGGCCATGCAGCTTCGGGTAACTCAGGCCTCTTCTTTGGGCCTCAGTTTCCTGACCTGTAAATCGCATTAGTTGGAATAGATCAGAGATTCTTTTTTGTTTGTTTGTTTAATAAAAGTATTTTATTACTTTCCAGTTATATGTAGAGATAGTTTTCAACACTTGTTTTTATAAGATTTCCAATTTCAAATTTTTCTCCCTCCTTCCCTTCCCTCCCCCCTCCCCAAGACAGCAGGTAATCTGATATAGGTTATATATGTACAATAACATTAAATATATTTCTGCATTAGTCATGTTATAAGAGAAGAATCAGAGCAAAAAGGAAAAACCTCAAAAAAGAAAAACAACAGCACCCAAAGCAAAAGAAATAGTATGGTTCAATCAGTATCCATATTTCACACTTCTTTTTTTTCTGGATTTGGAGAGCTTTTTCCATCATGAGTCCTTTGGAACTTTCTTATACCATTCTTGTACAATACCATTGTATTGGTGAGAAGAATCTAGTCTATCACAGTTGTAGATCAGAGATTCTTTTTTTTTTGTGGATGGGGCAATGAGGGTTAAGTGACTTGCCCAAGGTCACACAGCTAGTTAAGTGTCAAGTGTCTGAGGCAGGTCTTGAACTCAAGTCCTTTTGAATCCAGGACCGGTGCTTTATCAACTGCACCACCTAGTTGCCCCCTAGACCAGAAATTCTTAACCGTGTGTGTGTGTGTGTGTGTGTGTGTGTGTGTGTGTGTGTGTGTGTGTGTGTGTGTGTGTGTGTGTGTGATGGACCCTTTGACAGTATGGAGCCCTTCTCAGAATGTTTTTAAATGCAAAAAATACATAAAGTGCAGGATTACAAAGGAAAAAAAAAAGGTTTGTGAAAATAACTATCCATGTTCACAGATTCCTTGAAATCTATCTTCAGACTCCTTGAGGGAAGGACTAGATGATATCTAAGGTTCCTCCCAGGTTGAACCTCCATCTAAATTTGTCTCCTACCTCACCTTTCTCTCCCCTGCCCCCTGCCCCACGTCCACTTATTTACTAAGTTGGACTGTATTCATGGGATTAACCCACTTGAATGGAGAATATTGAAAGCCACCCATGTCCTCTCCACCTTTGACTCCTGTCCTTGTCCTCCTAGAAATCCTTCACAGGATAACATGCCGGAGGCCTTGGTGTTGGTATAGGACTTGTAACGATTGGAATGACGCCACCTGCTGGATACTTACTGTAGAAGAGTTCTGCCCATGAAGCGAAGGTCTTTGAGGGCAAGACCAGGAGTCAGGAAGTGACGCGGGCTAGTGGGAGGAGGAAGGAAGAGACTGGCGCTCAGTCTCAGGCTCTTTTCCTGGGGACGCTGGCGGAGAAGGGAGCTAGAAATGTGCTCTCCCTTTAATAGATAGGAATCTAGGCCTTTCTCTCTCTCTTTACCAAATTCTTATTCTCCTTAATAAATGCTTAAAAGTCTAACTCTTGCTAAAGCTTATAATTTATTGGCGACCACTCATTAGATATTTTAGACAGACTAGCTAGAATTTTAGCCCTTAACAGACTGGTCCTCCGTCTTTTCTTTTGGGCTTCTTCCCATTCTGATTTCATTTATAACAAGAAGGTCAAGATTATCCTCTTCAGTTCCTCCAGTGTCATTGGACAAGGATCTCACATTAAAAGTACCAATGAGTATATTAATACTTACAGATGATGTGGTTCTTAGCACCCTACCTGTGCTCTCTCTTCCACCACTCTGCCACTGTCACTGCAGAAGGGGAAGGGGTCCACATGGGACCGTGTTTTTCTTTTCTTTTTTCCCATGTCAAATAAGTCATTGCCAAATAGCCCACTGGAGAGGACTCTGTCCACATTTAAATAGTCCAGTGCTCAGAAAGTGAGCATAAAATGTTGCCAGGCCCATACTCAAAGCCTTTGCGGCTCAGTAGGACCTACAAGAACCTTCCCTCTGACATAGCCTTTAAGAACATAAGATCACCTACATGCTAAGGTGATGGATAAAACGTTAATAATGTATTGTATACATCCCCCTCCCCCGCCCCCCGCCCAAGAGCTGGTTATTTAACATTTACCAGCACAGCCCTGCTGAGGATGAACTATTTTAAAATAACGATTTTTTAAATTAACAAACCTTTCTAATTAACCTGTCCCCTCCCACTATCCCCTCTTGAGCAAACTGAAAAACAAACAAACCAAAAAACCCAAATTCCTCAATACAACACTACATAGTTGATAGGACAAATTCCCATATTAGCCATGTCCCAAATGCCTATTTCTGCATTTTAAGTTCATTGCCTTCTGTCAGTACTGTTTCATCTTCTCATTCTTTTGGAGTCATCGTTTATCATTGGGTTGATGAGAGTTCTAAGGTCTTTTAAGGATGTTTTCCCCTAAAATGTGGAATTGTTCTCCTAGTTCTGTTTATTTCACTCTGTATAAGTTCATAAAGGCCTTCCCAGTTTCCTTTGGAACTGTTTATTTTATCATTTCTTTTGGCACAATCATATTCCATTATTCATATGCCACAATTTGCTTAGCCATTCCCCAACTGGAGTACATCCCCTTGGTTTCGAGTTGTTAGCTACCAAGAAAAGGAGCTGCTATAAATATTTTTGTACATATCTAAACTCTTGGGATAAAATCTAAACTCCTTAGTCTGCCATTCAACACCTTCCCCAAACTGGCCCAATCCAACCTTACCTCTCATTACTCATCTCATATGCTCACAGAGTTTTAGACTGGCAAAGAACCTCAGAGTCCAATATCTAGTCCAATATTTATCTGAGCAGGAGTCTCCTCTCCAAAATTACTGACTAGTGGCTATCCTGTCTCCCCTTGAAGAAGACTTCCCATGATGGGAAACACAGTACTTCTCTAGACAGTTCATTCCACTTTGGGATAGCTCTACTTGTTAGGAAGTCTTTTCCTTATATTAAAAAAAAAAATTAATTGGGGCAGCTAGGTGGTGCAGTGGATAGAGCACCGGCCCTGGAGTCAGGAGTACCTGAG
Organism: Dromiciops gliroides; assembly: GCF_019393635.1. Lineage (NCBI taxonomy): Eukaryota > Metazoa > Chordata > Mammalia > Microbiotheria > Microbiotheriidae > Dromiciops > Dromiciops gliroides. The sequence goes on from NC_057861.1 coordinate 672,358,026, forward strand.
TTCAAATCCGGCCTCAGACACTTAACACTTACTAGCTGTGTGATCCTGGGCAAGTCACTTAACCCCAATTGCCTCACTAAAAAGAAAAAAAATTAATCATAAAAGTATTTTATTATTTTCCAGTTACATGCAAAGATAGTTTTCCATGTTTGTTTTCATAAGATTTTTAGTTCCAAATTTTTTGCCCTCTCTCTCTTCCCTCCTCTCTCCCCAAGATAGAAAGCAATCTGATATAGGTTATATATGTAGATTCACATTAAACATATTTCTGCATTAGTCATGTTGTGAAAGAAGAATCAGAACAAAAGGGAAAAAACCTCCAAAAAAAAGGTAGAAACAGTATGGTTCAATCTGCATTTAGAATCCACAGTTCTTTCTTTTTTTCTGGATGTGGAGAACATTTTCCATCATGAGTCCTTTGGAAATGTCTTGGATCATTGTATAGCTGAGAAAAGCTATCACAGTTGATCATCACACAATGTTGCTGTTACTGTTTACAATATTTTCCTGGTTCTGCTCACTTCACTCAGCATCAGTCCACTTAAGTCTTTCCAGGTTCTTCTGAAATTGGCCTGCTCATCATTTCTTACAGCACAGTAATACTCCATTACATTCATATACCACAGCTTGTTCAGCCATTCCCCAATTGATGGGCATTCCCTTGATTTCCAATGCTTTACTACCACAAAGAGAGCTGCTATAAACATTTTTGTACATGTGGGTCCTTTTCCCTTTTTAATGGTCCTTTTCCCTTTTCTATGATCTATTTGGGATACAGATCTAGTAGTGATATTACTGGGTCAAAAAGTATGCATAGTCCCATAGCCCTTTGGGCACAGTTCCAAATTGCTCTCCAGAATGGCTGGATCAGTTCACAATTCCACCAACAACAATGCATTAGTGTTACAATTTTGTGTTTTCCTTATATTAAGCTGAAATCTACCTCCCTGTACTTTCTACCCATTGCTGCTAGGTAGAAAAAGTTCTTCTTACCTATAAGAGCCCTTCAAATTCAAATTCTTCTTCCCTTTAAGAGCCCTTCAAATATTTGAAGACAGCAAGATCACAGGATTCAGAACTGGAAGGGGTCACAAAGATTGTCTAGTCTATCTCAATTAATCTGGCCTTTTCATTTTACAGCAGAGAAAATTAGTCCCATGAGCATTGGTAAAGGGATCCAACCTTTCTGGGCCTCAGTTTTCTCATCTATCTCATCTAAGGTTTCTAAGGTCCCTTCTAGCTCTAAATCTACAGTACTTTGACAGCCTTCATCTTGGACATCCAGCTTCCCGTTTTGTGAACTGCATATTGATGTCATTTGCAATAGCTTTAGGGTTTTTTTTAATTTTTTTTTTTTTAGTGAGGCAATTGGGGTTAAGTGACTTGCCCAGGGTCACACAGCTAATAAGTGTAGAGTGTCTGAGGCCGGATTTGAACTCAGGTACTCCTGACTCCAGGGCCGGTGCTCTATCCACTGGGCCACCTAGCTGCCCCACCTTAGGGTTTTTTTAACCTCCATATCATCCTGATGATTCATATTGGTTCTTTAGTCCACTAAAACCCTGTCCCCCACCCCACCCCCACAAACTGCTTGCTACCTAGCCATGGGCTATAAATAGGATTGCTATCCATATATCACAATAAATGTCATCTTGTATATTTGTCTCAGTTGGAATGTTAAATTCAATTAAGCAAATATTTACTAAACACTTTTTATGGAATCACAGAATTATATGGTTGGAAGGGGCCTACGAGTCAAACACATTCAAACCCTGACTGAAGTTGAACCCCATTCCAATCAGCAATCAACTAACCTCCACTTGGTAACTCCCAGTGACTGGGTACTTTACTAAAACCTGCCCCCCTCTACCATCACCTTGAATTATCTGGTTTCCATTTTGTATGTACCTACATATAAAATAAGGGGTGAATTTTTTAGTTTTGAAAATTTTACTGATTAAAAGGGGGATGGACCAAAACAAATGTAACTTGTATTTCTGAGAAACACTGAGAAAGCAGCCCACAGAGATAAGGTACTTGCTCCAGATAAAGACGGCAGCAGTGTCCTTTTCCCAGCATCTAATTTGCTTATGACTGATAGGAGAACTTTATAGTTGATAGCTGGGAAATCCTGAAGCCAACAACTGTTTTGTGATTGTTGAACAAATGTGTATTGCCTGGTTGTCCTTCGCTGGCAGTAATAAGATTTGGTTAATCAGTATGAGCTAGGGAAGGGATCCAGCTTTGGGCCAATAAAGTCGATTTAAGAATAAACCTCAAAGCCTGGCTTTACCTCTCTCTGCACTACTACCTGCAGCCTAAAAGGAGAAAACCCCTCAGAGTTCAGTCAAAAGATCAGCACTAGAAAAATATTGTAAATTCCAAGCTAAGCGTCTCTTCCCTTTCTGAAAAAAGTGCAGCGCTTCTCTGGAATTGATAGCCTACCCATAAGTGAACTTTTGTGTGGATTGTTCTGAAGGAAAAGGAAAGGCTTCAAGGTATGCAGTTCTAGAACTCTTGGCACATGGATAAGTGTCTAAGGCTGGATTTGAATTCTGATCTTCCTGATTCCAGGCCTGGCACTCTTATCTACTGCACCAGCTAGCTGGGTGAAATGCTACATTATAATTATTCCTGATTTGCTTTCTGTTTAGTTAATGTTTTGGCTAAGAGTTAAGGTAGTCTGATGACTGATTTGTTGATTGGGAAGCACACCGATTGGGACTTGGGAACTACAGATGGAGTCAGGAAGATCTGAGTTTAAATCTGGCCTCATACATTTACTAGCTGTGTAACCCTGAGCAAGTCAATACACCACCATCTGCCTCATTTTCCTCAACTGTAAAATAGAGATAATCATTGCATCTACCTCCCAGGATTGTTGTGAGGATCAAATGAAATAATAATTGTAAAATGCTTAGCACAATACCTGGCACATAGTGAGTGCTTAATAAATGCTTGATCTCCTCCCTTCTCTCTTCCCTTCTTCTTTCCTTCATAACATTCACATCATCCTTCAAAGTCCAGCTTAAGTCCAGCCTCTTCCTATAAGCTTTCCCTGACTGCTCTAGCTCACAATAATCTCTCTGCCCTCTGAGCTCCTGCTGCCCTGGCTGTCGGTGCCCTTTGTTTATCCCTTGGCACATTCCACCTCGTATTCCTTGCCATTACTATATGGGTATGGCAGGGTTTCCCTCCCATCTGCCTAATCTATAAAATTCTTGAGTAGGGGGATGGCTTTATCATTAATCTTTATATCCTCAGGGCACAGAGCTGGCTTGGAAAGAATCTTGGTAGGGTAAGAAGAACCCTAGATTTGGAGAAGATCTGGGTTTAAATCCTGGCTTTGCTGTTTAACAATCCATGTGACCCTGAGCAAGTTGTCTTGGAAGTAAGAACCTAACCTCGATTAGATTTCCCCTTCCTCCTCTGTAAAATGGGCTAGATGATCACTAAGGTCCTTTTTCACTCTAAATCTATGATCCTGGGGGCAGCTAGGTGGCACAGTGGATAAAGCACTGGCCCTGGATTCAGGAGGACCTGAGTTCAAATCCAGCCTCAGACACTTGACACTAGCTGTGTGAGCCTGGGCAAATCACTTAACCCTCATTGCCCCCACCCCCAAAATAAAAAAGAATGAATGGATCTAAATCTATTATCCTCTTTCCCCCAATTAACTCATTACCTATAGGCATCACGCCCAGGCCAGTACTAGGGTTCCTCTCTCTGGGGAGCAATCCTACACATCCTGCCCCCTCCCTAGAATACCTTGTACATTATCTGCTCAGATCTCTCCTTCTCTGAACTGGTCTGTTTCTTTCAGAAAACCTTCCCAGCCTCACCTCCTCACTAGTCCTTCTTCACACTAATTCATGTGTTAGGAAGCAGCTGGTATGGTACAAAAAAAGAAGCCCAACCTTGGCTTTAAGGCCTCTGGCCCTGTGACATTGACCACAGTCCTAATGATCAGTTGTACAAAAGTGACATGGACTGCCTTAATGGGGGGTGAGCTTCCCGACCCTGGAGGTCTTCAAGCAGAAACTGGAGGGGATTTTCCTCCAGGGACAGATGGGATTGGATACCTTCTGAGGCTCTACAAGTCATGTCACATTCCTGGGCTTCAGCTTCCTGAATGAGGATTTGGGGCCTCTAAAATGCATTTCCAACCTTAAATTCACAACCCACGATCCTATAATCCAGCAACCAATAGGTATTTATGGAATCTTTGTTACAGAGGCAGCCAGGTAGTACTGCCTATGTAGCATAGTGCAGAACTCTGGCCCTGGAGTCAGGGAAACCTGAGTTCAAATCCTGCCACAAACACTTAGTGGCTGTGTGACCCTAGGCAAGTCATGTCACTTCTGCCTGCCTCGGTTTCCCTGCCTATAAAACGGGAAGGACAATAATAGCGCCTCCTTTCGATGGCTGTTTCAATGGATTAAATGAGACAATATTGGTAAAGTGCTTTGCAAATCCTAAAGTGCTATAGAAATGGTTGTTGTTGATGATGATGATGACGACGACAGTTGTGATGTTACCTGAGGGGTCTAGAAGACTAGGAGAAGACACAGCTCAAGCCTCAGAGATCCTCCTGTCTAGATGCAGAGAAATGCTACAAACACATTTAATAATACAGCTATGTTGGAACAGGGGCAGCTAGGTGGCACAGTGGATAGAGTATTGGACCTGGAGTCAAGAAGAACTGAATTCAAATCTCACCCCAGATATTTACTGGCTATGTGACCTTGGGCAAGTCACTTAACCCCAATTGCCTTAAACATCTGGGGCCATCTCCAATCATCCTGATGTATATCTTGCCACTGGACCCAGATGGCTCTGGAGGAGAGAGTGAGATTAATGAACTTGCACAGCCCTCCTTCACTTAAATCCAATTCAGTGCAAGTCATAACATCACCCCAATATCATGGTTCTCTTCGAGAACAAAGGACAAACAACAACAATGTAAGAACAATAGAAGACAATACGAAAGCTGCTCTCAGGCCACGTGTTGGCAGCTGGGGACAGGAAAGGGATCTTAGAGAGAAGAGTCCAACCCCCCTCGTTTTATGGATGAGCAGAAGTCACTTGCCAAGGTCATGGGCTGAGGAAGAGGCTGAGCTGGAATTTGAACCCAAGTGTCCCTGATGCCAAGTCCAACCCTCTCTTCACTAATCTAAAGATCTAGCCCTGGTGGATGATTTCTGAATTTGCCCATTTTCTTTCCCTTTGCAAACAAGCCCTAGAAAATGTGCTCCTTGCCCATCATGGTCCCGTGCAGCATAGGGATTGAGGGGGAAGACCTCAGGGAGGGGAGTGGGCCCCAGGATGAGGGAACAGTGAGAAGGAGAAGAAGGCTTAGGGTTGGCAGATGTCTGAGTCTAGGGAACATGGTACATCCGGGGCCTTGGTGTGTTTGAACGTTTCTGGCATTGGATAAGTTTCGTTAAGAAGAAAAAAAAGAAAGCAAAGTTCTCCTGGCTCAGTTCCAAGGGAGGAGCTGGTACCCCAGGAAGCTGGCCTTAAGTCAGTGACGCCCAAGCTCCAGGCAGAGATCCTCTTTCTTCAAACACACAGTTATTTTTATCTTTGTCTAGGGGCAAAGTCCGGCCTTTGCCTGGAAGGTGGTGGCTGAGTTTAGGGGCTGGGACACAGAAAAGGTACAAGAAGTGCCCTGGAACTTGTTGGTCATCTGGTCTGAGAAGAATCAAAGCCGTCCATGGAGGTGGGGAGCACTGGGAACCTCGGAGGGTGAGATGACTGACAGAAGAAGTGGAGTCAAAGGAGCAGAGAACTCTGGACTGGGAAATCAGGCTATCAGAAGATAATAATAATAGCTAGTGTTTATATAGCTCCTTAAGGTTTGCAAAGCACTTCACCTACATTAACTCATTTGATCCTCAGTTACTCTAGAAGATAAGGTGCTATGATTATCTCCATTTTACAGATACCAAGGCTGAAAGAGGTTAAGTGACTTGCTCAAGGTCACATAACTAGTGAGTGCCTGACAGATTTTTCTGACTAGAGGCCCAGCCACTTCACTGCCTGTTTAGAGGGGGAAGGGATCTTAGAGATCATCCAGTCTGAATTTCAAGCCCACAGAAGTCACAGAAACTTTCTGAGCCTCAGTCTCCTTAACTGTAAAATGGGAATAATGATATTTGCATTCCCTACCTCATACTCATGAGGAAAGCCTTCTGTGAGCCTTGGAGTGGGAAATGGGAGGGATTTTATTATTGTGGCCCCCCCCCATTTCCTTGATAAGAGAGGGGGAGCCATTTGCCCGAGATCATATGGGTATCGAGTAACAGGACAAAGTTGTGAACTTAGGTCATTGGAACATTTATTTAGAACTGGGAGGATCTTTAGAGGTCATTCAATTGAACCGTCCCCGACCCACCTACCCTGCCGCTGCCCCCCCCCCCCCCGCATTTTACAAATGAGAAAATTGAGGTTTCAATTTACAGATGAAGAAAGAAGAATTAAGTGACTTCCCCAAGGTCACACAAGCGGGATTTGAACTCAGCTCTTTTAATGTTAAACACACAGTTCTTTCCTCTGGCTTCAACTGCATGACTTTTCACATAGCATCTACCACATGCCACATACTACATACCATGTATCATATACCTTCTGCCACATAACATATACTTCAGGGTCATGAGCCTCACAACTCTGATCTTGAAGGGCTTTGTGACCTTAACTGGGATTTACCAACTCTGTTAGAAAGGGAGACGTCGTCTCCTCTACCTTTGTATCAGTTTGATGCTTCTTTCTTTATTTAAAAAGTACTTTATAAATGTTCTTCATTAACATCACTTTTCCCTAAATGCCTTTTTCCCCTCCCTCCCTCCATCTAAACTCTTCCCAACCTTCCAGTCACTGCTTTCACCCTACATCGTCTAGGAAGCCTCCTCTTACTACCCTGACCTGCCAGCAGCGTCTCTCCTCTCTTAGCTACCCATGTAACACTGCACGATCTTAGGGCTGGATGGAACCTCAGAGGCATCTAACCAACCTATAATTGCCTTCCCTGGGACTCGGTTTCCTCTTCTGTAAGATGAAGGCGTTGGAATCACGCCTCTAGCCCCAAGGTCAATACCGTCCTTTTTTATTTTCTAATTGTTTCCTGTGTTCGTATTGTCTCCTGACTGGGCCAGGAGCTCATCAGGGAATGCAGGGAAGGGGACTCTTCCCTCCCCGATGCTTCCTCTTAGCCTAGCCCGGGACTTTGCTGGGGGCTCAGTAAAGATTTGTTGATGGATTCTTGGAGAAGTCCTTTGCTCTCTGTACCTAAATCCCTTTATTTGTTTTTTGGGGGGTTTTTTGGTTTGTTTTTAAAAATTTTTTTTTCTGTTTAGAATTTTTATTTTCCCAAGTTACATGTAAAAACAAATTCTGACATAATTTTTTTTTCTTTTTCTTTCTTTCTTTTTTTTTTTTTTGGTGAGGCAATTGGGGTTAAGTGACTTGCCCAGGGTCACACAGCTAGTAAGTGTCAAGGGTCTGAGGTCAGATTTGAACTCAGGTCCTCCTGAATCCAGGGCTGGTGTCTTATCCACTGCGCCACCTAGCTGCCCCCTGACATCAATTTTTAAAAAAACTTTGTGTTCCAAATTCTCTTCCTCCCTTCCTCCCAACCCCCCCCCCCACCAAGAACTCAAGCAATTCAATATAAGTTATACATGAAATCTCTTTATTTGTAAAACAAGACAGTTGGATTTGGTTCACCCTTTTAGGACTAAATCCTATGATCCCAAACATCTTGCCGAAAATAAACAAATGGTTATCATCAACTCCAGAAGTATCACCTGGCCAGAATGCATGAGTCTGCTAATTGTTCTTCTATATTGCTCAGTCACCAGCATAGAAAAGTCAAAGAGGAGGGATTGTCCCCAGTTTCCTGTTATGGAAATAGCATTGACTTTGGAGTTAGAAGACTTGGGTTCAAATCCCGCCTCTAATGACTGGTTCTACCTCCCTACCTGTCTGATCTAGGGTGCATCTCCTGGGTCTCAGTTACCTTATCTGCAAAATGAGTAAGTGATTAGATTTCACTTTTTTTCACATTTCTTTACACCCTATTCTATGTGTCAAGTCACAGTCAAACTCTTGGAGGCAAGAAGATGGATAATATGACCTCCTGAGGTCCCCTTCCCAGGCATGGTACATTGGGATACACACACACACACACACACACACACACACACACACACACACACGCCCTTCACAATCTCTGAGATTAGCCTCCTTTAGCCTCATCTTCCTGTGTGACTCGGTGTCTCCAGGGCCATTGACTCCTCTCTATTAATAACTGGACAGACTAGGGAACAGTTAATGACCACCAGCTGCCTTCAGCTCCCCCAGGAGATAAGAGCATGTTCATTTTCCCAGGTCCTGGTTAATCTCTTTTTAAATAGGGCCCCGGAGCTCTGTTTATAGTAACAAGGGTGGGAATGAATTTGCTGGTGTTTACTCCACCTTCCTGCTCCTCTCTCCCCATAAATAACCTTATAAAAGAAGGCACTGATATCCACTGACTCACCTTGACAAGGCCACATTAGCCAAAAGTGGCACAAGGGAGTTCACTAAAATCATCACTATGGACAGAGAGATGGACCTGTGGACAGGAGAACCTGACTCTGGGTCCTATCTCAGAGACTTAGGAGGTGTGTGACCCTGGCTAAGTCATGTCCAACGTAGAGTCCAAATAGAATGGTGAAAGACTCTAGATACATTCAGAATTATACAGTCCACAGACTGTAGTGTCAATCCCTGAAACAGGACAGAGCCTCCTAAATGGGATTCACAACTATTTAAGAATTTGGCCTACCTATACACACAGACAGAGCCAAATAGATGAGCAATGCCTTCTGTCCAGGCTATGGTATAAAGTCTGTTGAGATGTCCTATCAATACATGTATCTGGGGCAGGCATGCCCTTCACCTGCAAGGACCCTGTGCTGCCTTGCTACTGATAACTCTGACAACTGGGGTGCCCTTCCTCCTTGACTTCTCTTTCCTCCTCCCCTGAAGACACTCGGGGTCTTTCAGACTACAAGCAGGGGAAGAGCAACATGACTGCAAGCAGCACCATTTAGATGAGCCAAGAGTCACCAACTATAAGCTTTCTAGTGAGATGGAGCTTTAACAACTGCTTCTTTCACACCCCTAAGTACTGTCATCTGGCCTGCTGGTTTACCCTAAGAACCCCTGGGACTTGTCATCTACCTACTGTTGTCCTCTTGGACTTCAGAACTTTCCATCTCTCCAGCAGCTGAACTCTTGATATGTGTTGTCTCTCTTAATTAGAGTATAAGCTCTTTGAGGGCAGAGAGACTGTCTACTTTTTTGTCCTTTGTATTGTCAGTGCTTGGTACATGGTAAGAATTCATAAATGCTTTTTCATGTATTCATTCATTCGCAGCCTCAGTTTCCTCATCTGTAGACTGGGGTAATAGCATTTACTTGCCAGGGTTGTTGTGAGGATCAAATGAATAAATTTACCTGAAGCATTTTGCAAACCTTAAAGTGCTATATAAATGTTGGATATTATTATTCTTTTTATTGTTATGTTGTTGTTATCTTCCTTCCCCCTCCCCCCACCCCAGTTGTTATTCCACTAATGGGTATGGGCAACACTAAACCATGGGATATATATATATATATATATATATATAGATATAGATATATATAGATATATATAGATATATAGATATATAGATATATATATATATATGCAAGTCTCGCTTGCATACATCTCTGTAGCGAAGCTGGGGGCGTCCAGCAGGTCTTTGGCCTGAGGCTAACTTGCCATAGAGTAGGTCTTTAGGAATGCGCCCGTCTTGCCTGCGGTGCACATGACTGAGCCAGCACAGCCGTCTTTGTTTCAGTGGCGTGTAGATGCTCGGAAGTTGTGTGAGTTGGAGCACTTCTGTGTTAGTGATCCTATCTGACCAAGATATGCCAAGGATGAGCCGAAGGCAGCGTATGTGGAAGCTGTTAAGCTTCTTCTCTTGTCTAGTGTATGTAGTCCATGTTTCGATGCCATACAGTAAGGTACTCAGGATGCATGCTCTATAGAGAGCAAATTTGGTTCATCTTGTATATAGGACATCAGACTATTATCAGAGATGTTTGACACAAATAGTTTTCCCTTATTATTCTAGTTTCATTAACTCTGTTCATGTAAACACTTTTCAATTTCATGTATTCAATTTTATGTTAAGAATTCATATTCATGAATAATGCCAAAAGGTCCTTTTCCCTTCCATTTTTTGTGGATGATTTTTAATATTCAAGTTATTTACCCATTTTGACATTTTTGTGATATATGGTCTAAAACATTGCTCTAAACCTAATTTCTGCTGGATGGTGTTCCAGTTTTTCTCATCAGTTTTTGTTAAATGGGAGAGATAATTTCCATTTTATGGTTTATTGGACCCTGAGTTATTGAGTTCCACTATTTCTGATTCTTATTTGTCTAGCCTGTCCCATTGATCTGCTTTTCTATTGTTTAACCTATATTAGACAGTTTTGAAGAATAATGATTTATGGTACAATTTGAAACCTGGAAGGGCTATTCTTTCTTTATTCCTCTTTTCTCCTACCTCCTCATTATTTTCCTTGAGATTCTAGACCTTTTCTCCCTTTATATATGTTGTCACTATTTTGCCTAACTTTATAATAAATCCCTTTGATAGCTGATTGATATAACACTAAATCTGTAAATTAATACTGTATCACCATTTTTATTCTATTGAGGTGAAACAGACATGTTTCCAATTATTTAAGTAATTTTTGTTTCTTTTAAGAGTATTTTGTGATTCTATATACAAATCTTGATTTTGCATTTGGTAGGTGGACTTCCAGATATTTTATGTATTTTGTACTTATTTTGAATGGGACTTCCTTTTTTATTCTCTAAGTTATTATTAAAAAATGGCTTATGAACATTTTTATAGTATTTTATTTTTTCCTATTATATGTAGGAACACATTTTAATATTCATTTTTTACAAAATTTTGAGTTTCAAATTTTCTCCCTCCTTCCCTCCCCCCTCCCTAAAATGGTAAGCATTTGATATAGGTTATATATGTTCCATCATGTAAAACATTTCCATATTAGTTATGTTGTGAAAGAAAAAATAGTTTACACAAAGAAAAAAAACTTGAAAAAAATAAAGAAAGTGAAAATAGTATACTTCGATCTGCATTCAGACTCCATCAATTCTTTCTCTGGATGTGGACAGCATTTTCCATCATGAGTCTTTTGGAATTGTCTTGAATCATTGTGTTTCTGAAAAGAGTGCTAAGTCAATTATAGTTGATCATCACACAATGTTGCTGTTTCTTTGTACAATATTCGTCTGGTTCTGCTCACTTCATTTTGCATCAATAGTATTCCATTACAATAATATACCACAACTTGTTCAGCCATTCCCCAATTAATGGGCATCCCTTCAATTTCCAATTCTTTGCCACCACAAAAAGAGTTCCTACAAATATTTTTTGTGCATTTAGGTCCTTTTCCCCTTTTTAAATCTCTTTGGGATACAAACCTAGTAGTAGTATTGCTGGATCAAAAAGTATGCATAGTTTTATAGCCCTTTGGACATATCTCCAAATTGCTCTCCAGAATGGTTGAATCAGTGGCTTGGGACCGCAAGGAGAGTTGTGATAAGTGACAGAACCTCAGAAATGGAAGGAACTTCTAAGGCCAAAAACCATACCTGACTGAGAACACTTTTTTTTTTTGGGGGGTGAGGCAATTGGGGTTAAGTGACTTGCCCAGGGTCGCACAGCTAGTAAGTGTTAAGTGTCTGAGGTCGGATTTGAACTCAGGTCCTCCTGAATCCAGGTCCAGTGCTCTATCCACTATGCTACCTAGCTGCCCCAAGAATACCTTTTAAAATATCCTCAATCAGTACTCAACCAGACTTTGTTTGAAGATTTCTAATGATGAAGAGCCAACAACTTCCTGAGGCAACCCATTCCACTTTTGGACTGATTTAATTCCTTCAAGGTATTTTAAGAAAAATGCTGACAAATAGAGTGAGTCCACAGTAGCTAGGACAGTGAGTAGGCAAGAGGCCACATTATTAAGGATTGGTTGAAGGGTTCTTTAATCTAAAAAATATACTGGGGTAGGGAAGATAGGAAAAACTATCTTGTGAACAGATATTAGGTTTGCTTAGCTTGGTCCTAGTGGGCAGACCTAGAAGCAGTGAGAAGTTCCAGGGAAGCATATTCCAATTTGATGTAAGGAAAAAAAATAGAATGGAATGGGCAGCTTTAGGAAAGAGTGGTGGAAGTGTTTATTTGGATGCTGCATGACCACTTGTAGAGGAGATTCCTGATTAGATAAGGGATGAACTAGATGCCCTCTGAGATACCTAACCACTGTGAGATTCTATTCACCAATTGCTCAAAGAGGAATGGTACAGGGAGGGCTAAGTATCCCAGCATTGGGATTCAGCCAAGAGTATACAAAGACATGGAGGGGCTGGGATTTGTGTTAATGATGAAATCATGGATCTTGCAGCACTGAGACAAGTAAACTTTAATAATAGCATTATAATGGGGCAGCTAGATGGCGCAGTGGATAGAGCACTGGCCCTGGATTCAGGAGTACCTGAGTTCAAATCTGGCCTCAGACACTTAATACTTACTAGCTGTGTGACCCTGGGCAAGTCACTTAACCCCAATTTCCTCACTAAAAACAACAACAACAACAACAACAACAACAAATAATAGCATTATAGATTGAGTGTGGGCATCGATGCTATACCATCTGAAGGTAGATCTTCAGGAATATTGTTCCCTCTTGATGGCACCTCATCCCTTGACATCAATAGTCCAGGTTCATGCTTCCCCTCTTCCACCTCCCTCTTCTCCAAGTCTGTTCTCAGGAAAGACACTGAGCAGTGGTGAGAGCCCTGGATTTGGAATCAGGAGATTTGCTTTGACATTTATTAGCTTGGGATCTCAGCCAAGTCAACTCAACTCCCATGCTTTCATTTTCCCATTCCTAAAATGAGGAGTTTTGACCAGATGTCTCTAGAGTACCCCCTCCCCCAGCTCTGATTTTCTGTGTTCTGAGGTTCTTTCCAGCTCTGATATTCTGTTTTATGGTTTAAGGTCCCTTTCACCTCTAACATTTGTGATAACTCACAATGCAGCCTCCTGGAATCTCAGCTTTGCTACTTTCTAGCATGTGTCCTTCAGCAAGTCCCTTAATCTCTTTGTCTTCAGTTTCCTCATCTACAAAATGAGGCTATTGGACTCGATGACCTCTGAGGTCTTCTTGCTCTAAATCCTATGATTCCAAGTGCTGATGGAGAAATTGCAGTTGGTGTTTAGAGAGAAGACATTTTGGGTAAGCTAGGAATTTGGGTCCTACATCATACTATGCAGCCTTTAGCCAGCCAACCCTGCCTCAGGGCTTAGTCCTTTGGAGAAATTAGGGCATTTTATAATCATTTTGTTGTTCTTTCTGCAGATGCATGCTATTCTCAAGCACAATGCATCTCCCTTCCCTCTCTGCACTCCCCTGTAGAGTCATTCTTTTCTATGGAAGGAGAATTCATCCCTTATCTCCTTGACCTAGTTATCTGTATAGTCCATCTTATTCCTCAGAGATAGAAGGCAGCGGAGGGTGTAGGCCAATACTGGGCAGGCAGGGGAGCCACTTTTCTGCTTGCAGTTCCATATAGTGGAAGGAGCCTAAGATACAGTTTAAGGACCTAGGTTCTAATCCCTTGCTTTGCTACTTAATACCTATGTGATCTTGAACCAATCTCTTTCCTTTTCTGGGCTTCGGGATCTATAAAATAAGGGAGTTGGATTTGATGACTTCTAAAGTTGTTTCAGTGCCGACATTCCCTGTTCTCTGTTCTAAGGTCCTTCCCTGCTCTGACATTTCCTAGGTTCTGTGTTCTAAGGTCTTTCTCAGTTCTCACATTCCCTGTTCTCTCTTCTTTCATTCTAGCTCTAAATCTTCTGTCTAGTAGAGCATGGTCCCTTCCCACCTTCCCAGTCTCCTTAAACTTCATTTCCCTTGTGACTAACTCCCCAGTCTACTTGCATTTCCTACAACATGACCCTCCCCCCACCATCTTTGTGCCTTTGTACTGGTTACTTAGCTACACTGCTCTGCTTCCTTTTTTTTCACCTTGACCTTTATCAGTTCCCTAAGCTGTTAATGTCTCCCCTTTCAGGTGACTAGTCGCCTACCCCACAAAGATCTTGTATCTATCTGGTTATTTACACGTTGTTTCCTCCTTTAGAATGTCAGCTCCCTAGGGGGCTTGTCTTTGTATCTTCACCAGGGGTTAGCAGAGTGTTGGCACATAGTAAGTGCTTAATTAATACTTGTTGACTGACTGATTTCCCCGTGGGCAAGACTCTGGTTTACTCCTCCTCCTCCTTCTCCCTCCCCTCACCCCAGCACAGAGCAATACTCAATAATATATTGATTGGTTGAAATTTCCTGGCTCCTTCTGTTTTATACTCCAGGGAACAGTTGGTTTATGTGGTTTGGGCCTTGGACAAGTCCTCCTGAACTATCCTTCCAGTATTCTTTGGGAACGCATCAAGTTCTCCCATTGTTCTTTTCAGTCTAGTGATCCAGGTGGGAAAGATGAACACTAGGGTCCAGGAAGGAATAAAAATAATTGCTAGCATTTAAATAGTAGCTTTAGGTTTTGCAAAGCACTTTACAAATAATAACTCATTTTATTTTGAATCTGAACTCAAGGTTTCCTGACTCCAACAGCAGTACTGTGATATCTCACTGCCTCAGAAGCTCACAGCTGGAAGGGACCTGGCTCAGACCCTGCCCACTGCCAGAACTTACCACTGTCCCTCTGCATCATGAGCTTTCGTTCTTATTCTTTGTGTGTTCTGAGATTTCCTCTATAGCATTTGCCATGTGTTGTCGCATGGTCATTCTGCTAGGGCTCGAAATATCTCGTGTCAGGAAGAACACAGTCCCCAGAGTTAATTCTTTCCTTGGTTGGATAGCTCTATTATGAAGTTATTTCTTATGCTGAGCTGAAATCTGTACATTCCCACTCCCCTTCGCCTGCCCCCCGCCCCAACCCCATTGAATCCAGATCTCCCTCTGATGTTACATCAAATGAGTCCTGCTCTAGCCATGGTGCTGAATTGGTAGGTAACTTGGTTTTTCATAAACTACTCTTCCTTATAGATATGTTCCTCCTTTCCTCAAAAATCTCCATTGATTTCCTATTGCCTAACAAAAAGAGTTTAGACTCTCTTGCCTAGGGCCAGCCTGCCCTACTAGCTTTATCTCCTATTACTTCACCCCTCCCCATCCCTGCAACAGCACAAAATGCTCTAGCCAGACTTGGATGACAGTCTCTGATACACATTCTGCATTTTCCTACTTACAGGGCTTTGCACATTCTTCTTCACACCTGGAGTATCCTCCCTGCCCCTTTTCACCCTTTTTGAGTTTTCTTTTCTTACCCTTTACAGCCCAATTCAAACACCACCCCTATCTCCAGAAAGCCCTTGCCAATCCCCTCAATTGGTAATGGTGTTTTGCATTGGAAAGCCTTGTCTGTACTTCTCTAACATGTAATATTTTGTTTTAAATATCTGTGCTTGTGTTGTACCCACTTTCAGACTGTGAGCTCTATAAGAGCAGAGTTTCAGGCCTGGATTTTCTATGCCTGATCCCTAGTCTCCAGATGGTTGGCACCCCAGTACTTGCTGTTAGACCCTGTCTGATCACTCACATTCTGGACTCCTATTGATCTCTGGTCCCTTCTGTTTGGAGCCTGGGATCAATTTGTACTTTCAGATAAGGTCCCTTACATCCCATCTTATTCCCCCTTTTTTCTGCATTCCTGTCTCTCAAGTGTGCAGCCTCTAGTCTGTATTCTATGTGAAACCTTTCTGTCCCTTCCCCCAGCTGTTAATGATTCCTCTCCCTACCATCATCTTCTTTTTTGAGCTTCCTAAATATGTCCACATTTCTTTCTCCCAGTAGAAGTAATCTGGCTCCTGGAGGGCAGGGACTGTTTTGTTGTCTTTGTGTCTCGGACACATAGCACAGGAAACTAGCACACAGCAGATGCTTAATAAATGCTTGTTGATTGGTCCCTTGTTCCAAATCCTCAGGTTTAGCCCAGATTGCCATTGTCAGCCTGTCATTTATAAGTAGTCAATCTCTGTGGCAAATTTTGGCTTTATTTAAAGTTAGCACCTAAAATGCTTTCTTAATTACTCCTCTCTTTGATGTGATGGTTCACACTTTCTCTAAAGAAGAGAGGAGCTCCTTGAAATGCTAACACTAATTCTTCAGTGAAGCCACTGGGAGGGTCTGTGAGAGCTCAACTCTGTGGAGCCTGCTACTTTGCCTTAATCCAAAAGGATATTTGTCCTTTTCCATCCTGGAGGGTGTGTCTTTAGGAAAGGGTCTGGGATTTAAAGCCAAGAGACTTCTTAAATATCATTAGTCAAGCACCCTTATTTTGTAGAGAAAACTGAGGCTGAGCTATGGGAAGAAACTTGTCCAGTCACAGGTTGTATGTAATCAACCTGAGACTTGAACTCTGATCTTCTAAAAATTCAGGGGTCTTGTCATTACATGTCTTGAGAAAATGGTTGCCAACATTGGTTGCATAAGCAAACGCATGCCCAAGTTATTTTGATGACTTCTGGATTATAGATTTATTTATTTATTTTTGGTGGTTTAGAGTATCTTTACTCTCCTTGTTCACTTGATGACATGGTCCTGACACTTACCTGAGCCACAGTGTCAAGTCCCAGTGGATGTCTCCTTCCCTGATTCTCTCTGCTTTTCTTCTCTTCTCCCTAGGAAGGCACAAGCCCTGATTTGTCCCTCTCACTGGCCAAGACACAGGCAGGAGTGGGGGCGTTCCTTGAAGGGGTTGGAGAAGGGGCTGGAGGCCCAAGCCCTGAATGCTAGAGCAAGCAGTAGATCATGGTGATATATAGTAAGGACTAATTTTCCTGATCACTTTGCCTTCTACCCTGTTCCATGTCTAGCCTATTTTAGACTGTTTGGAACCATGAGGTGACTCCTCTGTTGATGCTTTTCTATTTATCATTAATATCTTGTTTGTACGTAGTCGTTTACATATCCCCCCCATTAGATTGTGAACTCCCTGAAGTCTTTTTTTTTTTTTTTTGAATTACAGAACTTAGCAGAGTGCCTGGCACAGAGTGGGAACTTAATAAATATTTATCTACTGAGTTACTGACTCCTCCACATACCTGTTTTTGGCTTCTCCTGCCATGCAGAGGGTTTGGGGAATGACAAAGATAACCAGATCATAATCCCTTGCATTTGTATACAAGCTATGGTTTGCAAAGTACTTTTTATACATTATTTAATTTGACCTCACCAGAGTCCTGTGAATGGAAGGGATTTGCCCAAGGTTGCACAGGGAGTAGGTGGCAGAGTTGGCTTAGAATTCAAGTCTAGTTTCCTAGTCCTGATTCCTAGATCATTGGGTCTATGGTCCAATTCTGGAGTAGGAGCCCTTCCATGTTATTCTGAGGGATGCCAAGGGGTGAGGCTGGGGGTGGATTTGGTATATCTGACATATCCCATGGAGGAGGAGAAGAGATGTTTCAGTTTGTCCTTGATGGGCCATGACTTCTCTGCACCCTGCAGGGACTCGGAGTACTAGGCTCTCCAATCCAAGAAGGAAAGATTGTGATCATCCTCATCACAGGCGCTGAGGGCAAGATGGCCAAGGCCTCATGGACAGAGTGGGGTTGGGGAGAAGGTGTTACATGCTGCAAAGCTCTAATGATAAAACCTTAGGCATTGTGACAGACCAGGAACGGAAGGTATTTCTTCCCACACAGGTAACTTCCTGGAGTTTATAACCTATCAAATCCTGCAGGAAGGTCCTATAAACCTTCCATCTATCCTGTCCCTATAAGGGGGTCTGAAAGAAAGGGGCTAATAGGAAGCGTGGATAATAATAACCATAGCTTATATTTCCATATCACTTTTTGGCTACAAAGGGTTGCACATACATCATTTCACTTGATTCTTACAATAGCCCTGTGAGGTAGGTGACAAGTTTTATAAATTCATTTACAGATAAAGAAACTGAGGCCCAGAAAAGGGAGGTGACTGGTTTAAAGCTACACAGCTAGTAAATAACAGAGCTGGGTTACAAACCCTGGTCTCCCAACTTTGAATTCAGGACTCTTTCCTCTACCCCATGCTGAATGTGACAATTCCAAACATGTTCGACCATTCACCATCCTTCACAGCCCCTCCCTCTCGTCTGAGCAGTAGGAAGCCCAAGGAGCCCAGCAGAGAGTGTAGAGATTCTTCTTCTCAAATCCATGGGGGGGGGGGAGGGGGATATCCAGACCCCCTGGGTCTCAGTCTTCTGCCCTCTTCCGACTTCCTCAGTCATGTGGTGGAGACGGGCTGACCTCTTCTCCTTGCTCCACCATGTATATTAGATATCTCCTCACACATTGGTGTACAGACATATATACCACTGTGTAAGCTCCTGCCTTTGCCCAGGCTCTTTTTGCCAAAGGGCAGTTTACTCTCACCATCCATGACAGGCAAAAGGAAGGACATGGCTCCTTGCAGAAAAAGATGGAGGCTTTCTCTCTGCCTGTCCAGCAGTTTCCAGCAGGGGCCACATGGAGAGGAGTTTGTGAGTTTCCCAGAGATCTTAGCCTTTCCCACTTATCCCTCTCTCCTGGCCCCATGTCAGCTGAACTGTGGCAGCTTCCTGGTTCTGAGGACCAGGAGTGGGGACAGCTCATGGGATGGGACCCAGTTAAGCTTGGGGAACTCCAAGAACATTTGAGCTTTCAGACCATTGGCTAGCTATGCCTCTGGAAGCCAATCAAAAGATTCTAACAGAGCAGGGAGAATCCAAGAGGCATCCTGTCTAAGGCAGGCTTTCTTCCAGCCAATAGTCATCTCATCTTGGGTGCCTTTTGCCTGCCCCTTGCTGTGACTAATACTCTGATATATAGGGGAGGGTTGGGGACCCTGGGGTGAGAGGTGCTCCGGTCAGACTAGTGAAAAGTCAGCCTGGAAACTGGAGGAGCGTCGGTCGTTGGGGCTGTTACGTGTCATCATGGAGATCTGTGTGCTGAAGTTGGAGCCATTGCTGGCCACTGATGGGTGGTGGTACTTGACATCTGGGCCCAAGAATTGTTCCAGGTGCCACCGCCGCCACTTCCGTTTGAACTCTGATTGGACCTAGTGAGATGAAGAAGTTGGCAGGGGGAGAGAGACAAAGAGTATTTCAGGCACAGATACCATGCTGGAAAATGGTCAGATACTCATAGAGGTATCCAAGAGCCAGTGAAGTGCTCCAGGGTGTACCCCTCTCTACAGAGACTAGGACTGGTTGTGGGGAAAGGGCTTACTAGAGCTTTAAATCAAATAGAATTTTGGCTTAAGGGGAGTAAAGGAGCCACCAGCAGGCAAAATGAGGCACAGGATTTCATTCAAAGCCTGCTATCCTTAAAAATATGTGGCCTTTCCTAGCCTTTGACCAATCTTGTTTCCATAACCTCACATCAGCCCATTCAATTATCTTGAACTAGTTACTTGGTTTGCAGATTATCTAGACTTTTGGTTTTGTTTGCTCCTTCATTCCAAAATAATTTACTGTGTTTATATCCTGCTCAATACTGGGGAGATACAAAGTTTAGCTGAGATGGGTTCCAGTCTTCAGGGGAAGAATGAATTCTTATCATAGGAGGTTTCTCTTTCAAGGAAGAGTCCACTTTATATATGGGGACCCCTTAATGCCATTTAATTGTTCTATTGAACCATAAGCTCCTTGAGGTCAGGGACTTGAATATCTGGGGGCTGCTCCTTTCCCCAAGTGCTTACTATGGGACTCTACCCACACTAGGTACCTAATAAATGCTTGCTGAACCTTTTTTTTTTAAAGTGGGGCAATGAGGGTTAAGTGACTTGCCCAGGGTCACACAGCTAGTAAGTGTCAAGTGCCTGAGGCTGGATTTGAACTCAGGTTCTCCTGAATCCAGGGCTAGTGCTTTATCCACTGTGCCACCTCACTGCCGCCAAACCATTTTAAAAAATAGACCACTAATTACTAGGCAAGGAGGCTGGGGTGTTTGAATGAATTAAATGAATGGGAGGAGAAGAAAGGCAGAAATACTGAAAGGTGAATCGTTTGGAGTTTCAACTTACTGAGAACCCATTCAAAACAATGATGTGTCTCAGAAAAAGTCATGGACTTTTTAAAGTGGGAAACCCATTCTGCATATACTCAATTGATATATGTTCACCTTATACTTGTTTTTGCGCAGCTTCACTTTACATGCCCTTATTCAATTTTACCCACATTTCCCTCCAAGCTGGCCTTTCTGGACCCTGCACAGGCTACAGTGGAGGCTTTCCATACTTAGTCCCATGCCACAGAATCAGCCCATCATCTTACCTCCCCATTGAGGAAGCAGTAGAGGACAGCTACCACAAAGCCCTGGTGGGAAAAGAAGAAAGGCCTTGAGAACTACATTGGGTCTAGGAGGTCGCAGATCTTATTCTTAGCTCAAGGGTTGGTGAGCAAGGGGGCGTGCAGGGGCCAATCTGGGACCTGAGATGGTAAGGAGTATGGGGGAACTATAGCAACCAGTTAAGGGGCTGGGACATTGGGAATCAAAGGGATAGAAGATGAGGAAGGTTGGGATTTAGAGACTAGAGGAAAGAAAGAGGGAGTTGAGATGAACTGTCTTTTTCTGAAAACTACCCAGTTCATTGGACTCCTCATCAGAAATGAAAGGGAAGGGGAAGGGAGAGGAACAAACATTTATTAAGTACTTATTATATACCAGGTATTGTTTATTTGCCCTACCTCCCATTTTTTAATATTTTTTTGGCCGGGCAATGAGGGTTAAGTGACTTACCCAGAGTCACACAGCTAGTAACTGTCAAGTGTCTGAGACCAGATTTGAACTCAGGTCCTCCTGAATCCAGGGCTGGTGCTCCTCCCATTCCTTTTTACCACTCCCATCTTCTATTCTCACTTTCCCTATCCCTCTCAGTCTCCTTACTTCCCTCCAGCTTTCATTTTCTCCATCCTTGAAGCAATTCCTTCTTTTTTAAACCAAAAAGTATTTTATTATTTTTCAGTTACATGTAAAGATAGTTTTCAACATTTGTTTTCATAAGATTTTTAGCTCCAAATTTTTCTCCCTCTCTCCCTTCTTCCCCTTCCCCAAGACAGAAAGCAATCTGATATAGGTTTTACCTCATTACTCATTCAGTTCTATTTCCCTCCATTTTCTGCTGCCTTCCTTTGCTCCATCTTCCTCCATCCTTCTCTTTTTTATGCCCTTCCATTTTGCCTTTCCCTTCAACTTCTCATCTCCTTCTATTGACTACAAATTCCTAAATCCTCTGCTTTTCACCAGCCCTGAGCTCCCTTCACCTCCTTTCAGTTCCTATGTCTCCATTTCCTTCCATCCTCTTTAGTCCTCTATCTGTGTCTTGGTGAGTTCAGATTCTAGCCCCCTGATCCATCAGTGTAGGGCCTGGCTATCCAGGCACAGCTATACCTGACTCCCTCCTTTGTTTTAGGGTCAATTTCTCCATCAAAGTTACCTTCTCCAGGTAGAAATAAGGTAGAAAAGTCATCTTCACTCTTTTCTATCTCCTCCCTCTCTCCCAATCCTTATTTCCTTATTCTGCAGCTCTGGGAAAAGGCTGGAGCAGAGCACCAGTTATAACCCTTTCCAAATTGTGAGCTTGAATGAATTATTCAGGCTATAACAGTTACACTGAATTAAACTCTGGCCTTGAACCCACACCCACGGAAGTCATCAGCTGTGTCCTTTCCCACCCATCCCCTCCTCAGTCCTTGACCAAGCCCTGATCCAGACTGAGCCCCCAACCTTGGACCCAGCTTTGTACCTGGAAAGAGCCCAAAATAAGCTCAAAGACCAGTTTCACTTCTTCATTAAAGTTGTCTGGGAAGAAGGCAAACATGATATAGTGCACCCCAAAGAGTGGGATCAGCAGCAACGTTGATTTGGCCAGTCTCCTAGGGACAGAGGGATAACGAAAGGTTATTCTGTGTTTGAAAGAGTCTAGCCTGTCTGATTATGTATCTTTACTGTTCTAGAACTTTCCATGATCCCCTATTGTTTTGTTTTGTTTTGTTTTGTTTTTTGTGAGGCAATTGGGGTTAAATGACTTGCCCAGGGTCACACAAGCTAGTAAGTGTCAAGTGTCTGAGGCTGGATTTGAACTCAGGTCCTCCTGAATCCAGGACCGGTGTTCTATCCACTGCGCCACCTAGCTGCCCCCCCTATTGTTTTCAGAATAAAGTCGTAGGCTTTTAGGATGTAAAGCTGGGAGGACTCATAAGGATTATCCACTCCAACTCCCTCATTTTATAGAGGAGGAAACTGAGGCCCACAGAAGGGAAGGGACTTGTCTAAGGTCACATAGCTAGTAAGTGTCAGAACTGCAATTTGAACCCAGGCCTTTGTAGTCCATCAGCTTTGTCACGCTACTTCTCCCAAGGCTAAGGGTAAAGGCACAGGTAGGAAGGTTAGCTGGGTTACTGAAGACAAGTTGCTTCCCTTGTAGACTAAGCCCCAACCTTGGTCAAAGACTGAGTGGTCTCCAAAAATTAGATGAGCTATCACTGGAAAGAAGGATTAGATTTATTCTCCTTGCTGCTAATGGGAAAAACCAGAAACAATTGGGGAGGGGATCAGGGGGAGGAAGGGAGACATTTGCAGAGGAACAGATTTTGGTTCCATGTAAAGAAAAACTTCCTAACAACTAAAAATATCCAAAAGTTGGTGCCTTGGTAGTGAGTTCCCCATTAACTGGAGATCTCTAAGCAGAGGCTGGATGATCCCTTGTTGAAGCTGTTGGAGATTCCTACTCAGAAAGAGGTTGGGTCAGACACTTTCAGAAATTCTTTCCAGCTGCAGACATTTCAGCTGCTGATATCTCCCAGCTTGATGCATCATTACTGTTCTGCCTTATTGTATACATAACCTTAGAGAAATCTCTACTTTCTGGGGCTGTTTCTTGCCCTAGAAAATGAATGGGTTGGACTAGAAGATCTTTGTGGTCTCCTCCACTTCAAAATTCTATGATCCCAGGTTCTGTCTGCCCCTGCTAGCCCACATTTCTCCCCTTGTTTTTCAGTATTGCTCTCTAGAACTGCCCCCACAGGGCACCTCATCAAGCACAGTGCTAATGTGACGAGGGCCTATGCACTCACATAGGGGCTCTATCATCTCCAATTGGCCTTGGCTTTACCCTTCCCAACCTGGAATATCTATTTTTTTTGCAGGGCAATGACTATATTAATTTATCAGCTATTTCTAGAGGTGACTGACAGGTCCCATGGAATAATGAAATTATGAGTAAGCAGGATATATGGCATGGCCCATCATGCTACCCAGTTTCACCAGGGTCACAGTTCCAAATGGGAGATGACCGTTCCTCTTGTCCCAAATCAGGTTGACCTTGTTTTTTTTTGTTGTTGTTGTTTGATTTTTTGGGGGTGGGGCAATGAGGATTAAGTGACTTGCCCAGGGTCACACAGCTAGCAAGTGTCAAGTGTCTGAGCCCAGATTTGAACTCAGGTCCTCCTGAATCCAGGGCCAGTGTTTTATCCACTATACTACCTAGCTGCCCCAACTTTGTTTTAATTAGACATATTTGGAGTAAAAATCTGAGACTTGTCTGCAAACATTTCTTAGAATTGGAGAATGGAATACCAGAATAAGAATAGGAACCTAGACTCACAAAAGTGAATCATAGACTCAAAATCTGAAAAAAATCATAGGATAGAACCCTAGAATCCTAAAATAATAGAAGATAATATTAAAGTATAATCTTGGAATCATGAATCAAAACCCTTGAATCAAAATTGAATTCCGAACCCCAGATTCCTACAAAGACTTCAAGAGACCATTTGGTTCAAACTCTCACCCTTACAGAAGTGACTAATAACCTCCCTCTACTTAGATCTTCATCTATTTTCTTCTGGGGAGATGCCCTGGGAAGGAAACTAACTACATATTCCTCCCTCTCCTCTCCAGGCTTGGGAGGGGATGTGGAAGACATCCCAAGTTGAAGAACTTGGACATCAGGACTATGGACAGCTCCAGCTGTGTCAGTGGGAGGGGAGAGATATCTCCATACTCACGAATATTGGCTGCTCTCATTTTTCCCCTTGTCTGGAGGGTGAAGCTTCTGGACCAGAATTCGGATGATGAGGATGAAGAAAATGAAGTTCAACTGTAGGGCCGGGGTTTGCCAAGGAGATAAAGGAGATTGGAGAGGTTAGGTAGCCCTCTTTGCCTGGGGGGCCTCCATAGGACTGGATACTCTTACAGTTAACCTAGCTGAGTCCAAAGGGATGCCTTGACCTAAGAGAGAGCCCTTTCTCTCCATTCCTCAGTGGGGAAGTAACAAAGCTTTGATCCCCATTGAGTACTGATGGAGCAGAGATGTCGCTGGTAGAGTAGAAAAGACTCCTGGACTTTGTCATCTGAAGGCTCAGGTTCATGCAAAGAACAGGCTAGGTCACTTACTAGCCGTGTGACCCAGGGCAAGGTAATGTCCTCATCTGTGGAATGGGCACACTTCCCCATGCACTGCTTATATCACAAGGTAGTTGTACAGAAATCATTCTGCAAACCTTCAAAAGCTATGGAAATGGGGTATGTAGTTTTTGTTGTTGTTGTTGTTGTTGTTGTTGTTGTTTTTGTTTTTGTTTTGTTGAGGCAATTGGGGTTAAGTGACTTGTCCAGGGTCACACAGCTAGTAAGTGTTAAGTGTCTGAGGCTGGATTTGAACTCAGGTCCTCCTGACTCCAGGGCCAGTGCTCTATCCACTGCACCACCTAGCTGCCCCTGGGGTATGTAGTTTTAAGTGACATTATTTTTGGTTATTAATCCCCAGGGATTCCAGGTCCACAGAATCTGCCTAGTTCTGTCCCCTTAGGGATCGTGGGAGCTCTTAGCTTCTAGGAAGGGTTGGGGCCTTACCAATATAGAGATCAAAATGGGTGCTTTGATGATCCACCAGTATGGGGAGTTAATGTTATCCCAGCACCTGCAAATCAGGAAAGGAGATTCAGAAAAGGCTGGACACTTGAAGGAAATTAAAGCATCCTGTGACCTTCCCTTCAAAAAAGTGGCTTTTCTTAGCCTCACATGGTACCCAGGGCTTATCTTCTCCCTTCTTCTAGTGATGGGAGCCAATGTGGTATAAAAAGGAAAGCCCAGCATTTGGAGTTAGGAGTCTTAGGCTGAATATCTAGGCCCTATGTGATCATATGATCATGGGTAAATTATTTTTGGTTTCGGGACCTCAGCTTCTCCATCTGTAAAATTGGGCTAAAATTTGTACTACCTATCTCGTTGGCCTAGGGGAGGAAAATTGTTACCTACCCCTCCTCAAAATTCTTCTCTCCCCAGGGCCCTGATCTCGAAATCTCTACCATACTTATTTACAATGAAGTATTGGTGTACTGATAGCAGACCTTCCTCAGGTCTATTTACTTCTTAGAACCACAGAACATCATGGTTAGAAAAAAATTTAGAGGCCATGTAGGCATAACATTTAGATATCCATAGCTCTGACTTCTATAGTATTTTTATATTTACCAAGTGCTTGACTTACAATTACCTGACTTAGGAAGCAGAAGTAATATTAGCATCCTTTTTTTGCAAATGGGGAAACTGAGGAGCAGAATGAAGAATCAACTTTCCTATGGTTATATGGTGAATGTTATCAGATCTGGGATTTGAATCCAAGACTCCTGACTTCAAGCAAAGGGTTCTTTCCATTAAATCATATTATTTCTTATAGTTAGACAGGAGGAACCCCATAGAATCATAGCCCTTTAGAGTTTTAAAGTCCAGTCTCATTTTAAAGGAGAGCAGACTGAGAGGCACAGAGAGGGGAATATGCCCAGGGTCACAGAGGGAATCAGTGATAGCTTTGGGCTCCCCAGTTCTGGGACTTCCCCCACTTTATCACACTGCCTCCAGGGTGACAGAATTATTTCCAGACTAATTCAGGGACACAGGTCTTTTAAAACAGGGAACTAGGGGTTCTAGAGACTAAGGTAGGGGTGGGCCGAGTGATTTCGTTGCTCAAGGGATATTCCACACTAAGCAAAAGACCCAGACCAAGGAAAACAAAGGAAATTCATTTTCTGTGCTGGGCTGGGAGGAAAAGAGTGATCCCTTTAGGGGAAGGAAGAAGGGAACTGACGAATGAAATAAGTGTGTGCTTACCCTATGTCATCAAAATAGAGTCTGGTGAGTGTCCATGCAGTGACAAACAATCCAGGGACCCCTGTTAATGAGAGAGAGAGAGAGAGAGAGAGAGAGAGAGAGAGAGAGAGAGAGAGAGAGAGAGAGAGAGAAGAAGAAGAAGAAGAAGAAGAAGAAGAAGAAGAAGAAGAAGAAGAAGAAGAAGAAGAAGAAGAAGGAGGAGGAGGAGGAGGAGGAGGAGGAGGAGGAGGAGGAGGAGGAGGAGGAGGACAAGAGAGAAAGAGAGATGGAAAAGAAGGAAGAGAGAGAGGAAAGAAGAGAAAGAATAGGCAAAGAAAGACAGACACTAGGAGTTAATTTATTCCCCGAGTCCCAGACCAGCTCCTTTTTACCCTCCTCACTAGCAAGTAGCCTGATTTAGGAAGGAATAGGAAGCCATCCCTAAGGCCCAACTTGGGCCAGGCAGGTACTGACAGTCATCAGTGCTCTGTAGGTGAATATTCTGGTGACTGACTATCCCTCATGAATACTCTTTTATCAGTTCCCTAGGCTTCTCCTTAGTTCTGTTAGGGCCTTTGGCCTCAATATGGAAGAGGGCCCTGAGGCCAAGCCCGGGGAGAAAAGTGGGGAGGAGGTAGAGACAGAGCTGAGAGAGAGAGAGAGAGAGAGAGAGAGAGAGAGAGAGAGAGAGAGAGAGAGAGAGAGAGAGAGAGAAGAGAGGAAGAGACAGATATAAAGAGAGAGGCAGAGAGAAGAGGTCAGACAGACAGACAGACAGACAACAGAAAGATAAAAGCAGTGAGAGAAGGAGGAAAAACAGTGACAGAGCAAGAAAGTGGGTCCCAGAGCAAAGTGGAGATAGAAGGAAGCATGAGGCTCCCATCCTTGTAGATATCCTAGGAGATGGGCTCTCCTGGTCACTCAAAGTCAGCAGCCAGCAGACTCAGGATCAGGTGACTACACTTCTAGTGAGCCCGTTCCAAGGGTTTGTAAAATGGGGGGACAGAGACAGGGATGACTAAAGGCACTCCTTCCTCATCTTACAACCATACCCCCACACCCCAGAAAAGTCAGGATCTAAAATCTAGGGCAGCAAATCAAGCTAACCATAAGGTATGAGGTTCTGCAAAGTGTGACATGATCACCGCCCCACCCCACCCCCACCCCAACATCCACAATCTCAGCAAACAATGACAGGTTCTGCAAACAGTGACATGAATGTGGCAACTTTTTTGACTATAAAACAGATTTGAAGGGGGGAGAAGGGAAGGGAATAAACATTAATAAAGATCCTACTATGTGCTAGGCACTGTGCTAAGCACTTTACAAGTACTAACTCAATTTATTAAAGGATTATCTCTTGAGGGGAAATACAATTTTTCAAGTCCAGGGATCTCAAAGACAGAGTTCTTTGCTACCTTTGGTGTAGGTAGCAGGGGAATAGAATCCCTTGTATGCCAGTTCTTACCTGTTGAGCCTTCCTAGTCTCTGGAAGCGTGGAAGGTTGCTCGCCTCCTTCTCCCCCCAAACCCAGGACCTCATATCCCCCAGGGTCCTGGATTTTATTGGTGAGCACTCCATCCCATCCCATCCCACTCTAGGTCCTTACATACCCCAGCCAATGAGGATGTATCCCCAGAAGTATTTCCGTTCAGAGAAGAAGGAGATGGCCAGCAGGGTGTGAAGGTAGAGGCCCTCCACCAGCAGCCAGAAGAAGTTGGCCATAATGCAGTACTGGAAGAACACTATGGTGGCTTTGCAGCCTACCTGCAAGACATGGAACAAAGTTCTTAAAGGAGACAGGGATGAGTGCCCGGAAGCTGGGGGGCAGGGCAAAGAGAGAAGTGGGGAAGGGAGGGAGGGAGAAGACAAAGGTAAGGGAGGAGGAGAGAGGAAAAGGAAAGGGGGCAATAGGGAGAGGAAAGGAATGTGTTTTAGGTTATGAGAGAGGCCAAACAAAGTGGATGAGGTGTGTATCTGAGCTGTCTATAGTGTTTTGGTCCTACTATGGGTTTCATTTTCCCTCACCTCTGTAGCCCATAAAACTGATTTCACTTCTATTATCAGTATTCTTTTTCAGGCCTCACTTAGATATTGTTTTCCTTTTAAATATATCTCACTTTAGAGGTGTGGCCTATATTGGATGATGGCCTATAGTTAGACCAGTATGGTATACCATGTGGATGTGTGTGTGCATCAGGCTTGTACAGCCTATGTATTGAGGGTAGGGATGTTTGCATGGTATGGGGTACAAACAGAATGTATGTGAGAAGGCTATTAGAGAGAGAGAGAGACAGACAGAAAGACAAACTCCTCTCTTTGGAAGTCGAAGTTCTTCACAATCTGGTTCCAATGTAACTTTTCCGATTTGTTTTACATAACACCTTCCTTGCTCACTGTTTTCTATCCAAACTGGTCTCATTGCCAATCCCTGGATGTTACATTGTGCAGTGGCCCTGGTTGTTCCCCCTCCACCCCAGCCCCATGCCTAGGATGCCCTCTCTCTTCACCTCAGTCTCTTGTAATTCCTGGCTCCCTCCAAAGCTCAGCTCAAGTGTCCCCTCTAACAAGAAGCGTTTCCCATTCACTACCCACCCCCACCCCTTACCCCAGCCACCAAAATGGCTTTCTATAAATTTTGTGCTTAGTCATCTGCGTACATGCTGGGCCCCCTTCCCTGGAAGAGAATAAATTCCTCAAGGGCAAATACTGTTTGAGTTTTTATTTTTTTATTCTTCATGCCTGGAACACAGTAGTTGCTTAATAAATGCTCATTGAATTAAACTGAATGAGGGGAGAGACAGAGACAGAAGGAGAAAAAGAGAGAGAAGGAGACCAAGAGAGATCATAGAGACAGGAGAGAAAACAGAAACAGAGGGACTGAGGAGAGAGGACAGAGGGAGAGGCAGGGAAGGGAGAGAGAGGGAGGAGAGAGGGGGGAGAGGTGGAAGAGAGAGGGGGAAGAGATGGGAGAGAGAGATGGAGGGAGGGAGAGGGAAAAGGAGAGAGAATCAGAAAACAGAGAGACAGAGAACAGGGAGACACAGAAAGAGAGAGAACAGAGAGACAGGAGAGAGAGCAGAGAAAGACAGGACAGAGAGGACAGAGACAGAGAGAAGGGCGAAAACAGAGACAGAAGAGAGAAGAAACAGAAGGAATAGAGAGAGGGAAAGAGACAGAACAGAGAGACACAGAGAAAAAACACACAGAGAGAAACAGATAAACAGACAGAGAAAGAGAACAGAGAGATATATTTGTGCACAGAGAATAGAGACAAGACAAAGAAAAAACAGAACAGAGACACAGAGAAAAATAGAGACAGAGAGAGAAAGAGACAGAGATAGAGACACAGAGAGACAGACAGAGACAGAAAGAGAACATATGTGCACAGAGAACAAAGAGAGAGAAAAAGACAAAACAGAGAGAAAGAGAACAGAGAGAAACTCAGAGAGAAAGAGATAGAGACACAGAAAGAGAACAGGGAGGAGGGAAGGAGTGAAGGAGGAAAAGAGAAAAAGGAGGCAGAAAACAGATGGAGAGAGATAGGACATATGGGGAGATAGATGAAGAGAAAAGGAAAGGGAGAGGGGAACAGTGAAGATGGAGCTAAGAAGACAGAAGAGAGTGAAAGACAGAAGGGGAAGGGGGGCATAAGATAGATCTGAGACAGAAAGTGAGAGAATGGGAAAGGCAGAGATGGGAAGGAAGAAGAGCTAGTGTTAAGGAGAGGGATAACTGAGAGACAATCAGAGAGATAATAGAGTGACAGAGACAGAGAAAGACAAAAGTGTGGAGACAGAAGGGGAGAGCAGAGACTGAGAGGGAGAGAGGGGGGAAAGGGTTTTGGAGATGAAGAGTACCCAGAGCCCCTCAGCTTTGGCTTCAGAGACTCTTCATAACAGGTCCAATCTCCTGGGGGGGTTGGCTGCCTCTTACCGAGCCTTCCATGCAGTGGTCATACTCGCTGCCTGGGAAGAGGACAACGTCTTTGATGAAGACAGCAACTGCCCGAAGGATGAAGGATGTAAACAGGTGCATGTGGATGTAGTTCCGGGTGCAGTGCAATTTTCTGTGGGCAGCAGAAAGGTGCGGATAGTTCAGTTCACCCATCCTTCCTGTCACGGCTCCCTCCCTACTATCCCGGTCATGCCGGTTGGCTCTTCATCACCTGCAGACCACAGCATCAACCAAGACCCTCTACTGACCTCCCCCATGACAGAAGCATTCTGGGCTTTTGGTTTTCTAAATGAGTTATGGTTGAAGCTGGATAGAAAGGGATAGGGAGATGTAAAGGACCTGAAAAAGCTAGTCTTAACTCCCAGCTCTGGAATCATGGGCAGCCATCCCCTCCACAAACACCTCACTGACATGACCAAAACAGCCAGTGCTGATGACCTCCAGAGACAGGGAGCTTGGGCTTACCCAGATGGCCCCATCCATTATAGGAAAGCTCCAATTGCTATGAAGCTTCCCCACACACTGAGCCCAAATCTTCCTCTCCCCACAGCTTTCTCTCTTGGTCCTAGTTCTTTCTGAAGCCAAGGAGAATAAGTTCACACCTATGAGGCTGTCAGCAAGGCTGGCTCTGGGTAAGAGCCAACCTGGTATTGTGGAAAGAACATTCAATTTAGTGGAGTCACAGGATCTGAGTTCAAATCCAGCTTCTGACACTTAACTTTGTGACCTTGGACAAGTCTTTCCCACATTTTTTGTCTCAGTGTCCTTAACTACTACTATTACTAATAACAAAATAATGATGATGGTGATGGTGGTGATAATAATGATAGCTAGCATTTATATAGTACTTTACGGTCTGCAAAATGCTTTACAAAGATGATCTCCTTTAACCTTTATCTTCTTAGCTCTAACCTGTGAGTTAGATGCTATTATCATCCCCATTTTACAGAAAGGGAAACTGAGAGTAAGGGAGACTAAGTAACTTGCCCAGGGTCACACAGTCAGTAAGTATCTGACTCCAGGTCCAGTGCTCTCTGCATTGTGCTATCTGGGTACCCAGAAAATGAAAGGTCTCCATGAGATACCATCTCTAAGGTCTCTTCCTGCTCTAGATTCTCTCACCCTCTGGCTATAGCACCAGGGATCTCTCTTCTTGGTTCTTCCAAGATCTTTGCAACCTTTGCCCCACCCCACCCCCCCATACAATGGTTGTTCTCCTTATTTGCAAAGTCTGAGAGTATTTTAAAGCCTTTCACTTTCTGAAGGGTCAGTTCACTGTTTGCTAGACTAGCCCCATTTGCAAGCTGTCACTCCTTACAAAGCCCAAAGCTGCTCCCATCACCCATAATCATTTGCAGAGCCCACCGAGGTCTACAGAGTGTCATTGTCTGCAGAGCCTAGTGCAGCCCTGCCTTGGGTCTCCATACGGAGCTCAGGGAGTAGTTAGCCCTTAAACAGGGTGTCTCCGTTAGCCAAATCCTGGCTACCCAGAATTAAGGGCTGCACCCAAGAGTCAGGCTGCAAAGAGGGCAGAAGAGGCTTGATTCATCACCCACCATCCCTGGAGGTAAATGGGGAAAGGTGTGAGGGCCCCAGCTCCTGTTGGGAGGAAGAATTGGAGCTGGTCCTAGAGATCTCAATCCCTCTTCTCCCCCAGCACCTCCAGACCCAGCCTCACCTGAAGACACACAGGATGACTATGGCTATGGCGAGTGCGATGACAGAGAGGCTGTGGCCAACGGTGTACGCCGTCTTCACGGTGTCGTAGAAAAACTTCTTCTAGTGAAAAGGGGAGCAGGAGGAAAGATGCATTAACAAAAAAAAGGTAGCCTTTGGGAGCAGGGGAGAGTTAGGCTCTGCTTTATTCCTCCCAAGCTGCCCCACCCCATACATCTAAGTTGCCTCACTCCACCAATAGTCATCATGAGAGACCTGGGCCCTAACCTTGGTCCTGCTACTCACTAGTTGTATGATCTTGGATGATCTTTCCCTACCCTCTGTTTCCTCATCTGTAAAACAAGGAAGTCGAGCCAGATGATTTCTAAGGGTTGATTTCCAGCTTTGAAGTTCTATGCATCTATAATTTTTTTTTGGGGGGGGGACGGGAATTATTGGCTGTTTGAGATAAGGCACAGTTCCACATCCACCCTGTCAGAATGCGTCTCTGAGTATCAGCTGAATCCAGGCCTGAAACTACTCTTGAAGTGTCCCTTTTATCGTCCAGGACTCAGAGCGAAATGCCCACCACGAATTGATTATGAGCCTCCCGAAGCCACTCTCTAGGGCAACCTTCCCATTGACAAAAGATGGTGGTTGGCCAGGGCTGTCGCTCTGGCTAGGATCCTTGCTTGCTCTGTGGTTTTTGGCCCTTTCTCTGGGTAGAGCTAATCCCTGGGAACCCATGGCATGGCAAAGATCACTGGATTTATAGTCTGAGCACCGGCATTCAAATTCCAATCAATGACACTTAAGCTGCTGTATGACCTAAGGAAAGTGACTCCCCCAAAATGAAGGGAGTGGCTTAAATAATCTCCGAGGTCCCTTGTAGCTCCAAATACTAGGAACCTTCTCTTTGCCAGTTTCCTGGTTGTCAGCATGTGGGAACCGCCTGAGGGTTAGATGGCTAAACTGGGAGGAGGAGGGACAAGGGCTTGGCGCAGAACCTGATTATGCCCTATAACTTTGGGGCAGGTCAGATACACCCAGATTGATGGCATTTGGGTGGCATCTGCCCGGTAGTTCAGCCTATTCCAGGGTAGGCCATCCTAAATACCAGTGATTTGGGGCATTCTTTCTCTGGGACCTAAAGTCAGGAGGGACTTGTGCTGGAACCCTACTTTTGACATGCCTTGTGTGATCCCAGGTAAGGCATTTACTTAACTTGAGACTCCGTTCCCTCTAGCCAACAGCTGACGTTTGCAAAGCATGTTAAGGTTTACAAAAACCTGTGCATACATTAGCCCTTTTTGCTCCTCTCAATAACCCCATGAGGTTGGCAGTAGGGGTATTATCATTCTAGTTTTATAAACTGAGGCTCAGAGGAGTTAAGTGAACTAACTAAACCCACCCAGAGCTCATAGGGCAGGCAGAGTTGGGAGGGATTTAGAACCTAGCTCTCCTGGTCCTTAGGGTCTCTATAACTATGTTTTCTCATTCCCTGGGGCTAAGACGAGGAAGTAGATGTGACTCCAAAGTCTCCTTGAGGATGGGGAGAATTTTTTAATAGGAGGGCTCAGCATAACCCACCTCATCATCGGGTATTGAGCTGTTGTTAGGGCCACAGGCAATAGCGTAGGGAGCTGGGGCCATGGCTGTCCATCCGTCCATGGTACAGTTCCTGGTCACATTACCACCTGGGGAGATAGAGGGAGACAAGGGTCATCATGCAGGACCAGGGCCCCAGAGCTGGCTCAGCCGCTACCTGGAGTTCAGGCCAGAATGTAAAGTGTCCAGAGGATTGGTCTGTGACCATAAACACCAGCCCTCCCTACCTGGAAAGACCTGTCTGCTTGGCACATTCCCTGCTGACCCTGGGAAAGCTGTTGGATTCAGGAGGGAGCAGCCCTCTCTGCAGGGGCTCTAAGTGCAAACAGAGGCCTTCCAAGGATTGCCAGAGAGCAGCTTGGAATACATCCCTTCTTTTCTGGGATAACGGCCTCATTGTTAGCCCAACGCATGAGTTATACTCTCTTAGGCAATGGAAGACCCATCCCAGGCCCCAGAAGAAGCTCTACCCTGTGGCTCAGGTTCCCCACCTCACTGCTCCTTACCTAAGTACTCTGGATTCACAGGCACCTGCTCAGGTCCTGAGGACCTTATTCAAGAGGGTTATTTTCTGTCTGGCTCTTCCTGCCCATTTTGAATTCTCTTGGAAAATATCTAAATGTATTCAAATCTAGACACAAAGGTTTCTTTAAAAGTGAATCAACAGGTCTCTGACTCTCCCGTGAGCATTCAGGTCACCCCCATAGTACAGAGGTATCCCTAGCCCTGGACATCATCTCTCCTGTAGCCCACTCCTCAATCACCCTGCCCTCAATCACTGTGGTTCTTAAAGGCATCTTGAGAGGCAGAAACACCACAGATAAAGGGGTACAGCGGGTGTGTTTGACAACTCTGGTTTCCGTTCCCAGTCACGAAGTGGGGATGTCCCTGACCCAACTCCTTTTCACAACTTCCCTTTCACAAAGAGAAAAAAAGGAAGAAGTGGAGGGACTCAGTTAACAGGCTTCTGCCAGATCAGAGAGAGCAGCTCCCACAGCCCAACCCGCTGTCACTGCCAGTGACTTAGGGCCAGCTCTCTCTTATGAGACCTTTAAGTCAAGGACCCTGGGAAAAGTATAGTCATGATCTCTGATAGCCCAGCCAGCTTCCTTCCGGCGACAATCTGTCCTTCCAGGGTCCCCAGATGGCCTCCTGGCTACTCTTTGGTGAGAGGAAAGGAAAGCCTCTGTGTGTATATAGGGGGTTGGGTATCTCAGAACTTTGAGCTCCCTCCCTCCATCCCTCCATCCCTTCATCCCTCCATCCCTCTATCTCTTCATCCATCCATCCTTCTTTCTTTCCTCCCTTCCTATATCTTCCTTCCTTTTTTCTTTCCTCTCATCCATCCTTCCATTCAACCATCTCTCTCTCTCTTTCTTTCTCTCTCTCTCTCTCTCTCCTGCAATTGTAATTGCACCTACTGTGTGGGAACTCCCTTCAGTGGAAGGAGGCAGGTAAATACTTGAGATAGGCAACTCAGCTGTACCTTATAGTCTTAGAGAGGTGTCTGTGGCATTGAAAGGTTAAGTAGTGATGGCCATGGTCCGTATGGATCAGAACCAGGACCTGAATCCAGGTCTCTCTGCCTCCAGGGCCAGCTCTCTATTCCACTATGCCACAATGACTCATTATATATATAATAAGACAATTTTGGTCTTGTTGCTTGGGGTACACAGTCCAACAATTCGCATCATAATATTATTTGATAAGATATATGATATGATACAAAATAACAATATGCAATGTGATGTAGTATAATCCAATATGATATATCACACATCATATCATGTTACATCATATAGTAGCTTGGTAGATAGAGTTCTGGGCCTGGAGTCAGGAAGACCTGAGTTCAAATACAACCCGAGACACTTACTAGCTGTGTGATCCTGGGCAAGTCATTTAACCTGTTTGCCTCAGTTTCCTCAACTGTAAAATGGGGGTGATAACAGCACCTATCTCAGGGTTGTTGTGGGGATCAAATGAAATAATATTTATAAAGCCCTTATCACAGTGCTTGGCACATAGCAGGTGCTATATAAATGCTTACCTCCTTCCCTTCCTGTTCGTATCATAAATCACAAAATATAACAAGAGGTTCCGTGTTTATAATACTTTAAGATTTGCAAAGGACTACCCTCACTCCAACTCTGTGAGACAAGGAACACAATTATCATGAATCTCATTTTACAAATGAGGAAAGAGCCTCAGTCTGCTCAGTCTCACTCAGCCTAGGGCGGGTTCCAGGGTGAGGTGGTACAAGGTCCCAGCATATGACCACAGAAACGGCCTCCACTGATACCTTGTCGGGGAGGGTGGGGTGAGTCCAGGCTCTGCCTGCTCTGAGAGGTCCCACCCCAAGCTGAAAGGGCTTCACAAGAAGCCTAGCTGCAGGTTCAGTGGCTGTCCCAGGAGATCCAGGCTGGCCAAGCTTGGGGAGACCCCTGAGCGGAGAGCAGGCCACCTAGCCATGATAAACTTTTTTTTTTTACTTAGAAGCTCTAGGGGCCTGTCTACTCTAAGGGGAGAGTACAAGCGCTCACACCCTGGAGAAGGCTAGAGTCCTTCAGTTCACTTCAGCTGAGCAAACACTGATTAAACACTTGCAGTGTGGGAGGCCAAGGTAAACAATGAAAGTCCCTGCCCTCGAGGAGTTTACAGTCTATTCAACAGGCCCCTGGGGAAGTCTGACTCTTGACAGTCTGAGATTGGGGTGGGGAGTGGGGGTGGGAAACACAAGCTCAGAAGGGAGCTTTGGGAGGAGATCATAGAATCCTAGATTTGGAGGAAGACGGGCCCTCAGAAGCCAAACCTCTCATTTTGCAGATGGGGAAACTGAGGCCCAGACACACAAACTAAGATTATATAGGTAGTAAACATCAGAGGCCGAATTTGAACCCAGGTCCTCTGACTCCTGAATCACTGTTTTTTGTTTTTGTTTTTGTTTTTTTTTAAGTGAGGCAATTGGGGTTAAGTGATTCGCCCAGGGTCACATAGCTAGTAAGTGTCAAGTATCTGAGGTCGGATTTGAACTCAGATCCTCCTGAATCCAGGACCAGTGCTCTATCCACTGTGCCACCTAGCTGCCCCTAATCACTGCTTTCCCCCCCCCCCCACTGTATCACCAAAGCTGGTCTTTGAAGGTTTTTAATAGGTGGAGATGGGCATGAGGTTCTGGGTCTGGGAGACAGATAGTCTGTGAGAATGACTGGCATCAGGAGGGGGCAGGACAGATTCCACGTCACAGAAAGTCATCCCATCTGACTGGAATTAAGAGGGCACCCAGGGGAGTGAAATAGAACCAGGGTAGTTTGGAGGCAGATGGTGGAGGGCTTGGGGTTAAGGCCGGGATTAGGAGTTTTCTATTTTATTCTAAAGTCATCATTCAAGAAGCACCACAGTGGGGAGGTTTTAAATTGAAATAAGACATGATCTGGGACCAGTTTTCATGGATTTGTGGAGTCTTGTAGAGGGAGAAAACCCATTAAGCCCTGCTCTGCTCGGCCTCTCAGGGCTGTTCTAAGGCAAGTAATTTGTAAACCACAAAGCACAGTAGACAAATGAAAGTTGTAGTGTGAACCATGTTATTATTATTACTGTTGAGCAGCCAGGGCTGCTTGGTTTGTTTATTTGGAATGATGACGCTGAGGACCCCTAACTGCCCTGAGCACTCCTGGCCCTGGGCTCTCTGGGACCTCTAGAGCAGATAACAGGTTCCCCCCCCCCCCCCAGGGCTCATCCTAAATCTAAACTACCCTTCTTTCCATTCGGCAGCAGAAGCCTGGCATGGGCAAACACCCTTTTCCTTCCTCTTCTCTAAACCTGAGGTGAGAGTTTGTCCAAGTATTCTTTTAGAAGCAAGCAAAGGGAAAACAGACAGATGCAAACTGAGGCCGGGGAAGGGAGGTCTCTCCAGAGCCCTGGCTGCCGATCTGAATCAAAGGAACCACAGCTCCTCTCTGGACAGGTTTGGCCAGCACTGACTATGGGACTCCTAACCTTCATTCCCTATAACCTCATCTGGGAAACCTGCCCCAAGCCCCCATTTCTATGTATGTATGTATGTATTTATTTGTTTGTTTGTTTATTTATTTAATTATTTGCTGGGCAATGAGGGTTAAGTGACTTGCCCAGGGTCACAGCTAGTGTCTGAGGCTAGATTTGAACTCAGGTCTTTCTGAATCCAGGGCTGGTGCTTTATCCACTGCACCACCTAGCTGCCTTGCGGCCCCCCCCCCCCCCGCCCCGCCGAATCCCCATTTCTGACCCTGGACATTCTAACCCCTCCCCCAGCTTTTAGCCTCCAAGACAGTATCGTATAATGGAAAGAACACTGGTTTTTGAGTCACAGATCCCAGGTTCAGATCCTGAATTCTACCACTTGAAGGTTATGTGACCCTAAGAAAATCCTTTTCTTACTCGGGTCTCAATTTCTTCCATTGTACAATGAGGGCGTTAGACTAGATCAAGGATTCTTAGGGGCCCCTGAGGAGGGCCATGAATAGATTTCAGAGGGTCTGTGAATCTGGATGGGAAAAAAAATTCCATCTTAATTTTCAATAACCTGCCACTTAAACGTAGCATTTCCTTCAATTATGAATTTAAGTAGCAGTGTGAACACCCAGGTGGCGCAGTAGATAGAGTACTGGATCTGAAGTCATAATGACTCATCTTCATGAGTTCAAATCTAGCCTCAGACACTTGGCTGTGTGACCCTGGGCAAGTCATTTAACCCTATTTGCCTCAAATCTTCATCTGTAAAATGAGCTGGAGAAGGAAATGGCAAACCAGTCCAGCATCTTTGCCAAGAAAACCCCAAATGGGGTCACAAAGAGTCGAACACCACTGAAAACCACTGAATAGCAACAGTAGTGGAGTACCAAATCTCACCAGACTGCCTTAGAGATCTGAAAGGTTGAGAACCCATGGTTAATGAAGGTCTTTCTGATACTATTTTGTGGTCTCAACACCCATTGTGTGATTTCTTTTTCTTTCTTTCTTTCTTTTTTTTTTTTACAGTTAATTTACATCTATTACCAGCTTTGTGTAAGATCCATCCCTGGGCTTATTTAAACCTTGCAGGCCCCTGAGATCACTCTGAGCATAGCTCTAGAATCGAAAGACATTTCAGTCTTTAACACAGTGCCCAACATGCAGTAGGTACTTCATAATTTCTTGTTGACGGACAGTGGTCATCTGGAGTATACCAAGCTTCTCTCTTTATAGAAGAGAAAGCTGAGGTCTGGAGAGAGGTTGCCCAAGGCCACACAGGGAGTAAGTAATAGAGCTAGGCTTTGTTGTTTTTGGTTTTTGGTTTCTTTTTTTTTTTTTAGCAACAAACATTTATTTAATTTTTTCCAGTTACAAGTAAGGGTAGTTTTCAACATTCATTTTCATAAGATTTAGAGTTCCAAATTTTTCTCCCTCCCTCCCTCCCTTTCCTCCCCCCTCCACAAGATTGCAACCAGGTTATATATGTACAATCCACAAGTGTTCTTTTTTTTTTTTTTTTGCAGGGCAATGGGAGTTAAGTGACTTGCCCAGGGTCACACAGCTAGTAAGTGTCAAGTGTTTGAGGTCGGATTTGAACTCAGGTCCTCCTGAATCCAGGGCCGGTGCTTTATCCACTGTGCCACCTAGCTGCCCCCACAAGTGTTCTTTTTATCAGTTCTTTCTATGGGGATGCATAGTAAGCTTCCTCATTAGTTCCTTGGGATTGTCTTGGGTCATTGCATTGCTGAGAGTAGTTAAGTCATTCACAATTGCTCATCGAACAATACTGCTGTCACTATGCACAATGTCCTCCCTGAGCTAGGCTTTGAATTCAAGGCCAAACCATTCTACCTAAGCTCCCCTTCTCTCATTTAGTCCAACTTCCCTAGGGCATGAGCTCCTCAGTTTTTCCATCTGCAAAAAGGGAATGTTGATGCTGACCTCACAGGGTTGTTTTGTTTTTTGTTTTGGGGGTAGGGGTCACATAGCTAGTATGCGTCAAGCGTCTGAGACCAAATTTGAACTCAGGTCTTCCTGAATCCAGAGCCGGTGCTTTATCCACTGGGTCACCTAGCTGCCCCCACAGGGTTGTTGTGAGGAAAACTTTCAGTAAACTTTCATAGGCTTTGGAAATAGTTATTTTGGTTATTGCCTAAGGTATTTTTGGGCTGGATCCTGGAGCTCTCATTCTTCTCTAATCTCCAGGTATCCTCCAGGTATCCCCGATCCTCAGCCCCATCCTCCCTGGCTCCTGGGCTTGGAGCAAGGGTATGCCAGTCTCTGAAAAAATGACACTTTTTATATTTCATCTGCATTATTAACATGTTCTCCATCACTTTCTTAAGTTGAGAGAATTAACAGAACAATAAATCAAGCCCTAATTGGTGGCATCTGTTGATTTCTGATGTTCACACTCAAAACTGAACAGTCAGGCTTGAGCTGCCTCCAGCACATCCGTACCTCTGGCTCTGAAGGTCATCACACCTGGTCCATACTTAGCTTTCCTCCTCCTGAAGCTGCCAGCACAATTTGGTGCCCAAATCTGGTACCTGCTCTCTCTTTGCCTTCTAACCCCTGTCTCCAGGGGATCCAGACCAGGGTAAGACCCCTTAACCTGGGGCCTATGGACTTTTTTTTTCTTTTAAAACATATTC
Organism: Dromiciops gliroides; assembly: GCF_019393635.1. NCBI lineage: Eukaryota > Metazoa > Chordata > Mammalia > Microbiotheria > Microbiotheriidae > Dromiciops > Dromiciops gliroides. The sequence continues at coordinate 672,398,161 of NC_057861.1, forward strand.
TGATGACTCTACTTCCATAGCATTGGTTTCCTTTGTAATATGTATTTTATGATGTGAATTTAAAATCATGATCCTGAGAAGGGGGTCTACAGGTTCCACTAGACTGTCAAAGGGGTCCATAGCATAGATACCTTTTGTCTGTATCACAAGTGTGTTTCTTAGGGTTTACTTGAGAGGAAAAAGAGAATGTAGAAATCATATGCAAAGGAAAGGCCAGTTGTGCAGATAAACAAAAGAGTCCTGGCCAAGATGGGGGTCCTTAAACACTTCTAGGGGCTACACAAGGGCCTATTAGTGGCTGGGCCTTCCTTGGCCACCATGATCCACGCAAGGCTGTTCTCTGTGGCAAAGTGGACAGAGCTCTGGATTTGGAGGTGGAAGATTCCTGGTTTACGTCTTAATTACGGGACATTGTGTTCTTCATTGTGCGGCACCTAGCCAAGCACTTCCTTTCTGTAAATGTGCCACATACCTCTTGGGCTGAAAGGACTTTGTCAAACCTGGAGCATCAGGAGAGGCAGCTATAGGCCACTTGGATGAAAGACTGGCCTTGGAAGCTAAAATAAACCTGGGTTGGAGTCTTACCCTTAACAAGTACTCATTGTATGACTATGGGAAAGTCACTTAACCTTGTAATGTCCTGGGCAACTCCCTCTAAGAGTATAAATCACTTGGGTACTGTCAATCTGCATTGGAGGGGGGAGTCTCCACAATGGGAGATGCCTAGATGGATGGAATCATGGTTCCCCCCCCACAAAAAACCCCAAAAAACCCAAACACACAACAAAACTATAGAATTGGGATTGATTATAAAATGAGATAACTGCTGAGTAACACAAAGGACAAAAACCTATGCTCTACAATTTAAGTCTGCCTGGAATGCTTCCCCACCCCCATTTCTGCTGAATCCAGTCCTATTTATCCTTCGAGGTTCAGCTCAAAAGTAGTCTCTTCCAGAAAGCCTCCATGATGTCCTCCCAGGACACACTGATCTCTCCCTCTTTTGAATTTCCAGCACCCTTTAAGCTGACCTGTTCATGAATGTCCTTCACAAGTGTGCCCTGTCCTGGAAGAGGCAGGCACTCATCCGCTTCCTTCTAGCCAGCTCCACCCAGCTTCTGCTCCTGGCCTAGGGGAAATTCCCCTTTATCTCCCCCTGGACTCCACAGGGGTCCCCCAAGCTACAGGAGTTATAGCTGGAAGCACATCTCTGCTAGTAAATATTTTAACAGGGAAGAGGGAGAAGGGAAATGTACTCATAACCCTTATGATAAACTTTGTTTAATCTGCATTAACACTTTCTCTATCACTTACTTAAGGGTAGAAATCAACAAAACGATAAATCAAGTCCTGATTTGTAGCATTTGCTGATTTCCAAGGTGTAAATGTGACATTGAAAACTTAAGAATTAGCTCTAGAGCAGGTATGAGCTGGCTCCAGCACTGCTGGTGGGAAGGGTACTAGAGGTCATCTAAGCCAAACTAAGCAGAAACTGGGACCCAGGTAGAGGGAATAACTTATGTAAAGTCAAACACCTAGCAACCAGCAGAACCAGCATTAGAAACCAGGGTCCTTATCACTCTCTCCTGCCTTCTGCTCCACCCCACGTCTGGTCCTGCTCTCACAGATGTATCATTCACTTGGAACCAATCTCTTCCGGTTTAGCTGTAAAAAGAGCAGTGTGGTATAATGCAGGGTTGTCAAACAAATAAAAACAGCTACTAAATGGTGATTCCTTCTTGACTGCATGGTGGCAGTTTTAAAATGTACTGTTATCTGTGTTTTATTGCATTTTTATTTGTTTTGTTAAATATTTCCCAATTTCATTTTACTCTGGTTCGGTGCACTCTGAAGTGTTTCTGGCTTCATGTCTGAATTTGGAAGACTTAAATTCAGATCTTACCTCTAATTCTGATGATCTGTGTGACCCAAAATAAGTCACTTCACCTCTGAGCCTCAGGTTTCTCATATGTAAAACAGAGATAAAAAACAAAACAAAACAAAAAAACTGCCCACATGGACAGGTTATAAAGTATACCTTGACCACTCAGGACTCAGGAGACGTCAAGTACAGTGGTAGTGGGAGAAGGTATTTGGTGGGTGGGATCTGTAGAAGGTAGCTGAAGTCAGAGTACCCTTTTGGGTGTCAAACACAATGTCAGCTCATTCAATCTGAGTTCTGGGATTGTCTGACCAACCAAAATGGGAAACACTCTTGAGAATCTGGGCATGGCTGTCAATATGGGGATGCCACTAACAAACTAACCCAGTAGAGAGGCATATTCACTATTCAGTCCCAGCTGGGAAAGTTCAGGCCAGCCCAGTCTCTTGCCCCTAGGAAGGAGGCAGAGAGACAGAGAAAGATAGGGAGACACAGAGAAAGCTACAGAGAAAGACAGAGGGAGAAAGAAACAGAAAGAAATAGAGAAAGAAAGAAAGAGGGAGAGACAGACAGAAATAGAGTGAAAGAGGAACCTATAGACTTCTCAGAATGTGTTTAAATGCATAAAATAAGCAAAAAAAGTTTTTTTAAAAAGTTTAAATGCATAAAATAAGATACACAGGATTACCAAGGAAACTAATTATATTGAAAGACAGTTATCAATGTGGAGTATAAATGCTGAATGAACCTTACTATTTCTTTTGGTTTTGGTGCTGTTGTTTTTTTTTCTATTTTGAGGTTTTGCATCATTGCTCTGATTTTTTCTCTTATAACAGGACTAATGCAGAAATAAGATTAATGTTATTATGTGTATATATATGTGTGTATAGATACATCTGTATATCTATATATATATATATATAGATATAGATATATATAGATATATAGATATAACCTATATCAGATTACCTGCTGTCTAGGGGCAGGGGGAGGGAGGGAAGGGAGGGAGAAAAATCTGAAATTGTAAAGCTTGTATAAACAAAAGTTGAGAACTATCTTTACATGTAACAGAAAAAATAAAATACCTTATATGTAAAAAAAAAAAAAGAAAGAAAGAAAGACAGTTATCAAAATCCTTCAAAAGCAAGTTCGGAGCCCTTGAGTTAAGGACTCCCACCCCTTGGGGGTGCCATTATTTTGCAGATGAGGAAATCAAGGCCCAAAGAGGGGAAAGAACTTCCCCCAAAGTCATGCAGAAAGTCAATGCCTGAGCAAAGCCCCAAGTCCAGGATTTCAAGCATTCCACCTATACTTCAGATAGCTGCTATGAAGTGGACAATGGTGAAACCTACATTATGGCTTTGTGGCCTATATAGATGGGCCTTTCAAAGAACATCTGGAGATCAGATTAAGTCATATGACTGCAATTGATTTTGCTTTTTTTAAACAAAAATAAATTACACTAAATTAAATTAAATTCTATTCTGTTCTATAAACTTTTCTTAAACATCTTCTATTAACAAGGCTCTATGTTGGGTGTAGGGGATATAAAGATGAAAATGACATAGTCCCTTCTATCAGTGGGTTTTAGGGGTGTGTAATAAGTATACATATACATATAAGTATGCATAATTGATAAATTATAACAATTAAATAATCACCAGCTATAAATAGAAAATTCCTAGTTAGATTTAAAGAAAAACGCTTAGGTACAACATGGTACCACTATTACTAAGCCTCCATCATAATACAATGACAGAATAATCTTTTCTGGTTCTGTTTTCAAATCTTAATCAATCATTTTGCCTTTTCTGGAATTTCTATAACGCTTACTGTCTGAATGCCCATTTCAGCCCTGGGTCACACTCTTTCCTAACTTATTCCTTTAGAACCCGCGTCTATTCTGCCTCTGTTTTCTCCTGAGGGTAGAGTCTCAAGCTGCTGTCCCTCTTTCTATCTTTGTTAGTCTGTAAGATCCCCAAGGACAGGGCCCGGCTCAACCTCTTCTCTCTTTCTACTTGATCCTCCTCTCTCTCTCCTCAGATGATAAGCTCTCTAAAGTGGGACCCAATTCTATCTCTCTTCATACCCACCTCCTCCCTTTCTCCTTGGTCCCCCACTCTCCAATGCAAACTCCTTGATAGCAGGGCCTCAGTCTGTTCTTTCTCTGTCTCTCTCAGACTGTATGCTCACCAAATGTCTTTTTCCTTTCTTCCTTTGTACCCCACCAGACTGTTAACTCCTTGAAGGCAGGGCCCTCAAAAAATAGTTTCCTCCAACTACCTCTTCCACACTGTAGCTGGTCACACCACAAGGCTGAATATACAGGGATCTCAGAAAAGTCTTGATGACAGCTTGAGAGGTCAAGTTAAAACACATAATCTCTCACTTGAGACAGGAAAGAGAGTTGTTCATACTGACCGTTAACCCCACCACTTACCCGTTCCCCTCCCCTTCCCACCCTTGGACCAGACTCTAAATCTGATGCTACTTACCATGGCTTTGGAAGATTATCTCAAAGATCTTGGGGCAGGGCATGACTACCAGCTGACCCCAGGCCGCTGGTGGCCAGCATGTAATGTTGTCCCACATCGGCTGGCAACCTAGAAGCGAAAAGGAAAGAGAGAAAGGAGATGAAACATTAAACGAGATGAAACATGGCCAGTTTTGACCATGCAGGGCCTGATGGTGGGGTTACCAGTTTTGTTATGTATTTATTATTTGTTCATTTATTATTTATTTGTTATTTGTTAAGTGACTGGGCCAGTCACTTCCTCTCTTGGGGCCTTGTTTTTCTTATCTGTAAAACAAGAGGATGTGGGGCAAGGACCAGTTTTGATCAGTAGTTCTCAGTGTGGTCCAGTGATTCCTTGGGTTCCCCAAGACCCTTTCAGGGCATCTGTAAGGTCAAAGCTATTTTCAAAATAATAATAAGACATTTACAATTCTAATATGGCACATATCAATAGATATAACTTATATAAACAAAACCTCTTTAAGTAGTCCTCAGTAATTCCTAAGAGTGGAATGGGGTCCTGAGGACAGAAAGTTTGACAAATATCGGGTGATGTCTAAAATTCTTTCCCTTTAAATGAATGAGCGTATAATTCCTCCCCACCCTCCTCTCATTCACTCCTCTCCCTCTTCCAACCTCTCTGCCTTCTTTCTCTGCTCTCATCCTATTACCCCAAGCTCTGCTAACAAGAACTTATATAGACCTTTAAAGTTGACATTATGTTTTCTCCACAACAACCTTGCCATGTATATGGTTCGTGGGTTATTATCCTCATTTTATAGATGAAGGAACTGAGGCTCAGGGTCATAGTTAGCATCAGAGCTGGGATCCGAATAATCAATATTATTGACAAATAATCAATCAAATATTTGTTAAGCATATCCTGTGTGCCAAGCACTGGCTAAGTGCTCCAGGGATACAAAAAGAGGAAAGGAACTTAAATTTAATGGGGGTGACAACAAGCAAACAAATCTGTGTGTATACATTCACGCTCATGTATATACTATGTATGTATGTGTGTGTATATATATGTATATATATATGTATATAAAACATATATAGGAAATAGTTAAAAGAGAGAAGGCACTAGAAAGAAGAGGGATTAGGAAAAGTTTTAGTTAGGACTTTAAGGAAGCCAGGAAAGGCAATAGGCAGAGATGAGAGAGAGCATTGTAGGCATGGGGGATGGCCAAAGAAAATTCACACTAGTTGTGTGACCCTGGGCAAGTCACTTAACCCTCATTGCCTTGCCCCTCTCCCCAAAAAAAGTATGTGTTGTGAATAAGATGTAAGAAGACTGGAAAGGTAGGAGGGGGCTTGGCTATGAAGGGCTTTGAACACCAAATACAAGATTTCGTATTTGATCCTGGAAGCAATAGAAGTCAATGGAATTGATTGAGTAGTAAGGTGACCTGCTTAGACCTGCTCTTAAGGAAATCCCTTCAGTGGCTAAATGCAGGATGGATTGGAATGAGGAGAGACTGGAGCAGGGGGGTGGGGGGAGCCAGCTAGGTGGCACAGTGGATAAAGCACCGGCCCTGAATTCAGGAGGACCTGAGTTCAAATCTGGCCTTGAACACTTGACACTTACTAGCTGTGTGACCCTGGGCAAGTCACTTAACCCTCATTGCCCTGCCCCCCCCCCCAAAAAAAAGAGAGAGACTTAGGGCAGGCAGATTCACTGACTGACTGTTAACAACAATCCAGGTGTGAGGTGATGATGAGGGCCTGCATCTCATTTTATTTGTTGTTGTTTTTTGTCTTTTTGCAGGGCAATGAGGGTTAAGTGACTTGCCCTGGGTAGCACAGCCAGGAAGTGTCTGATGCTGGAGCTCAGGTCTCCCTGACTCTAGGCCCAGTACTCTCTCCACTGCACCATCTAGCCATCAAGGAGTCCATGTCCAACTCAACCATTTATGGATGGAGAAACTGAGGCTCACAGTTGGAAAGGGAGCAGTCCAACGGGTAAATAGCCAAAGCAGAACACAAAGCCAGGTCTTTGGACTCTAAATTCAGTGCTCTCTCCCCTCCCTCACAGGTGCCCTCCTGAATTCCATCCTGAATATAAACACTAGTTATAAACGCATCCTGATAGTAACACTTGCAGGTTGAGAGCCAAAGGAAAAGGACACATCGCCTTTCCTGTGGAGTAGGAGGGAGGGTCGCGGTGTCCACCTGGGACACAGTGCACTAATAACTCCTGGGAGCTGGAAAAGCCATTTAAGGAAAATATCCTTAATTAGAACCAAACTCGGTGCAACTGAGATTTGTGAGAAAGTCAGAAGCCTTCCAGGGAAGGCTGGATAGTTCCTTGGGAAGGTTGTAGGGACGGAGTGGGTTCCTGCTCAGATATGGGTGAGAAGAGATGATCAGAAGACTTACAGCTAGAAGGAGAATCGTCTTCTTTAACCCCTCAGATTTTACGGAAGAGGAAACTGAGAGCAGGAGAAGGGAAAAGAGTTGCCTGTGAAAGTCAATAGTAGAGTTCCCTTTGGGGTAGGGTCCAGGTCTGTTCTTCCTCTGTTCCCCTGTGCCCTCAGCAATGGGTTGGCACAAAGGGGACTTGATGACTTGAAAGTCAATCTCTCACCAAGCATGCTTTTCTACTCAATATGAAATGCATGTGCTTATTTTCAGGGATACAAGGGAACTGTGTTTGGATCAAGGTTGGACCATTCCCCTGAGCAAGAATGGGTCTCTGTTTTCATCTTTCCCCTTTCAATAAATTAGTTAATTAGGTCTTTTCCAAGCTCCCGAGTCTCAGAATCTTGCTGGAACCCCACTGGAACCTAGTTGCTGGAAGCTGTGGTTTTAGGAAAGACATTAGAAATTTTTTTAAGTGTCCACCTCTGGGGGCTGGTAGGAAGCTATCTGAGTGTCAGCCTAGCTCTGAGGAAGTTGCTTTTTCTCAGTTAACCCCTAGTTTCTCTCTCTCAGGGACAGGATGAGCCCTGGAAGTTGGTGAGCTCAGACTGAGAAAGACAGAAGAGAAGGAAAAAGAAGAAAAGGGAATACGTATTAATTAAATACTTACTATGTGCCAGGTAAATACTTAATCCTAGAAGCACAAAGTTTGATGAGAACAGTGGTTCTTAAGCCTCCCCAAGGCATTTGTGTATAGATCTCAGGGGGTTCTGTGAAATCGCATCTTTATTTCAATATAATTGGTTCCTTTTGTAATCCCATAACTTTTGCTTTATCCACTAAAGAAATTCCATTATTCTGAGAAGGGATCCATGGACTGAATTCACCAGACTTCCAAAGAAGTGCCTGACACACACAAAATAAACTAAGAACCCCTAGATTAGAAGGTTAAGACTCTCCTTCTATGAAACAATAAGAGAATAGGATAAAGACAACGTCTAGGGGCAGCTAGGTGGCACAGTGGTTAGAGCACCGGCCCTGGATTCAGGAGGACCTGAGTTCAAATCTGGCCTCAGACACTTGACACTTACTAGCTGTGTGACCCTGGGCAAGTCACTTAACCCCAATTGCCTCACTAGAAAAAAAAAAGACAATGTCTAATCCAGGGCTGGTGCTGGGTTTGAGCCATAAGGACTGGAATAGGTCAGAGAAGTGGGAAAGGTCAGTGTTGCCTCTGATGAGCAGGGAAGGCTTCCTCCAGAAAGAAGACCTTCCTCAAGCCTTGCAAGAGAAGCAGTTTTTGGATAGACGGATGGATGGATGGATGAATGGATGGATGGATGGATGGATGGATGGATGGATGGATGGATGGATGGATGGATGGTTAGATAATTGATTAAGCACTTACTATATGCCAGGCACTGTGCTCAGTTCTGGGGACAAAAATAGAAACAAACAAGAGAGTTCCTACCCCCAAGGAGCATACATTTTTAATGGGGGAGCTAGAAAGTGAGGATAGAGAAAAGTACTGGAGCAGAGGCAAGATGACTGGAGAGGTTGAGGAGCCCAGAGAGTGAGTTGGGGTTAGGGAGAGCTAAAGTGAGCACAGCTGGGGCCCTTTCTGAAATGTAAGTCCAGACCTAGGAATCAACAATCAGGAAAGTGGGGTCATAGGATAGAGGTTTCTCTGGGGTGGGATAGTGGTTATAATAGAGGCAAGGTGGAAAGATATCTGCACCGGGAGCCAGAAATTCAGGATTCTAGTCCTGGTCCTAACAGGCTGTGTGACCTTGGCAAACCCATTTTCTGTGACTAAATTTCCTAATTAAAAAAAATTAAAATTCCCTCATTTAAAAATTGAAATGGGGACAGCTAGGTGGTGCAGTGGATAAAGCACCAGCCCTGGATTCAGAAGGACGTGAGAACCCTGCAATTTATCAACACCATTTCTAAAATATGGCACCCAACACTGAACAAAACATTCCATCCATGTCCACATAAGTCCAAAGTATAAAGAGACTTCCACTTTCCTTGTTCTGCAGAGATAATATGCCTCTATCTCTCAATATAGCTTAAGAGCAAACTAGCATTTTTGGCTTCCATATCACATCATAGAGTCTCTCTCTCCTTTTTTATATTTAATTTTTATTTTATTTTTTCTCAATGACATGTAAACAAAAAATTTTAACAAATTTAAAAAAAAATAGTTCCAAATTCTATCCCTTTCTGCCTCCCCTCCTCCCTCAGTAAGAAGGCAGGCAATTTGATATAGATTATGCATGTGCAAGCATGTAAAACATTTCCATATTATCCATGTTACAAAAGAAAAAGCTAACAAACACCCCCCCCAAGAATAACAAGTAAACAATTTTAAAAGTATACTTTAATCTGCAATCAGATTTCATCAGTTTTTTCTCTGGAGGTGGAGAGCATTTTTCATCATAAGTCCTTCAGAATTGCCTTGGATCATTATATGGCTGAGAATAGCTACGTCTTTCATAGTTGATCATCCTACAATACTGCTGTTACTATGTACAATGTTCTCCTAATTCTGTTCATTTAACTTTGCATCAGTTAATGTAAGTCTTCCCAGGTTTTTTTGGAAAGCATCTTGTCTTTTTTTTTATTTAAAATTTTTTAAATTTGTTTTAATCAACAAAGATCCTTCTTCTCACTCTCCCATCAGACTGAGAACACAAGAAAACCCAAACCTACTGCAAGTGTGTATCATCAATCCAAATGTCTGCATTGGCCTCCATAGTAGCTGTGTCCTAAAAAATATTTGTCTCACTCTGAGTCCTTCCCCTCTACCAGGCAGTGGAATCGTGTTTCCTTATTGGTTCTTTGGAATCCTGGTTGGTCATTGTGTTGACAAACGTTCAGCACGATAGTCAAAAAGAACTGTGGATTCTGAATGCAGATTGAACCATACTGTTTCTACTTCTTGGCTGTGTTGTTGTTGTTGTTGTTGTTGTTTCTTCTCTTTTATGAGGTTTTCCCCTTGTGTTCTGCTTCTTCTTTCACAATATGACTAATTCAGAAATATGTTTTATGTGATTATACATATATAACCTCTATCAGATTGCTTTCCATCTTGGGGGAGGGGGTAGGGAAGGGAGGGTGGGAGAAAAGTCTGGAACCAAAAATTCTATGAAAATAAATGTTGAAAACTATTTTTACATGTAACTGGAAAATAATAAAATGCTTTTATGATTTAAAAAAACCAATAGTATTCTGTCGCATCCCATAACTTGTTTAACTCTTTCCTAGTTTATGGCCTGCCCTCAGATTCCCTTCTTTGCCACCACAAAAAGAGAGTTTTTTTGCTTAGTGCTACTTTCTCCTTGATTTACCCTCCTAATTCCCTCTTCCCAGTTTATCTCCCTTCTATTGAATAAAATGTATTGGTGTTGTTATTGTTGTTTGTCATTTCTTATAGAACATAGAATTCCATCACAATCATATACTACAACTTATTCAGCCATTCACCAATTGAAGGACATCCACTTAATTTCTAATTCTTTGCCACCCCAAAGACAGCTGCTATAAATATTTGTTGCACATATAGGTCCTTTTTCTTTTTAAGAATCTCTTTGGGATACAAACCTAGTAGTAGTATTGGTGGGACAAAGGGTACATACATGGTTTTATAGGCCTTTGGGCATAGTTCCAAATTGTTTTCCATAATGGTTGGATCAGTTCACAACACCAACAATGCATTACTGCCCCTATTTTTCCACATCCCCTCCAACATTAGGTATTTTCCTTTTGTCATATTAACCAATCTGATAGGTGTGATATGATACCTCAGAGTTGTTTTATTTTGCATTGCTCTAATCAATAGTGATTCAGAGTATTTTTCATATGACTAAAAATAGCTTTTATTTCTTCTTCTGAAAACTGCCTATTTATATCCTTTGCCCATTTATCAATTGGGGAATGTTTCATATTCTTAGAAATTTGAAAAATGAGGCCTTGATCAGAAAAACTTGCTGTAAAAAAATCTCTCCCAATCTCCTGCTTCCATGCTAATTTTGGCTGTATTGGTTGTACAAAACCTTTTTAGTTTGATACAATCAAAATTATCCATTTTATATTCCATAATGCTCTTAATCTCTTGTTTGGTCATAAATTCTTTCCTTATCCATAAATCTGACAGGTAAAATATTCCATGTTCTCCTAATTTGCCTTTGACATCACTCTTTATGTCTAAATCATGTACCCATTTTGACCATATCTTGATAAATGATATAAAATGTTGGTTTATACCTATTTTCTGCCATACCATTTTCCAGTTTCCCCATCAATTTTTGTTAATATGTGATTTCTTTTCCCCAAATCTTGACTCTTTGGGTTTGTTAAACACTAGTTTACTATGGTCATTTGCTACAGTATATTGTGTACCTAACCTATTCCACTGATCTACCACTCTATTTCTTAGACAGTACCAGATTATTTTGATGATGAGCACTTTGCAAAACAATTTGAGATCTGGTTCAGCTCCCTCACATTTTATCATGGATATTTTTGACCTTTTCTTTTTCCAGATGAATTTTGTTATCATTTTTGCTAACTCTATAAAATATTTTTTGTGTAATTTGAGTGGTGTGACACTGAATAAGTAAATTAATTTAGGTAAAATTATCATTTTTATTATATTGACTCAGCCTACCCATGAGCAATTACTATTTCTCCAATTGTTAGATATGACTTTATTTCTGTGAAAAGTGTTTTGTAATTGCATTCATATAATCCCTTGATTTGTCTTGGCAGATAGACTCCCAAACATTTTATATTGTATACAGTTATATTAAATGGAATTTCCATTTCTACCTCTTCTTTATGTATTTTGCTGGTAATATATAGAACTGCTGATTATTTATGTGAATTTATTTTATATCCTGTAGTTTTGCTGAAGTTGTTAATTATTTCAACTAATTTTTTAGTTGCTTCTCTAGGATTCTCTAAGTAAACCAATGAATCATCTGCAAAGAGTGAGAGTTTTGTTTCCTCATTGTCTAATCAAATACCTTCAATTTATTTTTCTTGTCTAATTGCTATAGCTAGCATTTCTAAAACAATATTGTATAAGAGTGATGAAAATGGACATCCTTGATTCACCCCTGATCTTATGGGAAAGGTTTCTAGCTTATCCCCATTACAGATAATGCTTGCTGATGGTTTTAAATAGATACTACTTATCATTTTAAGGAAAGCTCAATTTATTTCTATACCTTCTAGGGTTTTTAATAGGAATGAGTGTTGTATTTTTTCAAAAACTTTTTCTGCACATATCGAGATAATCATATGACTTTTGTTGTGTTTGTCACAGATATGGTCAAATATGCTGATAGCTTTCCTAATATTGAAATAGTCCCGCATTTCTGGTATAAATCCACTTGGTCAGTGTTTGATCTTTGGGATATATTGGTGTAATTTCCTTGCTGGTATTTTATTTAAAATTTTTGCATCAGTATGCATTAGAAAAATTGGCCTATAACTTTTTTCTCTGTTTTTGTTCTTCCTGGTTTAGGTATCAGCAACATATTTGTGTCATAAAAGAAATTTGATAGGACTTCTTTGCCTATTTCCCCAAACAGTTTACATAGTATTGGAATTAACTGTTCTTTAAATGTGTGGTAGTTGTGAATCCCTCTGGTCCTGGAGTTTTTTTCTTAGGGACATCATTGATGACTTGCTGAATTTCTTTTTCTAAGACAGACTTATTTATTCTATTTCCTCTTCTGTTAATCTGGACAATTTATATTTTTGTCAATATTCATCCATTTCATTTAGGTTGTCAGACTTATTGGCATATACTTAAGCAAAATAACTCCTAATAATTGTTTTAGTTTCATCTTTGGCAGTGAATTCTCCCTTTTCATTTTTTCTACTGGTATTTTTTTTCTTTTTTTAATCAAATTAACTAATGGCTTATCTATTTAATTGCATTTTTCCTCATAAAACTAGTTTATAGTTTTATTTATTAGTCCAGTGGTTTTCTAACTTTGAATTTTATTAATTTTTGATTTTCAGGATTTTAAATTTGGTGTTTAATTGGAGGGTTTTAATTTGCTCTTCTATTTTTTTGTTGTTGCAATTCATTGATCTGCTCTTTCTCTACTTTATTGATGTAAGCATTTAGAGATATAAATTTTCCCTTACATACTACTTTGGCTGCATCCTATAAATTTTGGTGTGTTTGTTTCATTGTTGTCATTCTCTTTAATGACATTATTGTTTCTACAATTTGTTCTTTGATTCACTCATTCTTTAGGATTAGATTATTTTGTTTCCAATTATTCTTAATCTATGTTTCCCTAGCTCTTTATTGAATATAATTTGTATTGCATTATGGTCTGACAAGCATGCATTTGGTTGTGAGGTCTTTATGCCCTAATACATGGTCAGCTCGTGTAAAGATGTCATAGACAGCTAAAAAAAGGCATACTCCTTTCTAATCTTATTCAGTTTTATCCAGAGGTCTATGATATCTAACTTTTCTAAAATTCAATTCATTCTTTCTTGTTTATTTTGTTTAAATTTATCTAGTTCTGAGAGGAAATTCCTCCCAGTATAGTCTTACTATTTCCTTCTGTAACTCTTTTAACTTTTCCTTTAAGAATTTGGATGCTATGCCACTTGGTACATAAATATTTAGTATTGTTATTACTTCATTGTGTATGGTACCTTTTCACAAAATGTAGTTTCCCTTTTTATCTCTTTTAACTAGGTCTATTTTTATTTTTGCTTTGTCTGAGATTATAATTGTTTCCCCTGCTCCTTTACCTTCTGGAGTATCATATTCCAAGCCCTCTGATCCTTTAATATAGAAGCTGCTAAATCTGTGTGGCTCCATGATATTTTAATTGTTTCTTTCTAGTTACTTGCAATATTTTCTCCTTGACCTGGGGACTCTAGAATTTGGCTATAAAATTCTTCTTTCAGGAGGTGATCAGTGAATTCTTTCAATTTCTATTTTACTCTCTGGTTCTGGGGATCAAGGCAATTTTCCTTGATAATTTCTTGAAAGATAATGTCTGGGGGGCAACTAGGTGGTGTAGTGGATAAAGCACTGGCCTTGGATTCAGAAGTACCTGAGTTCAAATCCAGCATCAGACACTTACTAGCTATGTGAACCCTGGGCAAGTCACTTAACCCTCATGGCCCTGCAAAAAAAGAAAGAAAGAAAGATGTCCAACAATTCTTAAATTATCTCTCTGGGATCTATTTTCCAGGTCAGTTGCTTTTTCCAATGAGATATTTCACATTTTCTTCTATTTTTTTCATTCTTTTGATTTCATTTTAATGTTTCCTGGTGTATCATGGAGTCATTAGCTTCTATTTGCCCAATTCTAATTTTTAAGGAATTATTTTCTTCAGTGAGCTTTTGTACCTCTTTTTCCATTTGGTTAATTCTACATTTTAAAACATTCTTCTCTTTAGTAGATTTTTGTACCTCCATTACCATTTGGACAATTCTGTGGGGTTTTTTTGGGGGGGGTTGGTTTTTTGTAATAAACATTTTTATTTATAGTTTTGGGTTCCAATTTTTATCCCTCTTTCCCTCCCTCTCCTCCCCCCTCCCTGAGGCAGCAAGCAATCAGATATGGGTTATACATATATGATTATGTAAAATATTACCATATTTGTCATTTTGTACAAGAAGACTTGATTAAAAGGAAAAAAAGAAAGTGAAAAATATCGATCTTCAGTCTGTTCCATCCATATCAGTTCTTTCTTTGGAGGTGGATAGTATGTTTCATCAATAGTCCTTTGGGATTGTCTTTGGATCACTGTATTGTTGAGAACAGTCAAGTCATTCACAGTTCTTCATTAAACAATATTGCTGTCTCTGTGCACAATGTTCTCTTGGTTCTGCTTGCTTCATTATACATCATTTCATAGATGTCTTTCCAGGCTTTCTGAAGCAATCCTGCTTGTTATTTCTTATAGAACAATAATATTCCATCACCATCATATGCCATAGTTTGTTTAGCCATTCCTCAATTGATGGGCATTCCTTTGATTTCCAGTTGACAATTCTGTTTTTTAAGGTGTTATTATCTTCAGAATTTTTTTGTCTTTTACCAAGCTATTGACTCTCTTTTCATAATTTTCTTGGATCACTCTCACTTATTTTCCCTCTCTACCTCTCTTATTTGAGCTTTAAAATCCTTTTTTAGCTCTCCTAGGAATTCTTGTTGGGACTGTGACCAATTCACATTTTTCTTTGAGGTTTTGCATAGAGCTGCTTTGCTATCATTGTATTTTTCTGAGTTTGTGTCTTGATCTTCCCTATCACTATAGTAACTTGTTATGGTCAGGTTTTTTTTTTGTTGTTGTTTGCTCATTTTTCCAGCCTGTTTATTGACTTTTAATTTTGTGTTAAAGTTGGGTTCTGCTCTAGATTGTGGAAGAGGCACTGTCCTAAGCTTTGTGTTCAGATCTAGCTCTCAAGGTCTGCAGATTTTTGGTGCTTCCAAGGTGGTATGATGAAAAGGGAAGTATGGTCACTCCTCTCCTGACCTATGCTCTGGTCTTTACCCAGGAAGGGACCTTGCTCTTTGGTGGCCAATAGTGATAGCACTCCTCTTGGCCCTGGGACTATGGCCATCATTCTATTGCAACTGAAATTGCTAGTGTTCTCCTTTATCTTAGAATTTAGGCCATGGTCCCTAATTCCCCATGAGCAACTGCAAACACTCCTCTCCACCCTGGAACCTGAACCTGGGCCTGGCTCCTCTGTGGCCTCAAGTGCTATTGTTCCTTTTGGCTCTGGATCTGTAATCCAGAACTGTGTGTGGACAATGCAACAGGGTCCTGAACCCAGTTCCAGCAAAGGGTCATCTGCGATATCCTTCTGACCAGTTGTTTGACACTCCTTCCCACCATACACACACTATCAGGGGGCTGAGAGTTCCAGAAGCTATTGCTGCTACCAATGCAGCCAGACCCAAGGTATGGCCTGCTCAACCTGCATTGCACTCCTGGGCCCACCACCACCTGGGTGAGACGGATCTTTTCTGATGATCTCCTAAGTTGTTTTAGGCTGGAAAATTGTTTCACCAAGCCATGGCTGGTTCCGCTGCTCCAGAATTCTATTTGAGGTGCTATTTTAGAGTTGTTTGGAGGGGAATATGGGAGAGCTTGGCCGAGTACTTCTCTACTCTGCCATCTTGGCTCCACCTCTACACATCATAGACTCTTATTCAGTTTTGGTGTAGTCTACTAAAGTCCTTCTATATTTTTTTCACATTGTAAGAAAATAATAGGGTTTGGGGAACACCCAAAGTTCCCCCCCCCAGGAAATTGATTGGATTAATATTGTTTGGATTGGCTGACTTTGATGATTAACTCACTTAAAGTTAATTAAATTAAAACCACACCTGCCTGGCCCTCAAGAGGGTGTGTTCTCAGAGGGTGTGAACTCTGACCTCAACACGGGACCACCTTCAAGTCCAATGAACCAATGAATTTGGTTGATTCCTAGCCAATTAGCTTGAAGCAGTGTGTAAGGACCACCTCTCCTCTGGACCCAGAAAAAGCTTCCACAGGCAGTTACTCTCAGTTGGTTAGACTCTCTGGGAAGGGCTCTTGGTGGCAGAGGACTTTGAGGAAGAAGCAGGCTAGGCTAAGCTCTATTTTTTCTCTAGGCTAGATAGGCCGTTTCTTAACTTTCAGAGACATGTGGGCTCTCTTTACTAATATATAATATACTTTAATAAATGCTTAATGCCCCCAAACTAGTGCTAAAGCTTCTAATTTATAAGTAACAACTATATTAGGAAACCCAGCTAATTTTTCCCAAACTTGGGACAGAAATAAGGCAACCACATATAGGTGTGTGTGTGTGTGTGTGTGTGTGTGTGTGTGTGTGTTTGTGGTTTTTTTGCGGACCAAATATAGTTGTTTTTTTTATTTTTTTATTTTTTTTGCAGGGCAATGAGGGTTAAGCGACTTGCCCAGGGTCACACAGCTAGTGTCAAGTGTCTAAGGCTGGATTTGAACTTCCGTCCTCCTCAATCCAGGGCTGGTGCTTTATCCACTGCGCCACCTAACTGCCCCCCCAAATATAGTTTTACTCACCACGACATGAACTGATGTTTAGCCACATCTCTACCATCCTATACTTGTACAGTTAACTTTTTAAAAACTAAAATATAAGAGTTTACATTTATTCCTATTACATTTCATCCTATTAGAGTTAACCTAACATTCTAGCTTGCTGAGGACTTTTTCAATCCTGACTTTGTCTTGCAACATGTTAACCAACTGTTTCTGTATGCTCCTCCCAAATGGTTTTTATGGGTTTTTTTTTGTTTGTTTTGTTTTGTTTTTTGTGGGGCAATGGGGATTAAGTGACTTGCTCAGGGTCACACAGCTAGTATGTGTCAAGTGTCTGAGGCTGGATTTGAACTCAGGTCTTCCTGAATCCAGGGCCATTGCTTTATCCATGGTGCCACCTAGCTGCCCCTTTTATGTTTTTTAAATACAATAAAACTTTAATTTAAAGTGTAAAATCCAACCCTAGCTTGCAAGCCATACAAAAACAGGGTCCTATGGCCATAGTTTACCTACTTCTGGCTTAGATACACCTTCCAACCTTTGGATTGTGTGATCCAAGTGAATTCATTATAAATCTATGAACCCACTCCAATGTTCTTTCCACTTCAATAAATATTCCTCCTAGGTAACACACACACACACACACACACACACACACACACACACAGGTGCACACATGCTCAATTTAGAACCATAGCTACGGGTTTCCAAACAAGATTCAGACTTACACTAACTTCACTGATTGGCCCTGGAGTCAGATGCGAGGAATGGTTATAAAAGAACTCTGGCTTTTGATCCAAGATTACCACTGCTCCACCCCCTACTTATCCCAGCCTTGACCTTGCCATCCTGGCCAGTTCACTGAACTTGATTCTATTCATAGGAGAGAAAAAGAATTTATTTTTCTATTGATCTCTTTGTGAGAGGGCAGGAGGGGACGAGCATTTATTAAGCACCTATTATGTGCCAGGAATTGTGCTGTGATTTTATAAATATTATCTAATTTGATAATATCTATAGATGAGGTTAAGGATCTTATTGGCAAATAAGGGCTTGGATCAGGCTATTTGGTGGTTGGAGACAGGACTATGGTGAAGAAGCAAACCATTAAAATAATAATAATAATAATAAATTTTAAAAATCAAACCATTAATAACTGCCCTTTCAGTCTGGTCATTCAACTAGTTCAATCATCTCTCCATCTTGTCCACAAGAAAAACATAAGAGATGCGGGGCAGCTAGATGGCGCAGTGGATAGAGCACCGGCCCTGGAGTCAGGAGTACCTGAGTTCAAATCCGGCCTCAGACACTTAACATTTACTAGCTGTGTGACCCTGGGCAAGTCACTTAACCCTAATTGCCTCACTAAAAAACAAAACAAAAAAAAAACATAAGAGACTTTGTCAAATGCTTTGTTGAAATTTTACATAAACTGTATCTATGAAATTCTCCCAGTCTACCTAAAACCATGTCAAAAAGGGAAATGAGTTTGGTCTGTTGTGGCCTATTCTTGGAGTCATGTTTGCTCTCAGTGACCATAGCTTTCTTTTGTAGATGTCATTTACCCCATTAATGATTCCTGGAATTTTGTCAGGAACCAGAAAGCAAATTCATGTGGCTTAGTTTGCAGCTTCGACTATCTTCCCTTAAGGGGGAAAAAAAAAGCAGGACATTTGTCCTTCTTCGGTCCTAAAGTATCTCTCCATTCTTTACTATTTTTCAAAGGTTACTCACTGACAACAGCTCAGCAATTCTATCAGCCAATTCTTTCAGTGTCCTGGGATATACCTTGTTTGGATGAGCTCACTTGAATTCATAA
This sequence comes from Dromiciops gliroides, assembly GCF_019393635.1. NCBI lineage: Eukaryota > Metazoa > Chordata > Mammalia > Microbiotheria > Microbiotheriidae > Dromiciops > Dromiciops gliroides. The sequence goes on from NC_057861.1 coordinate 672,416,809, forward strand.
AGGACAGTCAGGGCTCTCTCACCATCTCCCTAATTACCTTGGCTTTTTAACTTCCTATCATCTTTGCTCTTTTTAGCCTTGGGCTTGTTAGAGAAAATAGAAGCAAAATGAGAATCGAGTAGCAATTCTGCCTTTTCTTTGTCTTCTAAAGAGGAGTACTATCCCTGCTTTGATCTTTCTCTTTCCCTGGAAAAGGGGCAGCTAAATAAAGTGAATAAAGAACTGGCCCTGGAGTCAAGAGGACCTGAGTTCAAATCTCACTTTAGACACCTACTAGCTGTGTGACTCTGGGCATGTCACTTAACCCCAATTGCCTTAAACCTCTGGAGCCACCTCCAATCATCCTGATGTATATCTTGCCACTGGACCCAGATGGCTCTGGAGGAAAGAGTGAGATTAGTGACCTTGCACAGCCCTCTCTCGCTTAAATCCAATTCACTGCAGGTCATGACATCATCCCAAAGTCATGGTCCTCTTCAAGAATGAAGGACAAACAATGATAACCCCTCTGAAAGCTCTGTTTGAAAAGCCTCTCCTACCCAGAGTTATAAAACACATATTCTTAACCTGGAGTCCATAAATCTCCAGTGGGGTGAGGATAGATTTCAGTTGGATGCAGTAGGTGTGGGGATGCATCCTTACTTTCACTAACTTAAATTTAGCATTTTCTTTAATTATTTAAAAACTATGATTCTGAAAAGAGGTCCATAGAATTCACCCATTGACACAGCTGACTATCACCAATAAACAAAAAAAAGTTAAGAACCCTCAATACTGAGGCTATGGCTGTCTCCTTAGGAAGGAGAGATGTTAAGAGGGACAATTGAAATTGTGATTCTACGAGGTGTTTCTCCTCATGGAGGGAAAGTGTGTGTGTGTGAGTTTAACTGATCTATGAGGATCTAAGAGATAAAGTATGAGGAAGACAGAAAGAAGGTGAGGAGAAACTTTTTTCTCATTAGAACTATCTTAACTGTTATTTTGTGAAGAAACATAAAGAGAACTTTAAGAAGCATGAGTCTAGAGAGATTTTTTAAAAGAGCTTGAGGGAAGTTTAAATGATTGTTTTCCTGTCATGGGTTGAGATAAACTGGAGAAGACAGAGAGAGATACTGTCTTTCTTTATGAAACTGTTGTGCCTTTTATATTTCAAAGGGGTTGAAGAAGATTCTTAGGAAGAGAGTTTTTTATCCTGAAAGAACTAAATGATATGGAACTATTCTCTCTCTCTCTCTCTCTCTCTCTCTCTCTCTCTCTCTCTCTCTCTCTCTCTCTCTTTTTAGTGAGGCAATTGGGGTTAAGTGACTTTCCCAGGGTCACACAGATAGTAAGTGTTAAGTATCTGAGGCCGGATTTGAACTCAGGTACTCCTGACTCCAGGGCTGGTGCTCTACCCACTGTGCCACCTAGCTGCCCCTGGAACTATTCTCAAACGTGAAGAGATGTCATCTCCAGTTACAGTGAAGCTTTGAGGTGACAACTTTTCATCTTTATCACAAATAAAATATTTTTTTAAATTATGGCTTTGTTTTATTGTTGAGTTTACTGTTAATGCATTATTGATTAACTACTTTTAATATTTATTTAAGCCTAAATTAAGGGATTTAATATAGAGATATGAGTAACTATTATTGGAAAAGGGAGTTCCTCAGTTTATTAAATAAATAATTTCTGATGAACTTGAGTGGGAGATCTGAGCTTAGTTGATTAGTTTAGAGATATGTTGAGATTTTCTTAATTAATGAGGAAATACACATTTCTCCAAAGCTTGGGATGATAAGATTAAATATGGAAATGAGGAGTATTTCAATATGGACTGAGAAATTATTGTCAAGTGAGATTGGGGGCTCATGCAATCCTGTGACAGATGGGTCATCCTTCCTAACCCCTTTACACCTCAATACAGATATAAATATATAATAAACATATGCATATAATAATACCATATGTCATATGTGTGCATGCACAATATATAACACATAACACACATGTGCACACAATTGATGCTTTGTTGTGTGTACCCACGCACATGTACATGCATGAATGTAGCACGTACATACATGCATGCATACATGCATCTCAAGATAACTTTAAAACACCTTTTGTTTAGCTTTTCCTTAAAGCTTTAGCTCATTCTTAGCTGAGCCTTGAAGGATGGCCAGGGTTTGGAGAGAAAAGGGAAGGAGAGGCCATTATGAGCAGAGAGCATATTAACAGATACAGAAACATTAGCCGGTAAGTCATATGCAAGGGCCAGTGAAGACTAGAGGAAACAGTTGCTCCAGAGAAGTCACGCAGGAGAGGAAATTGCAAACCAATCTTACAGTCAGATTTGGTGGGGAGAGAGGATAAATGAGGCTTTCTTTGGATGTCAGGCTTGAGGACAATTGACTTGATCCTGTAGGCAAATGTAGAACCTCAGAAAGGGAGAGAGATGCAGAGAGCATGGCTTCAGGAAGATGCGATTAAATTTTTGACATGCTCTTACCCTTGGGAATTCCTGGCTGACATTCTTCCAGAGCTTGGCTGCTTAGTGAAGTATACGCAAACAGGTGAAAGACAAAAAGCATAGGAGCTCTCATCTCTGTGGCATTTTAAAGTGAAAATAATACAAATATTATCACTCTTGTTTTCCAGGGAGGAAGAAAGGACTTGCTAAGGGTTGGACTGCTAAGAAGTGTTAGAACTGGGATGGATGTAATAAATCTGCATTTTAAAAATATATACATGTGCATGTGTGTGTGTTCCATTGTTCATATGTAGAATCTTAGAGTTCAGAAGTCTTCAAATCAGGGGCAGCTAGATGATGCAGTGGATAGAGCACCAGCCCTGAAGTCAGGAGGACCTGAATTCAAATCTAACCTCAGACACTTACTAGCTGTAGCATCCTGGGCACATCACTTAACCCCAATTGCTTCCAAAAAAAAAAAAAAAAGGAGAAGGAGGAGGAAGAGGAGGAGAAGAAGAAGGAATCTTCAAATCCAATCTATATCTGGGCAGAAAGCAAGAGCTCAAAGGCTGGCTGGAGAAGCAAGGACTCACCTTTTGAGGATACTCATGAAATAAGATTAGGGCAGTGTGTTTAGGTTTGTGAGGGATGTAGGAGGAAGGCAGAGAGGCAGGAGGGCTCAAGATGGCCTTCAATGGTCAGGGGACACTCAGTAGAGGATGTCAAACTTGAGACTGGCCTTGAAGGATTCTGAATGTCAGGATAGACATCCAGACCAGAATAATAATAATAATAATAATAATAATAATAATAATAATAATAATAATAATAATAAACAGCAGCTCCTGTTGATAGAACTGGGATGTTAAGTTTTGAAAAGTCATTTTCTCACAAGCCTGTGAGATAGGTAATATTATTAGTTCCCCCTTTAATGGATTATTACCCCCATTTTACAAAGGAGGAAGCTAGGCTCAGAGGTGTTAAGTGGACTTACCCAAAGTCACACACACACACACACACACACACACACACACACACAACCTGGTAAGTAGGCAGCTGGGTGGGTGTAGTGGATGGCATTCCTGAAGTCAGGAGGACCTGAGTTCAAATGCAACCTCAGACTCTTACTAGCTGTGTTGCCCTGGGCAAATCACTTAACCTCTGTTGCCTCAGTTTCCTCATTTATAAATTGGGGATAATAAGAGCATCTACCTCCCAGGGTTGTTGTGAGGATTAAATGAGATAATATTTGTAAAGTGCTTTGCAAACCTTGAAGTGCTATATCATTATCACCACCAATATCATCATCGTATCAGAGTGGGAATTCGGACCTTGATTTCTTTTCTTTTCTTTTCTTTTAGTGAGGCAATTGGGGTTAAGTGACTTGCCCAGGGTCACACAGCTAGTAAGTGTCAAGTGTCTGAGGTCGGATTTGAACTCAAGTCCTCCTGAATCCAGGGCCAGTACTCTATCCACTGTGCCACCTAGCTGCCCTAGACCTTGATTTCTTAACCCCAACTTTAATGCTTTTTCCATTGTACCCAACTGCCTTTCCACTCCTGACATCATGGGACAGAGTCCTCGATCAATAATTATAAGCTATCTCTTCTGGTCCCCGGCTCTGTAACTCACTAGCTAAGTAACCCAAAACGAGTCATTTCCCTTCTCTGGATCTTAGTTTCCATGTTTGTAACAGAAGAAGGTTTGGGGGTGGGGTGGGAAACACCATCTCTCAGAGTCTCTCTGACTGGGATTGCAAGCAGGGAGGGTCCAGTGGCATGCAGGTAGGTCTGGGACGTTGTATGAGGAGTATAGCCTTGGTTGCCTTATGGGGCCCGCAGAGAGTCCCTGGGAAGAGGGAGTGACTGGTAGGAGCCAGGCAAGCTGAAATTCTCCAGTCCAGGTAATTGGATTCCCTGGAACAAGGCCACCTGCCTGAGGGGGATTTCCATTAACAGCCGTCATTAGAGGGAAGCCGGATCCAGCGTCTGCAAGTGTCAGTTAAAGGCCCCCTGAGGCTAAGCAGGGTGATTTGGGGTACCTCTGGGCCAGCCTGGGCAGGGCTAGGAATGGCTTTGTTTGCTGGGCTCCAACCAGAAATGGGTTACAGTGAATTGACATGTTTCTTTCCTGTTGTGTGGGGGGTGGTTTTTATTACACATGCATTTGAACACATTCAGAAGCTCTCATGGTTAACTGCTCACAACAGGTTGCCATGCTTACATACACAGGTACACACATTTACAACACACATTGAGGCACATTCATATACAAGCACAAAGACTGGCACCGACTCACATTCATATACCTACAGTTACTAAGCAGGGGTTTGTGTCAGGGCGTGGAAGCATGAAAATACGGAGAAATGCCAAGGATTACATCATCAGGGTAGGGAGTCACGAGGCAGGCCTGCCTTCCATGCCCTCTTATGCCCCTGCTCTGTGACCTGGGGGCAGGTACCTGATCTCCAGGTCTGGCTTATATGGGGATGGAGACAATGGAAAGATAAGGTTGCAGACAGCTAAGGACAAGCTTCAGGAAGCCCCCAGATGTCACCCATACTGATCCCGGCCTTCTGTTATCCCCCTGAGGGGATTTATGTTCTTTCTGTTCTGGCCAGAAACCCTGAGGGTCTGCCTCTCTCAGAATGATTTTTTTTTTCCTTTTGAGGAAGCAAAAGAGTCTTTTGCCTCATTTCATACCTAGCCTCAATCACTTGAATGGGTGTTGCCTCAGACAAACTAAGACCTGAGAAAGACCTAAAGTCTCCCACTGCAACCGGGCCGTCTCCAGTCATCTTGATCTATGTCTTGTCACTGGACCCAGATGGCTCCAGATGAGAGAGTGAGGCTGGTGACTTTACACAGCCCTGCCTTGTTTAAATCCAATTCTCTTGCAAGTCAAAACATCATCCTCCTGATGTCATGGGTCCTCTTTGAAAATGAAGGATGAACAACAAACGAGAAGTCTTCCAGGCTCCTGTGCCCCCAGCCTGAAGTATTGGCTGACAAAGCACCTGGCTTGTCCTTTCTGATTACCCAAATCATATTGGGCCTATCCTGACACACAGATTGACCATGATGAAGGGGTGAGATTAGCCCAGACCAAGAATTACAGGATATCAGAGCTGGAAGGGGTCTCAGAGTATACGCAATGGCAGGGCTGGAAAGGGACCTCTGAGAGTTGTCCAGGCTCACACATCTAGGAATTGTGAGAGTCAGCACTTGAACCCAGATCTTGTGATTCATGGTGAGCAACCTTTGTGTCCTTTCTGGTCCCTCCTTATGACTCTGCCCAAACCCATTCCATAATGGTGGAGGGGAGGCTTTAGTGGCTGTAGGGATCTGATTCCTCAGGCAAAGAACAGGTCAGAATCCTTAGAAAGGATTTTCAGCAATAGGGAAGATGAGGTTTACTCTGGCTTTGGTCATTCTATTCAATTACAAATTTTCATGACATGCCTATAATATATATGAGGTCCTTGGGTTTTGTGTATATACATATATCATATATATGTATATATATTCATGCATGTATATGGCTGCCATATATATATATAATATGCATCCATGCATATATGCACATGTGATGCCCTGATCCAAAGAAATACCAAGACAGATCCATAAAGATAGGGAATGACACAGGTACTGTTTTCAACGAGCCTACAACCAAATAGGGGGAAAGACTTGTATAGAAATAAACTATTATAGAATGGAGGGAGTACAAAAGAGAGATTTTAGACAAATCTCTAAGAGAAATGTAAAGAGGGGAAATTAAAGAGGGCTTCATGGGAGAGGTGGCCCTTGAACTGGGCCTGGAAAGAAGACTCTAAAAGATGTTAATGAGAGGAGAGGAAGAGGCTGGCTCCAGCACAGGAGATTGTGAGAGCAAAGGCCTGGTGATGAGGGGATGGACAGTTCTAGTCTGGCTGAAAGGTAAAATTTATGATGGGGGATACTATGGGAAAAGACTAGACAGACAGGTTGGAACCATATTATATAGGACCTTGAATGCCATGACTACTCATGTAAAACTTATTTTGAATTGCTTGAGTTCTTGTGGGTAGGGGGTGGGAATGGAGGGGGGAAGAGAAGTTGGAACACAAAGTTTTTAAAAAATTGATGTTAAAATTTTGTTTTTACATATGTAAATATTTCTATTCAAAAAAAAAGAAGAAGAAATGTATTCTGTGTATTCAATGTGTTACATAGTAGACAATGGTTAGCCATTGAGGCCTTTTCAGTAAAGGAAGGCTATCTTCATAGTAGAGACCTAGAAAGGTTTCTTAGGTAATGAGTGGTGTGGAGGAAGAGACAGGCTGGAGTGAGGGAGACAGTTAAGAGGTCATTATGATAGTGCCATGGGGATGAGGGCCTGACCTCATGTGGCAATTAAGAGGGGAAGAATGTAAACTATAATGGAAAGGCAGGGTCAGCGGACTTTACAAGTGATTGGATATTGGTATCGAGGAGTCAGCAACCTTATTCACTCTTGAGTTTTCACGACTGAGAGTTATATCTCCAGCCTTGATCTCGCCCCAGCACTCTGGTTTCCTGTTTCCACCCCCGGCCTACTACATCCCTCCATCTGGATTCTTTGCCTTTGAACTTAACGTATCCCAAAACAAACTCATCATCTGCTCTTCCCTGTAGTTTCCCTCTTTCTGTTATTGGTACCACTGTCTTCCCAGTGACTGCAGTTCGAAACTGAGGCTCATAGGGGATCAATGATCAGCTACTAAGTGTAGGAGTGGGATTCTATCATGGTCTCTCCTGACTCCAAATCTAGTGGGGAGGAAGGGGAGGGAAAGAGAAAAGAGGAGGATATGGGGAAAAAAGGAGGGAGGGAGGAAAAAGTAGGGGGGAGAGAAAGAAAGAAGGAAAAGAGGGAGAAAATGAAACAAGGAGGGAGAGAGAAGAAAGAGAGGGAGAAAATGAAACGAGGAGGGAGAGAGAAGAAAGAGAGGGAGAAAAATGAGAGAGGGGTGAAGGGAAGAATTGGAGAGAAGAGGAAAAGGAAGAAAAAGAGGGAATGAAGAATTGGAGAGAAGAGGAAGAATAAGGGAGAAAGGCTGTGTGTGTGTGTGTGTGTGTGCGCGCGCGCATGTATGTAAAAAAGTTAGTTACATAATCCCCCAGCTGGGCTCAAAGGAAAAAAAAAATGACTTGGAGAGGGTGGAAGCCACTCTCAGAAAGAAATGGTTATATAACAATTGTATCAGCCTCAGGGAGGTAACTTCCAGTCGACAGATGAAGAAACACTGAGGCTGTTGGGTACATAGGAAAGAGATTGACTGAGAAAGGAGAAAATAAAAGCCAAAAGACAACTAGAGAATCCACACAGAGACAGATAAAAATGAATTGTCACTCAAGCATCCGAAGAAAAAAATGTGTCACTTCTCATATACAAAAACAAGAGGCAAGCTGAGCAATGCTTTTCCATCCTAAACAGGGAAAGTGAGAGGAAACCAAAGCAATCTGGGCTGAGGCCCACTTCCAGAAAGACCCTTTGGACACTTCACACTTTCCTATTTCCAAAAGCACTTTGCTCACGACACTCCTTTGGGATATGAAGTGCCAAAAGTCCCATCCGGAATTTACACATGAGGAAGTTGGGGGTCGTGCACTGACCAAGGTCAATCAACTAGTAAGTGAGAGGGTTAGTTGTTGAACCCAGATCCCCAGGGTTCTTTTCACTGTCCCACAATACCTGCCCCTTCACTTTCCCCCTCCAAGTCAAGACGTTGATCAGAATCCAAGGATAGGCAACCCTAAGAGGCTGTGCAATATCTGACCTTGAACATCATCAAGGAGAGAAGAGGGAACCATTGATCCTAGTGGGGGGAGAGGTTTAAGGGGGAGAGTAAGACATGGAGCTGTCTGTTCCCAGGTGATTCTATGTCTATAAATAGTCGTATTACTAGCTATCCCCCCCCCCCACCTACCCACTCCAACTACCTTCATTCTAGGGATTATTTACCTCTCTGCCTTTTAGATGTGACAAAGTAGTACAGTGGATAGAGCGCTGGACCTGGAGTCAGGAGAAGCTGAGTTCAAATCCAGCCTCAGACACTAGTTGTGTGACCCTGGACAAGTCACTTAACCCCTATTATACCTTACTTTCCTCATCTGTAAAATATTAATAACATTTACCTCCAAATCTGTTCTGAGGATAAAATGAGATAGTTATAAAGTGCTAGTAGTTCTTCACCCCCACTCCACACCATTCTCTCCCTCCATCTTCAGACCTAGGGTCCTTGAAGTCTGACCCATCACTACAGCCCTTGCTTATATACTGTCATGCCTTAGGGTTTTTTTTTTGTTGTTTTTTTGGTGAGGCAATTGGGGTTAAGTGACTTGCCCAGGGTCACACAGCTAGTAAGTGTTAAGTGTCTGAGGCCGGATTTGAACTCAGGTACTCCTGACTCCAGGGCTGGTGCTCTATCCACTGTGCCACCTAGCTGCCCCCCATGCCTTAGTTTAACCATTCCATGAGTGTACATCTTCCCTGCTGCCCCCCTCCCCACCCCAACAGATCATGAGTTCCCTGAATGCAAGGCTCGGATCTATTTTTGGACTAACCCAGACTATAAACTCCCTTAGCGTAGGGACCATTTTCTCTCTCCTTGTTTCCTCCACAATGTAGCCCGGGGTGGTGAGGGCAGGATAAGTCCCAAAGTGGTTGAATTATTTGAATTCACACCACTTATTCCCCTTGGGCTGAAATAAAAGACCACATTTTTCATAATCATAACTTCAAAGAGTGCGAATGTGAATCCATGTAACCACTTCAGGGGATTCGTTATTTTCACTGATTGCGACCTAGCCCTAAGTACCTAGGGTTTGGAAAGCAGCTGTATCCCTAAAGTACACGCCTATGCCCTCCCCCCTCAGTGGTCAAGGTTCCTTCCCTTACACCACACGCTGATCATACCAAGCATTTAAGATATCAATTGGATGCCTCTTCAGTTCCTAACACTCTTCCTCTGAGCCACCCCAGCCCCTGCACATAAGGGTACTCAGAGATTTCCCTCCTCCCCCAGTACCTGCCAGGCAGAGCTGACTATTCCTCCCCAGCCCCCCACCTCCAACTCTCCAAATCTCACTCTATCCCTCCCCCATTCCTAACCTAACTAAGTCATCTACTAACATCTGGCAGCATCTATTCAGCCCCATGCGGAGATGTGATTTTTAATACTGCTCAGTTAATTAGTGAAGATAATGAACTGGCTGTTCCAGCTAATCAGTCCGCTCCTGGGGTGAGGTGGGGGAGGAGAAGGACAACAAGGATGTTGTATGACAGCCCCAAGGTGCAAGTCTGAATGATGATGCTCTCAGATGCTTTGTGAGGTGGCCAGAAGAGTACTGGGCTAGAATTACGAGATCCAGAGCCAGAGTCTACTTCAGTTTCCCTATCTGTACCATGCAGACAACTGTACCCATAGTTTACACTCTCCCTGGGGCACCCAGGTTTCCAGTAGCAATACACAAGACCACCCAGTCTCTCTCAGTACTCTCCCTCTACCAAACACCAGCACCAAGGAATGACTGGCACCCAGCTGGCTCTGAGATCCCTTCATTCCCAGACTGTCTCTGTGCTGGTCATGGCCCCCAGAAAGGGTTAAGGGGAGTCAGTATCCTGGCCAGATGTTTCCTTTTTCTAATTCCCTCAACAAAGTTCCCATTGTGTTGCTGTTTCCTCAGGGAACAGTCCTTCTGATAACCAGAGCATGCTAATATGAGCATTGATATGTTACCCCTAAAGCAGGTAAGACAGGTGCATTTTAACAGGAAGATTTCCCAAGAAGACAATGGCTCTCTCTAATGGTTAAAATTTGCAGGTCATGGCAGCCATGGGAGACAGAGATGTTTGTTCGTACACTGTGGGTACGAGCAAGACTGGCTATGGTCTGCTCACCTCCCCAGAAACACAGGGCAGCCCTTGACTGTCTGCCCCTCACACTGGGAATGCCTGAGGGTAAGGGCCTGGCTTCCTTATCATTGACTTCCTTCAGGGCTCTCACCGGTACCCACCTTCACCCTATCTGTACCCTGCTCTACCCTCCCCTAGCAATAAAGGACTGGGTGGTGAAGGAGACAGCCTCTCACCTTCTGGCTCATTCTCCATTTTTTCATATTCCAAGCACTTTTGCCGCTCCACATTTATGCTGTGTACGATTAAACATTCATTGTGTTTAAGGCTGGATACCTGTGAGACAAAAAGTAATCCAGGTTAGTGGACCAGGAAATCCCAGCCTCTGTGAAGAAAGGGCCACTGCCCAGCAATAACTCCCAGGCCCCCAGTGTCAGGGGACAAACCCAGCTCCCTCTCCTCCCTCAACCCAAGGCCCAGCAGGGATAGTGGACATGACTGAGACCCGGCTTGTAGTCCCAGCCCTGCCAGCAACTTACTACATGACCTTTGGCAAGTAGCTTGGCCTCTTGGGGCCTTAGTTTTCCCATCTGTAAAATGAAGGGGGTCAGACTGGATGATCCCATTCTGACATTCTATGATTCTATAATTAGAGAGGTTAACAGGCTGACAGAAAAAATAAAATTCATGGCACATAATAGATGTTTAGTGAATGCTTTTTTGACTAGTTGACTATAATGCAGGAGTGGATTTTGAACTATATATTGTTTTGCATTATCTAGGATTTGTAAGGAGATGCTTCTGACAGTGGCCCATGGCACATCTCACCCTGAGATCATCCTTTATTGTTATTGCTCTTCAGTTGTGTCTGACTCTTCACGGCCCCATTTGGGGTTTTCTTGGCAAAGATCCTGGAGTGGTTTGGCATTTCCTCCTTCAGCTCATTTTACAGATTAGGAAACTGAGGCAAGCAGGGTGAAGTAACTTTCACACAGCTAGTAAGTGTCTGAGGCCAGATTTGAACTCAGGAAGAGGAGTCTTCCTGATTCCAGGTCTGGTGCTTTATCCACCACACCACCTATGATTAAGTTATGAAATGGAGCTAATAATAATACTTGCCCTTCCCTGTCTTCTTCCTAGCCTGCATTAAAGTACACAAGCACTTTTCTTTTTCTTTTTCTTACTTTTTTGTGGGGCAATGGGGGTTAAGTGACTTTCCCAGGGTCACGCAGCTAGTAAGTGTCAAGTGTCTGAAGCCGGATTTGAATTCAGGTACTCCTGAATCCCAGGCTAGTGCCTTATCCACTGCACCACCTAGCCGCCCCCACACACAAGCGCTTTTCACTGAGGTCAGGAGGACTTTGAAATCCTTCGGTCTGACGCCTTCGGTTTCCTCGGTGTCTGGCACAGCTGGTATTGCTTTGGCAAATCTATAGGAATAGCTTGCTGTTTTCAGGGCTCCTGTTCTATAATGGGTAGGTGGCAATCCCTGCTAGAGGTACAAGGAATCCTTATGGTATGGGCTGCTTTTCTCTATAGCTGGCAAAGTTTGAGCTCAGACCTACATCCTTCAGTAAATCACCTAACCCAGGAAATAGCTCCTTTCTCTCTCCCAACACTGCTCCTAGGAAATCCTTTCTTTCATTTTTTTTTCCTTTGACAAGCATTTATCCTACTATGGGCCAAGTACTGGGCTAGGCCCTAAAGATGCAGGAATGGTGCTTGCCAACCTACTGAGGAGTAAATACTTGTACTTGGATAAATAATTGTGAAATTCGTACGAAGTAATTTCAAGGGCAAGGAAAATACCAGTACCTTGGGTGGACATTCTAATCCAAAAGACCTCATGTGTGAGGTGGTGCTGAGCTAAGCCTTGAAAGTAGGGAAGAATTCCAAAAAGGGGAGGTGAGTAGGGAAAATATTTCAGGCATGGGGGCGATAAACAAGTAAGCCAGTAGGACTGGAATGGAGAGTTCATGAAGGAGGAATAATGTGTAATCACCCCAGAAAGAGATGTTGGAGCCAGGATTTGAAGAGTTTTAAGTTTGGAACTTTATTCTACAGGTAATAGACAGCCATAGAAACTTCTTGAGCAGGAGTTAACATGGTCAGACCTGTGCTTTAGAAACATCAGCTGGGCGGTTATAGGAGATGATAGAGAGGGGAAAGGCTAGATTCAGAGACACCAATTATGAGGTTATATTAATAGCCTAGGCAAGAGGTGATAAGTGTCTGAACCAGGGTAGTGATGGTGTGAGTGGAGAGAAGAGGAAGGATATGAGGTATGTAATTGAGGTAGAATGAGTAAGACTTGACAATTGATTAGTCATGGCAAATAAGGAAGATTGAGGAGTTCCGTGAACCTGAGTGCCTGGAAAGACTGTGGTGCTGTTGGCAGCAATGGAAGGAGAAAGGAAGGGCTTAGGAAAACAGATAATGAATTCTGTTTTGGACACATTCAGTTCAAGATGCTTCTGGGACATCTGAGGAGGAGGAAATGTCCAATAGTCAATTGGTGATGCAGGACTGATACTCAGGAGAGGGATGAGGACTGAATATATAGCTCTAGAAATTTTCTTCATGGAAATGATCATTCTTGATGAGAGATTGTGTAGAGAGAAGAGAGATGAGGACAGCCCCTGAGCCTAGCCAAGGAGCATACCCAGAGAGGGGGCAGGTTGTGGTTGAGAAATGGAACAAAGGAGGCCAAGAGGGACCATTCATGTAAGTAGGAAGAGAACCAGATGGGAATGGTGTCATTAAAACTCAGGGAGGAGAGAGTGGCTAGGAGAGTTAGTATCATATGTAGAGAGGGCAAGAAGCATGAGGACTGAGGAACGTCCATTGGATTTAGCAGTGAACAGAGCTTTTGAAACCTAGAAGAGACCAGTTTTAGTTGAGTAGACGGATTAGAAGTCAGAGTTTGAGGGGTAGAGAAGTGCGCAGATATGTGTGTGGAAGTGGAAGCAATGATTATAAACAGTTTTTTTTTCTAGAAGTTTGGCTAGGAAAGGAAAGAGAAGTAAAGGATGACAGCCTGAGGTCATGGCTGGGTCTGGGCAGGAAGAAGGTTGTTGTTGTTTGTCCTTCATTCCTGAAGAGGAACATGACATCAAGGTGATGTCATGACTTGCACTGAATTGGATTTAAGTGAGGCAGGGCTGTGCAAGGTCACTGACCTCACTCCTCCAGAGACATCTCCAACCAGTGGCAAGATATACATCAGGATGACTGGAGATGTTTAAGAGCAGGAAGAAGGAGCCAGTGGATGGATGGACAGATTGAAGATTAGTAAGAGACAAGGAATGATCTTGGAAGTGATGGGATTAAGGCGTATGCAGGGATCAGCCTTGGTAAGGAGAAAGATCAGCCCTTCCTCTGAGATCAGATGAAAGGAGGAGAGAGGAAAAGATGACAGGGAATTAAGGCGTGGAACTAGGGGGAGGGTGAGCCAGCTCACGACAGATGGTCTTGGTTTTCTCAGTAGAGCGTGAGGCAAGGCATTGACTTCTGAATACTTCAAAAAATTGCTAAATCTTAAATAAAGTTCCAGCAAATGGGCAGCTATGTGGAAGATGGACTGGTGAGAAGAGACACTAAATGCAAAGATTCCTCAATCAAGAGCTGCTGTGAATTGAGCTAATCAGAGAAGAAATTCAAGGGGTGGGGGGGTGGGATGGCAGGGTGTGGGGTGTGTATTCTGCCTCTGATCCACTCTCTCCTTTCCCAGTGTTCTGTCTGTCTCCTGGACATGTCCTGTCTTCTTCATTAAATGGGACTCCCTGAGGCTCTGCCTCCTTCCATCAGGGGTTACCTGCCCCCACCCCTCCATGACCCAGCTCTGAATAGGCTGAAAGACTCCTTCTCTAGCCCCTCAGATATACAGCACCCCAGCACATCCTCACATTGGCTCATCATATCACATCACACATATATACTGTGCCCTATTATACTATACCATACATATCATGCCATACAATCTCATCTCATCTCATACTATATCATTCCATGCCATGCCATGCCATGCCATACCATGCTATACCATACCATATCACAGATGAACCAGTAAAGAAAAGGGATATTATCCTATTTGGGGTTTTGAGGCAATGGGGATTGTGATAGTTTTCTTTCCCTTGGCTGTGATGATGTAGGTAGTTAATTAGCCAGCCAGTGATGACTAAGCCAGAATGGAAGAAAGAGCTGACTCTGGAATCACGTGTAGACCACCAGCGTAGAGTCCCAGTTCATGGGAACTTCATGATTATGGGTGTTCTCCAAGCCTCAGTTTCCTCCTTTGTAAAATGAGAGGTTGGTAGTTTCCTTCCAGCTCTGATTCCTCCAGTCTATGGCCTGAGATTTTCTTCTCAGACCTAGACGGGTCAAGGTTATGGACTGGCCATCACTAAGGTGAAGCAGCTGACACTTTGCCTCAAGGCACAGAAATTCAGCATTATGCTGGGGTGCATTCAATCCCACCACACCTTGTGGGTCTTTCCTTGCCCTCCCCTGATGACTAAAGCCTCATCCCAGCTAAGCCCCTTCCCCTGAATCCGCTCATTCCCACTTCCCCAGAAGCAGCCAGTTCTTCAGAAGTATAGAAATTTTGAGGTGTTCTAGGGCAGAAATTCTCCTCAGCCACTGTACCCCAGGTGAGCTTCTCTCACCCCACCCTGTCCCCCTTCCTTGGCTTTCCCCTCACTTGCCTAAGGTGTAAACGTTCCTAGTTCATGCTTTGCCCCCCAGACATGGTTCTGTGCCTGTTAATGATGGAGAAATACTTATCTCAGGGGAAAGACCACTTGCTCTAGCATCAGAAGACTTGGGTTCCAGTCTCACCTCTGATACTTACTACTTGAGTAACTTTGGACAAGTCACTCTGGGCCTCAGTTTCCTTACCTGTAAAATGGGGGTGGGGGGTTGGACTACTTGGCCTCATACCTCTATGTTCTCAGATTTCACCTCTCTCTCAGTTTGTCTCCTGGCTGTATCCTGCCTTCTTCACTATAATAGAACAATGCTCATGTCTTCTTCCCTCACTGGATCTTTTCTCTCTCATCCAGGCACACCTCTATTCTGAATGGGTTAGGCCTCCTTCCTCTGCCCTCTGGATATTCAGCACATATCATCTCTGATGCTCCTCCTATCACACTATATATTTAGAGTTTTGAGATAACAGAGGAAGCATTTTTTGCAAACCTTAAAGAACTATATAAAGGCTAGCTGGTCCAACCTCCTCCGCTTACAGAGGAAGAAACTGAGGCTCAGAATGAGAACACAGTTCTCCAGACTTAATCCCTGCCTAATTTCTTTGGGCCTTTCCACATGATTAGCTGCAATAGTCTGGGGCTGAGGCATTTCCCCACCACTAGCCTTCCTCACCAATGCACCAGCTTCCTAATGGATGTCTCTGAATCCTCTCCCATCAGAACAGTGGGCTTGAGATCCAGACAACTAGACTGAAGCCCAGACTCTGACATTTACCAGGGGGTCTGCCCTTGAATAAGTTATTTCTCCATTAGAAGCTTCAGTTTCCTCCTTTATAAAATGGGGAAGAATGACATAGTAGAAGAGCACATGACCTCGGGCATGCCCCTTAAACTCTCCAGGCCTCAGTCTCCTCAGATGTAAAATGAGGGGGTTGGACTCAATAATCTATGAACCTGTAATTCCCAAACTTCCCAAAGATTTCTCCTTTCTCTCCATTCTGTCTTCTGGATGTGTCCTGTCTTCTTCATCGTAATGGGACAGGGCCCCTGTCTCCTTCCATCAAGGGGTCTTCTCTCCATCATCCCACACAGCCCCATTCTGAATAGGATCTTACTCATTCCCCTCCCACTCCAGACTTGACCTTGAGACCCAGACAGAGACACATTGGGAAGTCAACACTGGAGACAGATTTTACAGGAGAAAGAGATATAGAGACATTGAGAGTCAATGACAAAACTGAAGAACAGACAAAACGGGGTCCATTATGACATGGACAGCTACTTGGGGACAAATCTTTTGTATGACCCACCCTCTTGGGGCCTCAATTTCCTCATCTGTCAGACAGTTAGTATAATTCCTTGGCTTCCTCCTCCTAGATTTCACCTCCAACCCTGGAAACTTAGCAGGTACCCTCAACCCAAGACACCTACTCTGAAGATTCAATGAGATCAGAGATTCAGAGCATCTGAGAGTTAGAAGGAAATGTTAGGGTAATGTAGCCCAATCTCCTGCCCAGTGTAGAAATTATAACTGATTTACATAGATTATTTCATTTGATCTTTTTTTTTAGAGACAATCAGGATTAAGTGACTTGCCCAGGGTCACATAGCTAGTGAGGTGAGATTTGAACTCAGGTCCTCCTGCCTCCAGGGCTAGTGTTTTATTCACTGCACCACCTAGTTGCCTCAGAAAATTCTTCTTTATGCTGAGGCTAAACCTGCTTCCCTGCAACTCCCAATGATTATTTCAAGCATTCCTCTCTGAGGCCAAGTGGAATAAATGTAATCTTTCTTCCAACTCTGATATCCTATTATTTTAGTGTGATGTACCTGTTAAAACAAACAACAGGGGCAGCTAGGTGGCATAGTGGATAAAGCATGGGCCTTGGATTCAGGAGGACCTGAGTTCAAATCCAGCCTCAGACACTTGACACTTACTAGCTGTGCGACCCTGGGCAAGTCACTTAACCCTCATTGCCCCACAAAACAAAAAAAGACAAAAAAACAAAAAACAAAACAAACAACAAAACTAACTTGAATATAGGCTACAAAAATAGAACTGACTTTACTTCCCTATTCAGCAGAAAGGGGAGGGGGGTTTATGGGTGTGGAATGTTGCATGCACTGTCCTATGAAGTCCCAGCTAGTCTGTTTTCTTTAGCTGCTTTTCTTTGTTATAGGGGAGGGTTCTGTTAGGGGTGGGATACTATCAGGAAACCACTGTGGTATAAAAATGGAAAAGGCATCAGTGACATCTTTGAATAAATAAAATGTCCACAGCAGGGAGGTAATTATCCTGCAGTCCTTTTCCCTCATTCAAATTGCAGGATACTTGGATTTGGGGCACCTCATTTTAGGAAGGATGTTGATAAAGGAAGTCTTTCCAGTGTTGGGGCGGGGACTTGAAACTATGTTATATGAGAGTGGAAGGAACTAGGGTTATTTAACCTGGAAAGAAGGTGTGGGGCTGTGGACTGGGCAAGGGGGTAGGTACTGGGGGGTCCTGAAAAGCTGTAGAAATAGAAATCGATGTATTTGTTATTGATTAATAATGTAATTAATAGGTCACCCCCCAAATAGAACTAGAAACAATTGTTAAGGAAAGTGTTGTATGGTAGGAAGAGTCACAAGTACTGAACAAATCTTTCCCTCTCTTGTCCAAGACTTAGGACAAGTCTTCTACCCTCTTTGGGCCTCAGTTTCCTTAGCTGTAAAACAATGACTTTAGACTACACAGTCTCTAATCTTTTCTTTTTTAAGTGAGGCAATTGGGGTTAAGTGACTTGCCCAGGGTCACATAGCTAGTAAGTGTTAAGTGTCTGAGGCTGGATTTGAACTCAGGTCCTCCTGACTCCAGGGCCGGTGCTCTATCCACTGCGCCACCTAGCTGCCCCAACTACATAGTCTCTAAACTAGGGACTTTGCTATTTTGTGTTGTAAGATGCATCCCAGCCCTGGCATTCATCACCTCCACCTCCTGTGGGCAGGTTTGGGTTGGGTAGCACCAGATAGTGGGGTGGCTGGTCACTGCTCAGCCCACGGTTAAGCCGCAGGGCCTAGCTCAGATCTGTCTTGAGAACTCCCTTGGCAATAGTCTGGAAGCAGCTTTAGGTTAGGTCTGCCTGAAAGGGGAGGGGGAGGTGCTGAATGAAATGATCTCTCAGGGATCCCCCTGGAATCAGAGAAGCTGCTATTTCTTCTGCTTCTGAGGAAAGGACATCAGAGAAGGGCATTTGGGACTGACCTTCCTCTCCAGTTCCCAGCAGCCTCCAGGGAGCTTCCTTGTATTCCCATTCTACACAGGCCCTCTTTCCAGGTGACAGACAGGTCAGGGTGTGGCACTTCTTGCCCCCATGAAGCCACGGGCATGACCCCAAGCCTCAGGCTGGACACCCCTACTTGTGCCCTTCAGGCTGAAATCACTGGCTCTTTGTTCTCCCCACAAAAAAAGAAATCTGGTGCTCCCAGAGAAACAGGCCAGGCCACCATCTCCAGGCCTCATAGAACCCCTGGTCTGAGGGCTAAAACATTGACCTGCCCTCGGCTAGCCAGGAAAGCCAGACAGAAATCCCTACCCCGTCGTGACAAACTTCCATCTTTGCCTACCCAGGCTCAGCTCCCCAAGGAGGCCCATTCTCAGTCATCGCCCCCTCTGCATGAATAAAGGTGTTTAGCAGATCCTTTCCTGAGAGAGATACTGGCTCCCTTGGAGAGAAAGGGGAGCTGTGCTGTGAGGATGGAAGACAAGCAAGGGCAGACTGGGGTAAGTCCACTTTACAGATTTGTTGAGGCCAGGACCCCGTCTGTCACTTGAAGAAATGGTGGTGAAGTAACTTGCCCCCAGTCCCACCCATTGTCTTCTCCTGACAGGCAGTCTGAGGCACGCCTCCCCCCACTCTCCACCCCCCTTCCTGGTCCCCTCAGCCATTGGCCTGGCTAACAAGTCAAGGGGTCATTTACAAGAGGAGCAGAGGCAGCTTTTTCTGTCTTTTATTAGAAAGAATTTAGGCTCAGACTTTGGACTTCCTCTTAAGCATTTCCTCATTCTAAACATCCTCATTATCCCCATGCCTCTGGGCTTACACACTAGGCGAGAAAGGTGGCTGTGACATCACACAAGTCTATCTCACAGGATACCAACAACCCTGTGATGGAAGATTCTTCTCCTCATTTGACAGGTGGAGACACTGAGGACAAGAAAGGGCAAGAGGCTTGCCCAGTATGCATGACACAGAAGGACCCCAAAGGAGCCAGAATTGGGACCTGGGTTTCTTGATTTTTACATTCAGCACTTTTTGTTGCATCAACCAGACTCTCTAAGAACAGTACATAGCAACAACCACAAAAATCACATTTCTAAAGAGCTTCAGGGTTTCCAAGCAGTTCAAGAACTGAGATCTGGAAAGGACCTCAAAGGATATCCATCTTCCTCTTTTTACAAGTGTCCCAGAGAAGGGAAATGACTTGGCTAAGGTCAGGCACATCTCAAAGCATCAGAACCAGGATTTTAGAGCAGAGATGTCAAACACTCTCTGAATCACAGGCAGCCCACACACAGCCCCCACATCTGTGATTAAATGTAATTGAGAGGGGCAGCTAGGTGGCGCAGTGGATAAAGCATCGGCCCTGGATTCAGAAGAACCTGAGTTCAAATCCGGTCTCAGACACTTGACACTTACTAGCTGTGTGACCCTGGGCAAGTCACTTAACCCCAATTGCCTCACCAAAAAAAAAAAAATGTAATTGGGAGCTATTTCACAAAATAAAAATACAATCAAACATAGATAATATCCCATTGTAAAATTAAATCCATATGTAGCCCATAATAATGGGTGATTCCCATTTCTATTGGAGTTTGACACCACTGATTTTAGAGAAATGATTTCTCACTCCAGGTCGGCCTTTTCCTGTGACCCCTTACCTTCATGAATGTTTGGAAAACAGGCAAGAAGGGTCTCTTCTTTCTACCCTCTCCCTCCTCTCCCCAACTCTCAGCAACAGCACTTCTTGGTACATTGATATTTAGTCATTTCAGTCAGGTCTGACTGTTTGTGACCCTGTTTGGGGTTTTCTTGGCAGAGATACTGGAGTGGTTTGCCACTTCCTTCTCCAGTTCCTTTTATGGATAAGGAAGCTGAGGCAAACAGGGTTAAATGACTTGCCCAGGGTCACACAGCTAATAAGTGTCTGAGGTTGGATTTGAATTCATAAAGATGAGTCTACCTGATTCCAAGCCCTGTGTTCTATCCACTTTAAAGACGGGACTATCAGGGAGAGGAGGAGACAAAGGTGATTATGATAACTGCAAGAAACAGATTCTGGGCACTGGAATATGCAAGAAGGAAAAGACAGTGTCCCTTTTTGGGGTAGTCCCAGGAGGAAGGGGGTCCCTCTTAAAATTCAAAACCACAAATATTTATTAAGAGTCTTCGGGGGGGGGCAGCTAGGTGACGCAGTGGATAAAGCACCAGCCCTGGATTCAGGAGAACCTGAGTTCAAATCCGGCCTCAGATACTTGACATTTACTAGCTGTGTGACCTTGGGTAAGTCACTTAACCCTCATTGCCCTGCAAACAAACAAACAAGAGAGTCTTCTGTGTGCTGAGATTATACTGCAGGAAAAGCACAAAGTTTAGATTAGACGTGGCTGGTAGTGATGAGTGGGACTGCTTTTAAGGAATATACAAATAGATAAGACCAAGATGTACAATAGTTTATGATAGATGCATCAGAAAGGGGGCAAAATGCCGTTCAAGATCCCAAGGCAAAGGCTAAGGGGACAGCAGGAGCAGGAAAAGCTTCCCAGAGAAGGTAACCTTTAAGTTGAGCTTTAAATAGCCAGTGGAAAGAGAAAAAATTTCAGCTGGGCAGATTAGCAAACGCCAAGTCATGGAGTCAGGGAAGTGCTGTGTATTCTGGAAATGAGCTGTCCAGTTTGACTGAAGCAGAGAAGGAATCAAGGAAAGAAAGAGAAGGTGACAGAAAAAGCAAGTGATGCAACACAATGCAGGCTCTTGAGTTCCTGGTAGAAGAGTTGAAACTTTATTCAGTAAACAATAGGGAGCCACTAAGATCAAAGAGAGAAGCACCACGCTTAGGATAAGGATACTGAGTAGACTTGTGCCTTCATTAGCATAATGAACTCCTGGGGAAGGAAACCCTCTCTTTTCTAAAGCAGGTCAACCCATTCTAAACAATTTATAATCTCTGAGAGTTGCCTGGACCTCTAAGCAGTTAAATGACTCGCCTAGAGTTACATAGCCAATGTGTACCATAGGCAGCACTTGAACCCAGCTCTTTCCTGCTTTGAGGCTGGCTATCTGCAGCTAAGCTGTGCTTGCCACAAGCATGTCTGTTTAAAAGGAAGTTTATTCTAACAGTATGTGAAGAAGCATAGATGGGAAACTTAGGAGGAGAGTGGCAACAGAAAAAACAAAAAAACAAAAAAACAAAAAAACAACCTGGCTATTGCAGTTCAAAAGTCCAGGCCCTGCCTAGACTAACGTGACTGTAATATGAATAAAGTCATAGAATTTAAAGCTAGAAGAGACTTTAGAAACCAGTGATTCTTAACTTTCTTTGTGTCATGGACACAAAATGAGATAGGTCAAATGAGGTCATATTTGTAAATTTGCAAATGTGGGTAATATTGTAAAGGTAATATATGTGTACGGCACACACTAGGCACTTAATAAATGCCAGTTCCCTTCTCTTTCCCTTCCCTTCCAGCAGTTGGGGGACACCTATTGACCCCTCCTCTGAATTTCTAGTGGGCTCAGTAAAAAGCCTCCCACCCTGGCCTTCAGGGGCTGAAGAGTTAACAGCACTAAAAGGGGAAGTAGTTGCTGACTTGAGGGAGAATTAATCATCAATCAAACCTCTTCACGACCCCATGCCCCTTCTGCCTCCTCTCTTCCTTCCTTATTTTCAGGAGTGGCCTGGGCCAGGGAAGGGAGTTCTCTGGAAGTGATGCAGATAGAGGAAAGAAGAGATGGGCCCTCATCTTCCAGGAATGGTAGTAATTACTGCAATCTTGTAGGACCTTTAAAGTTTATAAATCACTTTCTTCACAACAGTCCAGTGAGGGAGACAGTGGAAAACTGAGGCTGAACAACTTGTCCATTTAGCAAATAAGTATCAGAGCTGGGGTTTGAACCTGGGCCTTCCAATTGCAAATCCAGTACTCTTTCCACTGTACCACAACCTGATCCAAATAGCTCTGTCTGGGTCTACCTTGATTTGGTAACAACCTTTGAACAGCCAAAGAGCTGAAAGTGCAGCAGGCTGAATTTATAGGAAACTAAAGGAGATTCCTGTTTCTAAGGGCTGGGCAACATTGGAAAGCAGGGGGTTCTCTGGGAATTCTTCAAAGGAAGGTTACCTGCTAATGTTAGAGATGGTTTCACAGGGGGTCCAGCAATAGAACCTCTGAGGTTCTCCAACCCAAGAGAAGGGTCAATTCAAGCCATCGGATGCAGGGGTGTAGGGGGGAAGCAATGGAATAGAATTAAGAAAAACAAACCATAAGGGGTGTAGGGAGGAAGGACTGAGATTCAAGGAGATGAGGGTCACTGTGTAACCTTGGAGGCAGTGTGGTGCAGTGGAGAGAGCATAGGGTTTGGTAACAGAAGACCCGGCTTTATACCCTGTCCTTACAACCTGATTTATGACCTCAGACAAATTATTTCCTCTCTTGGGCCTCAGTTTCCTTGCATTAACTATCTCACAGGGTTGTTGTGAGGGAAGGGCTCTATGAATCATATAGAAATGAGAGTTGTTATGATGAAGATTATAGATGAGATAGGCAGCCAGTCCCAACTGCTTTCTTTGCTTCTCATAGCAGAGCTGGAATTACAGGGTCTTTAGGAAGGGGGTGGGGAATTTGAGAGATGGGGAGAGAGTGAGGGAAAAGAGAGAGAAGAGAAAGGAGGGGAAGAAGGGAGATGGGGAAGGGGAAGGAATAGAGGGAGAGAAAGGAGGAAGGGAGAATGAAGAGGGAGATGGGGAGGGAGAAGAGGAGGGAAAGAAGGTAGGAGAGGGAGAGAGAAAGGGAGAAGGCAGAGAGGGAGAGAGGAGAAGGAGAGGGTAAGGGGGAGAGAGGGCAAGGGGGAGGGGAGGAGGAAGGAAAAGGGGGAGGGAGAGACAGAGGGGGAGGAAGGAGGGAGAGAGAAAGGTAAGGCGGTATTGGTTAATAGAAAGAACACTGAATTTTGATTCAGAGTACCTGTGTTCAGATCCCAGCTCCACAATTTATAAGCTGTGGGACATTCCCTCTAACTCTCCTCATCTGTCAAATGACAGAATCGAACTAGGTCTCCAAGATCTCTTCCAACTCTAAAGCTATGCCCTGTATCAATTCCACTGGGCATCCTCTGACACTGTGTCTGGTCCCTGGACTGGTCTATACAGCATCGAAACTGGTCACATCCCTTCCCTGGGCCTTGGTTTCCCCACCTGTCTGACATGGGACAAGTTCCCAGCCCTAACCAGGGATGAGAAGAGCAGAGTGTGGATGACTTGATTACTGTGTTATTTTTCCTTCCCATACCTTCCCTCCCTAAAGCAACCAACCCCACCCTGAGAGCTGTGGCAGCTGTGATGCCCTGGGCTCTGCCTTTAGCTGTCTCTGTTTGCTTTCTCTTCCACCCCACGGGAACAAAAGTCAGGATGCCCTCAGGTCACAGAGAACTGTATGTTCTCCCTGCCATCCTCCTCCACCAACTCCCCAGTGTACTTGGAGGCAGGGAGCCTGGGTTCCAGTCCCAGCTCTGACATTTTCTGTTTGCATGACTTCGGATGCCTGTGAGCCTCAGTTTCCTCATCTATAAAATGAGAAGGTTCCACTAGACTGGAGGTTCTTAACTTGGAAGTCCACAGTCCCCTACCAAGAGGTCAGTGGATAGATTTCAGCAGTTCTGTGAACGTGGATGGGAAAAAATTACGTGTTTATTTTCACTACTTTTGGCTTCCTTTGTAATTCTAAGTATTCTTTTTTAGGTACTTCAAAACATTATCCTGCGAACGGTCCATTGGCTTCATCGGACAGAAGAAGGGGTCCAGGAGATAACAAAGGACTAGGAACCCCTGCACTGAACAATCTCTAAGGTTCCTTCCAACTCAAAATTCGTAGAGTCCTGGGGTATACGCCTTACCAGATTCAGAGGGATTCAGACTTTCCAATGATATGATAAGGAGGCAGTTAGGTCCTACATAGGCTAGAAGATTGGACTTGGAATTAAGAAGACCTAAATTCAAATCCTGCCTCAGACACTTAGCTAGTAGTGTGACTGTGGGCAAGTCACTTAACCAAATGCTAGCTGTTATTGTCATATAAGTTAGCATTTATATAGTACTTTAAGGTTTGCAAAAATATCTAAAGTGTTATCTCTTTTGCTCCCCACAATAACCCTGGGAAGTAGAAGCTATTACCTTCACTTTACAAATAGGAAAAATGAGGTAGAAGTTAAATGACCTGTCCAGGGTCATACCTCTTACTAAGTGTCTGAGGCAAGTTTGAACCCAGGTCTTCCTGACTCCAAGGCCTACATTCTATTCATGGTACCACCCAGTTGCTTACACATGAGGAGGAGAGAAGGAAGGGATATTCATTTTACAGAAAGGCGTTTCACTTTATCTTATAGAAGAATGTGCCAATTTATCAAATGCACCTGGTTTAGGACTTTAATTAATATGTAAATCTATTAGACTGCAAATTTTATAAGGTCAGGGATTCCATCTTACCTAAAAAACAGACATAGGGGTCTGCACATATAGGCACCAAATAAATGATCATTGAATTTACCCAAGACTGTTCCAAATACATTTTTCTTTCAGTTAACAAAGGAGAAAGGGAAAGAAAGGGAGAGAGACAGAGGGGGAGGAAGGAGGGAGAGAGGAATATTTTCTCACCCCTTTCCCACTGGAACAACAAAACACCAAAACAAAACTTCTATAACAAATAAGCATAGTCCAGAGAAACACATTCCCAAACTGGCCCTGTCCAAAACTGAGTGTCTTGTTCTGCATCTTTAGTCCAAGAATGAGTTTTGGATAGGGCTAGTGCGGGCATTTTCTAGGCAACATTCTCTGGGAGGATGGAAGTGGAGGACAAATCACTACTTGACAACAGGCTGGGGGTGCGGGTAGTAAAAGCAGAGATTTCCATTAAAATTAGTAGTTGAAATCCTCTGTCCACTTCTATGATGGCTATAGGGAGGAAAGGATTTGATTACAAATGCTCAATGTATATAAAACTGCCAGCCGGGTACAGCTGGAAGAGTACTTACTGGCTGTGAAACCAAAGAACTAGGTTGAAATTCTTTCTCTGATTTTACTGCCTTGGTGAGCTTGGACAAGTCCTTTAATTTCTGTGGGCAGCAGTTTTAAAAATTAGACTAGATGGTCTCAAAGGTCTCTTCAAGCTCAAGTAACCCAGCTTGGCAAACTGGTCTTCTTGTTCCCTGATCTCTTCCATTTCCCACCTCCAGGCCTTTGTATGTAGGCTTTCTTCCATCCCTGAAATGCTTTCTCTCCTCACTTTTGCTTCTTAGAATTCTTAGCTTCCTTCGAGACTCAGTGGTATAGAGCATGTAGTGAAAGGCTTGAAAAGTGAGAGGAATCAGGTGTCAGGCTTGTGAATCTAGGCCAAATCCAATAGCATTTTTTGTTCCCCATATTTTTGGACTTCTCCGCCATCTTGGACTTCTGGATACTCTGTCCTCTTTACATTCTAATGACATTGCTCACTCCTGCTTCTCTTCTTGTCCTTTTTTTTGGGGGGGGCAATGAGGGTTAAGTGACTTGCCCAGGGTCACACAGCTAGTAAGTGTCAAGTATCTGAGGCCAGATTTGAACTCAGATCCTCCTGAATCCAGGGCTGGTGCTCTATCCACTGTGCCACCTAGCTGCCCCCTCTTCTTGTCCTTCTTTCTCAGTTTCCTTTGCTGGATCTTCATCAAGGTCATGTGCACTAACAACAGGTTTTGGGTATCACCCAGGGCTTTGTCTGAGCCATCTCCTCCCTCCATACTGTCTCACTGGATGATTTCATCATGGATTCACTTATAATCCCTATGCAGATTCTACCCCTAACCTCTCCTCTTACTTCCAGTCTCATATTCCTAACTGACTATTGGACTTCTCACCCTAGGGACCATAAAGTCAACATGTTCCAGACAGAATTCATTATCTTCCCCATCCTCCAAAACCATCTCTTCTTCCCAACTTCCCTATTGGTGCCGGGGACACCATTATCTTTTCATTTACCTTGGCTCTCAGCCAGGTCATCCTGGACTTCTCGTCCCCACTCACCTCCCATATCCAATCTGTTGTCGATGCCTTGTCTTGTCCACCATCACCGTATCTCTTGTGTGTGTCCCCTTCTCTCCACCCACACTTTGTTGCAGACTCTCTCCTCACACCAATCAGTCATCTCATGACTCAAGGCTCTCCCAATTCCAAACCATCCTCTACTCAATGGCCAGAGTGGCTTTCCTCAAAAGTCAGTCTAATTGTGTACCACTATGGCTTTCTATGACCTCAGGATCAAATAGAAAGCCCTCTCTAGCTTTTTTTGTTTTGTTTTGTTTTGTTTTTGTTTTTGTGAGGCAATTGGGGTTAAGTGATTTGCCCAGGGTCACACAGCTAGTAAGTGTAAAGTGTCTGAGGCTGGATTTGAACTCAGGTCCTCCTGAATCCAGGACTGGTGCTCTCTCCACTGTGCCACCTAGCTTCCCCCTTTTGCAACGTCTTTCAGCTTCTTACACTTTGCCCTCCACATGCTCTATGATCCAACTACTTTCTGTTCTCCCCACATGTCCGTCCTCTCTCCATCTCCATCTCCATGCTTTTACACTGGCTCTTCCCATGTCCAGAATGTTCTTCCTCCTTACCTCCATCTTTCAGTTTCCCCAGCTTCCTTCAAATTCCACTTTTTGCATGTGGCCTTTCCCTACCCCCCAGCTTCCAGTGCCTTCCCTCTGAGAGTACTTATCTTCCATTAACCCTATATAGATCTTGTATGTACATAGCTATTTGCATAGTATCTTTCCCATTAGCAGGTCATCTCCTTCAGTCCAAGAAACATACCTCTCTCTGTATCCCCAGTTCCTGGAACAAAATTGGTGCTTAATAAAGGCTTTTTGACTGGCTGGCTGGCTGGCTGGCTGACTGACTGACTGACTGACTGACTTGGGCATCTAGTTATGACAGCCATGGCAGAAGAAGGAAGGAAAAGTGATTAGGAATTGGAACACAGGCCATTCTCTGAACCCAGGGAACCAAGCATCAGGTTGAAGAGAATTAAGGTCTTCATCAGGGTTCATGGAAGATAAAGTATAGAACAAATGCAGTCCAGGTCCAGAAGAGAGAGGGCCCACAGTGATGAAATCGTGGATCTTTAGAAGTTCTCAAGTGCTTACATGCCAATGCTAAACTTTTCAAACAGCACATCAGTCAGGGAATGCCTTGATGCCCTCATTTTATGGATGAGGACACTAAGAAATGAAGGGGTTCACCAAAGGTCACATGGCAAGGCAGTGGCAGAACTGGGACAGGAACCTGACCCTCAGCTACAAGTCCAGGGGTTCTTCCTACTGCTGGAAGTCTAGAAACATCAGAAAGAGATACAGTCCCATACGGAGCCTTGGAGAAAGGAAGGCATAGACTCCTCAGAAAGGAAAATCTCAGCATTTCCAGGGACAAAACCCACATCTGGAGTGGCCATGGGGTATTAATTGCATTAGTCAACAAACTGAAAGGAAAATACTCAGCTGAACCCATTGGGCACCTTCTGTTCCATCAGAACCCCAGGCCAGGAACCTGGCCTAGGGAACTTGTTCTCTCCCCAGGCCTGGGGAATTTGTCCTCTCTCTCCCATCTGGGAATAATCCATCTGGGGATGTCAAAGAGAGAGTTAAAGCCCACAGGCTGCTTGACTGAGGGTGGAGGAGATGGAGCCTTAACTAGGATAGATCTGTCAGAGCTTTGCCCCAGGAATGAGAAGTCTGGAGAGCCCTAACAGTGCCATGGTGGGCATGTTTATAGGTATCAGGGAAGGAAGAAAGAGGCAGCAGAGAAAGACAGACAGACGGACAGATAGAAGGATGGACTGAGGATTAGTGAGAGGGGAGATGATAGTGGGAGCAGTCTGCTGGACAAGATGGGAGGGGATGGAATCAAGAGTACACAAAGAGAAGGGCAATCTTCATCAAATACAGGAACAGACAAGGAGATTATGGGTGATGAAGTCAAGGGGTTGTGAGATGAGGAGAAGGGAAGAAAAAGAAAGTCATGGTAAGTGGTCCCAATCTTCTTGGTAAATTATGAGAACAAGTTCTCAGCCATGAGGGTGGAGAGCAGGGGATGCTGTGGGATACTTGGAAGAGTAAAGTTGGAACAACTGCTCTGTTGAGTAAGATAAAGAATCCATTCTAGATTGCCTTCTGCAGTGAGTGCCCAATTGAGATTAGATAATATAAATTTGTAAGGGAGTCATCCTACACTTCCTCCAGCTAAACAGCAGCACATAAAAGGGAATGAAGGAAGCAGATGAGGAGAATTCTCCAGGGTAGGGGATCAGCAGGTAGTGAAGGATGATTAAACAAGGGATCAAAGTACTCATGGATAGAAGAAACAATGCCGGTGAACTGGTACCCTAAGAGGCAAAGATTGGGAAGAAGAAGAGTGTGGCCAGAGTTGGCTTAATGGTCTGGGGAAGCACTGAGGGACTGGAGGTCATGAAAAGGGGGAACAGTTGGTTTAGAAGGGGTAAGGCATAGGGAGAGATGAAATGATAGAAGATTATGATCAGAGAAAGGAATTTCAGAGTTTTTGTTTATGGAACACTTGTAGGTGATGGCAAGATCAAGGGTATGACCATCCTTAAGTGTAACTGAGCTGAAGTGGAAGTGTAGGTCATGGGTCTTGAGCAAACTGAGGAACTAGGAGGTTAGGGTATTTGAGGGAGCATTCACATCCATGTCCAAATCCGCTAGTATGAGAGCGGAAATTGGTGTGGAGAAAGAGAGACTGTGTAGCAAACGGTGAATTTGTTAAGAAAAGGAGAATGTCTTGGGGGCTAGTAGATAATAACAACCAGGATTTGGATTGGGTGCTAAATTCGGGTAGTGTGAACATATGGAAGGTGTCAGGACTCTCTCCCTGCAGCCCATCTTTAAAACATGTCATCTTTGGCAAGTCACCAACAATTTAATCCAATTAACATTTGTAAGTTGCTCCTACATGACAGAACCCTGTAAGGATGCTGTTCATCGTCTGTTTTCCAAGAGGATCAGTGACATCACGGGGTGATATCTTGACTTGCATGTGAATTGGATTTAAGTGAGATGGAATTGAACACAGTTGTTGAGTGGCAACATAAAAGTCAAGATGACCAACGGGCAATGGCCCAGGATGCAGTGGAGGACCTTAGCATCTCTAATGTCTGACCAAGCTCTAAGCATTCCACAGCACCAGCTTTAGCTGCCTTCATGGACATTGGAATGAATTGTTCTCATCCATCCATTCCACCAAAGGAAGTCTTCACATGCTTCACTGACAGATTTTAGGTCTGTCAATTCCCCTCAACCTGGTTTAGCTCATCTGCTGAGAGACAGTTTTACCAGGGCATGGTCACTCCACATGCTACAGCTTCTTGGAGCCACAGGTGAAAGTTGGGGGACAGGTGGACACCAAAACTGGATGAGCAGCCCTGAAAAGGGATTGGTAGCCCTTAAATTAGAGGGGCTAGTCCTCCCTGAATACCCCATATACAACCCCCACCCCAGGAATACAAGGAAGAGAAATCAGGGCAGGTTTCATGGAAGGGATAGCACCTGAGCTGATCGCTGAAGGAAGCTGTGAATCCAAAGGCAGAGTGAGATAAAAACATATTCCAAGAAGGTCCAGAGTAAATTGAGTAAGAAAAGATAAGTGCATCTCCAAAAGATTTATAGGACCCAGATTGCAGAGGGCTTTAGATGCCATGCTGAGTTTGTATTTTGTCCTAAAGGGCAATAGGGAGATGCTAAGAATTTTTCAGCAAGTGAGTGACAATGGAAGTGATAGGCACAGGAGTAAGTGACCTCTACCTTAAGAAGATTACTTTGGCAGATGTGTGGAGGATAGACTGAGAGGGAAAAGATCATTTGGGGGCTATTTATTTATTTATTTTTACTAAACCATTTAATTGATATAGGAAACTTCCTGAGAGGAATTCCCTCCACCAGTGTAGGTAGGCCCCTTCTCTGTGACTTAACAGTCTTAGAGAGTTGTTTGAGGTCCTGAGAGGTTAAGTGACTTGCCCAGGGTCACACAGCCAGTAGGCATCAGAAGGTGATGAGGACCTGAGCTAGGGGAGAGGTAAGATAAGTGGAAAGTGACAGATTCTAGGGCTATCAAGGAGGCAGACTATAAGATTTGGGCAACTGATTGGATCTGGGGCCAGGAAAGAGTCCAGGATGACTTCAACATTGTAAACCTGTAAGTATGAGGAAATGGAGGCAGTGAGTATAGATGTCTTTTTCTAGGAGTTTGACTATGAAAAGAAAAAGAGATCAGGAATAATGGCATGAGGACACAGAAAGGTTAAATGGAGGCTTTTAAACAAATAGGTGAAAAACCTAAGCACATTTAGGGGCAGGAGGGAAGGAGCCTGTAGAGAAATAGGAAAGAAATGATGCACAGGACAAATTCCTAAAAGAGACAGGAGGGCATAGGATCAAGTGCACAAGTAGAGGTTTTGTCCTGAACAAAGGGAAAGACCTCCTCTTCCTCAAGAGACTGGAGCAAAGGCAGACAGGATAGGAGAATGAAGCAGAGAGGTTTGGGGGTATAGAATGGATGGGAGGAGGGAGCAGATGACAAAAAAGGAAAATCAGAAATGCTAGAGGACTGCAGGGAGGCAGGCACATTAATGCCTTATTAGTGGATCCAAGAATTAATTAGTCTAGCAATTAGCCAAAGCAATTTGGAACTCTGCTCTCAAAGTCACTAACTTATGCATATCCTTTGACTCAGCAATACCTCCCTCCCTCTTATACAGAACTAGAGGGATTCTGGGTGTGGAGTATCAAATATGGGGTTCTGTGAATGTGTTGTTTTTGCTAAACTGCTCTTCTGTTTTCTACCCTTTTTGTTTGTTGTTACAAGGGGTTGATCTTTGGGTAGGGGAAAAGGAAGGGATGTATTTAGAAGAAAGGTGATATAAAATCAGAGGATATTAATGCCAGTGGCAGGCATTACAGAGAACACAATGGAAGGGAAGCCTGGGAAGGATGGGGAGGAACAAATGGGACGCCATAGCAAGAAAAAGCAGTTTTTGTTGCAATAGAGGGCATGGGAGAGATGACCAGTGAGAATGCCTAGAAGCAGGTGAGGGCAGGGAAATACGGTTGAAAAGATAGGTTGGAGCTCAATAATGAAGGGCTTCAAATACCCGGCTAAGAGGCAATAGAGGTAATGGGGGTCACTGAGGCTTTTTGATTCAGGAGTACCATGGTCAGCTCTGTATGTCGTGGGCATCATTATAGTGAAGAAGAAAGGGAAGAGAACAGAGGCAAGGAAACCATTTAGTGGGATCTTAGGAACAGGAAGCACCCCTTCCAGGGGAAAACAATAATAAGAAACTCTTCCAGGAAGTTTTCCTGGATCATCCCATAACACTTAGAGTCTGATTCCCATAACAATACAGAGTGGACTATATAGTTCTCTGATGGTTCTAGGTCTTATCCCACTTAGCACCCTTTTCTCTCATAGCCCCAGAGAGTTTTATAGCCTTAAAGATCTCAGAGATCACCTAGGCTTGCCCCATCATCATTTTTACAGAAGAGGAAACTGAGGCCCAACGTGATTCAGTGACTTACTCAGGGATCCAAGTAGGGAGAGCACCCAGATTTTCTCACTCCTAGGTCTGCGTCCTTCCCATCATGCCACACGGTCTCCATCAGGGCTCCCCAATTCTAGCTCAGCTTCTTTTCTATAATTTTTTTATATTCCAGCTTGCATTCTATTTTAAAGTTTCTATTCTTGGACTGTGAGATTTGAGTGAGGATTCGAGGGTTTGATGCAGAATGCTGTAGTCCAGCCTCCTCTTTGATGTACCGGTTTGGCAGGTTTAGGGATACAGAGGGAAGGAGAATGAGTATCTAATAGCCTTCTGTGGTCAGGCTTCCTTCTGAACTGTACCTGGTATGGAATCAGGTATGGTTCAGGAGGACAGGTATTACAGTGAAACCTGTTCTCCACACCTCAAATTGCCTGAGTGAAAAAATATATCTAGATTCAGTAGCTAGTCTGAAGGGTATGTTTAAGTATTGGGACAGAAGGGACTTTCTTAAAGGAAGAGAGGAGGAGAAGGATACAGTAATAGTCTCAGTGCCACAGCCTAGACTCTTAAGGTCACTTGCTGGTAGGACAGCCCACATTTCTTCCTGCAGCCATCACTGACTCTCATATGCACTCCCCCAAGGGGCCACCCAGGTAATTGGGCTTCATTGTCTTGAAGTAGTAGCTCTTGGGGCCCCAGGCTGCTAGTTGTCTGGGGGAAGGCTTCCTTCTGAAAGTAACTAATGGAAGTGATGTGGGCAGCTAGGTAGAGCAGTGGATAGAACACTAGCCCTAGAGTTAAGAGGACCTGAGTTCAACTCTCACCTCAGACACTACTAGCTGTGTGACCCTGGACAAGTCACTTAACCCCAATTGCCTTAAACATCCGGGGCTAGATCCAGTCATCTTGATGTATAGCTTGCCACTGGACCCAGATGGCTCTGGAGGAGAATGAGGTTGGTGACCTTGCATAGCCCTCCCTCACTTACATCCAATTCGCTGAAAGTCAAGACATCACCTCCCGATATTATGATTCTCTTCAAGAACGGAAGGACAAACAACAACAAGAATGGCTGAACCTGGAAACTCACTGATCTCTGTTCATAGCTCCAACCTCCATCCTTCCTACCTCAGTTAAAGCCCCAATCCTCTTACTTATTTAGGGAAAGGTAGAATCATGTAGAAACTCCCATTTCTACCACTTACTGGTTCTATCTCCTAGCTAGGTGGCACAGTGGGTAAAAGTCTGGGTCTGGAGTCAGGAAGACCTGAGTTCAAATTCTGTTTCAGACACTTATTAGCTGTATGACTCTGGACAACTGATTTAACTTCTGTTTGCCTCAGTTTCCACATCTGTAAAATGAGGATAATAATAGCACTTGCTGTTGTGGGTGGTCAGATGAGATGATATTTGTAAAGTGCTTAACACAGTGCCTGGCACATAAAAGGCCAATATTGGATATTTTTACTATTATTCCTCTGAGCTTTGGCTTCCTCAATTGTAAAATCCAGAGAATACCTAATACTACTGACTTTGCATATAAATGAAACTTGTAGGTTTACAAACTAATCATGGCACTGGGCAGTCAAGGAGAATGGGGGCAGGGGGCGGGGAGGAGGCAAGGGCCAGAGCCTCCCAAGCTAAGAGAAACACCTCTTCCAGGCTCACTTCCACCAACAGGTGTGGCCCCAGCACAGGCTGGCAGCTTGCCAATGTTTAGGAAGCACTGCTGGGAGCAGGGTTTGGAGCACCACCCAGAAGTGAATTCCTTTTTACAAAGGGCAGGCTCCTTGGGTATGAATCACATCACTCCCGTCCCTCAGAGACAGGCACCCATTAGCACCACACTTTCTCCAAACCAGTCTGGAGTTGCGAGTTCAAGGTAGGTCTGCCCATGACTTGCTACATTACTCTGAGTCAGGTACATCCCTTCTCAGACCTCATTCCCACTCATCTCGACCTCCATCTTAAACAGGGCACATTGTTTAACTGCAACAGGTTTTTTACTGAGCATGTTTTTAGGATCACCGCTTTGTTAGACGACACTTTAGGGCTCAGGAAAGAGATGCAGTTCCTGCCCTTGAAGAACTCATACCTCAAATTCAACATGCTCTAGACTCAATGGCATGCTACTAAATGTTTAACAACCGGATTTCCAGAAAGGAAAAAAAAACAACCTGTACCCACCGAACACTTTTAAGTTAAATCTGAATGATTTAAAAATTTTATTATTTATTTTATTTTTATTGCTTTCTTGAGTGTGGATATTCAAACAAGCCCCAATTCCTAGCATTTGCTGGCTTCTGAGGTACAAATGGCTAGTGATCCCTTGGAGCTGGCTCCAAGCCACTCCTGCCTGGACCAAGCTTACATTCCGTACCTCTGCCCACCTCTTTTCCTTCCTTGTCACTTGTTAATGGCACTATTATCTTGCCAGTCACAGAGGTAAAACTTGGGGGTCATCTTTGCCCTCTCCCTGGTATCCCATATGTTGGTGGTCACCAAGTCTTGTCCCCTCTGCAATTTCTCTTAAGTCTTTTCCCTTCTTCCACCATCCTGATGGGGACTGTCAATGCCCCCTGCCTGAACTAGTGTAATCACTTCCTAACTGATCTTCCTGCCTCTAATTCAGGAGTTCTTAACCTTTTCTGTGTCTTGGACCCCACTTGGCAAAGGCTGGTGAGGTCTATGGA
This sequence comes from Dromiciops gliroides, assembly GCF_019393635.1. Lineage (NCBI taxonomy): Eukaryota > Metazoa > Chordata > Mammalia > Microbiotheria > Microbiotheriidae > Dromiciops > Dromiciops gliroides. Next base: position 672,451,354 of record NC_057861.1, read on the forward strand.
TCTCCTCTTAGAAGAATGGTTTTACATGGATAAAATAAAATACACAAGATTATGGAGGAAACCAATTAGCTGACTATATAATCAGTCATCTTGTGTCCCCAAGTAACTATGGACCCTGTGGCGGTTCCCCACTTCAGGCCACCAGCTTTTCTTGTCTAAACTATTGCTACCTAATGACCTCCTTACTGATCCTCCTGCCTCCAGGTCCATTCTCCTTAATACCCTTCTATGATCATCTCACTCCTTGGCTCAGAGGTTTTCTGTGCCTTCCAATAGCCTGTTGAATAAAGTATAAAACTCCTGATCCTGGCATTCGAGGTCCTCAACATTCTGGCTTCAATCTATCGGTCATTTTGGGGGAGAAGGGGGGTAAGGCAATTGGGGTCAAGTGACTTGCCCAGGGTCACACAGCTAGTAAGTGTCAAGTGTCTGAGGCTGGATTTGAACTCAGGTCCTCCTGACTCCAAGGCTGGTGACCTATCCACTGCACCACCTAGCTGCCCTATCAGTCATTTTTATCTCACACTACTATCCTTTCTGTATTCTGTTTCAGCTAAATCAACAGGCTGCTTTCCATTTCTTGTTCCCATCCTGTGCTCCCCCATCTCCATGCTTTTGTTCACTCTTCCCTACGATTGGAATGAATTCTTTCCCTCCATTGCCCAACTGAACTCAGAATTAGGGGTAAGGTTGATCCTAATCCTTCTCCTGTTCTCCCTCCTCCAGGTGTTCAAGTCTTTCCCTTCCTTGAAGGCAGAACTCAGTTGCCACCTCCCCCAAGAAACCTTCCTTGAGTCTACTCGAAAGCTAGTTCTCTCTCTCTTATATTTCTCAGAACTGCTTACCTAGACCTTTCCTCTGCACTTATTCTCCCTTGTATCAGTTATTTGTGTACATGACTTCTCTGCACTCTGACCCCCATATTAAAGCATAAGTTGCTTGAGACTAGATTCTGTGGTGTCCTCGGGATTGAGCACAGAGCCTTCTATGATAAGGAGGTTTAGTAAATATTTGTTGAATTAAATTCTTCTATCTGCCTCCTAGCCTAAACACATGGATGTGGTAGAACTGTCAGTGAATGTTGGCTGGCCTGATCGAGGGCTCTCAGTGCTTTGCTAGGTAAAAACGGGACAGGTGTGCAGACAGACTTGGGAACAGAGGGTGGAGAGAGTTAATGGAAAAAACAGACGCTGTCTAACCTCATGCATTTTAGCAAGACTTCCTCTCCCTATAGGCTGGCTATTCTGTTCCTCTTTTCCCCCCTCCTCCTTCCCTGTTCTGAGACTTTCCCCTTCCTTACTAAGGTCATGGGGCTGTAAACAGAGTCAGGCAAGGCCAGCCCCTGCCCCCAAACCGAACTTTGCATCTAACACTTTATGACTTTGCTGATTGGCACCTGAGAGACTCTAGGAGAGGACAGGTTTTGCCTTGTAAGGGTTGGGCTGAGGGGGGATGGAAAAGAGGGAGAAAGAGAAAGAAATGGCCATTTCTACCACCTTCTGACCTTCCTGGACCTGAAAGAAACCCTTGGGGTCATCCAGTCCCCAGGTCAACTCCTGTGCCCCCCTCCATTTTCAAATGAGCCACTTCAAGTCTTTCCTGAGACAATCTCATGCCTCATCTATAAAAGGACGAGGTTGGACTAAATGATTTCCTAGGTCCCTCCTAGCTCTGTTAGGCAATAAATCTGGGCCAAATAGAGAAAAGATGGGATGACCATTGGGAAAATTTTGCTGGAAAAGCTGGGGTTTGAGGGGTGGGGAAGAATAGGAGAGGTAGAAAGTAGGGGGAAAGGCATTCCGGGAAAGGAGAAAAACATAGAGCTTCGAAGTGAGAGGATGGAATAGAGCTTGTCATCAAGGTCATTAACACCTCTCTCCACTGTCCTGTCTCCCCACCCCCCACCCCCAGCCCCTAGAGAGGGAAACAGAAGCCTAGATGGGAAGGATCCTGACTCAACTGGAACACAAGATGATAGACTTTAGACCTGAAAGGTATTTCAGAGGCCATTTCGCCCAGCTCTCACCTTTTACAGATGAAGAAACTGAGGTCCATAGACACTTAGTAACATTCACAAACTCATCCTAAGTGTTGCAGTGGATAGAGTGCCAGTCCTGGAGTCAGGAAGACTCATCTTCATAAGTTCAAGTCTGACCTCAGACCCTTACTAGCTGTGTGATCCTGAGCAAGTCACTTATCCCTATTTGCCTCAGTTCCCTCATCTGTATGTAAAAATGAACTAGAGAAGAAAATGGCAAACCATGCCAGTATCTTTGCCAAGATAGAAGAGTCAGACACAGCTGAAAAATGACAGAACAACAAAATCCAAGGTCACCCAGGGATTTCAACCTAGGCTCTTGGTCTCCAAAGCTACCTTGCCTTCCAATGTGGTAGGTGGCTTCCCTAGTGCAAAGTATGTTTGAAAGTAGAGAGTAGGGGCAGCTAGATGGCGCAGTGGATAGAGCACCGGCCCTGGAGTCAGGAGTACCTGAGTTCAAATCCGGCCTCAGACACTTAATACTTAACTAGCTGTGTGACCCTGGGCCAGTCACTTAACCCCAATTGCCTCACTTAAAAAAAAAGTAGAGAGTAAAACCCCTTTTAGGAGCCAAACTGTTCCCTCTGACTTGGAGACTTTGAAAGGGGTCTTATCTCCTCCTTGGAGGGTAATTAGGTCAAACTAAAGAAAGCCTGCCCCACCTCCAAACTCCCTCAGTACAGGCCACTAGGTCTTCACTCAATGTGTCTTGGGGAGGGCTGGCCTGGAGCCCAAAGATGTGGGATCTGAAGCAAGGAAGAGCAATTTGGAGATTCACCAGACCCCTGGGGAGATCAGGTCTCACCCCACCTCCCCCAGTCACTTGCTGGTGTGATTTTGCCATTGGCTATAGCCACCTTTTGACTTTTTTGGAGCTGTTGAAAGGGATAATTGTTGGGGAGAAAATTGGCGGAGACAAAGGGAATCACCCAGTAAGCTCCGGAGATACATTGAAAACAGATTGAACACAGATTGTTCCAAATCCTCAATGCTGCTACACTGCTACAGGTTTTAACCTTCTGTCAATTTTTCTTTTCTTTTTTTTGAGCGAGGCAATGAGGGTTAAGTGACTTGCCCAGGGTCACACAGCTAATAAGTGTCAAGTGTCTGAGGCCAAATTTGAACTCATATCCTCTCAAATCCACAGCAGGTGCTTTATCCACTGTGCCACCTAGCTGCCCTCAACATCAATTTTTCCACAAAATGTGGGATGGGGGAGGAAGGGTCTTGGGTTTAGGAGTTTTTGCAGTAGAGTAAAGGGTACTGGATTTGAAGTCGGAGGACCCAGATTCTAGGTCTATGTCTTACCACCTACATAGACCAGAGCAAGTTATTATTTTGTTCTGATCTTTAGTTTCAACATGAGCAGTCAGACTCAGTGAACTCACAAGTCTTTTCTAGGCATACATTCTATAAACAAGGTACAAACTGGATTGTCAACCTTCACCACAATAAAATCAAGAGCTGCCCAGAGGGTTCCTGTCCATTGAACCACAGTCCTTTACAAAACTGTCCACCCTCAGTCATCGGGAACACACACATAAACACGCCATGACCCCGCCTCCTATGCATTGCCAACCCTACAGGATCAGGGCCAATTGAAATCACTCTCTCAGAGGCACTGGCTCCACCTGGCAAGTGGCCAACCCAGTTAAAGAGGAAAAAACCACGGGCCTTTCAGAACAGGGATGTTTGCTTTCTGAACTGCTGGCCAGGCTTTCCTAAAGCTACACATTCCACCTTGGATGTAGAATGAGAAGGACCTGGGTTCAAATTCCACCTCTGACATTTACTACCCATGTAACATCGGGCAAGTCACTTATGCCCTTCTCTGGGCCTCAGTTTCTCCAACTCTAAAAAATTATGAGACTAGAATAATTAGGGGTTCTTAACTTGGGGTCTGTGAATTTGTTTTTTAATATTCTGAAATCTATATTTCTTTTGGGGGTGGGGCAATGAGGGTTAAGTGACTTGCCCAAGGTCACACAGCTAGTAAGGTGCAAGTGTCTGAGGCTGGATTTGAACTCAGATCCTGCTGACTCCACTGCAGCGCCACCTAGCTGCTCCTTGGAATCTATATTTCACATAATTGTTTTCCTTTGTTATCTTCTGTACTTTATTTAATGAATTTTAAAAATTATTATGAGAAGAGGTTCATAGGCATATTACCAGAGTAATCAAAGGATCCATGATATAAAATGATGTTGAGACCCTGGTTTAGATGGTCTCCGATTCCTATGACAGCACTGACCTTGCAGGGTTATTGTAAGGGTCAAATGAGATATTCGTAAAGCACTCAGCACAGTGCCTGGTAGGTGATATATGAATGCACATTCCCTTTGTGTTTGCCTCCTTCCCTTACTCTATGACACATGCTCTACGTGCCTTCTTGGTAGGAGGCCAACAGACTCCATTCCTTGTACCTTCCAGGAGGGTCCAGATCTCTCCAGAGGCTCCAGGGCTTCTTTCTGCCTGCCTTCCTTTCCAATGCCACCAGTCACCCTCCCCTTCCCAAATGTCTACCCTTGAGCTTAGGGACTCATCAGATTCCCTACTCTGAGTCTTAGTGATGTTATCATCATCTTTATCAACGACAAACACATTTTCCTCACAACAAGGACACAGTACAAGGTTTCTATAGATCAGAAAATGGGACTTCAGAAGGGAGGTGGGGCACACCAGGGCAATCAGGGCAATTCATTGATTGAATCTAGGACTTGGACCCACTCTTCCAACTCCAAGTTCAGTGTGTTCCTTTTACCATACCCCAAATACTTCTGAGAACAGAGATCTATACTGAAGAGAGAGAAATAAGGAAGAGGAGACCTGTAGGTAGATAGTGGCTGCCTACCCTCTGGTTATTAGTATAGTGGAAAGTGCCCTGCAATTAGAGTCGGGGACCCACGTTTGAATAAGGGACTCTGCTACTTACTACTGGAGTGAACTTGGGCAAGTCACTTCCCTTTTCTGACCAGTCAGTTTCCCCTTCTCAAAGATGAAAGTGTTGGACTACATTGGTTTCCAGCTCTAAATTCAAAGATCCCTCTTCTGATGACTGGGGAAGGGAATAGGCATGGAAAGAGGCAGCAAGGCCAGGTTGTCTTTATTTCCTCCTCTTTCCAAGGGAACTAAGTACTCAGTGACTTTTTCCTTGACGTATATATGACAAGACCTCCTTAAACTTGCCCCATCTTTACCCTAACAGGAGGGTGTAAATTAAGCCCCACAGTCCCTTCTGCCCCTCCTGGCCCCCACCTACACAACAAACAAACCTACAAAATTTAGAGTTAGAATAGATGGGCTAGCCTAGCCCTCTTATTTTACAGTTGGGGAAACGAAGGCATGGTATGGTGAAGTGACTTATGGTCATCAGTAGCAGAGCTAGGATCACACCCACATCTCCTGATTTAATCTACTAGTGTTCTTTTCACTGCACCTAGCTGTGTGTCTGGGGGAAAGGAAACACAGAAAGAGAGTGCAACATTTCTCTTCTGCTCTGCCAACTATCCCTTTTCACTTTACCCCACCATCTGCAGGGAATAAGGGGGCTCTTTTGGAGGGGAAGAGGGTTGATGGGAGGAATAACAGACAGCATTTTCAAACATGGTTTATTCTTCCATAAGGACTAGAGGCTCCCCCTGCCTGGTCCCCAACACACTCCCATTAGATGCTGAGCTAGAAGGGAGACAGTGGAGGAAGGGAAAAGCCAGTAAAAAATAACTCAGCTGGTGCTTCATATCTTTACATTCTTCCCGCCCCCTCCTCTCCCGCCCCTCCACCCCCCAACACAGACACAAACACACTGAACTAAGAAACTACAGGAAGAACATTGGATTTGAGTTGGGAGTAGGATTTAAATACTGGATCATTTTCTCTGTGACTTCGGACAAGTGATCCTATGAGACTCAGTTTCTCATCTCTAAAGGTCTCTTTCAACTCTAAATCTGTGCTATGACGAATGGGAACAGAGCATTTAAGATCGGTAAAGAGATGGACTCTTTGCCGAGTTAGGCATGAAGAGAGGACCTACGATAGTGGGAGTCACCGAAGCCTAGGGGCAGGGGGAACCCAGCCCCGAGAAAGTGAGAACAACTTTTGGCACTTGGGGGTGAGAGGGAATAGAAAGAATACATCTTGAGCCCGATTGGGATCACTGGCTTCTGGATCTCCTTGCCATGTCCCCCCGGTTTCGGGACAGTAGTCTGGGAGTAGTTCTTTCTCAGTAACATACAACGCAGGGCACAGTCCGACATTCCAAAGCCCCTTCCAGCCTAACATTCAATCCAGAACTCCCCCAGACTGCAGAACCCTGCCCTGCCCAGTACAGTCCAACTCTGTTGTCTTCTGTCCCTCTCAGACAGCCTAGCCCAGTTAGATTTCCAACACAGATATAGCACCCATTTAAATTTGGCTAAAGGGTCTCTCGGTCAAGTCCTTATCAGATCCTTAGGGAGGGAGGGAGGGGAAGCACTAACCAACCACCCTTTCCAAGGTATTCTCTGAATTTGGGAAGAATAATAGGAAAATGTGGGGTTGGGTCTCTGTGTGAGGAAGGGGTGGGAGACCCCCGGACACCGGAGGAGAGGGAAGAAAGGATCTAAATCTTTGTAAATTGGAGAGGAGGCTGAAGATACTTGTGCAAAGATACAGGGGAGAATACTGGGGAGGATACAGGTGCCTGAGGGTGATAAGAGGGTTTGTGTTATGTAGGAGGCATAGGTAGGGATTGGGGGGGGGGGCGGGGGACGTAGTTGAGGGAACTAGTGGGGGAAGAAGGAATGAGAAGGGCAGAAGGAGGCTGAGATAGATACAGGTTGGGGGGGGGGGGCAAGGGTAATGACAGATGGGTGCGGGGGCATCCGAAAGCCTTCGGGTACAGGGAGCAGAGACTGGAAAACAAAGCGGGAAGCAGATAGAAGGTCCAAGGAAGGGGGGCGGTGGCATAAGGAGAAGGACAAGAAGGAAGCCCCACGGGGGTGGAGTGGCAGAGCTTCGGAAGGGGGAGGGTGATACAAGGGAAGCCCCAAGGGGAGGAGCGGTGGTAGACACGGGAAAGGAAAGTGGGGTTCGGCGGCAGATGCGGAGGACAAAGAGGAAGCCCCACGGGGGTGGAGTGGGGCGGCGGACACAGGGAAGTGATAAGGGATAAGCCGCGGACGGGAATTTGGCGGGTGACAGGAGGAGGGGTGCTGGGGAAGCCCCAAGGCGGGGAGGAGCAATGAGGATCGCCGGCGCGGGTCACTTACCCCGAGACTGAGGAGGGCGCAGACCCACAGGCACTTGAGGGTCGCCTCCATGGGGCCGGGAGCCCCTGCCCGTCTCTACCCAACTTGGCTTCGGAGCGAGGCTGACCTGGGCTCGCCGGGGACGGATGAAGCCGAGAGGTTCCTCCGGGCGTCCCCGCCTTCTCCCGGGGCTCCGCCTCTGGCCAGGGGAGGCAGAAGTGAGCTGGACTGGGACGCCGAGCGCTTTAAGACTTCTCCACTCTCGCTCCCCCCCACCCCCGCTCCAGAGTGGGAGGACCCAAACGGGGGCTCGCCTGACGAACAGGACGAACGGCCAATAGAGTGTCGGAATTGCGGGACTTCAGCCAATGGCCAGGGAGCGGGTGGGGTCTCCTTCTGGCAGGTGCTGCGTGGGCAGGGCTCCTGCTAAGCCAAGGAAGGGACTGAGTCTCCGGGATGGAGAAGGGGAGACGAAGAGGCCAAGAGAAGGAGGACGGAGAGCTAAGGCTTCAGTGGGTGCTTCTCACCCAAGTGAGGCATCCTTCAGCCCCCCGGGCCAGAACAATTGCCTTCCCAAGAGCTGCCCCAGGGCAGGGTCGCTCCTGCTCCCCAACCCACCTTGGCCACTGGAAAGGACCTCAGAACTCCGAACATGCGGTAGATTGTCAGAATTGAGAACCCTCCTCCAAGCTGAGGTTCCCAGATAACCCCAGACTGGACCCCGACCCTGGTCCTTCTTGTTGAACCCCAGTCTGCTGACTTCAAGGGATTCTTCCTTCAGTAGGAACCTGCTGCAGGAACCGTGGGACGGGGGTGATGGGAAAATAGAAAACCTGTCCTTTAAGACCCGGCACAAATGTCACCGGGAAGCTAACCTGAGTTAGATGGGAATGGCAGAGAAGCAAATTTCAGGATGGAATAGGAAAAATATGTCCAAAAACAGAATGAGAAAGGTAGTGAGCTCCCCATCACTAAAGGTTTTCAAGGGGATGCTGAATGACCAGTTGATGAGAGTCACTGTAGAAGAGATTCTTACTTAAGTAAGGGTTGGAATAGATTACCTCGGACATCTCTTTATTCTGTGGAGAGTGTGATTTTGTGATACCTCACATGGGGACCTAGCCTCTTTGTTTTCTCTCTCTGTCTCTGTCACTGTCTCTGTCTCTCTCTCGTTGAATGTCTTCTTCCAGAACTTTCATTTAAGGAGGGCTCCCAGGCTTGCCTTGTCCAATTCCTCTCCAGGTTGTCTCCTCCTCTACTTCCTATGAGATAACATTTGTAAAGCACTTAGCACAGTGCTTGGCACATTGTAGTTACTTAATAAATGCCTATTACTTTCCCCCAGCAAGTAGATAGATCACTGGGCCTGGGGTTAGGAAGATTAATCTTCCTGGTTCAAATCTGACCTCAGACACTTACTAGCTGTGTGACCCTGGGCAAGTCACTTAACCCTGTTTGCCTCTGTTTCCTCATCTGTAAGATGAGTTGGAAAAAGTACTGGCTATAAAAATTGTTTCCCAAAATTAGAATGGAGACAGAAAGCTGGGAAACAATGTTTATAGCCAGTACTTCTGATAAAGACCTCATTTCTAAAATATACAGGGAACTAAATCAATTTTATAAGAATCCAAGTCATTCCCCAATTGAGAAATGGTCAAAGGATATGAACAGGCAGTTTTCTGATGAAGAAATCAAAGTTATATATTGCCATATGAAAAAATGCTCTAAATCACTATTGATTAGAGAAATGCAAATTAAAACAACTATGAGGTACCACCTGACACCTATCAGATTGGCTAATATGACAAAAAAAAGGAAAATAATAAATGTTGGAGAAGTTGTGGGAAAATTGGAACACTAATGCATTGTTGGTGGAGCTGTGAACTGATCCAACCATTCTGAAGAGCAGTTTGGAACTATGCCCAAAGGGTTATAAATCTGTACATACCCTCTGACCCAGCAATACCACTATTAGTTCTTTTTCCCATGGAGATAATGGAAAAGGGAAAAGGACCCACATGTACAAAAATATTTATAGCTTCTCTTTTTGTGGTGGCAAGGAATCAGAAAATGAGGGGTTGCCCATCAATTGGGGAATGGCTGAACAAGTTGTGGTATATGAATATAATGGAATACTACTGTGCTGTAAGAAACGATGAGCAGGCAGATTTCAGAGAAACCTGGAAGGACTTGCATGAACTGATGATGAGTGAGATGAGCAGAACCAGGAGAATATTGTACACAGTATCAACAACATTGTGTATTGATCAACTGTGATAGACCTGATTCTTCTCAGAAATACAATGGTCCAAGATAGTTCCAAAAGACTCATCATGGAAAATGTTCTCCAAATCCAGAAAAGAAAAAAAAAAGAACTGTGGAATCTAGATGCAGATCGAACCATACTATTTCTATTGTTTTTTGTTGTTGTTTTTCTTTTTTGAGGTTTTTCCTTTTTGCTCTGATTCTTCTGCCATAGCATGACTAATGCAGAAATATGTTTAATGTGATTATACATACATAACCTATATCAGATTACTTGCTGTCTTGGGGAGGGGGGAGAGGGAGGGAGAAAAATTTTAAACTAGAAATCTTATAAAAACAAATGTTGAAAACTATCTCTAAATGTAACTGGAAAATAATAAAATATTTATATGGAGGAAGAAAAAAAGATGAGTTAGAGAAGGAAATGGCAAACCACTCCAGTATCTTTTTTTTAATTTAATTTTTTCCACTGCAGTATCTTTACAAAGAAAACCCTAAATGGGGTCAGAAAGAGTCAGACACAACTGAAAAACAACAACAACCACTCCCCTCTCCACTTCCTTTTGGTTTTAACTTCCTCCATTAGAATGTAAACTCTCTGAGGGTAGGGACTGTCTTTCTACTAGTATTTGTATTCCCAGTGCTTAGAACAGTGCCTGGCACATTGTTTAATGCTTAATAAGTGTTAGTTGACTGACCCACTGGGGAATCCAGACCCCTTTGTTCCTCTTCCTCCTTAATGCCTACTGAAATTTGGTCACAGATTCTGCCCAGTCAGCCCTGGCCACTGCCATCCCCTCACCTTGGTGGGACCCCCACCAGGCAACATAGGCCCTACCTCATTTTTCCCGAGAGTCAACAACACAGTGAGTGGAGAGATGAGAGAAGACAAAACTTCTTTAACCAAGGGTCTTGAATCTTTACAAACATGAGGAAAAAGGAGACTTGATGAGAAAATCGTGTTGTGATTAAGCTTTGGCTACTGCTGCCTCTGATCGGATAGAATGCAATGCCTTTCACTGGCTGCAGCCCTCGGGAGCCCCCTGTAATATTATTGGCCACATTAAGAGATAGATTGGGCAGGGCCCGAAGCCAGGAAGGACTGGCTGGGGAGGACAGCAAGCTGGACCCAAACAGAGAACAGACTGTCAGTAGCTGCCAGGGACTGTGGAGAACATCAGGTTCAAACCCCCGTGTTTTACAGAGGAGGACATTGAGGCCCAGAGAGGGGACAGAGCTGACCCCAAAGTCACCCAGCAAGTCAGTAGCACAGCTAGGACTTAACCCCAGATCTGCCAAGCAGGCCCTGGCTCTTGTCTCCTCCTCACAACTTAAACTTGTATGTCACTTTTAGGTTTTCAAAGTGTTTTCATTTACGTTCCCCTTATTTTACAGACGAAGGAACTGAGGAGGACCAGAGGCGAAGTGACTTGTCCGGCATCACCCAGTATCTGTGGTAGAATTCAAACCCAGGTCTTCCTGATGGGCAGTCTCTAGTTCTATCACTGTAGCACAGGGTGGCTTCAGCTCTGACTGGGGTCAAATCCTAAATTGAATGCTTACTGTAAGGTCGCTTCTCTTCTCTGTCCTTGGATGGATCTGTGAGCTCCCTGGTAAGTGTGGGAACTCCTGCCCCGCTATGACTTAGGAGATAAGTCCTAGGGTGTTTGTTACCTAAGAAATAAATGATCTAGGGGCGGCTAGGTGGCACAGTGGATAAAGCACCGGCCCTGAATTCAGGAGGACCCGAGTTCAAATCTGGCCCCAGACACTTGACACTTACTAGCTGTGTGACCCTGGGCAAGTCACTTAACCCCAATTGCCTCATCAAAAAAAAAAAAAAGAAAGAAAGAAAAAAAGAAAGAAAGAAATGATCTGTCCAGGGACAGACATCAGTGGTATAGTTAAGAGGTGGATTTTCCTGACTCACAGTCACTAGGCCTACCTCCACAGGACAATTCACTTGAAGGTATTAATGACCCATAAGTTCCTCCCTACTCCTGTAGCCTTCTCCAGTGGATTGAGGCAAACAGAGGTCAAGTGACTTGCCCAGGGTCACACAGCTAAGTGAGTTTCTGATGCTGGTGCTCTATTCACTGACCCACCTAGCTACCTCTTTATAGTTGCAAACTCTTTCATCAAAGGACTGACTCTATAATCCTGGGATTTCAGCATTAGGCAACAGGTGGAGGAGGTGTTTGGGAGATAGAAATTGAGGTCTTCCCCAATCTCCTGAAATCTCACCTTGCAAGTGGTAGCTGTTGTTTTCTCCGCCTAGGGCTGGCCCTAAAATAGATGGAACTATTTCTCCATTGTCTTCCTCAGGGTCAAGGATCTGCATTCAAATCCTAAATTTGCCTGTGACCAGCTGTGGGCAAACAACAAAACCTCATTGTTTCCATCTGTGTGGTGTAGGAAAAGGAGTATTAATTATAGTAGGATTAAGGCAGCCTGGGTTTAAGTCCTGCTTTTAATATTCACCAGCCATTTGGCCTTGGGTAAATCACGTAATATCTGAGCCTCAGTTTCCTTCTCTGTAAAATGGGGGTGGATATGTAATAATACTTGCATTGCCTCCTTCACAGGGATATGATGAAGATCTATTGAGTTAATAAATGTAAAGCAAGCAGTAAAGCACCATATAAATGTCAGCTGCTGCTATTATTATGGTAACCCAAGTTTAGCATCCCCCAGTTCCCAGCCTCTCACTTCTGCTTTGAGTGAGCTGGCTGGCTGGGGAGAGATAGTGGGTGTGAGAACAAGCAGCTAGCTCTCTTCAACATTCTGCACCTCGTTTTGCCTCCAAGGTGGTGGTGGGGAGTTGCCTCTCCCCCGAGCTGTGGGCTCCCTCTTGCCGGAAGGAGACTTCCATTTATTTCAGGGGATGGAGGCCTCAGCCTTCACCTTGGCATTCATGTCCTCAATAATGAGTTTCCATTTATAAAGCAGTAAAATGCTTTATAAACATGATCTCATTGGACCATCCCAAGAGCCCTGGGAGGTAGATAATACAGGGATTATTATTCCCATTTGACGGATGAGGAAACTAAGGCTCAGAGATGGGACTACTTTAACGGTGTATCATTATCTCTGTTTTATAGGTAGGGAAGGTGAAGCTAAGAAGGGAAGTGACTTACCCAAGATCACACGGCAAATGAGTAGCAGAGTCAGAACTCCAACTCAGCTAGGTCAAGGGCTTTCTTAAACTGGACTCCAGTTTGTCCTTTCCCACAATCCTATATTCCCTACTCCCAACTCTGCCACTGACTCTGTGACTCTGGGTGAGTCCCTTAACCCCTCTAGGAGAGATTAGTCAGTCAAACATTTTTTAATTCCCTGCTATGCTCAGGGCACTGGGAATATAAAAAGGGGCAAAAGACAATCTTTACTTGAGGAGCTCAAGGCTAATGAAGGAGGCAATGTGAAGCAATTAGAATTAAGGGGGATTCCAGGCCCCACACTCTATCCACTACACCACCTAGCTGCCCACGTCTATGCATATGTATATGTGCATGCACATGTGTATATCACTATATATGTATGTGCATGTGTGTATATGTACATGTATGGACAAGGCCTTAATAAGACAGTGTCCTAAACCAGAAGAATGCCTTTGAATTGACACGGGTTTTACACATTTGTTCATTCATTCAAACATTTAAGACCTGAGGGAAATCTGGGGTGATTTGCTTTTAATTTCCCTACCAGCCTTTACTGTGACTTCCTACAGAAGGTCATAGGAATGTCAAAGGTCATATTCCAATTTACAGATGAACAAATCGAGGCACAGTTGACGAAAGGTCTTGATGATGGCAGAATACAGATTTGAACTCAGGTCCCCTGACTCTAAAAACAATACTCCTGCCACTGTGAACATACAAAGGAAATTCTCAGGAAAGGGAACCCCCCCACCACCACCACTAGATTTAAGTTCAATCCCTCGTGTTTTTCCTGAGTCACCCCTGCACCAAGCCCTGTGACCTGGTCTAAGAGTGATGTTCCTAAAACACAACTTGGATCATCTCAATTCCTTGCTTAAGAGCCCCCAGGTCTCTCCTTCATCTGATCAATGGCAAGAAGCAACCCTGCTGTGGTGGGAAGAGCTTTATTTGAGTTCTGACTCTGCCACAATGTGTAACCTTGGAAAGTTTGCTTCCACTTTCTGGGCCTCAATTTCCTCATCTATAAAATGAGATTTAAACCAACTGTTCACTAAAGTTCCTTTTACCTCAAACAATCTCTGATCTATATTCTAAAGGGTTTTTCTTCCTCTTAATATTTGACATTCTGTGGCCTAAAGGACCCCCCAGCTCTGAGGTTTTAGGCTCTCTATTCTAAGATCACTCGAGGCTCTGGTATTCTGTGGTCTATGTTCTAAGGGTTTCATAGTCTAGGTTCTGTGTTTCCTGTGGGGGAGGGGGGTTCACTTTGCTTTATCTGTAAGGATAAAGAAGTTAGGACAGATGACTTTGGACATTCTTCCCAGCTCTAAATCAATGGCCTTATTTAGGAAGGTAGGGAAATTGAAGGCAAATCAGTCTCCCTAGAGTTCCTTGAGACCTTAAACAGTGGGCCTTATTAAATGATTAAATGAATGAATGAAGGGCCCTCTGTCCCGAAACTCCTCCAGCTTTGATGTGCTGTGTTCTATGGTCTAAGGCTCTTTTTAGCCCTGATGGGCAATGATCTCTGTTCTGTCTTTCCCAGCTCTGATCGCCTATGTTCTATGTTCTAATGTGGCTTTCAGCTCTCATAGTCTATGTTCTATTTTCTTTCTTTTAAAAATTTTATGAATCTTATTTCCCCCAATTATGTGTAAAAACCATTTTAACATGTTTTTTTTAAATGTTTGAATTTCAAATTCTCTGCCTCCCCCACCCCCTCTTCTATCCCCTTAATTGAGAAGGCAAGCAATTTGATATGTTATACAGGGTGGACCAAAAGTCATGATGTTTTAGTAACTTTTTGAAATTATTTTTTCTTTATTGTTTGCCATTTATGAGATTTTATTTTTCACACATAATGTAAATTCATTCCCTATATATACCATATGTGATGATATGGTATTGTCAATTAAAAAGAAAAAATAAAGGAGTTATTAAATACTGAAACCTCTTCATAACTTTTGGCCCACCTTGTTTGTAAATTTGCAGTCATACAAAGCATATTTCCATGTTAGTCATAGTGTGAAAGAAAGCACAAAAAACCCAAGAAAAATAAAGTAAAGAAAAAATATTCTTTGATCTGCATTCAGACTCCATCAGTTCTCTGGAGATGGAATTGTATTGCTGAGAATAGGAAGTCATTCACAGTTGATCATCCTACAATATTGCTGTTACTGTATACAGTGTGCTCCTAGTTCTATTCATTTCACTTGGCATCAGTTTATGTATTTCCAGGTTTTTCTGAGAGCATCCAGCTCATCATTTTTTATAGAACAATAGTATTCCACCATGATCATATGGCACAACTTGTTCAGCCACTCCCCAATTGATGGGCATCCCCTCAGTTTCTAATTCTTTGCCACCACTAAAAGAGCTACTATAAAATTTTTTGTACATATAGTTCCTTGGTCAAATACATGATTTTATAGCCCTTTGGGCATAGTTCCAAATTGCCCTACAGAATGGTTGAATTAGTATACAACTTCACTAACAATATAAGAATGTAAATAGTCCAACCTTATTGAATCCCTTATGATGTTTCTTTCCTGTTTACCTTTTTATGCTTCTCTTAAGTCTTGTATTTGAAAAATCAAATTTTCTATTCAGCTTTGGTATTTTCATTAGGAATACTTGTAAGTCCTTTATTTCATTGAATATCCATTTTTCTCCAGAAAGGTTATGCTCAGTTTTTTGGGGGTATGTGATTCTTGGTAGTAATCCTAGCTCTTTTGCCCTCCAGAGTCTCATATTCCAAGCCCTCCAATCTTTTAATGTAGAAATGGCTAAATCTTGTGTTATCCTGACTGTGGTTCCACAATATTTGAATTTTTCCTTTTCAACTGCTTACAATATTTTCTCCTTGACCCAGGAGCTCTAGAATTTGGCTGTAATATTCCTGGGAGTTTTGATTTTGGAATCTCTTTCAAGGAGGTAATCAGTGGATTCTTTCCATTTCTATTTTACCCTTTGTTTCTAGAATATCAGGGCAGTTTTCTTTGTTAACTTCTTGAAAGATGATGTCTGGGCTCTTTTTTGATCATGGCTTTCAGATAGCCCAATAATTCTTATATATCTCTCCTGGATCTATTTTCCAGGTCAATTGTTTTTCCAAAAAAGATATTTCACTTTTTCTTCTAATTTTTCATTCTTTTTATTTTGTTTTATTGTTTTTTGGTGTATCATGGAGTCCAAGCTTCTAGTTGGTCAATTTTAATTTTTAAGGAAATATTTTCTTCAGTGAGATTTTGTATCTTTTTTTTCCATTAGGCCAATTCTGCTTTTTAAGGAGTTCTCTTCAGTGAATTTTCATCATCTTTTTTTCCATTTAGCCAATTCTACTTTTCAAGGCATTCTTCTCTTCATTGGATTTTTATTCCTCTTTTACCATTTGGCCTATTTTCTTTTTAAAGGTCTTGTTTTCTTCAGTATTCTTATGTGTCCTTTACCAAATTGTTGACTCTTTTTTCATGATTTTCTTGTATCACTTTCATTTCTCTTCCCAATTTTTTCTCTACCTCTCTCATTTGATTTTTTCGATGAGGCAATTGGGGTTAAGTGACTTGCCCAGGGTCACACAGCTAGTAAGTGTGTCAAGTGTCTGAGGCTGGATTCGAACTCAGGTTCTCCTGAATCCAGGGCCGATGCTCTATCCACTATGCCACCTATCTGCCCTCATTTGATTTTTAAAATTCTTTTTTCAGTTCTTCCATTGCCTGAGACCAATTCATAATTCTCTTTGAGTCTTTGGATGTATGAGGTCTTAACTTTGTTATCTTCTTCTGAGTTTGTGTTTTGATTTTTCCTGTCACCACAGTAACTTTCTATATTCAGGATTTTTTTCCCTGCTGTTTGTTCATTTTTCCATTTCCTATTTCTTGACTTTTAACTTTCTGCTAAAGTAAGGCTCTTCTTCCGGAGTGGAGTGGGCACTGTTTCAAACTTCAGGTTTTTTGTGTAGCTGTTTTAAGAAATAATTCTGGGGACCTGTAAGTTTTTTGGTTCTTCTAAGGTGCTATGATCTAGTGAGTATTTACTACTCTCCTGGCCTGTGCTCTGGTCTATGAGTGACCACAAGCATTCTTTTCCTTCCTGGAACTGTGACCACAGTCCCAGCTCCCAAGTGGCCACAAGTTCTTCCTCACCCTGGGACTGAGACCCGGGACTACAATTCAAATTCAAGTATGGACAATGGAATAGAGTCCTATCCCGGGTGTCAGCAAAAGGAGCTCTGTAATCTCCCTATGACCAGTTTTCTGACCCCCTTAATATCTGTGGGCTGAGAGCTCTGGAAACTGCCACTGCCATCACTGATTCAGTTGCCCCCCAGGCCTGCTGCTGGTTTTCTAATATGTGGCTTGCGTGCTCCTCTCACCCTGGTGTCACTGACCTTTCCTGCTGACCTTCTAAGTTGTCTTGGGCTGGAAAATTATTTCGCCCCCTCCTTTTGTGGGTTCTGCTCCAGAATTTGTTTTGAGGCATTATTTAAAGTTGTTTGAGGGGCAGCTAGGTGGCACAGTGGATAGAGCATGGGCCCTGGAGTCAGGAGGACCTGAGTTCAAATCTGACCTCAGACACTTAACACTTACTAGCTGTGTGACTCTGGGCAAGTCACTTAACCCCAATTGCCTCACTAATAAAATAAAAAATAAGGTTGTTTGGAGGGGCTTGAGGGAGAACTCAGGTAAGTCCCTGCCTTTTCTCCACCACCTTGGCTCTGCCCCCTATGTTCTCTTTTCTAAGGTTTTCCACCAAAGCCCCACCCCACCAGTCCTGACATTCCATGTTCTCTGTTCTAAGGCTGCTCCCAGCTGTGACATTCTGTGCTCCAGGTACTCAGGTGGTCGATTTTATGGTGTACACAATTTGCTTAGAGGAAAAAGATTCTTTTGGACTCGGTGCAGCTGAGAAAAGCTTTCTGGAGGATCTGAGACATTTTGAAGAGGAGGTTGGATTTAGTGCAGAAGAGCTGGGCAGCCAGGGTGATCTTGCCAGCTGCTTGTTGGCAGAGATGTGTTATCGTGAGCATCTCAAGGAGCTTGCTAATGGATTATTGCAGGTGGGCCCAGCCCAGATACCAGCAGGGGTCATTCTCAACAATTTGGATAATGCGTCATGGAGGAGGGGAGGAGAGTTCCATGGCTAAGATATCAAAAGAACCTGTCTGGAGATCTTGGGAAGAAGCCAAAACTTCAAGCCTTGCTCTGAGGAGCCTATCTCCCTCTGCCACTTAGCACTTGTATGTCCTTGGGCAAGTCTGTTTCCCACTCTGGTCTCAACTTTCTCATCTATAAAATTAGGAGTTTTGGCTAGATGAGTAGTTTTCACACTTCTTGGTTTCAGGACCCTTTTACATTCTTTTGTTTGTTTGTTTGTGAGGCAATTGAGGTTAAGTGACCTGCCCAGGGTCACACAGCTAGTAAGTGTCAAGGGTCTGAGTCCGGATTTGAACTCAGGTCCTCCTGAATCCAGGGCCGGTGCTCTATCCACTGTGCCACCTAGCTGCCCCCACTTTTACACTCTTAAAAATTATTGAGGGGCAGCTAGGTGGCACAGTGGATAGAGCACCGGCCCTGGATTCAGGAGGACCTGAGTTCAAATCCGGACTCAGACCCTTGACACTTACTAGCTGTGTGACCCTGGGCAGGTCACTTAACCTCAATTGCCTCACCAAAAAAAAAAATTATTGAGGCTCCCTCCCTCTCCCCAAGAGTTTTGTTTATATGAGTTATAGCTAATAATATTACCATATTTGAAATGAAATGAAAACATCTTAGTTCAGTTAGTTTAGCATCCCCGAACCACACCTTGAGAGCTGCTGGGCCAGATGATCTTTTGGGACCCTTATGGCTGTAAATGAAGAAAACCCCAAACATTTATTCCCTATTTTCTGTGCGCCAAGTGCTGAGTATACAAATGTAGAAGCAGAGACAACTGCCGGGCTAAAAGAGCTTATGATCTAATAGAGACAATACACATATAAGAGCAGTGACCAGGGAGAGAGGGCTTGGGTTAGAAAATGACAGAAATGGCAAGTGGAGGCATACAAGTGGTAGTCGACTGACACATCTTCTCCAGTGGCAGTGGTAGTATTGATTGGATTTTGGTTCTAGAACTTGAAGAGTGGGGAGAGTTGAGGGAAGCAGGGATAGATGAGTTAGGGCAATATGGCTGGTGAGAAGATAGAAGATGGATGGGGAGAATGGCTGGAGATGCCTAGATCTCATAGCCATGTGAAGCACTCATCATGGCTGGGGCTTGGGGAGCAGAGCAGAGGGAGGAGGCTGGGGCTGAAAGGGTTAAACCCTCCAGGCCATCAGCTCTGTTTCAGAAGGATTCTGTAAACTCTCTAAGTCATTACAAACTCAATTATTTTATCAGTAACACCTGAAGGTACTTTAGCACCCTCCTTTAATATCACACCCCATACCCAGGCTGTGAGGATGCTCTATTCCTTAAACCAGTTGGGGTATTTAGCAAGGGGCGGGGGACTAATTTGAAGAGGAATTGAAATAATAATAATGAAGTGATTGAAACAATAACAGCCCCCATTTCTACAGCCCTTTAAGGTTCATAAAGCAGTTTCCCCTTAACAAGATTGTAAGATAGCTAGTACAATAATTATTATCCCTGTTCTACAGATGAGAAAACAGCAGTTTGAAGAGTCCTATGTCTATTGTCAACACTGGGATCTGAACCCATCTATAGCTCCCTTGTCTTCTGAATTCTCTGCAATTCCCACCCAACTAATTTTCTTCCCTGGCTAATGCTGACCAATAACCTCCTCATCTCCCACTGTTTAAATCATTCTTATTCAGCCCACTACAAAATCATGCCATCTCCCCACATCTGGTCCCTTCCTACTACGTACAACAACTCTCTTCATCTTTCACTGACTGTCACAATCCCGACAAGAGCAGCTTCAAACTTTCTCCTCTTAGGCCCCCAGTTGTCCTCCCTCTCCTCTATCATGATGGTCTTCTACTTGGTCTCAGTCATCTTTATAAGGCACCACTATGATTTTATACCCCCTCTACTCAAAAGCCTTCAGTGGCTCCCCATTGTCTACCAAATAAAGTAAAAACTTTTAAATCTGGCAATCTAGCCCCAATTTAGGTCCCCAACCTTACCTCGTGCCAGTCTTCTTTATATATACTCTATGTTCCACTCAAATTGAATTCACCCTGTCCTTCATCCTGCTTTCTCCAACCTCAGAGCCTTTGCTTTTATTGTGTACTAGGTGGAATGGATTCCCTTCTATCCCATCTTCATCTGTTGAAGTCCCATCCTTCCTTTAAGACCTAGGTCAGATGCCTCCTCCTATAGGAAGTCTTCTCTGATCCTTCAAGGTCAAAATAGTCCCTCCCTCCACAAATTTCTCATAGCATTTCTCTGCGATCCCTCTTCTTCCCTTTTCTCACTTTCTTTTGAATCCTAATTGTCTAGTTTGAATTAAATTATCTTGTTATATTTGTTCTTCCAGTGAAATTGACTGACTCTCGATAAAATTATAGAACTCATTATTAATAAAGAAATTCTTATTAAAGACTTTATTACATAAAATTATAGAACTACTATTATTAAAGGCTAATGAAAAGGAAACTAGCCATAAATGACCAATAAAAATTCATCCATCAAGAACAACAACAAAAGCTTCTTTCAAGAAGGGATTGCTTCATTTATTATCTTTCTATCTTCAGTGAGTAGCACAGTAGGTGCCAACACATAGTAGGTACTTAATAAATGTTTGTTGGTTGATTATGCTAAATTAATCTCATTTTCTATTTTGATAGGGTTGCTAGACAGTTTAAGGGAATATTATAGAGATTATTTACCTAGATTTTGGGAAAACAGTTGACAAAATCTTCACTATTATTCTTGTGAATAAGTTGGAGAGAGATAGGACAGGTGCTGGCATAATCAGGAGGATTTAAGAATGATTGAATGGGGGGTGCAGCTAGGTGGCGAAGTGGATAAAGTACTGGCCCTGGATTCAGGAGGACCTAAGTTCAAATCTGGCCTCAGATACTTGATACTTACTAGCTGTGTGACCCTGGGCAAGTCACTTAACCCTCATTGCCCCACAAAAAAATGAAATGAAATGAAATTTTAAAAAAGAATGATTGAATGGCTAGACCCAAAGAATACTCATGAATGGCTTGACAGCGACTTAGAAAAAGATCTTCAGTGCAATGCTGCAGCGATCTGTGTTTAACCCTGTTCTATTCAACAATTTTATTAGTGAGTTGGAAAAAGGCATAGATGGCATGCTTATAACATTTACAAAGAATTTGAAAAAAGGATGAGTAGCTATGATGTTGAACAGTAGAATCAAGATTCAAAAAATCTCAAGGCTGGGGAGAAAGGGAATAAACATTTATTTACCTACTATATACAGGCACTGTGCTAAATGCTTTTCAAATATCCTTTGATCCTCACAGCGACCCTTTGAGATAAGTGCTATAATCTCCATTTTTCAGCTGAGGAAACTGAGGAAGGTGGAAATGAAGGGACTTACCCAGGATCACACAACTAGTAAGTGTCTAAAACTGGTTTTGAACTCTCGTTAATTATCCCGACACCAAGCCCAGTGCTTTACCCACTGTATCATCCAGTTGCCAACAGGTTAGAGTGTTGGACCAAATCTAATATAATGAAGTTTAATAGGGCCAAATGTAAAGTCCTACACTGGTTTAAAAAACCATCTTCACACAGCCAAGATCAAGGTGGTTAGACAGCAGTTCTGAAAGAGATCTGGTCATTTTAGTGGCCTGCAACTTCCATACGTCAATAATGTGATTTGATGTCATTCAGTTGTTTCAGTTGTGTCCAACTCTCCATGACCCCATTTGGGTTTTTCTTGACAAAGGTACTGGAGTGGTTTGCCACTTCCTTCTCCAGTTCATTTTACAGATGAGGAAACTGAGGCAGACAGCAGTTAAATGACTTGCCTTGGATTACATAGCTAGTAAGTGTGTGAGGCAGGATGTGAACTCTGACTTCAGGTCACTGCTCTACTCACTGCACCACTTGGCTACAAGGCACTCTGTACTCTTGCACCAACTGTCCCCCTTGCCTGGAATGTACCATTCTCTTCATCTCTGCCCCTTGGTATCCCTGACATCCTTCAAGATTCAGCTCAGGTTGCACCTCCTACATGAAACCTGTCTTCATCCCCACCCCCAAGCTTCCCTCTTTCAAAACTACCTTGTATTCATTTCCTTTGTATTCAGTATGTACTTCTTAGTGTACATGTAGTCTCCTCCATTAGCATGTAAGCTCTTTGAGAATCACAGAAACACAGATCCTAAGATCGCAGGTGGGAACCTTAGGAGACATCAAATCCAGCTCTTTCATTTTATAGATGAAACAGAGACCTAAGGAAGTTGGATAAAGTATTACCTAGGGTTGCATAGGTAGTTTTGCAAGAGGGCATGTACAATCCATACACAACAATTACATCCATTGCCCACCACCAGACCACCCTAGAAAGGTCATCTTGTTACAGCTCTAGGATGGCCATTGGGAAGCCTTTTGGAGACAGGGTAAGAGTCAAGGGTCAGACCCTTCCCAACAAACCCCTTCCCTCATCCCCATTATTCAACAGCTCATGAATTCCAATCTCCTTCATGAAGCTTTTTTGGATGAGGTGGATAAGAAACAACAGTTTGATCGAAGTACCACCTTGTCATGGCCATCTTCCCTTGCACCCAGACATTGGCAATAACCTTTCCCCTCAGCCTTCACATGGCACATTGTCTCGCTCTGATGCACTTCTTGTGCAATGTCGTGGATTATCGTTACCTGTACTTCTGTTCTGTCTCCCTCCCAGATTCTGAGCTTCATGAGAGCAGAGACCCTGAAGTGTACATAGGATCATAGATTGTAGATCTGGAGAGGACCTTAGAAGGATTCTAGTCAACCCACTCATTTTTTTTTAAGAACTTGCTCTTTATTTTGGTTGAATTTTTTTTTGGTGAGGCAATTGGGGTTAACTGACTTGCCCAGGCTTAAGTGTCTGAGGTCGGATTTGAACTCAGGTCCTCCTGAATCCAGGGCCGGTGCTCTATCCACTGTGCCACCTAGCTGCCTCCACTCATTTTTAGAAATAAAGAACTGAGGCCCAGGAATGACTTGTCCAAAGTCACACAGGTGGCAACTCCTTAAGCATCTAGAATAGAGAGCTTCAAATAGTAGGCACTTGGGGCAGCTAGGTGGTGCAGTGGATAAAGCACTGGCCCTGGATTCAGGAGGACCTGAGTTCAAATCCGGCCTCAGACACTTAACACTTACTAGCTATGTGACTCTGGGCAAGTCACTTAACCTTCATTGCCCCGCAAAAAAAAAAAAAACAAAACAAAAAAACAAAAACAAATAGTAGGCACTTTATAAAGGTTGGCTAAATTTAATTTCTAATTCCACCTCTAACATAACAACAACCACAATAATAATAACTAGCATTTGCATTGTTTGGGGGGAAGCTAGGTGGAAAAATGGATAAGGCATGGGGTCTGGAGTCAGAAAGACTCATATTCCTAATTTCAAATCTGGCATCAGACACGAACTGTGTAACTTTGGGCAAGTCACTGACCCCTGCTTGCCTCAGTTTCCTCATCTGTAAAATGAGTTGGAGAAGGAAATGGCAAACCGCTCCAGTATTTTTGCCGAGAATACCCCAAATGGGGTCACAAAGAGTTAGACTCAACTGAGACAACTCAACAACAACAACAACACAGTGCTTATTGTACACCAGGCATGGTGTATCAGTAGAGGAAGTATAAATATTGATAAGCACTTTACAAATATTATCTCATTTGATCCCCACTGCAATCCTGGGAGGTAGGTGCTATTATTATCTACATTTTATAGCTGAGGAAACCAGAGGTGGAATGACCTGCCCAGGTTCACACAGCTAGGAAGTATCTGAGGATAGGCTTGAACTCAGATCTTCGTGACTCCAGGCCTCTAATACACTTTGCCACCCAACCGGCTCCATTCTTTCTCTTTCTTACTTCCATGCATAGTCCTGAACTACCTATCCCCCGCCCGCCACCCCAAGAAGGTACTGGGAGGCTAGGCAAGCCAAATACCAACCGTCCAAGGAGAGGAGTGCAGGAATAACAGTCCCTAAAGAGCCCATTCATTCAACAAGGGGTGTTGAGAGCAGCTTCTTGTAGCAGCTTGGACTTCATCCTATTGCTCTGTCAGTAGAGAGCCCTGCCTCAGTCATGGAGAAGTGGAAAGAGGGTAAGGTGACTCAGGAGGTCCAAGGTCCCTTCCAGCTCCACCATTCTACATTTGAGGGAACTTCCACCTCTGACTTTTTGATTTATGTTTGAAGGGCCTCTATGGAGCTTTCCACCACCTGGACTCTGGTCATTCTACTTGTCCCCCTCCCTCCAGAATTTGGACTCTGGACCCTGGTACCCTGGGACCCTGGGCCCTTATGGGTGAGCTTTCATATTATCTTGCCTGCAACCAGGCCTCTGGACCATTTCCAAAGCACATCATCTAACCTCCCTTCCCCGCTCTGCCCCACTCCTAGCTTCCTTTTATACATTGTTTGTCCCATCAGATATAAACTCCTTGAGGGCAGGGATGATCTTGCTTGCATTTGTACCCCTAGCTTAGCTTGGTGCCCGACATATAGCAAATGCTTAATAAATACTTCCTCATCCATTCTGTATCCTGTGTTCTAGTCTAAAGCTCTGCTAGTCCATATTCACAGAATTGCTCCATTTCAAGTCTCTTCTACCACTAACATTCTCTGTTATGTTAAAAAAAAAAAAAAAGTTGGGGCTGCTAGGTGGCACAGTGGATAAAGCACTGGCCCTGGATTCAGGAGTACCTGAGTTCAAATCCCGCCTCAAACACTTAACACTACTTAACACTTCCCTGGGCAAGTCACTTAACTCCAATTGCCTTACCAAAATAATAATAATAATAATAATAATTTGTTTAAAAAAGTTTCTGTTGTCAGGTTCAAGGATTCCGGGATTCTTCGATTCTTGTCTTCTAGGCTATTCTCTCCTATCAAATCATGAAATCTTAGACCTGAAAGGTCATCTAGCTGAAACTAGATAGTGTCCCCCATAGTGTCCCTGATAAGTGGTCATCCATGCTCCACTTGAATACTTTTAGTCATTGGAAACTTGAAATCAGGAAGACTCATCTTCCTGAGTTCAAATCTAGCCTCAGATACTAGCTGTGTGACCCTGGACAGATCACTTAACTCCATTTGCCTCAGTTTCCTCATCTGTCAAACAAGCTGGAGAAGGAAATGGCAAACCTTTCCAATATCTTTGCCAAGAAAACCCCCAAATGGGGTCACGAAGAGTTGGACATGAATGAAAAAAATGCCTAAAACAAGGCAGACTTGCTAATTATTCTAATTTTGGACAGATCTCATTTTAAGGAAGTTTTCCCATAAACAAAGTAGAAATCTCCCTCTCTATAGCTTCTCTCCTCCTTCTCAATTTTTCCTAATTTTTCACTCTATGTTTTCTATCTCCTGTTCCCCTCACCCAGGGTAGA
Organism: Dromiciops gliroides; assembly: GCF_019393635.1. Classification (NCBI taxonomy): domain Eukaryota; kingdom Metazoa; phylum Chordata; class Mammalia; order Microbiotheria; family Microbiotheriidae; genus Dromiciops; species Dromiciops gliroides. Next base: position 672,476,577 of record NC_057861.1, read on the forward strand.
CAAGGCTGAGCGCACAGGAAGGGCTGCACAACTGAAGGGCTGAGAAAGGCCTATTGAATTGGATAATCTGGTTTACCCTCCTGGGGTACTAGGCTCCCTGGCCTCTCTCCTTCCAGGGGAGAGAAAGAGAGGAAGTGTAGGAGGGGGCCCCCTCAAATGCATGGCTCCCCAGGCTAACTCTGACTCATCTCTGTTTAACAAATCACCTCCAAATGGATTGAAAATTGCGTAATTGTTTGCCATTGGGCCTCTTTGTTCAGACTGTGTTTGCAGGAGCACAGCCCAAATGCCATTTGTCTGCCTGGTTAGCATTGAACACACATGGAGAAGCTAGAACTAGCTCATTTACAATTTAGGCTTCCGCTCATGCCTTCTGGTGTTTCCAGACTCTCTCCCTTCTTTGTTCCCTCCCTTCTTCTCTCACAGCCTCTGGGATTTCAGAGGTGGGAGGTGGGGAGTTAAAAATGTAGTTATATAGGGGCAGCTAGGTGGCACAGTGGATAGAGCACAAGCCCTGGATTCAGGAGGACCTGAGTTCAAATCTGGCATCAGACACTTGACACTAGCTGTGTGACCTTAGGCAAGTCACTTAACTCTCATCGCCCCATTAAAAAAAATTTTAATGTAGTTATATGCCTGCCCAGGGAACTTAGTGTTGTTCTCCCTGCCAGCAAAGTCTTGTCCTCTCTCTGCCCTAAGGGAGTCCTGGGTCAAAAGGGGAAGACAGAGCCTCTGCCCTCAAGTAGCCTTAAGTCTGAGCTTGTAGGGAAGGGAGTATCCTACCTCTCCTTTTCTCATACAATCTCAGAGTTGGAAGGTACTTCAATCAGTCAGTCAATAAACTCTTATTCAGCTCCTATTATGTACCAAGTCAACTGGGCTATGCACCAGGGTACAAGGAAAGGGGGAAGACAGTTATATAAGTGTGTTGTCACTCAGGTGTATAGGCTATAGGACCCGGTGCTAGAGGGAAGAAAAGTGATTTCATTCCCAAAGTCCCACATATATTCTTCTACTTCCCACTTTCCAGGGCTGGGCAGGGATTCAGAGCTGAGGAAGAGTCAAGAGTCAGTAGCCATGGGTGGCTTTCAGGAAAAGGCCTTTGGTAAGCACATGTCCCTAACCTTCTTCCTCATTCTCTAAGGGTATCTTTTTTGAAACATGGGATGCAGACAATTCCAAAGAACTCATGATGGAAAATGCTCTCCACATCCAGAAAAAAGAACTGTGGATTCTGAATGCAGATTGAACCATATTGTTTCTACTTTTTGGTTGTTGTTTTTTTCTTTTTTTGAGGTTTTTTTCCTTTTTGTTCTGATTCTTCTTTTACAGCATGACTAATGCAGAAATATGTTTAATGTGATTGTACATATATAACCTATATCAGATTGCTTTCTGTCTTGGGGAGGGGGGAGAGAAGGGAGGGAGGGAGAAAAATTTGGAACTAAAAATCTTATGAAAATAAATGTTGAAAACTATCTTTACATGAAACTGGAAAATAATAAAATACTTTTATGATTAAAAAAACAAAACCAGACAAATAAAAGAAACATGAGATGAAGTCCATTTGGGGCTGTCTCTGTGTATGTATGTATGTGACCGTTTCTTTGTCTCTGTCTCTGTCTATGTCTCTCTGTGTACATCCCATAGGGAGCTCCCCGTGTGAAAGCTCAGTCATCTATACATGTTGGCAACTCTTTTGTAATTTGTAATTTTAGAGAGTTGCATGAGACATTGAGAATTTAAATGACTTGCCTATGGTCACACAGCTAGTATCTGTGTGGAGCAGATCTTAAGTTCAGAGCATCTGAACTCTAAGACCAGCCACCATCTGCTATACTAACAACAACAACAACAATGTAGGACATGGTTTCCAATCTCTTTACCACCTTAGTTGTCTTCTGGACTCACTCTAGCTGTTCAATGGCTTTCCTAAAAGGTGGCCCCTAACATATTTCAGCAAGATCAGACTAGAATTGGGCACAATATTCCATATGTGGACTGGCCAGGGGACAATAGTCCCCAGTTTGACCCCAGACTGGACCTGAATTCTTCCCTTACCTTTGCATCTAGTTGTTCAGAACAAAAACAGAGATCCAAAGACAGTGTCCCCTTTTAAAAAAAATAGACCTCTAGGGCAGCCAGGTGGCACAGTGGCATTGGCACTGAGAGCACTGGCCCTGGATTCAGGAGGACCTGAGTTCAAATCCGGTCTCAGATACTTGACACTTACTAGCTGTGTGACCCTGGGCAAGTCACTTAACCTTCATTGCCCCACAAAAAAAATAAATAGATGTCTATTCATGTTTTATTTTTACATCACCTAAAATTTCCCACATACTTCTTCCCTCCTCCCAGCGAGTCATGCCTTATTATAAAGAATTTTTTTAAAGAAAAAGAGAAAGAAGAGAAAAATAATTCAGTAAAACTGACCAACACATTAAAAAACTGATGTTTTATGCAGTATTCACCCCTGTAGATCCCAAGTGCTACAAAAGAATGGAGAGATGTGTCTTTTCATATCTCATCTCTGGGGGCAGCTAGGTGGCACAGTGAATAAAGCACCAGCCCTGGATTCAGGAGGACCTGAGTTCAAATCTGGCTTCAGACACTTGGCATTTACTAGCTATGTGACCCTGGGCAAGTCACTTAACCCTCATTGCCCCATTAAAAAAAAAGGCAAACATCATAATTCATCTCTGTGGCCATGAGGGTCCTTTTTCATTTTACAACATTCCATTTTGATTGTTCTATGGTTTTGCTTTTGTAATTTCCATTTATATTGCTGTCTCAACTAAATAGCATCTTTTACAGGAAGCCTTTCCCAACTCCTCTTAATTCTGGTGCCTTCCTTTTCAATGACTTCCTGTTTATCCTGTATATAGCTTGCATGCATTTGTTTACATGTTGACTCCCCCATTGGATTATGAGTTCCTTGAGGACAGGGACTATATTTTGCCTTTTTTAAAAATTCCCCAATCATTGTGCATATCTTTTTCCTGGTTCTGCTTACTTTGCTTTGCATCAGTTCATGTAAGTCTTTTCATGCCTCTCTGAATTCATTATGTTTATCATGTCTCATGGCACAATATTCCATTCCATTTAGCTCTTCCCGAATCAATAGGCATCTACTTTGGGTTTTTTGCTACCACAAAAAGTGATGCTATAAATACTTTCCATTGGTTTCCTTATTCGCTTCTCTTGTAACCCTGAAGTAGATCTCCATGGTTGACTTTTGTGGGGGGTGGGGGCGAGGAATTCAGAACAAGTTCTTTCATTGCTATAGGGGATGTCCAGTCCGGAAACTACCCCAACCACCACAAATATGCACCTGCTTTGCAACTTAAAAGTCCTAGGGAGCTGCCAGAGCCACTTCAAGTTAAGTGACTGGGTGGGGGGGGGTGAAGGGGGAGGGAGAGGGTCACACACCCAATATGTATCAGAGATAGGATTTGACCTTGGGCTTTCCTGACTCCAAGCCTGTTTGTCCATTCACTATACCATATCACCTTTCTCATGATATGTATCTCTATCAAACTTCATTTTTTTCAGTCTACTTCAACCAGACCCATCATATCACTTACTATCTGCAAGGGCACTGAAGGAGATGAACAAAATACCATTTTTGGCTCAGATCCAACTAAAAAGATAACATATGGATAACTAACATAAGATAAAAATGGTGAATACTGAATCAAAATACAAGGCACTTCTAGATTTTTGAAGAAGAAAAGACCATCTTATTAGCTTCAAGCCATTAACGCAGGTGCTGAGAACTCTTTGGATCCTGCTCTTATCAACCAATGTGTTATCAGTACCTCCCAGCTGTATATCATCTATGCATAAGATGAGTCTGGCATCTATGCCATCACCCATTAAATTGAACGCTACTTGAGGGCAGGGCCTATCTTTTGCCTCTTTTTGTATCCCCAGCCCTTAGCACAGTACCTGGCATATAGTGGGCATTTAATAAGTTTATTGATTGATTGTGTAGATAGAAATGCTAAGTGGAACAAGATCATGGATACAGCTTTGGTACATGCCATTGGAGACCTCAATTGACTTCAAAGAATTTGATTCACAAATATTTATTAAGTGCTTACTATGTACAAGTCCCTGTGCATGGTGCTGGGAATACAAGACAGATATACTCACAAATCCTACCCTCAATGGACCCACAAGCTAATGTGGGTGCATGGGGGGGAGCATAAATGGGGGTAAAGACAAGTGCACAAGGCAGAAAGGAAAATTTAAAAATTGAGGGTCCAGACAAATGCTAGGGGAAATGGGAAGAGAACTTACCTACCTAGGAGTGGTCAGTGTGAGGGAAAACTTCATGGGCATTTTGACTGGACTTTGAAGGAAGAGAGGGGGGTAGAGGAGGAGAAGGCTAGAGAGAGATTGAGTCCAGACATGGGGAAATGTGCAAAGGTATGGGACTGGGAAATAGCAGGAGATAATGAGGACAGAAAAGCAACAAACATTTATTAAACACCTCCTCTGAACTAGGCCAAAGAAAACAATGCGGGGGGGGGGGGTGTTGGGGGGGGGAGAGAAAGCTCCTCAGAGAGTTTTCTGTTTTGTGTTTGCTATTTTCCAGTTTCTCTGGAATGTAGAGTACCTGGGGTGGGGGGACAGGTAATAGAAGTCTGGAGAGATAGGCTATGGAGGACATTGAATATTAGGTTGAGGTCATACCTTATTTGGTAGGCAGTGGAGAGCCATGGAAGGTTTTTTGAGTAGAGTGGTATGATCAGAAAGGTCCATTAGGAAGGTTACTCAGGCATTATGTGATGGGTAGATGACAGGGGAGAGATAGTAGAAGCAGGGAAGCCATTTAAAAGGCTAGGCAGATTGTCTTGGTAAAACTAGACAAAGGTCAGAGAACAGTGGCTGTAGTGAGATGAGAGGAATGATTATTTCTCTCTTTTATTAATAACTAATTGTATTATGACCAAGGTTTTTCCTCTTTTCTACTTCCTCATCCAGAAATCAACCAGTGTGGGAAATCTTTCTCAAAGATTTACCCAGCCAGGATGGCTGAGATCTAATCAAAGACAGTAAAAGAAATTCTAAATTTGGGCTAATGGGTGCATTCCTGCCCATTTGCTCAGACAGGTCAGTGAAAATGTGGATCCTCCCTTTTGTCAGACAGATGATAGGAAAATTGATGTCTCTTAGACCATTATTTGGGTGATCTAAGTCACATACCCCAAAACCCTCATTGTAATATTCATTTTCTCATTAAATTGTTAACCAATCAGAGTTGATTGCCACCCTCAGGAACACCTGCTCTGCCAAGGGTATATAAATTGTAAGCCCACCGCCATTAGGGGTCTTTAATCTAAGAGAGTCAGTCAAATGGCCATGATTTTATTAATAAACATGCTGGCATTATTAATAAAATGATTAAATTACCCAGAAACTATGTCTCTTGAACTTTTTATATGCCACAGAGAGATTAGACATTGAAACATCAACCCATTAATCAAACTCTTACACTGTATTATCATCTAGCCTGTACTCCCCCTCCTTACTTTCTGCCTTTTCTTCCAGGTGCCTCACTCCACTCTCCTTATAAAAACAAAGGAAAATCCCATGGCTTGGGGGCAGAAGGCCTGGGCTCATGTCCTAGCTCAGACACCTGCTGGCTGACTCTCACTACAGGAAAATCACTTCCTTTTTCTTAGCCTCAGTTTCTTCATCTATTTTCCCTCTCTACCTCCCAAGGCTGTTATGAGAAAAGTGCTTTGGATTTTTTATATTCTAGAGAAATGAGCTGTTATTATTATTATTATTATTGCTGTGGCATAAAGTATGAGGAATATAGACAGAAAAAAAGAAGAGGGTCCAAGACAAAGCTTTGAAGGATACTTATGGGTTATTTGGGGGAGGGAATGTCATGATAATGATTCATTGAAGGATATTGAGGAGTAGCCAAATAGGTAAGAGAACCAGAAGAAAACAGTTCGATGAAAACCCAGAGAAGGAGAAATACAGAGTCAAATGCTGAAAAGAAGCTAAAAAAGATGAGGAGAGAGAAAAGGTAATCAGATTGAACAATTAAGAAATCATTGGTAACCTTGGAGAGCAGCTTCCGTTGAGTGGTGAGGTCAGAAGTCAGTGGGTTCTGAGAATAGGTTGATAATTGAATGGGAGGTGATGTAGTGGTGCCAACAATTATAGGCACTTCCTTTTTTTAATTAATAAAAATCTATTTTCTCTTCCTCCCACCTCTCCACCCATCAATAAAAGAAAAGAAAAGAAAAAGCCCTTGGAACAAGCATGCATAGTCAAGTAAAATGAATTCCCACATCTGCTTTGTCCAAAAACTGTCACTTTCTGCCCCTTCAGTTCACCACCTCTTTGGCAGGAGGTGGATAGCATGCTTCCATATCAGTCCTCTGGAATTGGAGTTAGTATAGACACCTTCTGGAAGTTTGGCTGTGAAAGGGAGGGAAGATATAGGATGATAGCATAAGGGGTTGGCAATGTTGAGTGACCTGTGTAGGAAAGAAGCCAGGAAAAAGACTGAAGACCAGAGAAAAGAGGTAGGAATGACTGAAGGGATAAGCTGCTGGAGGAGATAGGTGGGGATGAGATCAAAGATGCAAATAAAGGAATTGGTCTAGATTAAGAGAAGGACCACTTCGTTGTCAGAGATGCGTGAAAAGGGAGAACACTGGGGATGCTACAAGGGATTTAGAAGCATAGAAGGAGGTGAATCTCATCATGGATGGCCTCTATCATCTTAGTAAAAGATAAGGCAAAGTCATCTTCCAGGGGGACAGTTTGTAAGAGTGTGGAAAGGGCTTCCAGTCCAGATCTTGGAGGCAGTACAGTAATAGGTGATGGTGAGATCTAAGAACAGTTATCCCTGAAAGAGTCAGGGGGTGGTTCATGGCAGTTAAGGAGGTTAATGAAGGAGGAGGGCAGTGTGTTTGAGCTGACATCAATGTATAGACAAAAGTCACCCATATTAGGCAAGAGATTGGAGGGGAGAGGAAGACTTCAAATAAAGTACTGAACACCTCTAGAAAGGATAGAGAAAGGGACTAGAGTCTGGTGGATAGCTGCCATCAGGGACTGGATAGGCTGATATATCTGGATGGCATAAATCTCAAAAGAGAAGAGTTTGCTGAGTGACGGTTGGTAGAGGGAGGGTCTGAGAGTGAGAGAAGAAAAACAGCCTGCTTAATCTTTCCCCTGACTCAGTGTGTCAGGGGAGGTAGAAGCAAGGGTACATGTAGTACTGGAGAGAGTAGCCAGAGCTGTATTGTCTTCTGGACCATGCCAAGTATCTGTAAGCTTAAGGAGGAGTTCTAGGGGGAAAGTACTAAGATAAAAAGAAGTTTGTTGATAATAAAATGGGATTTTTAGAAGGAACAATGGAAGGGGAGGGACAGATCGGGATAGGGAATTAGGAGGGGAGGGCTGAGGTGGATGGGGAGGAGAGAGAAGGGAGGGTTTTTCCCTCCTATATCACTGAGCTTAGGAGTTGAAGTTGAAGTCTGCTGGTCATAAGACAAGGGAGAAAGTATGTTTTAACTGGGACTCTCTCCTCCACTCTTTTTTTTTTTTTGTGAGGCAATTGGGGTTAAGTGACTTGCCCAGGGTCACACAGTAAGTCTCAAGTGTCTGAGGCCAAATCTGAACTCAGGTCCTCCTGCATCCAGTGCAGTTTCTTTATCCACTGCGCCACCTAGCTGCCCCTCCTCCACTCTTTAAAGATGCCATGATGGTAGAGAGTGGTGTCAATTCTTTCTTTCTTTCTTTCTTTCTTGACTTTTTGGGGGACTAGACCTGTGATTTTATTGGTGTAGGGACCTCCCAGTAAGGAAATCCCTTCTACCCATGATGATTGGCAACCACTCTTCAATTTTCAGTTTTAAGAGAGCTGCTTGGAGGTAACGAATGATTAAGTAACTTGCTCAAGGCCTTATGTCATTTAATAATATTTTCCCCAATTACATATAAAGACAATTTTTAACATTCTTTGAAACAGTTGGGGTTAAGTTACTTGCCCTGAGTCACAGAGCTAGGAAGTGACTGAGACTGAATTTGAACTCAGGTCCTCCTGACTCTGGGGCCAGTGCTTTATCCACTGCACCACCTACCTGCCCCTTAACATTCCATTTTTAAAACTTTGAGTTCCAATTGCTCTCCCTTAGCCCCTCCCTGAGAAGGTAAGCAATTTGATATAGGTTATACATTGAAATCATGTACAACATATTTCCATATTAGTCATGTAGTGAAAGAAGACACAGACAAAAAAAACTCAAAAGAAGAAAATGAAAAATAATATGCTGTTATTAGTGTACAATGTTTTCCTGGTTCTGTTCATTTCACTTTGCATTAGTTCATGTAAGTCTTTCCATGTTTTTCTGAAATCATGCTGCTCATCATTTCTTTTTTTTCCAAGACACCTTTTATTTATTTTTTTAGCTTCCAGACATTATTTATTTTCCTCAATAGTATTTTTTTCAATTACATGTAAAGATAGTTTTCAACAGTCATTTTTGTAAGATTTTGAGTTCCAAATTTTTCTTCCTCCCTCCCTTCCCTTCCCCGCCCCAAGACAGCAAGCAATCTGATATAGGTTATACAGTATAATCATGTTCAACAAATTTCTACATTAGTCGTGTTGTGAAAGAATAATCAGAACAAAAGGGGAAAACCACAACAAACAAACAAACAACAACTACAACAAAAGTGAAAATGGTATATACTTCAGTATATACTGCTTTCAGATTCCATAGTTCTTTTTCCAGATGTGGGTAACATTTTCTATCATGAGTCTTTTGGCATTGTCTTGGATCATTGTATGGCTGCTGCTCATCATTTCTTATAGCACAATATTATTTCATTACAATAATATACCATATCTTGTTTGGCCATTCCCTGATTGATGGGCATCCCTCAATTTCCAATTTTTTGTCACCACAAAAAGAGGAGCTATAAATACTTTTGTACGAATAGGTCCTGTTCCCTTTTCTTTGAGCTCTTTGGGATACAGGTCTAGCAGTGGTATTGTTGGATCAAAGGGTATGCACAGTTTGATAGCCCTATGGACATAGTTCTAGATTGCTCTCCAGAATGGTTGGATCAAGGACCGTTCTCACTCAAGCACCAATGAAGAGGAGAAATCGGGGCTGCTGTCAGAGGCCAAGGCAAGGGTTTTGGTGTCTGAGGCCCTAGTCCTGGAGGTGAGAGGCCCGCTTTCTGAGGCCCTGGTCCCAGGGCTTTGTCTAGGACGGCAAAGGCAGACTTGTCTAGTCTCAGTTCAATGTCTGTTGCGTTGGTGTATAGGGGAAGGACAAGTCAATAAGCAATTATTGAGCTCCTCCCAGAGCACTGGAGAAATAGCAGCAGACTCCAGGTGAGTAGGTTGAAGGTAGAAGAAGGAGGCAGAGAACCTATTCCTGGTCCATGGAGATAGTGGCCTGGTTCCCCTGAGGTAGCTCATATAAGGGATGACCTTCCTCTTTTCAGAGCCCTCAAGGTCTTAACTCTGCCCCAATTCCTCCTAGTTTGACCCTCCAGGGCCAAACCAGCACACAGAATCTCTTTTCCACATGACAGCCCTGCAGATGCTTGAAGGCAGTGATCACTCTGGCCCAAGTCTTTCCTTATCCTGGCTAAGCCTCCCAATAACCTTCAGTGGTCCTCGCGTGGCCTGGTTTCTCAGTGCACAGATGTCACCTACCATCAGGCCAACATGGGGGGGGAGGGGGACAGAGGGGCTCTGGAGCCCGGCACACACTTGGGTCAGCATCCATATGTTCAGGCAAATTGCCAACAAGTAGTGGTGCTTGTTAAAGCTGGAGCCAGGTCAGGGGAGCTAAACTGAGAGAGAATCTGTTCGTCTGCAGGCAGGAGGAAGTATTCAGAAGCATCTTCCAGGACCCTGGGTGAGGCCGACCGAACAGCCTGACATATTAGCAATTGTAAAATTTACAGGACTTAGCCCTGGTAGGGAGTTTAAAGGGTATCATGTGATCTACCAGTTCTCAAATATTTTTGGTCTCAGGACCCCTTTGTACTCTTAAAATTATTAAAGACACCCCCCCCAAGAGCTTGTGTTTATGTGAGTTATATCTAGTAGTAAGCTGGTAAATGTTTAACATCCAGCTCTCTGAGAGAAAAATAAAATGTATCCATGCCATACATTTAAGTTTAATCTGCATTTTTTCCATCACTTTTTTTTTTTAGTGAGGCTATTGGGGTTAAGTGACTTGCCCAGGGTCACACAGCTAGTAAGTGTTAAGTGTCTGAGGCCGGATTTGAACTCAGGTACTCCTGACTCCAAGGCCAGTGCTCTATCCAGTGCACCACCTAGCTGCCCCATTTCCATCACTTTCTTAAGTTTAGAAATCAACAACAAAAAGAAAACAAGCCCAGATTTGTGGCATTTACCCGTTTCAAAGCTGTAAATGCTTACACTGAAAATTAAACAATCTCCTCTTAGGAGTAGGCTGGTTCTAACACACCCAGGTTAAAGCTAGCAACGTTTACCATACTGGAAATGGAAATATCTTAGTGTTATTATGAAAATGATTTTGACCTCAAAGACCCCCTGGGATGATTCTCAGGGACCCTCAGAGGTCCCTGCACTGAACTTTGAGAATCAGTGGTTTAGCCCGATCCTTTTATTTTACAGAAGAACAAAATGAGGCTGAGAGGGGGAGATTTGTCCAAGTTTTTGCCTAGGCTGGGATTCAGACCAAGGTTCCCTGACTCTAAATCCCCCTTTCTTTCCACTCTACCATCCTGGCTCTTGACAGATCTGGTGATCTCAGTTTTTCCTCCTACAGTGGAACTGAAAATGCCTGAGAAGCAGGAGACCCAGATTTTTAGCCTTAATTTCCTGTGTGACTTTGGTCAAGTCCCTCACACTCTCAGTTTCTCCATCTCTAAAGTAAGGGAAGCAGACTAGGATTGTAGATCATAGCTTTCAATCCAGAAGGGACTTTTAAGCGGTCGACCAGTCCAGCCCCCCTCATTTTACAGGTAAGGAAAGTGAGACCCAGAGAGGTTAAGTGATTTGCCCATTGTCACACAGCCATTAAGCATCTGAGGCAGAATTTAAATTCAAAGGTCCTTTGATTAAATGATCTTTAAGATACCTCCCAGCCCTGGTGCTCTATGGCCTATGAAACTGCAGTACAATGGAAAGAATGCTGGATACAGACTCAAAGGACCTGGGTTCGAATCTCAACTCTTCCCCCTTCCTAGCTGTGTGATCTTAGAGAAGTCCCTTCCTCTCTTGGGGCCTGTTTCCTCAGTTGTAAAAATGAAAAGGTTGGGGGCAGCTAGGTGGCACAGTAGTTAGAGCACTGGCCCTGGATTCAGGAGGTCCTGAGTTCAAATCTGGCCTCAGACACTTAACACTTACTAGCTGTGTGACCCTGGGCAAGTCACTTAACCCCAATTGCCTCACTAAAAAAAAAATGAAAAGGTTGGACTCAGTGATCCTAAATTAACATTGAAGATGAAGAATTATTTCTGAGGAGTATCCTTGGTCATCAGCATATTACCAACTTGTGCGTTGTTGTGTTGGCCATCTTTGTGACCTTGCACAAGTCCCTTCTCTTCTCAGAGCCCTCAACCTTAAAACAAGGAACTATAACTACTCCATCTCTGAGCAGCTCTAAATTCAATGGCTCTGCTTTGAACCTGATGGTTTTCAAATATTTGTCTGAGTGATGCACTGGGGACCTGTCACTCTATCAGAGTTGTCCCATCAAAGTGCAGCAAGTAGTTCTGGGAATAAGGGAGTA